>NC_079192.1:355193318-355793318 GCF_029499605.1 Hyla sarda
CTGTACTGGTGTCACATGTGGGTGTTTCATTTTTGTATTTTCCTCGGAATGTATGTAAACGTCAGCTACTGATATGCCATAGGCCTCAAATACAAAGTGATCTCTATGACTTCTGAGCCTTGTTGTGCGCCCGTCCAGCACGTTACCCCATATGTGGATGTATTTTCATAGTAAGGGGAAAAAGCCCTCCAAAATTTGTAACCCAATTCCTCATATTACCCCTTGTGAAAATGTAAAAAAATGTGTAACCCCAGCATTTTAGTGCAAAAAAGTCTAATTTTTCAATTTAAGCCCACTTTTCAAAAAACCTGTGAGGCATTATTTCCCACTGTATCCCTTGTTACGTTCATTGAGGGGTGTAGTTTCTAAAATGGTGTCACATGTGTTTTTTTTTTTTTTTTTGCTGTTGGGGGCTTTATAAATGCACATGACCCCCGACTTCAATTTCAACAAAATTTTCACTCCTTCCATTCTGAGCATTGCAGTGCGTCCACAGAGCAATTTAAATCCACATATGGGGTATTTATTTTCTCAGACAAAATTGTTCTACAAATTTTGGGGGACTTATGCCCTATTACCCAATGTGAAAATGAAACATTTGGGGTAACACTATCAATATAGTGCAAAAAAACCTGTGAGGTGTAAGTACTCACTGTAACACTGTTACTTTCCCCTGTTTAGTTTCCAAAATGTAATGCCATGTGTTTTTTTTTTTTTTTTTTTTGCTGTTCTGGCACCATAGGGGCTTTCTAAATACGGCATGCCCCCAGAGCAAAATTTGCTTCCAAAAAGCCAAAATGTGACTCCTCCTCTTCTGAGACCTGTAGTGCGCCAGCAGATTACTTTTCACCCCCATATGGGGTGTTTTCTGAATCGGGAGAAATTGGGCTTCAAATTTTGGGGGGTATTTTCTGCTTTAACGCTTTTTAAAAATGTTAATTTTTTGGAAAACCAAGCATTTTAGGTAAAAAAAAAATTTCACATATGCAAAAGTCGTGAAATCCTTGTGGGGTATTAAGGTTCACTTTACCCCTTGTTATGTTCCTCAAGGGGTCTAGTTTCCAAAATGGTATGCCATGTGTTTTTTTGTTTTTTTTTGCTGTTTTGACACCCTAGGGGCTTCCTAAAGGTGACATGCCCCCCAAAAACCATTTCAGAAAAATGTTCTCTCCAAAATCCCCTTGTCGCTCCTTCCCTTCTGAGCCCTCTACTGCGCCCGCCAAACACTTCACATAGACATATGAGGTATGTGCTTACTCAAGAGAAATTGGGCTACAAACACAAGTAAAAATTTTCTCCTTTTACCCCTTGCAAAAATTAAAAAATTGGGTCTACAAGAACATGAGAGTGTAAAAAATGAAGATTTTGAATTGTCTCCTTCACTTTGCTGCTATTCCTGTGAAACACCTAAAGGGTTAAAACACTGACTTAATGTCATTTTGAATACTTTGGGGGGTGCAGTTTTTATAATGGGGTCATTTGTGGGGTATTTCTAATATGAAGACCCTTCAAATCCACTTCAAAACTGAACTGGTCCCTGAAAAATAGAGAGTTTGAAATTTTGTGAAAAATTGGAAAATTGCTGCTGAACTTTGAAGCCCTCTGGTGTCTTCCAAAAGTAAAAACTCATAAATTTTATGATGCAAACATAAAGTGGACATATTGTATATGTGAATAATAAAAATAAAAAAATTGCAATATCCATTTTCCTTACAAACAGAGAGCTTCAAAGTTTGAAAAATGCAAAATTTTCAATTTTTTTCATGAAATTTGGGTATTTTTCACCAAGAAAGGATGCAAGTTACCACAAAATTTTACCACTATGTTAAAGTAGAATATGTCACGAAAAAACAATCTCGGAATCAGAATGATAACTAAAAGCATTCCAGAGTTATTAATGTTTAAAGTGACAGTGGTCAGATGTTCAAAAAACGCTCTGGTCCTTAAGGCCAAAATGGGCTTGGTCCTGAACGGGTTAAGTCCATACGGACTCAGACAATTTAATTTTTAAGTTTTCGTTTTTTCCTCCTTGTCTTCAAAAAAATCATAACTTTTATATTTTCATCCACAGACTGGTATGAGGGCTGTTTTTTGGCGCGACCAGTTGTCCGTTGTAATTCCATCGCTCACTTTATCATAAAATGTATGGCACAACCAAAAAAATACTATTTGTGTGGAGAAATTAAAAAGAAAACCACAATTTTGCAAATTTTGGAAGGTTTAGTTTTCACGACATACAATTTACGGTAAAAATGACGCGTTCTTTATTCTTTGGGTCAATACGATTAAAATGATACCCATGATAACATACTTTTCTATTTCTGTTGCGCTTAAAAAAAAAAAAATCGCAAACTGTTTAACCAAATTAGTACGTTTAAAATCCCCCTATTTTGAAGACCTATAACTTTTTCATTTTTCTGTATAAGCGGTGGTAGGAGGGCTCATTTTTTGCGCTATGATTTTTACTTTTTATTGATACCATATTTGCTTATATAAAAATTTTAAAGAGGTACTCCCGTGGAAAACTTTTTCTTTTTTTTTTTTTTCTTTTTTTTAACTCAACTGGTGCCAGAAATATTAACAGGTTAAAGGTGTACTCCCATGTAAAGCTTTTTTTTTTTTAATCAACGGGTGCCAGAAAGTTAAAAAGATTTGTAAATCACTTCTATTAAAAAATCCTACTCATGATGACCCCCCATGTCGGCGATGGCCGCAGATCGCTGGACAATTCAGTCCAACGATCTGCGGCAGATTCCGGGTCAATCGGGTCTCCAGTGACCCGGAATTACAGGCTGTTCGGGGCCGTCTCTGAGGGCCCCGAACAGCCATAGCCAACAGGGGTGAGGTGGCACTGGTGGCACCTCACGATCGCCCTGATTCGTCAGCCGGTTTCCCGGCAGACCAATCAGGGCACCTGCTGCGGGTGTCACTCCCGCAACCCGCTCCGCCCCTCTTCCGGAGGACGTGAGTAGAGATGAGCGAACTTACAGTAAATTCGATTCGTCACAAACTTCTCGGCAGTTGATGACCCATCCTGCATAAATTAGTTCAGCCTTCAGGTGCTCCAGTGGGCTGGAAAAGGTGGATACAGTCCTAGGAAAGAGTCTCCTCGGACTGTATCCACCTTTTCCAGCCCATCGGAGCACCTGAAAGCTGAACTAATTTATGCAGGCAAAGTCAGCAACTGCCAAGCCGAGAAGTTCGTGACGAATTGAATTTACTGTAAGTTCGCTCATCTCTAGACGTGAGCGGGTGCGGGACGTGCACCCCGGGAGCTGGGGACCCCGATCCGGCCCCAGGAGCGGCAGCGGCGACGAGGGACTGACCTGCAGCGTGGATCGTTGGTGGTGAGTGACAGCCTCCTGCCTATGCTTAGCAACAGCTCCCAGCATGCAAAAAGGGCATGCTGGGAGCTGTAGTCATGCAACAGCAGGAGGCAGACCACCACAACTCCCAGCATGCCCTTATGGGCATGCTGGGACTTATGGTTTTGCAACAGCTGGAGGCACATTTTTTCTATGGAAAAGTGTACCTTCAGCTGTTGTATAACTACAACTCCCAGCTTGCACAAACAGCTAAAGTGCATGCTGGGAGTTGTAGTGGTGCATCTACTGGTTGCATAACTACAACTCCCAGCATGCCCGTTGGCTGTCGGTGACTGCTGAGAGTTGTAGTTTTGCAACAGCTGAAGGCACACTGAGTTAAGTAGCAAACCAGTGTGTCTCCAGCTGTTGCATAACTACAATCCCCAGCATCCCCAGCCAAAGTAGTATGCCTCCAGCGGTTGCATAACTACAAGACCCAGCATGCCCTTCCGCTGTCTGTACATGCTGGGGGTTGTAGCTTTTGCAACAGCTGAAGGCACACTGGTTGCAAAACACTGAGTTTGTCATCAAACTATGTGTTTCACAACCAGTGCGCCTCCAGCTGTTGCAAAACTACTACTCCCAGCATGCACTGATAGCCCGTACATGCTGGGAGTTGTAGTTTTGCAACAGCTGGATGTCCCCCCCCCCAATGTGAATGTACCGGGTACACTCACATGGGCGGAGGTTTACAGTAAGTATCCGGCTGCAAGTTTGAGCTGCGGCAAATTTTCTGCCGCAGCTCAAACTGCCAACGAGAAACTACTGTGAACCCCCACCCGTGCGACTGTACCCTAAAAACACTACACTACCAAAAAATAAAATAAAAAGTAAAAAACACTACATATACACATAACCCTACCCCAATAAAAATGAAAAACGTCTGGTACGCCACGGTTTCCAAAACGGAGCCTCCAGCTGTTGCAAAACAACTACTCCCAGTATTACCAGACAGCCACTGACTGTCCAGGCATGCTGGGAGTTTTACAACAGCTGGAGGCCCCCTGTTTGGGAATCACTGGCGTAGAATACCCCTATGTCCAGCCCTATGCAAGTCCCTAATTTAGGCCTCAAATGCGCATGGCGCTCTCACTTTGGAGCCCTGTCGTATTTCAAGGTCACATATGGGGTATCGCCGTACTCGGGAGAAATTGTGTTACAAATTTTGGGGGGTATTTTCTGCTTTTTTAAATTTTTGGGAAAAGAAGCATTTTAGGTAAAAAAATAAAAAAAATTTTTACATATGCAAAAGTAGTGAAACACCTGTGGGGTGTTAAGGTTCACTTAACCCCTTGTTACGTTCCCCGAGGGGTCTAGTTTCCAAAATAGTATGCCATGTGTTTTTTTTTTGCTGTTCTGGCACCATAGGGGCTTCCTAAATGCGGCATGCCCCCAGAGTAAAATTTCCTTCAAAAAAGCCAAATGTGACTCCTTCTCTTCTGAGACCTGTAGTGCGCCAGCAGAGCACTTTTCACCCCCATATTTTTTTTTTACATATGCAAAAGTCGTGAATCACCTGTGGGGTATTAAGGTTCACTTTACCCCTTGTTATGTTCCCCGAGGGGTCTAGGTTCCAAAATGGTATGCCATGTGGTGTTTTTTTGCTGTTTTGGCACAATAGGGGCTTCCCTTCTGAGCCCTCTACTGCGCCCGCCGAACAATTAACAGACATATGACGTATGTGCTTACTTGAGAAAAATTGGGTTTCAAATACAAGTAAAAATTTTCTCCTTTTTACCCCTTGCAAAAATTCAAAAATTGGGTCTACAAGAACATGCGAGTGTAAAAATGAAGATTTTGAATTTTCTCCTTCACTTTGCTGCTATTCCTGTGAAACACCTAAAGGGTTAAAACGCTGACTGAATGTCATTTTGAATACTTTGGGGGGTGCAGTTTTTATAATGGGGTAATTTATGGGGTATTTCTAATATGAAGACCCTTCAAATCCACTTCAAACCTGAACTGGTCCCTGAAAAAAAAGCGAGTTTCAAAATTTTGTGAAAAATTGGAAAATTGCTGCTGAACTTTGAAGCCCTCTGATGTCTTCCAAAAGTAAAAACACGTCAATTTTATGATGCAAACATAAAGCAGACATATTGTATATGTGAATTTAAAAAAAATTATTTGGAATATCCATTTTCCTTACAAGCAGAGAGCTTCAAAGTTAGAAAAATGCAACATTTTCAAAATTTTCATCACATTTGGGGATTTTTCACCAAGAAAGGATGCAAGTAACCACAAAATCTTACCACTATGTTAAAGTAGAATATGTCACGAAAAAACTATCTCGGAATCAGAATGATAACTAAAAGCATTCCAGAGTTATTAATGTTTAAAGTGACAGTGGTCAGAATTGCAAAAAATGGCCGAGTCCTTAAGGTGAAAAAGGGCTCAGTCCTTAAGGGGTTAAAAGTTTGAATCACCCCCCTTTTCCCATAAAAAAAAACAAAAACAAAAAACATTGTAAATAAAAAAAAAAATATATAATATATAAAGTATCGTCGCGTGCGGAAACATGTGGGGACAGCGCGCTGCGGCTGATAATTCATTCATTCGCAAGGGGGGAGGGGCCAAACCGGTATTGCGGTTTGGGAAAAATGAATGTTGTGCAGCACAAAAATTTCGGTATTCGGTATGAACCGGTATACCTCCCAGCCCTAGTTCAACTTATGGCTTAGTAAATGGTGTCCAGAGCAAGGACTTTGCTTTGTGTCTCGTGATAGCTCTACTTTGAATAGAAAGGAACTGTACAAAAAAGATGGTTTGCATCTTTCTCTTAAAGGAACAAATGTACTCAGTGAACAATTTCAAACATTTGCTAAGGAGTATTTAACCTGTTAAGGACCAAGGGCGTACCTGTATGCCCTGAGTCTGCTCTTGTTCTATAACGCGTGTTGGGCCCGCTATTAACCTTTTAGACGTGACGTTCAAAGTTAATCGCCGCGTCTAAAGTCAAACGAAACTACCCCCGGCTAGTTCAGCGGGCTGTTCGGGACTGCCGCGGCGAAATTGCGGCATCCCCAACAGCTGTAGGACAGCAGAAGTGTTCCCTACCTTCCTCCTCGCTGTCCGATCGACGAATGACTGCTCAGTGCCCGAGATCCGGGCATGAACAGTGATGTGACAGAATCATCGATCAATGGTTTAGTATGAGAAACCATTGATTAATGTAGAAGATCATTGAAAATGTAACCCCTTCCCTAATAAAAGTTTGAATCACCCCCCTTTTCCCATTTAAAAAACAAACTGTGTAAATAAAAATAAACATGTGGTATCGCCGCGTGCAGAAGTGTCCGAATTATAAAAATATATTGTTAATTAAACCGCACGGTCAATGGCATACGCGCAAAAAAATTCCAAAGTCCAAAATAGTGCATTTTTGGTCACTTTTTCCATCATGAAAAAATGAATAAAAAAAATGAACCTACAGAATAAAGATAAGGTGTCATTTTTACCGAAAAATGTACTACGTAGAAACGGAAGCCCCCAAAAGTTACAAAACTGCGTTTTTTTTTTTTTCAATTTTGTCTCACAATGATTTTTTTTCTATTTCACCGTAGATTTTTGGGCAAAATGACTGACGTCATTACAAAGTAGAATTGGTGGTGCAAAAAAAAAGCAATCATATGGATTTTTAGGTGCAAAATTGAAAGAGTTAGGATTTTATAAAGGCAAGGAGCAAAAAATGAAAGTGCAAAAACTGAAAAAACCCTGATCCTTAAGGGGTTAATACTTTTTTTATTAATTTTTTTTGGGATAAAATGTTATTAAAAAAAAAAAGCTATTTTGCGAGCTAAGTGCCTCACTATTTCATAGTTTTACATTTGCATCTATTACACCATAGCTGTATAGCTCTCCATGTTTTAACTGCATATTCATGTTTCACCTATATCCTTGTACTGGCAGTGTGCTGCTGCATTCTTCTGTTGCTATGTATGTATGTATGTATGTATGTATGTATATATATATATATATATATATATATATATATATTTATTTATTTTATTTTATTTTATTTTTTACACTCTTTGGGTGTTTGAGCGGGAAAATGGGACAATGTACGTTTTTATTGGGGGAGGTTTTTTTTCACATTTTGTTATTTTTTTATTTTTTTTATTTTTGCACATAGGGGACTATTTATAGCAATCATTCGATTGCTAATACTGTTCAGTGCTATGCATAGGACATAGCACTGATCAGTATTATCGGTCATCTTCTACTCTGGTCTGCTCGATCGCAGACCAGAAAACCCATGGAAGGCAGCGGAGGCAGGTGAGGGGACCTCTGGCTGCCATGCTGGATGATCGGATTGCCGCCGCAGCGCTGCAGGCGATCCGATCATCCATTTTTGTGTTGGCAAAGCTGTAATGAGGGGTGAATGGCGAACATCCGTGCGATCGCGGATGTCCACCATTATGGGCGGGGCCCTGGCTGCTATGCTCGTGGTTATGCATAGGACGTAAATGTATATCGTGGTGCGTTAAGTACCAGCTCACCAGGACGTACATTTACGTACTGCGTAGTTAAGGGGTTAAAAAGAAAAACGCAATTTAGCAAATTTTGGAAGATTTCATCATTTTCACGCCGTACAATTTACGGTAAAAATTCAATGTTCTTTATTCTTTGGGTTAATACGATTAAAATTTTACCCCATGATTACATACTTTTCTATTACTGTTGCGCTTAAAAAAAAAAAAAAATTCTCACTTTTTAACAAAATTATTAGGTTTAAGATCCCTCTGTTTTGAAGACATAACTATTTTTCCGTATAAGCAGCGTTATGAGGGCTCATTTTTTGCGCCAAAATCTGTACTTTTTATTGATACCATATTTGCATATATAAAACTTTTAATACTATTTTTTGGGGAATAAAATGTTTTAGAAAAGCAGCAATTTTGGATTTTTTTTGACGTTCATGCAGTTCACCGTCATTAACATTATATTTTAATAGTTCGGATATTCACGCACGCGGCCATACCAAATATGTTTATAAATGTCTTCATTTATTTTTACACTTTTTGGGGGGGGTGAAATAGGGAAACTGGGACAATTTACATTTTTATTGGGGGAGTGGATTTTTCCAAGTTTTATGTTTTTTCCCCTTTTCTTACTTTAAAATTTTACACTTTAATAGTCCCCTAGGGCAGGGGTCTGCAACCTTTAACCCCTTAAGGACACATGACGTACTGGAACGTCATGTGTCCGCTCCCGATCTATAACGCGGGGCCACGGCGTGTCATAGCGGGTCTGGCCCGGCCTCTAACAACGGCCGGGACCCGTGGCTAATAGCATTGATCGCTGTGCCGCGCGCTATTAACCCTTTAGACGCAGCGTTCAAAGTTGAACGCCACGTCTAAAGTGAAACTGAAACCATACCGGTTAGCTCAGTGGGCTGTTCGGGATAGCCGCGGCGAAATCACGGCATCCCGAACAGCTTACAGGACAGCGGGAGGGTCCCTACCTGCCTCCTCGCTGCCCGATCGCCGAATGACTGCTCAGAGCATGAGATCCAGGCATGAGCAGTCAAGCGGCAGAATCATCGATCACTGGTTTCTTATGAGAAACCAGTGATCAATGTGAAAGATCAGTGTGTGCAGTGTTATAGGTCCCTATGGGAGCTATAACACTTAGAGATGAGCGAACTTACAGTAAATTCGATTCGTCACGAACTTCTCGGCTCGGCAGTTGATGACTTTTCCTGCGTAAATTAGTTCAGCCTTCAGGTGCTCCGGTGGGCTGGAAAAGGTGGATACATTCCTAGGAAAGAGTCTCCTAGGACTGTATCCACCATTTCCAGCCCACCGGAGCACCTGAAAGCTGAACTAATTTATGCAGGAAAAGTCATCAACTCCGAGCCGAGAAGTTCGCGACGAATCGAATTTACTCTAAGTTCGCTCATCTCTAATAACACTGCAAAAAAAAAAAGTGAAAAAAAGTGAATAAATATCATTTAACTCCTTCCCTATTAAAAGTTTGAATCACCGCCCTTTTCCCATAAAAAAAAAACAAACAGTGTAAATAAAAATTAAAATATATGGTATTGCCGTGTGCGCAAATGTTCGAGTTATAAAAATCTATTGTTAATTAAACCGCACGGTCAATGGCGTGCGTGCAAAAAAATTCCAAAGTCCAAAATAGTGCATTTTTGGTCACTTTTTATATCATGAAAAAATGAATAAAATGAATAAAGTAAAAAATCAATAAGTCCTATCAATGCAAAAATGGTACCGTTAAAAACTTCAGATCACGGCGCAAAAAATGAGCCCTCATACTGCCCCATACACGGAAAAATAAAAAAGCTATAGGGGTCAGAAATGACAATTTTAAACGTATTTATTTATGATTTTTTCCAGAAGTACGACAAAATCAAACCTATATAAGTAGGGTATCATTTTAACCGTATGGACCTACAGAATAAATATCAGGTGTCATTTTTACTGAAAAATGTATTACGTAGAAACGGAAGCCCCCAAAATTTACAAAACAGCATATTTTTTTTCAATTCTGTCTCACAATTTTTTTTTTCTGTTTCACCGTAGATTTTTGGGCAAAATGACTGAGGTCATTACAAAGTAGAATTGGTGGCACAAAAAATAAGCCATCATATGGATTTTTAGGTGCAAAATTGAAAGAGTTATGATTTTTTAAAGGCAAGGAGCAAAAAACGAAAATGCAAAAACGGAAAAAACCCTGGTCCTTAAGGGGTTAAGACAAAAAGAGCCACTTGGACCAGTTTCTGAAGGGAAAAAAAAAACTGGGAGCCGCAAAACCCTCCTCCCCTCTGATGCCCTGGTTGGGATACACTGGCATACACGCACAAAAGGGACTACAACTCCCAGCATGTGTCATTCAGGAGTCTTCAGTCTGTGGTATAACACCAGCATGCTGCATCTGTAGTCTACTGGGAGTTGTAGTTCACCAACACCTCTATTGTATCTTAGTAGTCTCCTGGGAGTTGTAGTTCACCAACACCTCTATTGTATCTTAGTAGTCTCCTGGGAGTTGTATTTCACCAACACCTCTATTCTATCAGTAATCTCCTGGGAGTTGCAGTTCATACACCAGGGTGCCTCCAGATGTTGCAAAACTACTACCAGCATTCCCTGGTTGGGAAACACTGGCATACACACACATAAGAGGGACTACAACTCCCAGCATGTGTCATTCAGCAGTCCCCCCCCCCCCCCATCATTTCCAGTATGATATTTATTCCCCTGGAGTCTTTACATCCCCAGCCTGTGTAATATGTCTCCTCACACATAGAAATCTTCCCCAGCCCCTGCAATGCAGTATGTCTCCTCTCCCCTCACCCGCTCTGTGTTTCCCCTGTGCAAACATGAAACCTCCCCGTGAAAAATGAGGTCCTGTGTGTACAGAGAAGGGGAGGGAGGAGCTGTGTCCGTCCCCACTCTCCCACTGTCTCCTTGTATTATGCAGAGCTGCGCTCTCGCGCTCTCCATCCTCCGTGAGGGGGCGTTGCTAAATTATCTGCAGACGTGCGGTGAAAAAATCAAACCCATGGCTCTGCCCTCGATCCTCCCCGCTGTAGCTTCGGAAAACTTGCCCCTCCCTTTTTCACCTCACACCGCGGCAAAGGTGTAAAAGAGCCACATGCAGCTCCGGAGCCACGGGTTGCCGACCCCTGCCCTAGGGGACTATTTATAGTAATCATTTGTTTGCTAATACTTTTCAGTGCTGTGCATAGCACTGATCAGTGTTATCGGTCATCATATGCTCTGGTTTGCGCAATCTCAGACCAGAGAAGAAGACCCGTGGAAGGCAGCGGAAGCAGGTGAGGGGACCTCCGTCTGCCATTCTGGATGATCGGACCATTGAATCACCCCAGCCCCTTTTAAATAAAATTAAACATTTCATATAAATTTAAAAAAAAAGCCTTTCCTCTAATAAAAAAAAAAAATTGAATCCCTTTTTCCCCATTTAAAAAAAAGACCTGTGACGTGAAAAAAAATATCGGTAAAGAAAAAGTTTCGTTGCTCGTACTCTGTCTTAAAAAAAATGGTGTCGGGATATGCCTAGGTGAACTGACAACCCACTTTTGTACTTTGTAATGACATCACTCATTTTATAACAAAATCTGAGGCGAAACAAAAAAAAAATTTGATATTTAGTGAAAAAAAACAAAAAACATAATTTTGTAATTTTTAGGGCTTCCGTTTCTACACAGTGCACTTTTTTGGTAAAAATTACACCTTATCTGTATTCTGTATGTCCATACGGTTTCAATGATACCCCATTTATGTAGGTTTTATTTTACTACTTTAAACATTTTTTTTTTAACTACATACACCAAAATTAGAATGTTTAAAATGGTCATCTTCAGTCTCCTTTTTTCCCACATACGGGGCTATAGGAGGGCTAATTTTTTGCGCCCTGGCCTGTAGCTTTTATTGGCACCATTTTTGTTTTGCTGAGCTTATTTTGTTAATTTTTTCATGGTATATTACCGTATATACTCGAGTATAAGCCGACCCGAGTATAAGCCGAGACCCCTAATTTCAACCCAAAATCCCAGGAAAAGTTATTGACTCGAGTATAAGCCTAGGGTGGGAAATACATCATCCCCCCCTGTCATCATCCAGACCCGTCATTAACATCCTCATCATCATCATCCCCTTTTCATCATCCCACACATCCCCCCTTCATCATCCCCTTGTCATCATCCCACACATCCCCCCTTCATCATCCCCTTGTCATCATCCCACACATCCCCCCTTCATCATCCCCTTGTCATCATCCCACACATCCCTCCTTCATCATCCCACCCCCCCCCCCCCTTCATCATCCTCTTGTCATCATCCCACAACCCCCCCCCCCCCTTCATCATCCTCTTCTCTCATCATTCGCCCTCAGTAGTCTTCAACCTGCGGACCTCCAGAGGTTTCAAAACTACAACTCCCAGCAAGCCCGGGCAGCCATCGGCTGTCCGGGCTTGCTGGGAGTTGTAGTTTTGAAACCTCCGGAGGTCCGCAGGTTGAAGACCACTGCGGCCTTCGACATCATCCAGCCCCCTCTCACCCCCCTTTAGTTCTGAGTACTCACCTCCGCTCGGCGCTGGTCCGGTCCTGCAGGGCTGTCCGGAGAGGAGGTGGTCCGGTGGGATAGTGGTTCCGGGCTGCTATCTTCACCGGGGGCGCCTCTTCTCCGCGCTTCCGGCCCGGAATAGAGGCGTTGCCTTGACAATGACGCAGAAGTACGTTGGCAATGAACGCACCTCTGCGTCGTTGTCAAGCCAACGTGACTAATCTGAGGCCGGGCCCGAAGCGCTTAGAAGAGGCCTCCCCGGTGAAGATAGCAGCCCGGAACCACTATCCCACCGGACCACCTCCTCTCCGGACAGTCCTGCAGGACCGGACCAGCGCCGAGCGGAGGTGAGTACTCAGAACTAAAGGGGGGTGAGAGGGGGCTGGATGATGTCGAAGGCCGCAGTGGTCTTCAACCTGCGGACCTCCGGAGGTTTCAAAACTACAACTCCCAGCAAGCCCGGACAGCCGATGGCACAATTACAATTTACAATCCGTACAATTTAGCTAACCTTATATTTAAAACATAGGAAATAGGGGGGGGGGGGAGGGGGGGCGATTCTAACTTTTATAAGGGGAGGGGATTATTCACATTAACTTTTTATTTGACACTTTCTACTTTTTTTTTTAGCCCCCATAGGGAGCTATACAATGCAATCTTTTGATTTCATATGCTGTTCAATGCTATACCACAGCGTAGCATTGATCAGTGTTATCGGTGCTATGCTGTTCCACCCTGCTGATGCTTCCTAGATCAGTGGAGCACCGTTCAGACAGCGAGGCGCGTCCTCTCAGCTGATCGGGACACCGTTATTTCATCAACTTTGCTGAGATCGTTTCACTTTCATTTTAGATGCCGCCATGACCGGCATTAACCCTGGGTCCCACCGAGTTTAAACCCTTAAGGACTCAGGGTTTTTCCGTTTTTGCACTTTCGTTTTTTCCTCCTTACCTTTTAAAAATCATAACCCTCTCAATTATCCACCTGAAAATCCATATTATGGCTTATTTTTTGCGTCACCAATTCTACTTTCCAGTGACAGTCATTTTACCCAAAAATTCACGGCGAAACGGTAAAAAAAAATCATTGTGCGACAAAATCGAAGAAAAAACGCCATTTTGAAACTTTTGGGGGCTTCCATTTCTACGCAGTGCATATTTCGGTAAAAATGACACCTTATTATTCTGTAGGTCCATATGGTTAAAATGATACCCTACTTATATAGGTTGGATATTGTCGTACTTCTGGAAAAAATCATAACTACATGCAGGAAAACTACATGATCCCTATAACTTTTTTATTTTTCCACGTACAGGGATCATTTTTTGCGCCGTGATCTGAAGTTTTTAACGGTACGATTTTTGTTTTGATCAGACTTTTTGATCACTTTTTATTAATTTTTTAATGGTATAAAAAGTGACCAAAATACGCTTTTTTGGACTTTGGAATTTTTTTTGCGCGTACGCCATTAACCGTGCGGTTTAATTAATGATATATTTTTATAGTTCGGACATTTACGCACGCGGCGATACCGCATATGTTTATTTTTATTTACACTTTTTTTATGGGAAAAGGGGGTGATTCAAACTTTTATTAGGGAAGGGGTTAAATGACCTTTATTAACACTTTTTTTTACTTTTTTTTTGCAGTGTTATAGGTCCCATAGGGACCTATAACACTGCACACACTGATCTCCTATGCTGATCACTGGCGTGTATTAACACGCCAGTGATCAGTGTTATCGGCGCTTGACTGCTCCTGCCTGGATCTCAGGCACGGAGCAGTCATTCGTCGATCGGACACCGAGGAGGCAGGTAAGGGCCCTCCCGGTGTCCTGTAAGCGGTTCGGGACGGCGCGATTTCACCGCGGCGGTCCCGAACAGCCCGACTGACTAGCCGGGATACTTTCACTTTCGCTTCAGAAGCGGCGGTCAGTTTTGACCGCCGCTTCTAAATGGTTAATACCGCACATTGCCGCGATCAGCGATGTGTGGTATTAGCCGCGGGTCCCGGCCGTTGATGAGCGCCGGGACCGACGCGATGTGATGCTTGGTCGCAGCGCGACCCTGCTTCATATCGCGGGAGCCGGCGCAGGACGTAAATATACGTCCTGCGTCGTTAAGGGGTTAACGCACGCTCAGCCCGTGAGCATGTTTTAAATGCCAGTAACGGGACCAGGGCGTACATGTACACCCTGCATCCTTAAGAACTGGGATGCAAGTAATACTAATGTAATATAATCTGACTAGTGGCAGAAGCAGAGTAATCTCCGCAACCCGCTCTTAATAAGGACATGGATGATTTAGACATCTCCCTAAGTGCAGTCCAAGACAGCTTATATTTGGGTTAAAAAAAAAAGGTACTTGCGGAAAATTTTGGGGTGTAAAGGAAAAGTATGCAGTTAATAAATCTGTGCCTACTATAGATGTCCCTCCAAGGTACCCCATATCGCGACATCAAGAGGAAATGCTCTATCAGAATATATGCAAAAAAAAAAGACGCAAAAAACTGCTTGCGCAAAATTTTGCACAAGAATTTACACACAAAAACAGTGTAAATTCTTTGATACATGTCCTCCAATGACCCCAAACATATACATAAAAAGCACCCAGAAATGGATGGCAACAAAGGGCTGGAGAGTTCTGAAGTGGTCGGCAATGAGTCAGATCTAAATCCCATTGAACACCTGTGGAGAGATCTTAAAATTGCTGTTGGGAAGAGACGCCCTTCCAATAAGAGATCTGGAGCAGTTTGCAAAGGAAGAGTGGTCCAACATTCCGACTGAGAGGTGTCAGAAGCTTATTGATGGTTATAGGAAGCGGCTGATTTTAGTTTTTTGGGTGTGCAACCAAATATTAAACTTAATGGTGCCAATAATTTTGTCCAGCCCATTTTTGGAGTTTGGTGTGACATTATGTGTGTATTATGTTTAGTTCCAATACACACAAAAGGGAACAATCATGTGTATAGCAAAACATGAGTT
This sequence comes from Hyla sarda, assembly GCF_029499605.1. Taxonomy (NCBI): domain Eukaryota; kingdom Metazoa; phylum Chordata; class Amphibia; order Anura; family Hylidae; genus Hyla; species Hyla sarda. The sequence continues at coordinate 355,208,709 of NC_079192.1, forward strand.
TACAGTCAAGGTCTGATTGGTTGCTATAGGCAAAAAAGAGAATCTTACTAGATACATCTACCTCAATCTCCTCTACATTCAAATGAGGAAAGCATGCACTTAGTTCTGCTCTCAACTAAAAAGTGAATACACATTCAGTAGTACCTTCAGTTACAATGACATTAGGTTTAATTAGTGCACACATACAGTGGTCTATCAAGGGCCACTGTAAATTGAATTCATACACATCAAACGATGCCACAGACAGTCTGGACCTGCAGCATATATGTAAATGGCTAGATGAGCCAATTAAAGTGGTCATTTAAATTTTAAAACAGCTATACTACTGAAGTTTGGAATGAGTGAAAAAAAAATACCATTAAATACCAAAAAACCGCCATCATTTGGAAAAATACTGTGATATCCATATTTGGTCATACCGCTCAGCACTACTTTAACATTAAAGTTTAGTAAAAATAAATAAATGGATGACCAAATATAAATAAACTACCACAAGCATACACATGCACATGCAGATTTCATACACTACCTGGAACCATAAAACTGTTTTGAGGAGATGGAAGAGCACAAGAAGCTCCATACTGCTGAGTAGTGGCTGGCAGTGAATTTCCTAGTGTTGGTGGTGGGGCAGGGACCGCTCCTTCTGTAGACGACAGATGATTGGTAATAGGGTAAGCCTGTCCTTGACTTAACGGTGTTGGAAAATACTGCCAGCTTGACTGGCTTCCATGAGGATGGCTGCTTCCTACTGATGCTGGTAATCCAACCAAGTTCTGAGGGGGAGGGGGCATTTTTGGTGAAGATGCTGCACTTGCAGCAGTTAGTTCTGGCGATGTTCCTATGGGTGGTGTATTGAAAACCTGGACAGATCCCTGATGAATTCCTGGTTGTGGAGCAGGCTGAGATACACCATAGTTATATAGTCCAGGACCTGCTTGCTGAGGAGCTTTCACTGTCATTTGTTGAGCGTATGTGCCTTGAAGTGCTGAACCGGAAGCCTGTACCCGTGGTTGCTGTGATGAATACATCATTGGGTTTTGTAGAGGACCTTGGAAGGAGGAGAACACAAATATATGACAAATATATATAAAAAGCAAAATATCATCTGTAGTTGCAGTATCTTGTAATACCTTTTTTATTGGACTAACAAGATTTTGTAGACAAGCTTTCGTTATTCCTCCCTTTATCAAGTCATAAGCATTTCTGAGCTCACAAGGAGAAAACACGTTCCATCTCACAAAATATGAAGGGGTTAAAACAACATATGTGGTGAATGGACATTAAGTTGGGCCATAAATTGTATAGCTATAGGACGATAGACTACAGATAAGGATGGGGGGGGGGAGGGGGCTGGAGGGCAGAGGTGAGAACTGTGATTACGTTGGACAGAGGAGAAAGGACAATTATAATACAGAACCATAGACTGAAGATAAGACTTAGACAGGGGAGGGGGAGCAGGGTTGTAATGGTGTTAGAGCAGGGAGAGGGAAGACAGTTTAGCAAAGGTTATAGGAAATTTTGATAATGGGATAAGAGACTTAAATCCACATTAAGTCCTCTGTTCTTGGAGTCATAAACAACTATCATTTTGGCTTCAAATGTCTTTCTTTCCTGGGTGTTCTTGAAGTTTCCTTTCAGGATCTTGATTTTGAGGTCCTGTAGGGAGTGACCTGTTTGGGTGAAATGGTGTCCAACTGGGGTGCAATAGTCCTTTTCTCTATGGTTGTTGATGGACGATCTGTGGAGGTTCATCCTTTTATTGAGTGGCTGACAGGTCCCACCAATGTAACATCCCAGGTCACACTTGCTGCATTGTATCATGTAGACTACATTCTCTGTGATGCAGGAGTTTTGTCCTTTGATGTTGTATGTCTTGTTGTTGTGAGAGGCCTCAGAATTTGTGCAGATGTGTTGACAGAGTTTACAGCGTGGTTTGGTGCAGGGTTTGGTCCCATTGTCTGTATCTGATGTTTATGTGGGTAGTTTCCTATTGACTAGCTTTTGTTTTAGGTTGGGTGGTTGTCTGAAGGCCAAGATGGGTGGTTCAGGAAAGATTTGCTTTAAAAGGTGTACTCCGGTGAAAACCTTTTTTCTTTTAAATCAACTGGTGCCAGAAAGTTAAACAGATTTGTAAATTACTTCTACTAAAAAATCTTAATCCTTCCTGTACGTATTAGCTGCTGAATACTACAGAGGAAATTCTTTTCTTTTTGGAATTCTCTCTGATGACATCACGACCACAGTGCTCTTTGCTGACGTCATTATAATAATAACTCTCTATTTATTGTTGTCCTTAGTGGGATTTGAACCCAAGGCCCCAGCGCTGCAAGGCAGCAGTGCTAACCACTGAGCCACCTTGCTGCCCTTAGCATACATCTGCTATGCACGGTTGCTAAAATGGACAGAGATGTCAGCAGAGAGCACTGTGCTCGTGATGTCATTAGTGTTCCAAAAAGAAAGGAATTTCCTCTGTAGCATTCAGCAGCTAATAAGTACTGGAAGGATTAAGATTTTTAATAGAAGTAATTTACAAATATGTTTAACTTTCTGGCACCAGTTGATTTAAAAGAAAAAAGGTTTTCACCGGAGTACCCCTTTAACACATCATCTTCTGCTAGTATTGGCTGCAGGTCCTTGATGATTTTGCGTATTTCCTCAAGGGTGGGATTGTATGTGGTTACCAGTGGTATGCGTGATGAGGTTTGTTTCTCTCTGTATTGCAGCAGGTGTTCCCGTGGTGTTTGAAGAGCAGAGTGGATTTTCTTATGGATGGTCCTTGGTTTGTAACCTTTTTGTTTAAATTTCTCAGCTAGCGTTTGTAGATGTGTGTCTGTCATCAGGGTTGGAGCAGATGCGGTGGTACCTGATGGCTTGGCTGTATATGATGCCTTTCTTGGTGTGGGACGGATGGGAACTTGAATTGTGTAGATAGCTGGATCGGTCTGTGGGTTTTCTGTATACAGATGTCTGTATTGTGTCCTTGTTTATAGTTACAATGGTTACCATGTAACAATGGATGTAGAATCTCTGTATAGTAACATCCCACACAGAGATAGAATTGAGGCCTGCTCACTGTTCCTCTCCTCCCAGATCCACAACCAGATATACAGCCCTCAGATCATCACCAAACTTATAGAATTCACTCACATACAACTACTTCAGCTTCAACAGTGAAATATACCTACAGATGATGGGAACTGCTATGGGGACAAGGATGGCACCACATTATGCCAATCTGTTCATGGCTGACCTTGAAGAGCGATTCCTGAATACCCAAATTCACAAACCCTACAGATACATCGATGATATTTTCATTGTTTGGACTGAAGGAGAGGATAAACTCAAACAATTTCATGATGCCTTCAACACATTTAATCCATCCATCAAACTCAAAATGGACTTCTCTACAGAAAGTGTAAACTTTCTGGACACCACTGTAACTATAAACAAGGACACAATACAGACATCTGTATATAGAAAACCCACAGACCGATCCAGCTATCTACACAATTCAAGTTCCCATCCGTCCCACACCAAGAAGGGCATCATATACAGCCAAGCCATCACGTACCACCGCATCTGCTCCAACCCTGATGACAGAGACACACGTCTACAAACGCTAGCTGAGAAATTTAAACAAAAAGGTTACAAACCAAGGACCATCCATAAGAAAATCCACTCTGCTCTTCAAACACCACGGGAACACCTGCTGCAATACAGAGAGAAACAAACCTCATCAAGCATACCACTGGTAACCACATACAATCCCACCCTTGAGGAAATACGCAAAATCATCAAGAACCTGCAGCCAATACTAGCAGAAGATGAGGTGTTAAAGCAAATCTTTCCTGAACCACCCATCAAGGCCTTCAGACAACCACCCAACCTAAAACAAAAGCTGATCAACAGGAAACTACCCACAGAAACATCAGATACAGACAATGGGACCAAACCCTGCACCAAACCACGCTGTAAACTCTGTCAACACATCTGCACAAATTCTGAGGCCTCTCACAACAACAAGACATACAACATCAAAGGACAATACTCCTGCACCACAGAGAATGTAGTCTACATGATACAATGCACCAAGTGTGAGCTGGGATGTTACATTGGTGAGACCAGTCAGCCACTCAATAAAAGGATGAACCTCCACAGATCGTCCATCAACAACCATAGAGAAAAGGACTATTGCACCCCAGTTGGACACCATTTCACCCAAACAGGTCACTCCCTACAGGACCTCAAAATCAAGATCCTGAAAGGAAACTTCAAGAACACCCAGGAAAGAAAGACATTTGAAAATGATAGTTGTTTATGACTCCAAGAACAGAGGACTTAATGTGGATTTAAGTCTCTTATCCCATTATCAAAATTTCCTATAACCTTTGCTAAACTGTCTTCCCTCTCCCTGCTCTAACACCATTACACCCCTGCTCCCCCTCCCCTGTCTAAGTCTTATCTTCAGTATATGGTTCTGTAGTACAGTATAATTGTCCTTTCTCCTCTGTCCAGCGTAATCACCATTCTCACCTCTGCTCTCCAGCCCCCCCCCCCCCCTCATCCTTATCTGTATCTATTGTCCTATAGCTATACAATTTATGGCCCAACTTAATGTCCATTCTCCACAGAAATGCTCAGAAATGCTTATGACTTGATAAAGGGAGGAATCCCGAAAGCTTGTCTACAAAATCTTGTTAGTCCAATAAAAAAGGTATTACAAGATACTGCAACTACAGACGATATTGCTTTTTGCATCACTGGACTAACACGGCTACTCCTAACTACTCTACAAATATATATAGATAGACATATACACACACACACACCATAATCAACGTTTTTTTTTTTTATGTTTTATTGAAAAAAAGAACGACCATTGGCAGTACAAACATGGGATAACTATACAGAGGTAGCAGTACAGATTTCCAAAGGTTAAGTTCAAGTACCTAGGTACCAGCTAACAGGGAAACAGAAAACATACAAACACAAAAGTAAAACATCTAAACCCAGCATGTATTCCTACCAACATCCACCCTAGTCATAATAATCAACTTATTATAGAATTACGTACCAACAGACCGTCTACATGGCTCTGCAAAAAATCACATTCATATTAGGGATCGACCGATTATCGGTTTGGCCGATATTATCGGCCGAAATACATGATTTTGGACGTTATCGGTATCGGCAATTACCTTGCCGATAATCCGATAATGCCCCGCACCGCCCACTGCACCACTGGTACCCCCACACCGCTACGCACCCACCACCAAAGCACCGCCCCGGCCAGAGACCGCCACCGCCGCTGCCCCATTGCCTCCCCCATTCCTGGTTTTATAATTACCTGTTCCTGGGGCCCAGGGTCCACGCTACTTCTGGCTCCTGCGGTGTCCTGTGTTACGCTGTGTGCTGCGCAATGACGAGTGACGTCCTCAATGCAACGTCACCGTCCGTGTGCACAGTGATAGCGCAGGAGGACGCTGCCGGAGCCAGAAGAAGTAGTGCGGACCCCGGTAATTATAAAACCGGGAATGGGGGAGGCAATGGGGCAGCGGCGGTCTCTGGCCGGGGTGGTGCGGTGGGGGGTGCAACGCGGTTTGGTGCGGTGATAGGACTCAGGAGGACAACAGGACGGGCAGGGGGAGAGAAGCTGGTGGCGGTCTCTGGCACCGCAAAAGCCACTGCAGTTCAATGATTTAAAGCGCCCGCTTTAGATCAATGATCTGCAGCGGTGTCGTTGGGGGGGATAAATAGCCGATAACTTATACCAGAATATCGGTATAAGTTATTGGCTATAGGCCCTAACCTCCACAGAGTATCGGCCCTAAAAAAATCTATATCAGTCGATCCCTAATTCACATGCACTGCACCGAACACTAGTGCTGATTTTTGATTAAGAATAGAAACCAAAAAGCCATAAAAAAGTATGCCACTATGCACTTAAGATATGGATACAAAGACGGACCCCACCTGACACCATAAATACTCACTGGATGCCAACAGTTGCTATAACATGATACGAAGAAACTAAAGAAAACAGGCTAGCAACTATAATAATGCACACCAAGAATAGGAATATATGACTACACAAATATCTTTTATTAATTACATAGCCCCTAAGGGAGAATGGAGGCAGTCCCAAACACCAAGACACAATATAAATGATAGATACTGGAAATATGGGTCACACTTAATAGGTAATAATAGAACACAGACCTAATAATATCCGCAGTGACAATAAATAAGCCCAATGTCCTCAAACACTACATACAAAGTATCCAGGTTCTCAGCAAAATATGCATATTTTGCAGAGAACCTGGATACTTTGTATGTTGTGTTTTAGGAGATTGGGCTTATTTATTGTCACTGCGGATATTATTAGGTCTGTGTTCTATTATTACCTATTGATTAACCTTTATGTTTTTAATGTGATTTAAAAATGACCACTAGGTGGCTCCATTCTGTTTCCTGTGTAAGTCAGTTAGTTTGGTCTCCTCCCGGCCTGGCAGGAGACCAAACTCAGGAAGTGTGTGCTGGGCATGGTGAGGCAAAGCTCTCGCAGGCTTCAGTGATGTCATGCCCACATTCTCCTGCAGGGAGCTCCCACAATGTCTGCGGGGGGGGGAAGATATAATACAGAGCTTTTTAAAGCTCGTAAAAAAGGGCCGGAGGGGTGTTAAGAGGTTAAAGAGTACCTGTCATCAACTACTACTAAGGACGTACGGTCCCAGTGTACGCCCGGTGTTTAAATAGGGGTCACGCCGTGACCCCGCATCACACCGGGTCAGTCCCGGCTGCTAATCACAGCCGGGACGCTGGGCTAACAGCGCGCGGCATCGATCGTTGTGACACGCGCTGTTAACCCTTCAGACGCGGTGATCAAAGTTGACAGCAGAGTCTGAAAGCGAAAATAAACACTTCCCGGCAGCTCAGTCGGGCTGATCGGGACATCGCGATAAAATCGCGATGTTCCGATCAGCTGGGACACAGGCGGAGGTCTCCTTACCTGTCTCCGCGGCGTCCGATCGTCGATTGATTGCTCCAAGCCTGAGCTACAGGCTTGAGCAATCAAGCCCCTATCTCACTGATCCGTGCAAAGCCATGGCTTTGTAGGGATCAGCATAGGATATCAGTGTGTGCAGTGTTATAGGTCCCTATGGGAACACTGCAAAAAAAAAAAAAAAAAAAAAAAAAAAAAAAAAAGTGAAGGTCATTTAACCCCTTCCCTAATAAGTTTGAATCGCCCCCCCTTTTCCCATAAAAAAAAAACTGTGTAAATAAAAATAAAAACAAACATATGTGGTATCACCACGTGTGGAAATGTCCAAACTATAAAAATATATAGTTAATTAAATCGCACGGTCAATGGCGTGCGCGCAAAAAAATTCCAAAGTCCAAAATAGTGTATTTTTGGTCCCTTTTTATATCATGAAAAAATGAATAAAAAGTGATTAAGTCCAATCAATACAAAAATGGTACTGATAAAAACTTCAGAACACGGCGCAAAAAGTGACCGATACGTAGGCAGAAAAATAAAAAAGTTATAGGGGTTAGAAAATGAGAATTTTTAAACAAATTTTCCTGCATGTAGTTAGGATTTTTTTTTGAAGTACAACAATATCCAACCTATATAAGTAGGGTATCATTTTAACCGTATGGACCTACAGAATAAAGATAAGGTGTTATTTTTACCGAAAAATGAACTGCGTAGAAACAGAAGCAACCAAAAGTTACAAAATGACATTTTTTCTTCAATTTTGTCGCACAATTAATTTTTTTTTCCGTTTCGCCGTGGATTTTTGGGTGAAATGACTAATGTCACTGCAAAGTAGAATTGGTGGCACAAGAAATAAGCCATCATATGGAATTTTATGTGCAAAATTGAAAGCGTTATGATTTTTAGAAGGTGATGAGGAAAATAGGAAAATGCAAAAACGGAAAAACCCTGCGTCCTTAAGGGGTTAAATACACAGTTTGTGTCACAGCAGAAAAACATGTACAATGTCTCAGGCAGCCAATGAAAAGTAAATTCCAGTTTTTTTAATTCAAAGTGCACCTGCCATATCACAGAAAATGAATAATGTTTATATATGTTTCTCAGTATTAGGGATGTAAGAAAAAAATAGATTTGCACGATTATCGCAATATTTCATTTGGTGATACTGAAAATATTTTTGAATCGATCCTTTTAGGGATGTGCAATTTGTATCTCCTGACGCCCGGAACAGCCAGATGCACTGCTGTTAGAATACTTTGCATTCATAGCGCTGCGGAGGCATATGATTCTAGAAGGGCTGAGGGGGCCAAACATATAGCGTTATCTGGCCCCCACCGTGCTTCTATGTACATATGTAGCCGCAGTGCTAAGAATGACAAGTATTCTTTCAGCAGCGCATCAGGCCGGCCGGCCCAATGCACTGCTAATAGAATACTTTTCATTCATAGCGCTGGGGGCTTATGATAGCGCTGCGAGGGAAAATACATTTTATATATATATGCGCCGCGGGGGTCCATACCTACAGTGGGGATCAAAAGTTTGGGCACCACAGGTAAAAAATTGTATTAATGTGCATAAAGAAGCCAAGGAAAAATGGAAAAACCTCCAAAAGGCATCAAATTACAGATTAGACATTCTTATAATATGTCAACAAAATTTTGATTTTCTTTCCATCATTTACACTTTCAAAATAACCAAAAACGAAAAAATGGCACCCTGCAGAATTTATGGCATGCACTGCACCCTTTGCAAAGCTGAGACCTGCCAGTGTCATGGATTGTTCTCAATCATCATCTGGGAAGATCAGGTGATGTCAATCTCAAAGGTTTTAAATGCCCAGATTCATCTGACCTTGCCCCAACAATCAGCACCATGGGTTCTTCTAAGCAGTTGTCTAGAAAGATGGAGAAGGCTTTAAGAAGATAGCAAAACGTTTTCAGATGTCAATATCCTCTGTTCGGAATGTAATTAAGAAATGGCAGTCATCAGGAACAGTGGAAGTTAAAGCAAGATCTGGAAGACCAAGAAAATATCAAACAGAACAGCTCGCAGGTTCGTGAGAAAAACAATTGAAAACCCACGTTTGACTGCACGATCCCTCCGGAAAGATATGGTAGACACTGGAGTTGTGGTACACTATTCTTCTGTAAAGAGCTACTTGCACAAATATGGTCTTCATGTAAGAGTCATCAGAAGAAAACCTCTTCTACGTCCTCACCACAAAAATCAGTGTTTGAACTTTGCAAATGAACATATAGAAAAGCCTGATGCATTTTAGAAACAAGTTCTGTGGACGATGAGGTTAAATTTGAACTTTTGGGGCGGAATGAGCAAAGGTACGTTTGGAGAAGAAGGGGAACAGAATTGAATGAAAAGAACCTCTGCCCAACTGATAAAGGGATACTCTGGTGGTCAACGTGTTTTTCCGTTTTTGACTTACCCAATTTGTTTTGTTTCATTTCTATTCTTGTTGTTTAGCCTACTCTATTTCCGTTCTTTGTTGTCTTTTTATCCCCCACTTTGTTTTCCTATCTTTAGTTCTATTTCCTGCTTCTTGCTGTGCTGAAAACTACAAATCCCAGCATGGCACATGCCTTGCTGGTTTGGGGCGGCTCCCTTTTTTTTTTTTTGTTTGTTTGCTCCGCCCTTTACCCATCCTACTATTTTCCCGGGTCAGCCCCCTTATACACAGCACACTAATATAATCAGCCTTGTTGGGATACACTGTCATACACACACAAAAGCATGCGTCATTCTGGAGTCTTCAGTCTGTGGTATAACACCAGCATGCTGCCTCTGTAGTCTCCTGGGGGTTGTAGTTCACCACACCTCTGTAGGGTATACACCAGTGTTTCCCAACCAGGGTGCCTCCAGCTGTTGCAAAACTACAACTGCCAGCATGCCCTCACAGCCTTTGGGCATGATAGGAGTTGTAGTTTTGCAACAGCTGGAGGTACACTGGTGGGGAAACACTGGTGTAACATGATGTGTATGCTGAATAGGCTAGAACAGTGTTTCCCAACCAGTGTAACTCCAGCTGTTGCAAATCTACAACTCCCAGCATGCCCAAAGTCTGTCAGGGCATGCTGGGAGTTGTATTTTTGCAACAGCTGGAGGCACACTGGATTGTAAACACTAACATACACACACACACAACAGGGACTACAACTCCCAGCATGTGTCATTCAAAAGTCCGTCCGTCCCCTTCACATATAGGGGGAGATTTATCAAAACCTGTGCAGAGGAAAACTTGCCCAGTTGCCCATAGCAACTAATCAGCTTGCTGCTTTCATTTTTATGAAGGCCTGTGAAAAATGAAAGAAGCGATCTGCTAGGTTGCTATGGGCAACTGGGCAAGTTTTCTTCTGCACAGGTTTTGATAAATCTCCCCCATAGAGATCATTCCCAGTATGAGATTTATTCCCCTGCAGTCCATATATCCCCAGTTCATGCACCTTGTCATCCTCCCCTTCAGATAACACTTCTCTTCTCTGTGTTTCTTCTCCTGCGCAGACCTGCATCCTTAGAATACAGAGCAGGGGGGGAGAGGAGGTGAGGAGCTGTGTACTCAGCTGGATGAGATGAGGGGGCGTGGCTTATTTTTCTTATGCAGACAAAAAAAAAAGGCTGTGACATCTTGTCCACAACAGACTCAGAACTGTGGACAACGGTAAAAGAAAACCCTCAGAACTACAGAACTTCCTGCCCAACAAACAGGTAAGAAAAACACACACATGCTGCCAAAACATATAACACATGTATATTGCAAAAAAACTAAACTTACAAAGAAGATGCCATATAGTCAAAAAAATTAACCAACGGAGTACCCCTTTAACCCCTTAAGGACAATGGACGTACTCCTATGCCCCCGTTTCCGAGTCCTTAAGGACCGAGGACGTAGGAGTACGTCCTGTCCATTCCCGGCCCCCCGCCGCTAGCCGGAGGGGAGTCTGTGCCCGATGCCTGCTGAAATCGTTCAGCAGGCATCGCGGCATATCGCCCAGAGGGGGGACCATTATGCCCCCCCCATGTCGGCGATGGCTGGTCAATTCTGTCAGAGACGGCCCCGAACAGCCATAGGCTGCAGGGGTGAGGTGGCACTGGTGCCACCTCACGATCGCCCTGATTCGTCGGCCGGTTTACCGGATGACCAATCAGTGCGCCTGCTGCGGGTGTCACTCCCGGGACCCGCTCCGCCCCTCTTCTGGAGCACGGGTGCGGGACGTGCACCCCGGGTGCTGGGGACCCCGATCCACGGCGTTAATGTTGGGATCGGGGCCCCAGGAGCAGCGGCGGCGAGGGACTGACCTGATGCGGCGTGGAGCAGCAGCAGGAGGTGAGTGACAGCCTCCTGCTGTTGCTTAGCAACAGCTCCCAGCATGCAAAAAGGGCATGCTGGGAGCTGTAGTTATGCAACAGCAGGAGGCAGACCACCACAACTCCCAGCATTCCCTTACGTATAACTACAACTCCCAGCTTGCACAGCTAAAGTGCATGCTGGGAGTTGTAGTGGTGCATCTGCTTGTTGCATGACTACAACTCCCAGCATGCCTGTTGGCTGTCGGTGACTGCTGAGAGTTGTAGTTTTGCAATTAATTAAGTAGCAAACCAGTGTGTCTCCAGCTGTTGCATAACTACCATCCCCAGCCAAAGTAGTATGCCTCCAGCTGTTGCATAACTACAAGACCCACCATGCCCTTCCGCTGTCCGTACATGCTGGGGGTTGTAGCTTTTGCAACAGCTGAAGGCACACTGGTTGCAAAACCAGTTTTTCACAACCAGTGTGCCTCCAGCTGTTGCAAAACTACAACTCCCAGCATGCACTGATAGACCGTACATGCTGGGAGTTGTAGTTTTGCAACAGCTGGATGTTTCTCCCCCCCCCCCCCCCAAATGCGAATATACAGGGTACACTCACATGGGCGGAGGTTTACAGTAAGTATCCGGCTGCAAGTTTGAGCTGCGGCAAATTTTCTGCCGCAGCTCAAACTGCCAGCGAGAAACTACTGTGAACCCCCGCCCGTGTGACTGTACCCTAAAAACACTACACTAAGAAAAAAATAAAATTAAAAGTAAAAAACACTACATATACACATACTCCTACACAGCCTCCCTCCCCTCCCCAATAAAAATGAAAAACGTCTGGTACGCCACTGTTTCCAAAACGGAGCCTCCAGCTGTTGCAAAACTACAACTCCCAGCATGCACTGATAGACCGTACATGCTGGGAGTGTGGTTTTGCAACAGCTGGATGTTCCCCCTCCCCAATGTGAACGTACAGGGTACATTCACATGGGCGGAGGTTTACAGTAAGTATCCGGCTGCAAGTCTGAGCTGCGGCAAATTTTCTGCCGCAGCTAAAACTGCCAGCGAGAAACTACTGTGAACCCCCGCCCGTGCAACTGTACCCTAAAAACACTACATTACACTAACAAAAAATAAAATAAAAAGTAAAAAACACTACATATACACATACCCCTACACAGCCCCCCTCCCCAATAAAAATGAAAAACGTCTGGTACGCCACTGTTTCCAAAACAGAGCCTCCAGCTGTTGCCAAACAACTACTCCCAGTATTGCCAGATAGCCACTGACTGTCTAGGCATGCTGGGAGTTTTACAACAGCTGGAGGCACCCTGTTTGGGAATCACTGGCGTAGAATTCCCCTATGTCCACCCCAATGCAAGTCCTTAATTTAGGCCTCAAATGCGCATGGCGCTCTCACTTTGGAGCCCTGTCTTTCAAGGCAACAGTTTAGGGTCACGTATGGGGTATCGCCGTACTCTGGAGAAATTGTGTTACAAATTTTGGGGGGTATTTTCTGCTTTTACCCTTTTTAAAATGTAAAAATTTTGGGAAACCAAGCATTTTAGGTAAAAAAAAATGTTTTTTCTTACATATGCAAAAGTCGTGAAACACCTGTAGGGTATTAAGGTTCACATTACCCCTTGTTACGTTCCCCGAGGGGGTCTAGTTTCCAAAATAGTATGCCATGTGTTTTTTTTTTGCTGTTCTGGCACCATAGGGTGCACCATACTTCTCAGATGTAAATAAGTATAAGTATGGCTATATGGCCTCTTTTTGACTGGTGCTGTTATGTATATCTGAATTGTACACTGTAGTTTTGTAAATTTTATTATTAAAAAAAAAAAAAGGTTCACTTTACCCCTTGTTACGTTCCCCGAGGGGTCTAGTTTCCAAAATGGTATGCCATGTGTTTTTTTTTGTGTCCAGGCACCATAGTGGCTTCCTAAAGGTGACATGCCCCCCAAAAAACATTTGTCGCTCCTTCCCTTCTGAGCCCTCTACTGCGCCCCCCCGAACAATTAACAGACATATGAGGTATGTGCTTACTCGAGAGAAATTGGGTTTCTAATACAAGTAAAAATTTTCTCCTTTTTACCCCTTGCAAAAATTCAAAAATTGGGTCTACAAGAACATGCGAGTGTAAAAAATGAAGATTTAGAATTTTCTCCTTCACTTTGCTGCTATTCCTGTGAAACACCTAAAGGGTTAATACACTTATTGAATGTCATTTTGAATACTTTGGGGGGTGTAGTTTTTATAATGGGGTCTTTTATGGGGTATTTCTAATATGAAGGCCCCTCAAATCCACTTCAAACCTGAACTGGTCCATGAAAAATAGAGAGTTTGAAAATTTTGTGAAAAATTTCAAAATTGCTGCTGAACTTTGAAGCCCTCTGGTGTCTTCCAAAAGTAAAAACTCATAAATTTTATGATGCAAACATAAAGTGGACATATTGTATATGTGAACCCAAAAAAAATTATTTTGAATATCCATTTTCCTTACAAGCAGAGAGCTTCAAAGTTAGAAAAATGCAAAATTTTCATTTTTTTCATCAAATTTGGGGATTTTTCATCAAGAAAGGATGCAAGTTACCATAAAATTTTACCACTAAGTTAAAGTAGAATATGTCACAAAAAAACAATCTCGGAATCAGAATGATTACTAAAAGCATTCCATAGTTATTAATGTTTAAAGTGACAGTGGTCAGATTTGCAAAAAACACTCTGGTACTTAAGGTGTACAATGGGGTCCTTAAGGGGTTAAGCATGGGGGTGGATCAATCATGCTTTGGGGTTGTATTGCAGCCAGTGGCACAGGGAACATCTCACGAGTAGAAGGAAAAATGGATGCAATAAAATTTCTGCAAATTTTGGATGCTAACTTGATGCCATCTGTGAAAAAGCTTAAGTTAGGCTAAGTTTCCACTTTTTTTTCTGGCATTTTTGGGAAAACTACATTTTTTGAGCCAAAGCCAGAAGTGTATTCAAAAGGAAGGACTTATACTTCTCCTCCTTTATGGATCCAATTCTGACTTTGGCTCAAAAACTGCAGTGGCAGTTTTCCAAAAACTGCTAGAAAAAAGACCAAGTGGAAACTTAGCCTCAAAGAGGATGGCTTCTACAAATGGATAATGATCCTAAACACACCTCGAAATCCGAGGGGGATTACATCAAGAGGCGTAAACTGAAGGTTTTGCCATGGCCTTCACAATCTCCTGACCTCAACATAACTGAAAATCTGTGGATAGACCTTAACCCCTTAAGGACCGGGGGGTTTTCCGTTTTTGCTCCTTGCCTTTAAAAAATCATAACTCTTTCAATTTTGCACCTAAAAATCCATATCATTGCTTAATTTTTGCGCCACCAATTCTACTTTGTAATGACGTCAGTCATTTTGCCCAAAAATTTACGGTGAAACGGAAAAAAAAAAATCATTGTGCGACAAAATTGAAAACAAAAACGCAGTTCTGTAAGTTTTGGGGGCTTTCGTTCCTACGTAGTACATTTTTCGGTAAAAATGACACCTTGTCTTTATTCTGTAGGTCCATACGATTAAAATGATACCCTACTTATATAGGTTTGATTTTGTCGTACTTCTGGAAAAAATCATAACTACATGCAGGAAAATTAATACGTTTAAAATTGTCATCTTCTGACCCCTATAACTTTTTTATTTTTGTATGGGGCGGTATGAGGGCTCATTTTGTGCGCCGTGATCTGAAGTTTTTAACGGTACCCTTTTTGCATTGATAGGACTTCTTGATCACTTTGTATATCATTTAAAAATGAATAAAAAGTTACCAAAAATGCACTATTTTGGACTTTGGCATTTTTTTGCGCGTACGCCATTGACCGAGTGGTTTAATTAACGATATATTTTTATAATTCGGACATTTCCGCCTGCGGTGATACCATATATGTTTATTTTTATTTACACTGGTTTTTTTTTATGGCAAACTTTTAATAGGGTGGGGGTTAAATGATCTTTATTCACTTTTTTTTTGCAGTGTTATAGCTCCCATAGGGACCTATAACACTTCACACACTGATCTTTATCATTGATCACTGGTTTCTCATAGGAAACCAGTGATCGATGATTCTGCCGCTTGACTGCTCATGCCTGGATCTCAGGCACTGAGCAGTCATTCGGCGATCGGACAGTGAGGAGGCAGGTAGGGACCCTCCCGCTGTCCTGTAAGCTGTTCGGGATGCCACAATTTCGCCGCGGCTATTCCGAACAGCCCACTGAGCTAACCGGCAGTTTTTACTTCACTTTTAGCCACGTGGCTCCGCTCTGAGCGCGCGGCTAAAGGGTTAATAGCGCGTGGCGCCGCGATCGGCACTGCACGCTATTAGCGGCGGGTCCCAGCTTCACTATGACGCCGGGCCCGCCGTGATATGATGTGGGGTTACCGTGTAACCCCGCGTTATATCACGGGAGCAGGACCAAGGACGTACCGGTACTTAAGGGGTTAAAGGGTACTCCGGTGAAAAGCTTGTTTTTTTTTTTTGTTTTTAAATCAACTGGTGCCAGAAAGTTAAAAAGAATTGTAAATTACTTCTATTAAAAAATCTTAATCCTTCCTGTACTTATTAGCATATGAATACTACAGTGGAAATTCTTTTCCGTTTGAAAAACAAAGCTGTCTGCTGACATCATGAGCACAGTGCTCTCTGATGACATCTCCGTCCATTTTAGGAAGTGTCCAGCGTAGAAGGAAATCCTCATAGCAAACATATGCTGTTCTGGAAAGTTCCTAAAATGGACAGAGATGTCAGCAGAGCGCACTGTGCTCATGATGTCAGCAGACAGCTCTGTGTTTCATAAAGAAAATAATTTCCGCTGTAGTATTCAGCAGCTAATAAGTACAGGAAGGATTAAGATTTTTTAATAGAAGTAATTTACAAATCTATTTAACTTTCTGGCACCAGTTGATTTAAAAAAAAAAATTTTAAAAAAAATTAAAAAAGTTTTTCACTGGAGTACCGCTTTCACCCCTTAACGACGCAAGACGTATATTTCCGTCCTGCGCCGGCTCCCACGATATGAAGCGGGATCGCTGCGCGATCCCGCATCATATCGAGTCGGTCCCGGCGCTCATCAACGGCCGGGACCCGCGGCTAATACCACACCTCGCCGATCGCGGCAATGTGCGGTATTAACCCTTTAGAAGCGGGTCACCGCCGCTACTAAAGTGAAAGTGACCCGGCTGCTCAGACGGGATGTTCGGGACCGCCGAGGTGAAATCGCGGCGTCCTGAACAGCTTATAGGACACCGAGAGGGCCCTTACCTGCCTCCTCGATGTCCGATCGACGAATGACTGCTCCGTGCCTGAGATCCAGGCAGGAGCAGTCAAGCGCCGATAACACTGATCACAGGCGTGTTAATATATGCCAGTGATCAGCATAGGAGATTAGTGTGTGCAGTGTTATAGGTCCCTATGGGACCTATAACACTGCAAAAAAAAAAAAAAAAAAGCTTAAAAAAAAAAAAGTGTTAATAAAGGTCATTTAACCCCTTCCCTAATAAAAGTTTGAATCACCCCCCTTTTCCCATAAAAAAAATATATAACAGTGTAAATAAAAAATACAAACATATGTGGTATCGCCGCGTGCATAAATGTCCAAACTATAAAAATATATCATTAATTAAACCGCATGGTCAATGGCGTACGCACAAAAAAAATTTACGTCCAAAAAAGTGTATTTTTGGTCACTTTTTATACCATTAAAAAATGAATAAAAAGTGATCAAAAAGTCCGAGCACAACAAAAATCATACCAATAAAAACTTCAGATCACGGCGCAAAAAAGGAGTCCTCATATCGCCCTGTACGTGGAAAAATAAATAAGTTATAGGGGTCAGAAGATGACATTTTTAAACGTATACATTTTCCTGCATGTAGTTATGATTTTTTCCAGAAGTACGACAAAATCAAACCTATATAAGTAGGGTATCATTTTAACCGTATGGACCTACAGAATAATAAGGTGTAATTTTTACCGAAATATCCATTGCGTAGAAACGGAAGCCCCCAAAATTTACAAAATGGCGTTTTTTCTTCGATTTTGTCGCACAATGATTTTTTTTTTTCCATTTCGCCGTGAATTTTTGGGTAAAATGACTAATGTCACTGCAAAGTAGAATCGGTGACGCAAAAAATAAGTCATAATATGGATTTTAGGTGGAAAATTGAAATGGTTTTGATTTTTAAAAGGTAAGGAGGAAAAAACGAAAGTGCAAAAACTGAAAAACCCTGA
Source organism: Hyla sarda (assembly GCF_029499605.1). Classification (NCBI taxonomy): domain Eukaryota; kingdom Metazoa; phylum Chordata; class Amphibia; order Anura; family Hylidae; genus Hyla; species Hyla sarda. The sequence goes on from NC_079192.1 coordinate 355,226,278, forward strand.
CTAGCCGGGATAGTTTCATTTTCACTTTAGAAGCAGCGGTCAGCTTTGACCACCGCTTCTAAAGGGTTAATACCGCACATTGCCGCGATCGGCGATGTGTGGTATTAGCCGCGGGTCCCGGCTGTTGATGAGCGCCGGGACCGACACGGTATGATGCGGGATCACGGCGCGACCCCGCTTCATATCGCGGGAGTCGGTGCAGGACGTAAATATACGTCCTGCGTCGTTAAGGGGTTAAGGACCAAGCCCATTTTAACCTTAAGGACCAGGCCAATTTTATTTTTGTGTTTCCGTTTTTTCCTCCTCGCCTTCTAAAATCCATAACTCCTTTATATTTCCATCTTCAGACCCTTATAAGGGCTTGTTTTTTGTGTGACCATTTGTACTTTGTAATGAAACCTCTCATTTAACCATAAAATGTACGGCGATTTTTTTAGGGAGGAAATTTAAATGAATACCACAATTTTGCACATTTTGGAGGGTTTTGTTTTCACACTATACACTTTACAGTAAAAATGACATGTGTTCGTTATTCTGTGGGTCAATAGGATTAAAATTATACCCATGGCTAGATACTTTTCTATTTTTGTACCGCTTAGAAAAATATCTATAACTTTTTGTACAAAATCAGTAATCTAAAATCGCCCTATTTTGACCACCTATAACTTTTTCATTTTTCCATATAGGGCGGTATGAGGGCAAATTTTTTGTGCCGTTATCTGTACTTTTTATCCATACCACATTTGCATATATAAAACTTTTAGATAATTTTTTATAATTTTTTTTTTTTTTAATAAAATGTGACAAAAAAAAGCTGCATTTTTGGACTTTTTTTTTTTTTCTTCTAAGTTTACGTCATTCATCATACGGGATAATTAACATTATATTTTGATAGTACGGACATTTACGCACGTGGCGATACCAAATAGGTTTATAAAAAAATGTTTACGCTTTTTGGGGGTAAAATGGGAAAACTGACTATTATTGGGGGAGGGGATTTTTCAAATATATATATATATATATATATATATATATATATATATATATATATATATATATATATATATATATATATATATATATATATATACATACACACACACACACACTTTTTATGTCCCCATTGGGGACTATCTATAGCAATCCTATGATTGCTAATACTGTTCAGTGCTATGTATTATGTATCAGTATTATCAATGATCTTCTGCTCTGGTCTGCTCGATCTCAGATCAGAGCAGAAGACCCCGGGAGACAGCGGAGCCAGGTGAGGGGACCTCCGTCCGCCATGCTGGATGATCGGATCGCCGCTGCAGTGCTGCGGGCGATTCAATCATCCAAAGTACCGCACTGCCGCAGATGCCGTGATCTGTATTGATCACGGCATCTGAGGGGTTGATGGTGGACATCTGCGCAATCGCGGATGTCGGCCATTACCGGCGGGTCCCCGGTAGCTGCTAGCAGCCGGAACCTGCCGTGTACGACGCGAGCACTGCTCCAATGCTCGAGGTCATATACAGGACGTAAATGTACATCCTGGTGCGGGAAGTCCCGCCAAACCAGGACGTACATTTACGTCCGTGGCCGTTAAGGGGTTAAAAGAGCAGTGCGTGACAGACAGCACCGAAATCTCAAAGAACTGGAAGACTTTTGTAAGGAAGAATTGGCAAAGATACCTTAAACAAGAATTGTAAAGACTCTTGGCTGGAAACAAACAACAAAAAGCGTTTACAAGCTGTGATAGTTGCCAAAGGGGGCAGTACAAGATATTAACTCTGCAGGGTGCCCAAACTTTTGCAGACGCCATTTTTTGTTTTCTGTTATTTTGAAAGTGTAAATGATGGAAATAAAATCAAACTTTTGTTGACATATTATAAGAATGTCTAATCTGTAATTTGATGCCTTTTGGAGATTTTTTTTCCATCTTTCTTTGGCTTCTTTATGCACATTAATACAATTTTTTACCTGGGGTGCCTAAACTTTTGATCCCCACTGTCTTCCCTCCCTATATAAGAGATCCTTGTGTTTGTCTATAACTAGTATGAGTAAGGCCTCTATGTAGGCTGAAACATGTCACTTTGCCTGTCCGCACCTGTTTGCATATGTTATTTGAATAAACTGAAGTTTTACTGCACGAATCCTCAGGCTGAACATCCACTTTTTTTTATCCACGGTGAGGTCCACACCTGTCCGCGATGGATGTAGCTGCCATTGGGGTGAGCTGGATGCACTTCTTTCTTTGTCTATTCCTGTTTGGTTTGCTTGGAAGAACAGTTGAACTCCTTTGTGGTTGATGCAGGGTCCGGTGAGTGCCACCTGATGTGATATACTGGATGATCTCCCCTGGACATTAGTTACCATACCCATGTTGACTGTGCTGCCCTACTTTGGACACTTTCTGGATGACCACATTCTGCTCCACTGGACTATATATACTGCCACTACATCTTGGCAGCCCCTGACCATCTACTCCCTCCTCCCTCTCACTGAGTTTACCCGCACATGGACTTCGTCCACGTTACTGTGACTTACATCTCCTTGAATCGCCACCGCAAACTGCAACTACGCAAGAGGACTTTTAGTAGAAGGAGTTGCTGTCGCTACACAGGATTCATCTGTCTCTCCTAGTCGCTGGTTATTCCATCCCCTCTTTGATCGATGGTTGGAGGCTTGCACCTCCTTAGATGCAATGCTGTTTTTTTGCACAGTTATGTTTACTGCATGCACTTGTTATGTCCTACCTCCTCCCTCCCCCTCTCCCTTTTCACCATAACCGAATGCACCTTTTCAAATGTACTTGCTGTTAACCACTGGTTGATTAGGAACTTGTTTTACCTAGTATCTACATGTCCCTATTATTGACCTCTGCAGGAGTGCCCCAATTCTACTTCCCCTACTTCTGGTTTATCCTCCCCTCCGCTTTACCACTCTACTTTTTGTCTCTTGCTCACTCCCTTACTTCCTGTCTCTTACTACCCTACTCTCCTTTAAGTGCCAGTATTGCGCTTCCTATCACCCTCCCCCCTTTTTTTTTTTCCCAGCCACACAGTTCCTAAATCCTAAACTCTTACTAACCTAACCCTTTCTTCTCCCCCACCTCTGCGCTGTCCTATCTCCTACTCTCCCTGCCTGTACTTTTTCCGTCTGCTTCCCTTTCCTCCTTCTTCTCACTCACCTGTCCAGCATTGGATGTGTTTCCTTCAATATTCTGTGGTTGCTGACGCCAAATAAGAGTCACCATGTACTTGCACTGATCAGTAAACTTAAAAGGGTACTTATTTTTTTAATCAACTGGTTCCAGAAAGTTAAAGGGTAGCTTCCACCATCCTATTTTTTTTTCTGTCCCTAACCCCCTCCCTCCTTTTAATTTTTCTTTTTATTATATTAAAAATAACTTTTTGTCTGCCTGGTAGTGTGCTCACTACCAGGCAGACTTCCCCAGCAGGCACCACGTCACTGATGCCTGCTGGGGACAACACTTCCGCCCTTCGTTTATCTACACAGGGTGCCTCCAGCTGTTTCACCACTACAACTTCGAGCTTGCCCTGACATCTATTGGCTGTCAGGGCATGCTGGGAGTTGTAGTAGGGAAACAGCTGGAGGCACCCTGTGTAGATAAACTATAAGTTAGTGCCATGCGGCACTAGCCCGTTCCCTCCGTCAAACCCCCATACCCCGTTCCCTCCATCCCAACCCCCCCCCGCATATCCCGTTCCCTCCATCACAAACCCTCCCACCCTGTATACCCCGTTCCCTCCATTCTGATACCTGCAGAGTCCAGAAGCGGGCGTGCAGGGACAGCGGCGGCGACGACATGGGTGGGAGGAGTGGCCTCCCAGCCAGTGGCCGGGGAGCCAATGCGCTCGCTCCCGCCTGTCTGACAGGCAGGGAGTGAGAGCAGCCTAAATGAAAAAGGACTGATTGCCAGGCCAAAATCAGTCCTTTTTCAGGCGTCACGTCACGCCAGGCTGCAGCCGGCCACTAGGAGGGTGACCCCTAGTGGCCGGTTTTAAACGTAAATTTCACCCTGATAATCAAAAAAAATTATGACAATATATTAGAGATATGTTGTAGTACATAATTACTACAACATATCAAAAAATAAAGTTGGTGACAGTGCCCATTTAAACAGATTTGTAAATTACTTCTATGAAAAAATCTTAATCCTTCCAGTACCTTTTAGGGGCTGTATACTACAGAGGAAATGCTTTTCTTTTAGGCCTTCTCTTCTCTGCTGACCTCTGCTGTCTATTTTAGGAACTGTCCAGAGCAGGAGAAAATCCTGATAGCAAACACATGCTGCTCTGGACAGTTCCTAAAATGGGCAGCAGAGAGCACTGTGGTCGTGACAGAAGTGAAATCCAAAAAGAAAAGCATTTCCTCTGAAGTATACAGCCCCTAAAAAGTACTGGAAGGATTAGGATGTTTTTTTTTTTTTTTTTTTTTTAAATATAAGTCATTTACATATCTTTTTAACTTTCTGGCACCAGTTGATAAAATTTTTTATTTCTTTAAATAAAGATTTCCACGGGAGTACCCCTTTAACTCTTCCATTGTATTTTTGAAGGAGACCCATTTTAAGCAAGGAAAGATACCTAAAATGCCTGTCATGCACTTTCCCCAATAGTATCACTCTTCCCATGCTACCACAGCTACCACAGTCATTCACCGCTCCCTACCTCTCCAGGTACTGCAACAATACTCAGACTCTGAAGGTAGCGTTCTCTTTCTAAGAGTACAACTCAATACCTCAAAGTTCAGGTTTCATGGTTGGTTAAAGTGCTTGAAGACACTGATGGGCCAATTATATTAGGAGGGGACCTCAATGTAACCCTAGACTCGCACCTGGATACCTCTGCTCCTAAGGCAACAGTCTCTGGGAGGACTTTAGCCAATTTACGTTTTAAGCTAACTGATCTATCTCTTGTAGATGCCTGGAGACTACAGAAAGAACCCTTCCGTCCACGACTACTCACATTTTTCGGCTGCTCACAATTCTCATCAGAGACTAGACTACCTGCTTGTCCATTAATCTCTGCTGCCACTCCTCACGGCCACAGGTATTGACGTTATCTCTCTCTCTCTCTCTCTGACCAAGCTCCTGTACATCTTTCTCTGCTCCACTCTAATGCCCCTCATAAGTCTTGGCACTGGCACCTAAATTAACACATACTAGAAAACCTGCAAGCAGTTACTGACATTCAATCACATTTAGATTCATACTTGGCCTCAAATGTGGATTCAGGCCCTGCACCTCCAATTATCTGGGAAGCCAACAAAGCACACATAAGGTGGATTTTCATCTCTTGGGGCAATAAATTGAAAAAAAAAGCCAGCCAAAGGGAGACTGACTCTTCTGCACCAAACTGCTGCTTTAGAACTTACACACAAAGCATCCAGAACCATAGCTGTTCAAAATGATCTCCGCTCCCTTAGGAAGAGTCTTCTTTCCCACCTTAACAACAAATCATCCACCTACACTTCAGACACCACAGCTACACTCATGGCAATAAGGATGGGAAGCTCATGTCGACACTCCTCAAGAAAGCAAAGGCTAAAAAACACATCCATGAAGAGAGGGATGCCAATGGCAACCTTTGCGCCTCCACGGAGGACATACCAATCGCCTTCAAGAAATTCTATTCCACCTTATTCAATCTGCCTGAGCCTCCCATTCACTTGTCCAAGTACAGCCATGCTGAACTAATTGACCAGTTTCTTGGAGACCTATCTTTACCTCACCTAGAGGCGGATATGTCCGCGGAGCTTCTCACCCCATCACGCCTGAAGAGGTCAAAGTAGTGCTATCTTCCTTTCCTCCCAGAAAGAGCCCAGGCCATGATGGGCTACCCTTAATATATTATAAGAAATTCCAAGACACTCTGCTACCCCATCACACTAGCTTATGCTCCTCAGTGCTTCACGACATGCCTCTTAAACAATCGAAGGAAGCACCTATCACCTTGTTGGCTAAAGAGGGTAAGGACCCGAGAGAGTGTGGGAGCCATTGCCCAATCTCACTCCTGAACCTTTATCTTAAAATCTGGGCTAAACTGCTCTCCATTCGTATTAAGAAACTGCTTCCCCACCTTACAGGTGAGAAGCAGGCTGGTTTTGTGTCTTGGAGGGAGAGCGGCACAAATACATTTACGGCCATCTACCACACACACACACACACACAGCTCACCTGCCATTGGCCCTTCTCGGGGTTGACACTGAGAAGGCCTTTGACGGATCCCGGACCACTTCATAGCTGCTATTATGTCTCTTTATTCGCAACCCTCAGCCTCTTTACTGGTTAACGATTACATTTCGCCCCAAATGGAACCAGGCAGGGCCGCACGCTATCTCCGAACTTATTTTGGGGATTGAGACGTTTCTCCAAAGGATTCGCCAGGTGCCCTATATTATAGGTTTTCCAACGCCTCAGGGAGAACTGAAGGCACTTGCGTTCGCAGATGACCTTTTGTTTCTGCTGACCGACCCATAGCTCGATCAATAGCCTGCCCTACCTTGTTAGTCTCTTTGAAGTTTGAGACACTTCCAAAATCATCAAAGTAAACATCTCCAAATTAGAGATCCTAAATATTTCCCTTCCACTCCACCAAGGCGTCCCTACTTAACCCCATAAGGACGCAGGACGTAAATGTACGTCCTGGTGCGGTGGTACTTAACGCACCAGGACGTACATTTACGTCCTGTGCATAACCGCGGGCATCGGAGCGATGCCCGTGTCATGCACGTCTGATCCCGGCTGCTGATCGCAGCCAGGGACCCGCAGGCAATGGCCGACGCCCGCGATCTCGTGGGCGTCCACCATTAACCCCTCAGGTGCCGGGATCAATACAGATCCTGGCATCTGCGGCAGTGCGAGATTTCAATGAATGATCGGATCGCCCGCAGCGCTGCTGCGGGGATCCGATCATTCAGAATGCCGCACGGAGGTCCCCTTCACCTTCCTCCTTCCGGCTCCCGGCGTCTTCTGCTCTGATCTGAGATCGATCAGACCAGAACAGAAGATAGCCGATAACACTGATCTGTTCTATGTCCTATACATAGAGCAGATCAGTATTAGCAATCATGGTATTGCTATGAATAGTCCCCAATGGGGACTATTCAAGTGTAAAAAAAAAATGTAAAAAAATGTAAAAGTAAAAGTAAAAAAAAAGGGAAAAATTCCCTCCCCCAATAAAAAAGTAAAACGTCAGTTTTTTCCTATTTTACCCCCAAAAAGCGTAAAAAAAAAAATTTTATAGACATATTTGGTATCGCCGCGTGCGTAAATGTCCGAACTATTAAAATAAAATGTTAATGATCCCGTACGGTGAACGGAGTGAACGAAAAAAAATATCCAAAATTGCTACATTTTTATTACATTTTATTAAAAAAAAATTATAAAAAATTTGTTAAAAGTTTTTTATATGCAAATGTGGTATAAAAAAAAAGTACAGATCATGGCGCAAAAAATTAGCCCTCATACCGCTGCTTATACGGAAAAATAAAAAAAAGTTAGAGGTCATCATAATAAAGGGATTATAAACGTACTAATTTGGTTAAAAAGTTTGTGATTTTTTTTTTAAGCACAATAATAATTGAAAAGTATGTAATAATGGGTATCATTTTAATCGTATTGACCCTCAGAATAAAGAGCACACTTCATTTTTACCGTAAATTGTACGGCGTGAAAATGAAACCTTCCAAAATTAGCAAAATTGCGTTATTCTTTTTAATTTCCCCACAAAAATAGTGTTTTTTGGTTGCGCCATACATTTTATGATATAATGAGTTATGTCATTACAAAGGACAACTGGTCGCACAAAAAACAAGCCCTCATACTAGTCTGTGGATGAAAATATAAAAGAGTTATGATTTTTAGAAGGCGAGTAGGAAAAAATGAAAACGTAAAAATTAAATTGTCTGAGTCCTTAAGGCCAAAAGGGGTACTCCGGTGAAATTTTTTTTATTTTTTTTTATTTTTTTTAAATCAACTGGTGCCAGAAAGTTTAACAGATTTGTAAATTACTTCTATTAAAAAATCTTAATCCTTCCTATACTTATTAAAGGAGTACTCTGGTGCAGAGTATTCCTGCTCCATCCTGCAAAATAAATGAAAATAAACCATTTCTCACCTTCCTGGGTTCCCACGGAGCGCCACTACAGCTGATCAGTCCTCCGGTCCATCCTCTTCATACATAGTTACATATAGTTACATAGTTAGTACGGTCGAAAAAAGACATATGTCCATCAAGTTCAACCAGGGAATTGAAGGGTAGGGGTGTGATCATACTTCCGGGTGTAACGTAGCGTCATATAGCGCTCAGCCTATTATGGGCCAAGGCTGAACATCTCAGCGGCCGGCGATAGGCTGAGCGCCATGTGACGCTTCATTACACCCGGAAATATGAAGGAGATGGACCGGAGGACCGATCATCTGTAGTGGGAAGCCAGGAAGGTGAGGGATGGTTTAATTTCATTTATTTTGCAGCCCGGGCAGGATGGAGCAGGAATACTCTGCACCAGAGTACTCCTTTAACTGCCGAATACTACAGTGGAAATTATTTTCTTTTTGAAACACAGAGCTGTCTGCTGACATCATGAGCACAGTGCTCTCTGCTGACATCTCTGTTCATTTTAGGAACTGTCCAGAACAGCATATGTTTGCTATGAGGATTTCCTTTTACTCTTGACAGTTCCTAAAATGGACAGAGATGTCAGCAGAGAGCACTGTGCTCATGATGTCAGCAGACAGTTCTGTGTTTCAAACGGAAAAGAATTTCCACTGTAGTATTCAGCAGCTAATAAGTACAGGAAGGATTACGATTTTTTAATAGAAGTAATTTACAAATCTGTTTAACTTTCTGGCACCAGTTGATTTAATTAAAAAAAAAAAAAAAAAAAATTTTTCACCGGAGTACCCCTTTAAGTCTTTATCCCCATTTGCCTGGGCCCATACGCACCTTAAATGTCTTGGAGGGCACATCACGGCTTAGATAAGACACCCTGTACGATTCGAATTACCAGCCACTCCTACATGACAAGACAAACACTTGGAGTATGACATACCCTTGATTTTCTGGTTAGGCCGCCGCAATGTCCTCCAATGCTACATTCACCCAAAAATCACATATAAACTGCAAATTATCCCAATAGCCTTACCAGGGGGTTTCAGCAGTTGCAAATGGTCAGAACAGCGTGTGCTTCAGTGGGGCTGTATGGGTAGGTATGCTAGATGCGTTTCGGAGTATCCCCTTCCTCAGTAGCAATAATCATCAACCCCGAAACGCATCTAGCATACCTACCCATTACAGCCCCACTTAAGCACACGCTGTTCTGACCATTTGCAACTGCTGGAACCCACTGGTTCACAGCCTACTGCTCAGATAAGAAGCCTACAGCATCCTTTCATTCACAAGGCAGCCATCTGCATCCACTCACCACCGGACCGGTGCTACCCCTCGACCGCCAACCATCAACGGATAGATACCCCTCTGTACCACTCCGGGTTCCAACAAGACCAGCTCACAGACATCACCCCTAGGCTGGCCGCACAGCTGTGCCAGTTTCCATCTGCGAGGTCTAATCATCCCGGAGAAACCTTCAAGCGGTGTGGTGAGTGGTGCACGGCACCAGCATCTTATTATCTAGTTACAAACTTGATACAACTTTCTGCAATATCTACTTCAATGTGCTACAAACTTGCCAATAACTATTGAAATGAACTTTTTTTTTGTTAACAAGAACTTCAAATAATGGCACTGTGAACTCATTTGTGGGTGGCAGTATTAATGATTTTACTATAGCCATATTTGCTCTCTTTTTTACCTACCGTAATTGTTTTACATGTATATATGTCTGTAGTCCACAGCAAGGGCCCAGCTTGGACTCACATGTTACAAAACCATTTACATGTATGTACTAATTTATAATAAATTAGTACATACTTGTTAAATAACCAGCTTACATCTCATATTTTACATATTTCTATATTCCCACCATACACATTATTTTTTGCACATTGCACAATTTTTACGTGCTCTCATTTTCATACATAATATTTCTAGCACTTTTTCATACTGCATTTAATTGCACATTCCTCCTATATACCTAGAGGTCCGATTTCCTCTTTACTATATTGTATTTTTTTGGCACGCAGGGTACGTGTATCACAAGTACCTTGGTATATATTTATATAGTGTGAGTCCCCACAAGCACAGAAAAGGAGCTTAGTCGTCCCTTCACTGATGTAGAGGTCGACCGCATACTTTCCAGGTGTGTTCACCTCCAAGACACATTACAAAATCCTATCCCTGTGGTACAAAGTTCCTGAATTCCTTCATGCGCACGGCCTAGCTCCTACAAATAGCTGCTGGCTTGCAAAGCCCATGTGGGCACTCATACACACATTTGGTGGAGCTGCCCTCTCATTACACCATTCTGGCTGGAAATAGAACATGCCCTGTCTTTAGTGACTGGCAAAACCATATACCTGACTCCAGAAGCGACATTACTAGGTTGCCCATCTGTATCATATGTGCCCTCGTCAGATGTGATTGCCACATCTTCTCACAGCCGCAAAAGCACTGATACTCCTGAGGCAGCGTCAGACCTCTCCCCCTGTCTTTGCAGACTGTATAGAGAAAGTTCATCAAATATGCATGTTTGAGGAACTATCACACACGATACCTTTACCAAAATATGGTCTCCGTGGTTTAACTCATTGTACTCTAAATGTTGATGGCGGCAATACCTACACTTTAAATGGACTATTTCTCTGATCCGGCTTGTTCCACTGGTGTCTCTTGTACAGCTATAATAAGACTCTTATCCAACTCCTAAGCAATTCTTCTGTAACTCTGACGTGCCTTCGTTTTCCTTTTTTTTTCTCTTCCGTCCTTTCCCCCTTTTCACTCTTTCAATCCCCCTCTCTTTCCTTTCTGTCTTTCCATACAAAACGTACCACCCCTCTTTTTTTTTGCCTTTCCCAATGTTCGCCACCCCCCCTATCCCAAAATGGATTGTAATAATGTTAGTTACCTATTAGTTGATTGATGTGTTTCATATTTCATGCCAGTCTGAGCTGTTTTCTTTGGCCCATGTTGGGGCTTGAATGTCTGTTTTCTTACTACATGCTCAATAAAAATTATAGTTGAAAAAATTTAAATTATATATTACTTCCAGGACGTATATTTGACCCCGGCAGCTGCAGTTACCCCCTTGCGTGATTGGCTTAATAGGGCGATCTTCCAACTCTAAATGAGGAGGAGAAAGCGCAATTGATTGCGCCTGTATTGATGTGGAAGTTGGAAGGAGTGGTGAAGGACCTAAACGTTTCTACAGTGCCAGACCAGATGAGTTTACGGGGAACTTTTTAAAAATTCTTTGCGAATAGAATAAAACCCATTCGACTTTGTACAACTTCTACCTGCAGCTGACCCCATACCTGAGTCTATCAACACTGCCTATGTCAAACTATTACCAGAACTGGGGAAGGATCTGTTGACATCAGATAGCTACTGCACAATTTTTCTTATTAAAAGGGGTATTCCAGGAAAAAAAAAAACTTTTTCATATATAACAACTGGCTCCAGAAAGTTAAACAGATTTGTAAATTAATATATAAAAGGAGAAAAGGGGTACCAAATGCCTCTAGACTAATACCATAAATGGTACATGATGATATAAATTACAGAAAAAATAAAGTCGGACTGTGCTTCACTTTAGATGATGTACAAAATTTAATAAGACATAAAATAAATATAAATAATACAAATCCAATATATAAATATCTCCTTCCACAGGGCCCTTGTGGGGAGGTAATGATATTGAAATAAAAAGGATATTTTAAAATCCGCATGTATATTATATTCTTCCGCTACTCCAATTTTGTGCAAACCGGCATGACACACTTTTTATAAAGTGCACTCCGTTCTCGTAAGGTTTGAAACAGTTCATAAAATGGTATCGTTACCAACTCCCAGACGTCCTGGACGTCCGAGAGATAGATGGCAAGTGTTGTGGAGGCTGTGTCCAGAGCTGGCACGCGCTTGCGGTGACGGGCCCGGTTGCCACAGGCCGAGGAGAAGTCACCGGTCACGGAGTAACTCCGAAGATGGAAGTACACTCAGAGACAGATGGATCTACTCCGGGAACAAAGGAAAGCCTCGTGGAGGATCTCTCGGCGTCTGGTGGTATGGCAGATGGAATACAGCCAGGTATAGAAACAGCAGATGACAAAGTTTGACAGGAGTGGTATCGGAGGTAAGGGATAGCGGTTTGTGGATTGCGGTGGTCATGCGGTAATAGTCTCTTTCTCTAGACGCGTTTCAGGGTACTTTGTAGACGACCCTTTCCTCAGTAGAGATATCTTTAACAGTGAAGCTTAAAGTCCTTTTATACATGTTACCTGTCTAATTGTAGCAGGTGTGTTTCTGTTTAGATCTTCCGCAAATAGCGGAATGGAACGGAAACCAAAGGGTTGTTTCATCTTGATAGAACAGTGTTCACATTTAGCATCAGTATGCATGCGTTCTTACTTAGGTATAATGTTATATACATTGTAGACATCAAGAATGATAAATGTAACACACAAGATGATTAGGATATGCAGATAAAGTAAAATGGAAAAGTAAAATAATAAAAATAAATAAAAATTAAAATGAAAAATAAGAATAAAAATAAAAATAGATACAAATAAGAAGATAATAATAATAATAATAATAATAGTAAAATGGCAATAAAAAATAAAGTATAAAAAATAAAAAAAAATGTAAAAAATTGGACAAATTAGAAGAAGAAATCATTAGTAGAAAAACTAAAAAATTCTTATGGCAAACCACGATCAAACCTTCTAGATTAGTTACATCAGATAAAGAAGTCACTTACAATATTAATACTCAAAACTGATTTTTGGGGAAGAACATCCTCAGACCAATTTCAACTATGCACAAAATTCATCTCCACACATCAGAAAGAAACATCCCCCATATGTCAATCATCACAAACCTCATACTTATCAACCTTGCTCTTCTGAGTGTTGCTGTGTAAGAGGGGGCGTGAAAGAGGAGTTACAAAAACTGTGATTATCTGTTGTGCGGAGTGAATCTGTGGAGTGGGTGCGACTGCCTATAGCCCACATTCATATTTAGGGTAAGTTTTTCTCTTTTGCACATAGTGGGATAACTGTTAGAGTTTAAACACCCTTTTTCATTTTATTTTTTTTTTCTCTGTTCCACCTCTAGGGGGAGGAGGAGTAGATTGGGCACAGGTGTATAAATCTTAGCTTGGGACTCTTATTGAGAGCTTGCTCTTCTGAGTGTTGTTGTGTAAGAGGGGGCGTGAAAGAGGAGTTACAAAAACAGGAGTTTGAAAGCAGGAGGTTGAGATCGCTGTGAGTGTTACTTTCTGAACCCACAAGGTCTACAAAAATTTTAAGTGTAATTTTGACTGTCTGTTTTTTCCTATACATTTCTGAAATCTCCATAACTAGATGGCCTCCATGTTGGAAAATGCAGTCCAATGTACATCCTGTTCAATGTATGCAATCCTTGAACAACAGTTTGAGGGTGCATATTGTTGTGCGAGATGTGTGCTAGTTGTCCGTTTGGAATCCCAGATCCTGCATCTAGAGGGGCGACTGGCAACAATGAGAAGCATTAACAACATGGAGAGGAGTCTCGTGCTCACTGAGCAGGCACTCTCGGGAATAGAGGTGGGGGAGGACAGTGGGACGGAGTTGCAGGACAGTCAGGCAGTTAGCTGGGTTACAGTTAGAAAGAGGGGTAGGGGAAAAAGTGTCAGGGAGGCTAGTCCTGAACTGGCACACCCCAACAAGTTTGCCCGCTTGGCAGATGAGGGGGATGCAATTACAGAGCTAGCAGAACTGCAGCAGGATACCGCCTCTGACCGCCAGGGGGGTGTCTGCTCCAGTAAGGAGGGAGGAGTACAGGGCAGGCCAGACAGGTACTAGTGGTGGGGGACTCAATTATTAGGGGGACAGACAGGGCAATCTGTCACAAAGACCGGGATCGCCGAACAGCGTGTTGTCTGCCTGGCGCACGAGTTCGGCACATCGCGGATCGGGTTGACAGGTTGCTGGGCGGGGCTGGAGAGGACCCAGCAGTCATGGTACATATTGGCACCAATGACAAAGAGGTAGGTGGAGTGTCCTTAAAAATGATTTCAGGGACTTAGGCCGCAAGCTTAAGGCAAGGACCTCCAAGGTAGTATTTTCTGAAATACTACCAGTACCACGAGCCACACCAGAGAGGCAGCGGGAGATCAGGGAGGTAAACAAGTGGCTCAGAAGCTGGTGTAGGAAGGAAGGGTTTGGGTTCATGGAGAACTGGGCTGACTTCGCTGTCGGTTACCGGCTCTACCGTAGGGACAGGCTGCACCTCAATGGGGAGGGTGCAGCTTTGCTTGGGGAGAAGATGACTAGAAGGGTGGAGGAGTGTTTAAACTAGGGACTTGGGGGGAGGGAACCTACAGCAAAGAGGGGGAAGATAGTGTAGATAGAGAGGTGGGAATTATAAATGTACCTGGGGGTGGAGCGGAGGGAGGGGTTAGAATAGTTAATAGGAATAGGCTTCATAGGAAAATAAAACTTACACCCTTGAATCCCATTAACCCCAATAACATAAAGGATGGAAATGTAAAGTGTATGTTCACAAATGCCAGAAGCCTAGCAAATAAAATGGGGGAGCTTGAGGCCTTGATACTGGAGGAACATATTGATATAGTTGGGGTCACTGAGACATGGCTGGACTCCTCGCATGACTGGGCTGTCAATCTGCAGGGGTTTACATTGTTTCGCAAGGATAGAATGAACAGAAAAGGTGGTGGAGTCTGTCTGTATGTAAGAAGTGGTATGAAAGTCAGTGTGAACGATGCCATAGTGTGTGATGATTTAGAGGAGTTGGAATCACTGTGGGTAGAATTACAAAAGGAGGGAAATACTGAAAAAATAATATTTGGGGTAATCTACAGACCCCCTAATATCACTGAAGAGATAGAAGTTCGGCTTCATAAACAAATAGAGAGGGCCGCCCGGGCAGGTACAGTGGTAATAATGGGAGATTTTAACTATCCAGATATAGATTGGGGTCCGGGGTTGGCTAAAACTACAAAGGGGCGACAATTCCTAAATTTATTGCAGGATAATTTTATGGGCCAGTTTGTGGAGGACCCAACAAGAAGTGATGCCTTGTTGGATCTGATCATTTCCAACAACGCAGAGCTGGTTGGTAATGTAACTGTGCGGGAAAACCTTGGTAATAGCGACCACAATATAGTTACTTTTGACTTAAAATGTAGAAAACAAAGACAGGCGGGGAAGGCAAAAACATATAACTTTAAAAAGGCAAACTTCCCTGGGCTGAGGGCTGCACTACAGGACATAAACTGGGGGGAGGTGTTGTCAAATACTGATACAGAAGGTAAATGGGACATCTTTAAATCAACTCTAAATAACTATACAGCTAAATATATACCAAAGGGGAACAAATATAAACGATTAAAACTAAATCCTACATGGCTGACACATGATGTTAAAAGAGCAATAAACAACAAAAAAATAGCCTTCAAAAAATACAAATCTGATGGGTCAGCGATAACATTTAAACAGTACAAAGAGCTTAATAAAATCTGTAAAAATGTAATAAAAACAGCAAAAATTCAAAACGAGAGACAGGTGGCCAAAGAAAGCAAAACTAATCCTAAATATTTTTTTAGATATATAAATGCAAAAAAAACAAGGACAGAGCATGTAGGACCCCTAAATAATGATAATGGGGTGGTTGTCACAGGCGATCAAGAGAAAGCGGAGCTATTGAATGGGTTCTTTAGTTCTGTATACACTATGGAAAAAGGAGCTGACATTGGCAAGGTCAGTGCTGGTAACACATCATGTAATGTACTGAACTGGCTTAATGTAGAGATGGTACAAGGTAAGTTAAGTGATATAAATGTAAGCAAATCCCCAGGGCCGGATGGACTACACCCAAGAGTTCTTAGAGAGGTAAGTTCAGTAATATCTGTACCCCTGTTCATGATATTTAGAGATTCTCTGGTGTCTGGTATTGTGCCAAGGGACTGGCGCAAGGCGAATGTGGTGCCAATCTTCAAAAAGGGCTCTAGGTCTTCCCCAGGAAACTATAGACCGGTAAGTTTAACGTGCATTGTGGGTAAATTGTTTGAAGGACTTATACGGGATTACATACAGGAATACATAGGGGATAATAGTATTATAAGTGATAGCCAGCATGGGTTTACTAAGGATAGAAGTTGTCAAACCAATCTAATTTGCTTTTATGAAGAGGTGAGTAGAAGCCTTGACAGAGGAATGGCTGTGGATATAGTGTTTCTGGATTTTGCTAAAGCGTTTGATACTGTCCCTCATAGACGTCTGGCAGGTAAGTTAAGGTCTTTGGGTTTGGAAATTTTAGTTTGTAACTGGATTGAACACTGGCTCATGGATCGTACCCAGAGAGTGGTGGTCAATGATTCGTACTCTGATTGGTCCCCGGTTATTAGTGGTGTACCCCAAGGTTCAGTACTGGGCCCGCTGTTGTTTAATTTATTTATCAATGATATAGAGGATGGTATTAACAGCTCTGTTTCTATCTTTGCAGATGACACCAAGCTTTGTAGCACGGTACAGTCTATAGAGGATGTGCATAAGTTACAAGATGACTTGGATAGACTAAGTGTCTGGGCATCCACTTGGCAAATGAGGTTCAATGTGGATAAATGTAAAGTTATGCATCTGGGTACTAATAACCTGCATGCATCGTATGTCTTAGGGGGGATTAAACTGTCAGAGTCACTGGTAGAGAAGGATCTGGGTGTACTTGTAGATCACAGACTACAGAATAGCATGCAATGTCAGGCTGCTGCTTCCAAAGCCGGCAGGATATTGTCATGTATCAAAAGAGGCATGGACTCAAGGGACAGGGACATAATACTCCCCCTTTATAAAGCATTGGTACGGCCTCACCTGGAATATGCTGTTCAGTTTTGGGCACCTGTCCATAAAAGGGACACTGCGGAGTTGGAAAGGGTGCAGAGACGCGCGACTAAACTAATATGGGGCATGGAATATCTTAGCTATGAGGAGCGATTAAAGGAGTTACAATTGTTTAGTCTTGAGAAGAGACGTTTAAGGGGGATATGATAAACGTATATAAGTATATTAAATGGCCCATACAAAAAATATGGAGAAAAACTGTTCCAGGTTAAACCCCCCCAAAGGACTAGGGGGCACTCCCTCCGTCTGGAGAAGAAAAAGTTTAGTCTCAAGGGGCGACACGCCTTCTTTACCGTGAGGACTGTGAATTTATGGAACGGTCTACCTCAGGAACTGGTCACAGCAGGAACAATTAACAGCTTTAAAACAGGATTAGATACATTCATGGAACAAAATAACATTAATGCTTATGAAGAAATATAAAATCCCTTCCCCAATATCGCGCCACACCCCTACCCCTTAATTCCCTGGTTGAACTTGATGGACATATGTCTTTTTTCGACCGTACTAACTATGTAACTATGTAACCACACCATTACTCCCCCAAGTGGAGAAGATATCCACAATCTCCATACAGACACAATCAGTACCAAACATATTGATCACAACCAACAGGATCAACACAGAGAACACAGGCAGTAACAGTAGAGATGCATTCCATACCCGGGGAAAAAAATCATATAGAATCAATTGTGACACCGAACCCCCCCCAAAAAAGAGGACACGAAGAAAATTTAGAACTAGAAAGTCTATCACAACCACCTCAGAAAATAGGAAAGATACACCCACATCAATAAATCATGTTATTATTAATTTAAGCAATCATACTTTAACCTCTGCCCAGACCAAATTGTTGAATAAGGGTTTAAAATTTGCTCCATCTTATCCTTTAAAAAAATTAAACACTTATTTTGGTCTTGAAAAGTTTATTACAACTATCTGTTTAAAAAAAATATTTCATTAAACACCCTTTCCAATATGAATCCAAACAGACGTAATTTGTACATACGAATCTTAAACCAAAATCTTGGTTTTATCCAAAAAAAATATGATGGGTCCAGATATTGTTACCTTTAAAAATTTTGTAGAAAAGGATATTAGACAATTAAAATACAGTCATAAAAATAATCCAATATTAATTATGCAGAAAAGAAAGCAATTCAGGAGCTACAGTCTAATAACGGAATCACAATACCAGGGGTGTGGAAATTTAAAAAAAAAAAAAATACTTGTCCAAGGGACTAAAGCGGAACACAATCTACTTGTCCCTCAAGAAAATCCACTTGTCCTGGTTGATGAAATAATTTCAACCAAAATAGTCTGATCCCCCCCCCACTAGACCACCAGGGATGGATATAAGATCCCTTTAGACACTGCTGACAGCGGTGATCTAATGGGTTAATAGGCGATCGCAGCATGCCAGGCTATTAGCGGAGGGAGAGCTGTAGCTCCTCTTACACCCGAGGTAAGTCCAGATAAGTCTACATGTAACTTTTTGATCACCTTATAAAAAATTTCTCATATGAAGTGACCAAAAATGAGCAATTCTGGACAATTATTTACATTTACACCATTCACCGTACGGTTTAGTTAACACTATATTTTAATAGCCTGGACATTTCCACATGCAGCGATACCACTTATGTTTATTTTTGTACATTATTTTTATTTAAAGAAAATTGGAAACTTTTATTAGGAAAGGGGCTTATTCACATATATACGCACTTTTTAAAATATTTTAATCACTATTTTTCAGTCTCAATAGGGACTTATGTGTTACTGGGAGGTGTTCTGCTTCTCCAGTTTATGTGCTGCATTTTGTGTCAGAAAATGCTGGAAGTTGCTTTTAGTTACTAGATAACTACAACTCCCAGCATGCCCTGGTACAGCCTATGGTTCTGTGGGTGTTGAAGCATGTTGCACTGTATAGTGCAGTTAAGGTTATTGTGTAACATGCTGGGAGTTGTAGTTTTAGTTTGTGTCAGCTGCACAGCCATAGTCTGTGTCAAGGAATACAGGGAATTACAGTTAGTAACTACAACACCCAGCATGCCCTGATGCAGCCTATAGCTCTGCAGCTGACCCGAACCAAAACTACAACTCCCAGCATGTTGCACTTTATAGTTCTACAGTTTAGGTTATGGTGCAACATGCTGGGAGTTGTAGTTTTGGTTCGGGCGTGTTTGCGTGCATCCGTGGGGCTCTTGGTTGGCGGGTGAGTATGAAGGGGGGATTCTGGGGGTGCAATTTAGTGCGGGTGCCACTAAAAATAAATAAAATTAGATGGCACAACTGCCCTAATGCCCAACGTGACAGTCCGCTCCTATACAAAACATTCATGCATACACATATCATACATGCACCAGCCACTGACCCAATATACATACACACACACACACACCCCCGCCACTGCCCCCCCACATCATACATTACATACACACATACACTCACACCATACATATACACCATACATATACACACATCATACATACACCCGCCACTGCCCCCCCACACATCATACATTACATACACACATACACTCACACCATACATATGCACACATCATACATACACCTGCCGCTGCCCATCATACATCACATACATACACATCACACTTAGACATTATACACACATCATACATTACATACACATCACACAGACATCATACACACATACACTCACACCATACATATCCACCAGTGTTTCCCAACCAGGGTGCCTCCAGCTGTTGCAAAACTACAACTCCCAGCATGCCCAGGGCATGCTGGGAGTTGTAGTTTTGCAACAGCTGGAGGCACCCTGGTTGGGAAACACTGATATACACCATACATATGTACACATCATACATACACCTGCCGCTGCCCCCCCATCATACATTACATACACACATCACACATACACTCACACCATACATATACAACCACCCTTTCTGCCGCCTGTATTCTCGGTCTCCTCACCTGAGCCGCCATGAGTGGACATCAGAGCAGTAGTCCCGGCCGGTGTGAGGCGAGATTTCCGTCCTCTCCTCTCTCCCCTCCCCCCTGCTCTGTGTTTTCCCCGTGTAAACAAGCAACCTCCCCGTGGTGGATTAGGTCCTGTCTAGACAGAGGGAGGGGGAGGGATAGAGCTGAGTGCGGGGGATGTTGCTGTGTACGGAGCTGTCTACAGTCCTTTCTCTCACCCTCCTGTGTCTTCTTGTGTAGAGCTGCATCCTCCGGGAGGGGAGATAAGGGGGCTCTGCAGTCAGCTGGAGGCCGCCGCCCCCGAACGCTGGTGTGAGGTGCAGACTTATACCCGCTCCTGCGCCTCACACCGGCATTAAAGAAAAATAAGGGGGAAGTCTGTCTGTCCCTGCTAGCCCGATACAGGGCTAAATCTATAAACAATTCACCTGCCCGGCGCCCAAAACTACTTGTTCCGGGCGTCGGGCTATAGGATTTCCACATCCCTGCAATACGTCCCGCCGATAAGGGGGGAGGTATTGTGATTTTAAATACTAATGACTATATAAATGAATGTCAAAGACAGTTAAATGATGGTACGACATATAAAAAATTTACAAAAGATCCTACTATAGAATTTAGTGCCCACTTATTAAATATCTGTAAAAAAAAGCCTTAGAGGAAGATATCCTCAATGATAACGAATATAAATTCATCTTGAGCACTCAGGAGAGACTTCCTGTCTTTTACTGTCTGCCCAAGACGCACAAGAGCTTAACCCTTTAAGGACCAGGCCATTTTACACCTTAGGACCAGAGCGTTTTTTGCACATCTGACCACTGTCACTTTAAACATTAATAACTCTGGAATGCTTTCAGTTATCAATCTGATTCCGAGATTGTTTTTTCGTGACATATTCTACTTTAACATAGTGGTAAAATTTTGTGGTAACTTGCATCCTTTCTTGGTGAAAAATTTGAAAATTTTGCACTTTTCTAACTTTGAAGCTCTCTGCTTGTAAGGAAAATGGATATTCAAAATATTTTTTTATTTTATTCACATTTCCAATATGTCTACTTTATGTTTGCATCATAAAATTGACGTGTTTTTACCTTTGGAAGACACCAGAGGGCTTCAAAGTTCAGCAGCACTTTTCCAATTTTTCACAAAATTTTGAACCTCGCTTTTTTTCAGAGACCAGTTCAGGTTTGAAGTGGATTTGAACGGTTTTCCCATTAGAAATACCCCACAAATGACCCCATTATAAAAACTACACCCCCCCAAAGTATTCAAAACGACAATCAGTAAGTGTTTTAACCCTTTAGGTGTTTCACAGGAATAGCAGCAAGTGAAGGAGAAAATTCACAATCTTTATTTTTTACACTCGCATGTTCTTGTAAACCCAATTTTTGAATTTTTACAAGGGGTAAAAGGAGAAAATGTATACTTGTATTTGTAGCCCAATTTCTCTCGAGTAAGCACATACCTCATATGTCTATGTAAAGTGTTCGGCGGGCGCAGTAGAGGGCTCAGAAGCGAAGGAGCGACAAGGGGATTTTGGAGAGTACTTTTTTCAGAAGTGGTTTTTGGAGGGCATGTTGCATTTAGGAAGCCCCTATGGTTTACTAAGGATAGAAGTTGTGAAACCAATCTAATTTGCTTTTATGAAGAGGTGAGTAGAAGCCTTGACAGAGGAATGGCTGTGGATATAGTGTTTCTGGATTTTGCTAAAGCGTTTGATACTGTCCCTCATAGACGTCTGACAGGTAAGTTAAGGTCTTTGGGTTTGGAAATTTTAGTTTGTAACTGGATTGAACACTGGCTCATGGATCGTACCCAGAGAGTGGTGGTCAATGATTCGTACTCTGATTGGTCCCCGGTTATTAGTGGTGTACCCCAAGGTTCAGTACTGGGCCTGCTGTTGTTTAATTTATTTATCAATGATATAGAGGATGGTATTAACAGCTCTGTTTCTATCTTTGCAGATGACACCAAGCTTTGTGGCACGGTACAGTCTATAGAGGATGTGCATAAGTTACAAGATGACTTGGATAGACTAAAGTGTCTGGGCATCCACTTGGCAAATGAGGTTCAATGTGGATAAATGTAAAGTTATGCATCTGGGTACTAATAACCTGCATGCATCGTATGTCTTAGGGGGGATTAAACTGTCAGAGTCACTGGTAGAGAAGGATCTGGGTGTACTTGTAGATCACAGACTACAGAATAGCATGCAATGTCAGGCTGCTGCTTCCAAAGCCGGCAGGATATTGTCATGTATCAAAAGAGGCATGGACTCAAGGGACAGGGACATAATACTCCCCCTTTATAAAGCATTGGTACGGCCTCACCTGGAATATGCTGTTCAGTTTTGGGCACCTGTCCATAAAAGGGACACTGCGGAGTTGGAAAGGGTGCAGAGACGTGCGACTAAACTAATATGGGGCATGGAACATCTTAGCTATGAGGAGCGATTAAAGGAGTTACAATTGTTTAGTCTTGAGAAGAGACGTTTAAGGGGGGATATGATAAACGTATATAAGTATATTAATGGCCCATACAAAAAATATGGAGAAAAACTGTTCCAGGTTAAACCCCCCCAAAGGACGAGGGGGCACTCCCTCCGTCTGGAGAAGAAAAAGTTTAGTCTCAAGGGGCGACACGCCTTCTTTACCGTGAGGACTGTGAATTTATGGAATGGTCTAGCTCAGGAACTGGTCACAGCAGGAACAATTAACAGCTTTAAAACAGGATTAGATACATTCATGGAACAAAATAACATTAATGCTTATGAAGAAATATAAAATCCCATCCCTTCCCCAATATCGGGCCACACCCCTTCCCCTTAATTCCCTGGTTGAACTTGATGGACATATGTCTTTTTTCGACCGTACTAACTATGTAACTATGGTGCCAGAACAGCAAAAATAACCCACATGGCATACCATTTAGGAAACTAGACCCCTTGGGGAACGTAACAAGGAATAAAGTGAGCCTTAATACCCCACAGGTGTTTCACGACTTTTGCATATGTAAAAAAAAAAAAAAAAAATTCACTAAAATGTGTGTTTCCCCCCAAATTTCACATTTTTGCAAGGGTTAATAGCAGAAAATACCCCCCAAAATTTGTAACCCCAACTCTTCTGAGTATGGAGGCACCCCATAAGTTGGCATGAAGTGCAATACGGGCGAACTACAATGCTCCGAAGAGAAGGAGTGATATTTGACTTTTTGAGAGCAAATTTTGCTCGGGGGGCATGTCGCATTTAGGAAGCCCCTATGGTGCCAGAACAGCAAAAAAAAAAAACACATGGCATACCATTTTGGAAACTAGACCCCTTGAGGAACATAACAAGGAATAAAGTGAGCCTTAATACCCCACACGGGTTTCACGACTTTTGCATATGTAAAAAAAAAAAATTTTTTTTTCACTAAAATGTGTGTTTACCCCCAAATTTCACATTTTTGCAAGGGTTAATAGCAGAAAATACCCCCCAAAATTTGTAACCCCATCTCTTTTGAGTATGGAGGTACCCCATAAGTGGACCTGATGTGCACTACGGGTGAACTACAATGCTCAGAAGAGGAGGAGCACCATTGAGCTTTTGGAAAGAGAATTCGTTTGGAATGGTAGTCAGGGGCCATGTGCATTTACAAAGCCCCCCGTGGTGCCAGAACAGTGGACCCCCCCCCCCCCACATGTGACCCCATTTTGGAAACTACACCCCTCACAGAATTTAATAAGTGGTGCAGTGAGCATTTACACCGCACTGGCGTTTGACAGATCTTTGGAACAGTGGGCTGTGCAAATGGAAAATTACATTTTTCATTTTCACCGATCACTGTTCCAAAAATCTGTCAGACACCTGTGGGGCGTAAATGCTCACTGCGCCCCTTATTACATTACATGAGGGGTGTAGTTTCCAAAATGGGGTCACATATGGGGGGGGGGGGTCCATTGTTCCTGTACCATGGGGGCTTTGTAAACACAAGTGGCCTTCAATTCCGGACAAATTTTCTCTTCAAAATCCCAATGGCGCTCCTTCTCTTCTGAGCATTGTAGTGTACCCATAGAGCACTTTACATCAATATATGGGGTATGCTCTTACTCAGAAGAAATTGGGTTACAAATTTTGGGGGGCTTTTTTATTTTCCCTTGTGAAAATGAAAAATTTAGGGTGACACCAGCATTTTAGTGAAAAAAAATTTTTTTCTTCATTTTCCCATCCAACTTTAATGAAAATTTGTCAAACACCTGTGGGGTGTTCAGGCTCACTATACCCCTTGTTACGTTCCGTGAGGGGTGTCGTTTCCAAAATGGGGTCACATGTGGGTATTTATTGTTTTGTGTTTATGAGATACCCAAAGAAAAAAATTCCCACACAGTAGGTCCTACGCCACAAGACATAGAATAATTCATAAAGAAAAAGGCGTCAAACAGGACATAATTGACACAAAGTATACTTTATTAACATGAAAAATGACAAGACATTTAAAATAATTTAAAAGAATACATATATAGTAGTAAACATGAATCCAAGAGATGCTGAGAGAGAAGAATGGGGGCTATGCTTGTCTGCCAGGGAAAGAGTTAAGTAAATAGTGCACATAAGTATTGTTTCCCATGAATTAATGAGGGAGGCTACGGCTCAAGGGTTGTGGAATAGATATTAGGAACTGATCCGGCAATGCTCGGATCGCAATTAAATACAGAAAATCAGAGAGCAAGAGAGAGCCCCAGGGGATCAAAAGCGCATTATAAGTAGAACAAACCCTAAGCTAGACAATATAAGGAAATACTTTACCAAGTGGAGCAGAGAGTACAATGCTACAGCCACCCGCCACCCAACGTTTCACCAATGAAGGCTTCTTCCGGGGTGTGGTCAATAGAGTGTGGGGTATGTATATATGCAGAGACTTAACCAATTAAAACCAGGGACAAAAGCACGTGATGTAGTTAGGGCGTCGTAATCGCCCATAGGTCACTGTTACCAAGCCTCGCTTTCATACCGAGGTCCGGAAACAGATACGTCTGTCAGCGTGCATCACCTGACAAACCAAGCCTCGCTTCCAAAGCGAGGCTCGGATGTACGGGCCAATCGTATACTGGGATGTGTCATTATCCAGTAGAGAGCCAAGCCTATTTAACATTCACTGCTACCCATTTATTTATTTAATTATGACAGTGGTACTAATTATTAAGCCATTTTTCATATTTCCACTTTTTCACACATTCATTGACATTATGTTTCCCCCCCCTTTTTTACTAGGTAGATTTTTATATAGGTTTCTTTTTTCTCCCCCTCTTCCCCTCTTCCCCCTTTCTTCCCCCCCCTTCTTTCCCCCCCCCCCTTTTTCTGCATGTCACTTTTATTTTGTCACTGTGTGTTCACCTTGCACTTGACTTTTTTTCACTGTTGTTCCTCTAATTTATATTTCCCCCCCCCCCCCCCTCCTTTTATTTTTTTTTTTTTTTTTTTTTTTTTTGCACGCGATGCACTTTACCTTGATTCTTCATGATGCTGTACTGCCTTTGTGCAGTGCAGCTGCATGAATATCTATATAATAAAATATATGAATATATGAAAAATACAATAATATGCACTTGCATCCACATAACATGTGACCCTAGTATTATATGTACTTACCTTAAGTGTGTACTCTTTATGTATTCACTCACAATATGTACCCATCATGATATTTAGTCCCTGATATGTAATCTATAATATGTTGATATAGAAATGAATATATTTTATTTTTTATTTATGTTTGAATTGTGCCTGTATATAATTATAACTAACTACCTAGAGTTATGAACTTTCGCTTTAGTAGGGATCTCCGCATCTGAGCACTTTCCAAGCCTCGCTTTGACAGCGAGGCTTGGCTCTCTACTGGATAATGACACATCCCAGTATACGATTGGCCCGTACATCCGAGCCTCGCTTTGGAAGCGAGGCTTGGTTTGTCAGGTGATGCACGCTGACAGACGTATCTGTTTCCGGACCTCGGTATGAAAGCGAGGCTTGGTAACAGTGACCTATGGGCGATTACGACGCCCTAACTACATCACGTGCTTTTGTCCCTGGTTTTAATTGGTTAAGTCTCTGCATATATACATACCCCACACTCTATTGACCACACCCCGGAAGAAGCCTTCATTGGTGAAACGTTGGGTGGCGGGTGGCTGTAGCATTGTACTCTCTGCTCCACTTGGTAAAGTATTTCCTTATATTGTCTAGCTTAGGGTTTGTTCTACTTATAATGCGCTTTTGATCCCCTGGGGCTCTCTCTTGCTCTCTGATTTTCTGTATTTAATTGCGATCCGAGCATTGCCGGATCAGTTCCTAATATCTATTCCACAACCCTTGAGCCGTAGCCTCCCTCATTAATTCATGGGAAACAATACTTATGTGCACTATTTACTTAACTCTTTCCCTGGCAGACAAGCATAGCCCCCGTTCTTCTCTCTCAGCATCTCTTGGATTCATGTTTACTACTATATATGTATTCTTTTAAATTATTTTAAATGTCTTGTCATTTTTCATGTTAATAAAGTATACTTTGTGTCAATTATGTCCTGTTTGACGCCTTTTTCTTTATGAATTATTCTATGTTTTGTGTTTATGTCAGAACCACTGTAAAATCAGCCACCCCTGTGCAAATCACCAATTTAGACCTCAAATGTACATGGTGCGCTCTCCTGAGCCTTGTTGTGCGTCAGCAGAGCATTTTACGCCCACATATGGGGTATCTCCGTACTCAGGAGAAATTGCGTTACAAACTTTGGGGGTCTTTTTTTCACTTTTACCTCCCTAGAAAATAAAAAGTAAAGGACAACACCAGCATGTTAGTGTAAAAAAAAAAATTATTTTTGTACACTAACATGCTGGTGTAGACCCCAACTTTTCTTTTTCATAAGGGGTAAATGGAAAAAAGCCCCCAAAATTAGTAACGCAATTTCTCCCGAGTACGGAGATACCCCATATGTGGCACTAAACTGTTTCCTTGAAATACGACAGGGCTCCAAAGTGAGAGAGCGCCATGCGCATTTGAGGACTAAATTAGGGATTGCACAGGGGTGGACATAGGGGTATTCTACGCCAGTGATTCCCAAACTGGGTGCCTCCAGCTGTTGCAAAACTTCCAGCATGCCTGGACAGTCAGTGGCTGTCCGGAAATGCTGGGAGTTGTTGTTTTGCAACAGCTGGAGGCTCTGTTTTGGAAACACTGCCATACAATAAGTTTTTTATTTTTTATTAGGGGGACAGTGTAAGGGGGTGTATATGTAGTGTTTTACTCTTTATTATGTGGTAGTGTAGTGTAGTGTTTTTAGGGTACATTCACACTGGCGGGTTTACAGTGAATTTACCGCTAGGAGTTTGCGCTGCGGTGAAAAATTTGCCACAGCCCAAACTTGAAGCAGAAAACTTACTGTAAACCCACCAGTGTGAATGTACCTTGTACGTTCACATGGGGGGGCAAACCTCCAGCTGTTTCAAAACTACAACTCCCAGCATGTACTGACAGACCGTGCATGCTGGGAGTTGTACTTTTGCAACAGCTGGAGGCACACTGGTTGCAAAACCTTCAGTTCGGTTCGGTTACCTAACTCAGTATTTTCCAACCAGTGTGCCTCCAGCTGTTGCAAAACTTCAACTCCCAGCATGTACTGATCGCCGAGAGGCATGCTGGGAGATGTAGTTATGCAACAGCTGGAGGGATCGCAACTACAACTCCCAGCATGCAGAGACAGCTGTTTGCTGTGCAGTTGTAGAGCTATAGTTTAGAGACCACTGCACAGTGGTCTCCAAACTATGGACCTCCAGATGTTGCAAAACTACAACTCCCAGCATGCCCAGACAGCAAACTGCTGTCTGGGCATGCTGGGAGTTGTAGTTTTGCAACATCTGGAGGTGCACAGTATAGAGATCACTTTGCAGTGGTCTCAAACTGTAGACCTTCAGCTGTTGCAAAACTGCAACTCCCAGCAAGCCTAAACAGCTCTCTGGTCATGCTGGGAGTTGTAATTTTGCAACATCTGGAGGGTTACAGTTTAGAGACCACTATAGTGGTCTCAGACTGTAGCCCTCCAGATGTTGCTAAGTAACTCACCCGCTTCCGTTGGATCCAGGTAGCTGCGTCGTGGTCCTCTTCTTCCGCCGATCGTCGCCGCCGCCGATGGGTAAGTGGATCTTCGGTGCCGGTCCCTGTCGGTTTCCCCGTCCTGCCCCACCTATTGTGGGAGGGCAGGACGGGGAAACCGAAAGTAAACCCCTCCGCCCCCCGATCTGCTATTGGTGGTCGCGTCTAGACCACCAATAGCAGAGATAGGAGGGGTGGCAATCCTGCCACCTCACTCCTATCGCTACAGGGGGATCGTGGGTGTCTAGGACATCCGCGATCCCCCTTCTATAACGGGTCACCGGGTCACCATAGACCCGTATGACCCGGAATCGGCGCAAATCGCAAGTGTGAATTCACTTGCGATTTGCGCCGATCGCCGACATGGGGGGGTCTAATGACCCCCCTGGGCATTTGCGCGGGGTCCCTGCTGATAGCTATCAGCAGTCACCCCGGCGCGATCCCCGCCCAGCGCGCGGCGGGGACCGAAATTCCCACGGGCGTACAGGTACACCCTTGGTCCTTAAGTACCAGGGAGCAAAGGCGTACCTGTACACCCTTGGTCCTTAAGGGGTTAATGAGTCCTCCGGGTAGACCCATTATATCTGGGATTGGATCTATGACTTCAAATTTGTCCCAATATGTGGACACATTTTTACAAGATATAGTACAAAGTACCAGATCCTATATTAAAGATACCACCCAAATAGTCAAAATTGTTGAATCATTCAAATGGTCTGATAATCATATCTTGGCCACTCTAGATGTATCATCACTCTATACAAATATACGTCACAATTTAGGTCTGGCAGCAATTCAAAATTTTTTACTCAAACACAATCACAAACCCTCACAGATTGAATTCATTCTCACAGCTATTAATTTTATTCTCACCCACAATTATCTTTATTTCAATGGTGATTATTTTTTACAGTTAATTGATACCGCGATGGGCACCAGATTTGTGCCAAGTTATGCCAATTTGTTTATGGCATCTTGGGAAGAGGATACCATCACCCCCCACCTTGGCGCAAATCTGGTGCTCTGGAGGCGATATATTGATATTATTTTGATAAGGGAATGGGTCTTTCACTGTTTTTAAATTATTTATTGATAATTTAAACACTAACAACTAGGGATGCACCGATATATCGGCGGCCGATACATATCGGCCGAAAATAGCTGTTTCGGGGAAATGCCGAAACAACTAAAAATGTGCCGATAATGACCCACCTCCCCTGCCCGCCCACAGCACAAGTGGCAAACACTGCCAGTGGCAGAGGCACTCGTGGGGGGTGCAGGGCGCAACATCTGGGGGGGGGCGCTCTCCGGGATTGGATTAGGAATACTTCTTTTTATGTGCCCGGGCCAGCTCCCGTGTGTGGCTGCAGGCGGGGGCCGGCCAGCGCATATAAAACCTAATACTGTATACTAAAAACCAGGGGGCCTCCAGCTGTTGTGAAACTACAACTCCCAGCATGCCCGGACCGGCAAAGTCTGTCCGGACATGCTGGGAGTCGTAGTTTCACAACAGCTGGAGGCCCCCTGGTTTTTAGTATACAGTATTAGGTTTTATATGCTCTGGCCGGCCCCCGCCTGCAGCCACACACTGGAGCCGGCCCGGGCACATTAAAAGAAGTATTCCTAATCCTATCCCGGACATCCCTGTGTCACTCACCATTCCCCGGCGTCCTCCTGCGATCCTCCTTCGGTCCCTCGCTTCTCCGCCTCTATGGTCGTACGCACGGGACGTCACTGACGTCCCGTGCGTACAACCATAGAGACGCAGGAGGACCGCAGGATCGTCGCAGGAGAACGCGCTCTGGCCGGGGCCTGGTAAGTGACCGCGTCATCTTGTTCAGTGTTCCGGTCACCGCTCCCCCCGGTCCCGGCACCTACTGCTATGGTCCATGGGCCATAGCAGTAGATGTGACCCCGGGACGGAGGAGCGGTGACCGGATCACTGTGGGGGCAGCAGTACAGACATACAGCCTCCAGCCATACACTGTATATGGCTGGAAGCTGTATGTCTGTGGGGTGGGGGGAAGCTGCCTACTATTGTGGGGGAGCTGCCTAATGTTGTTGGGGGGGCAGCTGCCTACAAATGTGGGGGGAGGGGGGAGCTGGCTAATATTGTTGGGGGGGGGGGAGCTGCCTAATATTGTGGGGGGAGCTGCCTAATATTGTGGGGGGGAGCTGCCTACAAATGTGGGGGGGGGAGCTGCCTAATATTGTTGGGGGAGCTGCCTAATATTGGTGGGGCGGAGCTGCCTACAAATGTGGGGGAGCTGCCTAATATTGTGGGGGGAGCTGACTAATATTGTGGGGGGAGCTGCCTAATATTGTGGGGGGAGCTGCCTAATATTGTTGGGGGGAGCTGCCTAATATTGTGGGGGGGAGCTGCCTAATATTGTTGGGGGGAGCTGCCTAATATTGTTGGGGGAGCTGCCTAATATTGTTGGGGGGAGCTGCCTAATATTGTTGGGGGGAGCTGCCTAATATTGTGGGGGAACTGCTGACCTAATGTGGGGGAGCTGCCTATTAATGTGGGGGAGCTGCCTAATATTGTGGGGGAACTGCCTACTGTTGTGGGGGAACTGCCTACTATTGTGGGAGAGCTGCCTATTAATGTGGGGGAGCTGGCAATCTAATGTGGGGGAATCTAATGAACGGAGCGCTGCATTTTACCAGAAGACGGGGAGAAGTCATTTTCGGTTTCGGTATCGGTTTCGGCCGGACATTTTTTTTTATTTCGGTTTCGTTTCGGTTCTGAAATTTCCATTTCGGTGCACCTCTACTAACAACCACTTTCTTAATTTTACTTCACACATTAGCACACAATCTATCACCTTTCTTGACTTAAAGTGAGTCCGGATAAAACTAGGTTAAATTGTAATACTTATAAAAAACCTACTACAAAAAACAGCTATATTGATTATACCAGTTGCCATCTATCTAGTTGGCTTACAAATATCCCTAAAGGACAGTTTCGTCGTTTAAAACGTAATTGTACGTCCAATACTTTTCTGGAAGAAGCAGAAGATATGATATCTCTCTTCAAAGATAAAAACTATCCGGACACACTTTTAGCCCAGTCCCTTAACCACGTCAAACTCCTAGATAGGACCACATTTTTCACACCAAAAGAAAATGACACTATATCTACAGAACATTCAATTAAATAAATTTTACCTTATAATCACGAATATAAAAAAATTGAACAAATCATTAATAAGCATTGGCATATGGTTAAACAGGATAAAGACATAGGAGGATTGCTGCCAGACCGAGCTCCTATTGTATATTAAAAAAAAGCCCCGAATTTGGGGATTATGATTGCACCAAGTATTAAACCCCCCATAAAAACTCATAATGTGTCTGAGACTTGGTTAAACTTGGTTTTTATATTTTTTATACTTTATTTATTCTTATTTGTTTCTATTTTTATTCTTATTTTACTTTCATTTTTATTTTTATTATTTATTTTTATTATTTTACTTTATTTTCCATTTTACTTTATCTGCATATCCTAATCATCTTATTGTGTGTTACATTTATCATTCTTGATGTCTACAATATATATAACATTATACCTAAGTAAGAACGCATGCATACTGATGCTAAATGTGAACACTGTTCTATCAAGATGTTCCATTCCGCTATTTGCGGAACATCTAAACAGGAACACACCTGCTACAATTAGACAGGTAACATGTATAAAAAGGACTTTAAGCTTCACTGTTAAAGATATCTCTACTGAGGAAAGGGTCATTTACAAAGTACCCTGAAACGCGTCTAGAGAGACTATTACTGCATGACCACCGCAATCCACAAACCGCTATCCCTTACCTCCGATACCACTCCTGTCAAACTTCGTCATCTGCTGATTCTATACCTGGCTGTATTCCATCTGCCATACCACCAGACGCCGAGAGATCCTCCACGAGGCTTTCCTTTGTTCCCGGAGTAGATCCATCTGTCTCAGAGTGTGCTTCCATCTCCGGAGTTACTCCGTGACCGGTGACTTCTCCTCGGCCTGTGGCAACTGGGCCTGTCACCGCAAGCGCATGCCAGCTCCTTTTATATATTTTAAATTGGTATTTTTTTGGTGTAAATACTTTCCATATAGCCTCGACTAATTTATTTTGTGAGCTGCACATACCCCAATTTTTTCTATTCTTGATATAGAATTGTAAATTACTTCTATTAAAAAATCTTAATCCTTTCAGTACTTATGAGCTTCTGAAGTTAAGGTTGTTCTTTTCTGTCTAAGTGCTCTTTCATGACACCTGTCTTGGGAAATGCCCAGTTTAGAAGAGGTTTGCTATGGGGATTTGCTTCTAAACTGGGCGTTTCCCGAGACAGGTGTCATCAGAGAGGATTTAGACAGAAAAGAACAACCTTAACTTCAGAAGCTCATAAGTACTGAAAGGATTAAGATTTTTTAATAGAATAATTTACAAATCTGTTTAACTTTCTGGAGCCAGTTGATAAATATAAAAAAAAGTTTTTTCCTGGATAACCCCTTTAACATTGATCTGAAACTAATGTATAAAATTCCGGCAGATTGGCTTCAATACTTCCACACCTGATCTCCCCACTGAAGGTGGGCTTTGTCAAAGGTCGTTCAGCTGTGGCCAGTATACAGATGCCCCCATTCCCCTCAATTATTCAACTTTAGACCCTCTTTCTAGAGTATTGGCAAATGAGCTATTGCAAATGAGTATTACAGGAATTTCAATAGATGAGAAGGGTGTCTTCCATGCTCTATTCGCCGACAACCTGCTGAAATTCCTGGGAAATCTGACTCACGATTAGAGTACAGTTTTTGACTGTCTTTCAGACTTGGGTAGCAGGAGATCCAGATAACGCACCAATCTCCCTGTCACGAACCTCCTTGACATAACTGGGGGTATAAGTGGGTAAAACCCCTTGGTCCCTATACTGCCTCAATTTCACTCCCCTGATTCAGGAGATCACTGAACTCAGGAGATGGAATTATTTGTAGCATCCACTGCTGGCACGCTGCCAAATTGCTTTTCCAAATTGTTTAGTCTAGTACAGACAATACCAGTTTTACTGAAATATGGGGCTGTAGGCAACATCCCCATGTTGCAGTAGTACCGGTATTGTCTGCAGTAGATACTTACCAAGTCTTTTACAGAGTTCATTTGGGCTCACAACCGGCCAAATATAGCACTCCAAAAGCTTCTCAAATAAAGCTTTGAAGTCAGCCTTGGTGGGCCCATGGTCCCTCTCGGCTTTTCTCCACACTAAATTTAGCCCCATTCCCTGGCAGATTAGGAGTAGCCTTGTGCTAAGAGGCTGGCTGGCTGGCTGGCTGGCGGGGGGGGGGGAGGCATGGAGTGCAGCTATGCAACTGTCTTTTTGTCAAAACATACGCCCCTCTGGTCTTACCCTGAATTCCCTCAAGCTTAGAAAAATAGCACGTACCAGCAATGGAAGTCTCTCAGTTAAGCAGCTACTTTATCAAAGGTAACCCTGTTACATATCCATCAGTTCGGCAAAGGTGATGTATGGCCTAGGTCCGGGATACTACCTCGCGTATTGCCAAATCATGGAGCATGCCCAGACATCCTTTGATGCCTTTATCTCCTTGGACTCTGCTTACCACTCCTTGTCCATCTTGTGCCAACATGTCAAGAGGAAGGTGAGTGATAGGCTCCAATTTTCTTTGTTTGGCTACTGGGAATCTAAGCTAGATATGGACTCTGACCCTTCCTATCCTGGAGGGATGGGCTAAGGTGTGCACTGCTGTGATCTGCCTGATCCTGGAGGGAGACAATTTGAAATTATGCATCACGCCACTTACGGTATAAGATTTTCTCACACACACCTGACCACCTAGAAAGAATAGAAGACTAATTGTGGAACACATAAGACGGACCTATTACATGGAGTGGTTACATGTCCACTCTCCCATAGATTCTGGGTTTATCTGTTTACGCTTTTGAAGAATAAACATGTTTCCCTTGTTCCGGAAAAGTAATTTAAATAATTATTTAAGAAATGGAAGACCTTTTATATTTGCTTTTCTGAGTGATAAGGAGATTTCACAGGTGCCTCTTTTAAGGTTACTACATGGTACCTTACGAGGGAACTGGTTTCTTGAGTTGGTTGTGTGTTCCGTAGGGGGAATCAGGGGAAGAGTATTCTCTTCCTGTTTGTAGACTTAATGAGCTCTACTTCAGACCATGTTGCATTTATGCTAACCTTGTGGTGGCTCTGATATTGGGAGTCTTATACTGATGATTCATAAACCTAATGAATGCTGTGGGAAGCTACTCGAGGGGGCGGTGGTGGGGTTGTTGGGGGAGGGGAGTTGTATGTTTGACATTTTGTACTATTTTTGCTGTATTTTGTGGCATCGTCCTGGTTATGAACTGATATATTTCAGTATGACATATGCATGTTAATATGTTGAGGATTGTACCGGCTATATTGCTCAATGGCTGTTTGTTACATTGAGAAAACAATAAAGATATGTTGAAATTTATATATATATATATATATATATATATATATATATATATATATATATATATACACACACACACACATATACATATATATATATATATATATATATATATATATATACATACACATATATATGTTTTTCTGATATTGTACTACTTGTTTAAAAATGCTTACTTTTTTTTTTTAACAAAAGTTAGTATGCATACAACGGTCCTTTTCTGACCCTTATAACTACCCCCCCCCCCCCCCCACACACACACACACACACACACGGCTGTATAAAAGGCTTGTTTTTTTACTTGCACCATGATCTGCAATTTTTATTGGTACCATTTTTATTTAGAAAATCCTTTTTTTTGTAATATATGATGTGATTAACCCCTTAATGACCCAGCTAATTTTTTTCCTTCATGCTCACATTTTTAACCTCCCTACCTTTAACCCCCTTGGGGGCGGAGCCCATTTTGATCCTAAGGATGGGAGAATTATTTAGCAAATCTGACCTCTATCACTTTATGCATTAATAACTCAGGGGTGCTTTTACTTATAAATTTGATTCCGAAATTGTTTTTTCGTGATATATTCTACTTTAGGTTTGTGGTAAATTTTCGTCGATTCTTGTTACATTTGTTGGTGAAAAGTTCCAAACTTTTAGGAAAAATGAGAAAATTTTGCATTCCAAATAAAGTCTATATTGATTCACATATACAATATGTCTACTTTATGTTGGCATTATAAAGTTGACATGTTTTTACTTTTTGAAGACAATCAGGGCTATAGTATAGCAGCAATTTTCCCAAAAAAATTCTGAATCAGAATTTTTTCAGGGGCCAGTTCAGTTTTGAGGTGAATTTGAGGATCTTTATGTTAGAAATCCCCTACAAAAGTATTCAAATTACATTCAGAAAGTTTGTTAACCCTTTAGGTGTTAGGAATAGCGGTAAAGTGAGGGAGAAAATTCAAAATCTAAATTTTTTACACTACCATGTTATCGTAGCCCCATTTATTTATTTATTTTTTCATTTTTACAAGGGGTAAAAGGTGAAAAAAAAATTGTAATTCAATTTTTTTCTCAAATAAGAAAACACCTCATGTGGATGTTAAATGCTCTGCGAGCACACTACAGGGCTCAGAAGGAAAGGGGCAACAGTAGGATTTTGGGGTGTAAGAACAGCAAAAAGAAAAAACACATGGCACACTATTTTGGAAACTACACCCCTCAAGGAACGTAACAAGGGGTAAAGTGAGCCTAAATACCTCACAGGTGATTGACAAACTTTCATTAAAGTGGGATGTGAAAATGAAAAATTCGATTTTTAAAACTACAATGTTGTTACCCCAAACTTTTCATTTTCGCAAGGTGTAATAGAAGAAAATGCCCCCCAAAATTTGTAACCCCATTTTTCGAAATGAGTAACGAAATACCTCATATGTGGATGTAAAATGTTCTCTGGGCACATTAGAGGACTCAGAAAGGAAGGAGCGACATTGGGCTTTTGGAGAGCGAATATTGCTGAAATGGTTTTTGGGGGGCATGTCAAATTGAGGAAGCCCCCATTGTGCCTGAAAAGCAAAAAAAACCCCACATGGCACACTATTTTGGAAACTACACCCCTCAAGGAATGTAACAAGGGGTACAGTGAGCCTTAACACCCCACAGGTGTTTGACGTGTTTTTTTCATTGGGACGTAAAAATGAAAAAAAAAAATCTCACAAAAATGCTGGTGTTACCCCAAATTTTTCATTTTCACAAGGGGCAATAGTCAAAAAAATCCTCCAAAAACTTGTAACACCATTTCTTCTGAGTATGGAAATACCCCATATGTGGATGTAAAGAGTTCTGCGGGCGTACTACAATACACAGAAGAGAAGGAGCGCAATTGAGCTTTTGGAAAGAGAATTTGGTTGGAATGGAAGTTGGTGGCCATGTGCGTTTACAAAGCCCCCATGGTGCCAGAACATTGGACCACCGCACATGTGACCCCATTTCGGAAACTACACCCCTCATGGAATGTAGTAAGGGGTGTATTGAGCATTTACACCCCACTGGTATTTGAAAAACCTTTGGAACAGTGGGCTGTGCAAATGAAAAATTTTAATTTTTACGGACGACTGTTCAAAAAAATTGTGGGGTGTAAATGGGGTGTAAATGCTCACTGCAACCCTTATGTCATTCCATGAGGGGTGTAGTTTCCCAAATATGGTCACTTATCCACTATTCTGACAGCATGGGGGCTTTGTAAATGCACATGGCCTTCAATTTTAGCCAAATTATCTCTACAAAAAAAAACTATTTTGCACCTTTGCACCAACATTGCAGTGTACCCGCAGAGCTCTTTACATCAAAATAGGGGGTATTTCCTTACTCTTAAGAAATGGGGTTACTAATTTTGGGGGGCTTTTCATCTATTACCCCTTGTGAAAATGAAAAATTTGGGGTAACACCAGCTTTTCAGTGAAAAAAAAAAATTTCATTTTCACGTCCAACTTTAACAAAAATTTGTTAAAGACCTGTGGGGTGTTAAGGATCGCTGTACCCCTTGTTACATTCTTTGAGGGGTGTAGTTTCAAAAATGTGGTCACATGTGGGTGTTTTTGCGTTCATGTCAGAACCGCTGTAACGATGAGCCACCCCTGGGCAAATCACCAATTTAGGCCTTAAATATACATGGTGCGTTCTCACTCCTGAGCAATATTGTGCGCCCGCAGAGCATTTTACATCCACATATGGGGTATTTCCGTATTCAGGAGAAATTGTGTCAAATTTTGGGGGTCTGTTTCTCCTTTTACCTCTTGTGAAAATGAAAAGTATGGGGCAAGACCAGCATGTTCGTGGAAAAAAACATTTTTTTCTTTTACACTAACATGCTGGTGTAGACCCTAACTTTTCCTTTTCATAAGGGGTAACAGTAGAAAAAAGACCCCTAAAATTTTTAACGCAATTTCTTGGAAATACCACATATGTGGCACTAAACTGTTGCCTTGAAATACAACAGGGATCTGGAGTGAGAGAGCGCCATGTGCATTCGAGTCTTAAAATTAGAGATTTGAATGGGGTGGACCCAGATGAAAGCATAGCATTTGCCTCCTCCATCAAAAATATCCTACAGTAGTGTTTCCCAAACACTACACAAACGCAAAATAAAGATAAAAACACTACAAATACACACCCTTACACTGCCTGTCTCCCTCCCCCCCCCCCCCCCCCCCCCCAAATAAATGTCTTATACGGCACTGTTTCCTGAACGGAGCCTCCAGCTCTTGCAAGACTGTCCTGGCATGCAGTCTTGCAACAGCTGGAGTATAAGACGTTATTTATTTGGGGGGGGGAGGTAGTGTAAGGGTGTGTATATGTGTTTTATTTTGCGTTGGTGTAGTGTTTTTAGGGTACACTGCAGCTCAAACTTGCAGAGGGAAACCCACTGTAAACCCCGCCTGTGAGACTATATCCTGCATTCACATGAGCTGGGGAAGATTCCTCCAGCTGTTGCAAAACTACAACTCCCAGTATGCACTAACAGACCGTGCATGCTGGGAGTTCTAGTTTCGCCCCAGCTGTAGGCACACTGGTGAGGAAACACAGTGTTAGGTAACAGACTAACTCCGTGTTCCCCAACCTGCGTGCATTCAGGTGTTGCAAAACTACAACTCACAGCATGCACGGTCTGTCAGTGAATATTAGGCGTTGTAGTTTTGCAACAGCTGGAGGCCAAAGGGTTTGGAAACACTGACTTAGGAAACAGACTCTAGCTCAATGTTTCCCAACCAGTGTGCCTACAGCTGTTGCAAAACTACAACTCCCAGCATGCACTGGAAGCCAAAAGGCATCCTGGGAGTTGTAGTTATGCAACAACTGGAGAAGAACAGTTTGGAGACTAACCGTTTTGTCTACAAACTGTGGCCCTCTAGATGTTGGAAAACTACAACTTTAAGCATGTCCAGACTGTCCAAGCATGCTGAGAGTTTTAGTTTGGCAACATCAGAAGGGCCAGATGTTGCAGAACTTCACCGCCAGGCATCCCTGACTGTCTGGGCATGCTGGGAATTGTAGTTTTGCAACATTTGGAGGTCTAGAGTTTGGAGACCACAGAATAGTGGTCTCCAAACTGTGCCCCTTTAGATGCTGAAAAACTAAAACTCCCAGCATGCCCAGACTGTCCAGGAATTTTTCAACATCTGAAGGGCCAGATGTTACAGAACTACAACTCCCAGCATGTCTGGACTGTCTGGGCATGCTGAGAGTTGTAGTTTAGCAACATCTGGAGGACCACAGTTTGGAGACCACTACAAAGTGGTCTTCAAACTGTGGCCCTCCAGATGTTGCTGTCTGAGCATGCTGGGTGCTGTAGTTTTGGAACTTTGAGAAGGCCCCAGTGAAGATCACTTACCATAGATCTTCACTGCAGCTTATTCAGACATCTGTGCCCCCGCCCGCCATCCATGCATGCTGCCCAGTAATCGTATTGGTCCTCCCTCATCCCACTTCTTCCCACCGCTCTGCCTGGACTTTGATCGGTGGGCAGAGCGGGGGGAAATTAACTTTCACAGTCAGTCCTGACTGACCAATGGATGGGGATAGGAGGTGGTGGCACCCCTGCCAAGTCACTCCTATCCTTCAAAGTGATCGGGGCTGTTCCGATCACGCTAATTTTTCCGGGCGATCAGGTCACCATAGACCCGATCAGCCCGGAAAAACAGTGATTCCACCCCCTGGGCGATGTTAAGGGATGCCTGATGAATGTTCGGATCACCGCCCGGCGATTGGAAATGCGAAGGGCATACAGGTATACCCTCCATTCTTAAGTACTGGGACCCAAGGGCAAACCTGTCTCTCCTCCCCCCCCCGACCCCCCCGTCCCCAACAGGTTAAAGAACCATAACTTTCATTTTTTGACTAACAAAGTTGTATTAGGGCTTATTTCCTGCGTGGCGAGTAGTACTTTCCAATGATACAATGCCTTACAAAGCCAGGGGGAAAAATATATATATCTATAAACAAATAGAGAGGGCCGCCCGGGCAGGTACAGTGGTAATAATGGGAGATTTTAACTATCCAGATATAGATTGGGGTCCGGGGTTGGCTAAAACTACAAAGGGGCGACAGTTCCTAAATTTATTGCAGGATAATTTTATGGGCCAGTTTGTGGAGGACCCAACAAGAAGTGATGCCTTGTTGGATCTGATCATTTCCAACAACGCAGAGCTGGTTGGGAATGTAACTGTGCGGGAAAACCTTGGGAATAGCGACCACAATATAGTTACTTTTGACTTAAAATGTAGAAAACAAAGACAGGCGGGGAAGGCAAAAACATATAACTTTAAAAAGGCAAATTTCCCTGGGCTGAGATCTGCACTACAGGACATAGACTGGGGGGAGGTGTTCTCAAATACTGATACAGAAGGTAAATGGGACATCTTTAAATCAACTCTAAATAACTATACAGCTAAATATATACCAAAGGGGAACAAATATAAACGATTAAAACTAAATCCTACATGGCTGACACATGATGTTAAAAGAGCAATAAACAACAAAAAAATAGCCTTCAAAAAATACAAATCTGATGGGTCAGCTATAACATTTAAACAGTACAAGGAGCTTAATAAAATCTGTAAAAATGTAATAAAAACAGCAAAAATTCAAAATGAGAGACAGGTGGCCAAAGAAAGCAAAACTAATCCTAAATATTTTTTTAGACATATAAATGCAAAAAAACCAAGGACAGAGCATGTAGGACCCCTTAATAATGATAATGGGGAGGTTGTCACAGGCGATCAAGAGAAGGCGGAGCTACTGAATGGGTTCTTTAGTTCTGTATACACTATGGAAGAAGGAGCTGACATTGGCCAGGTCGGTGCTGGTAACACATCATGTAATGTACTGAACTGGCTTAATGTAGAGATGGTACAAGGTAAGTTAAGTGATATAAATGTAAGCAAATCCCCAGGACCGGATGGACTACACCCAAGAGTTCTTAGAGAGGTAAGTTCAGTAATATCTGTACCCCTGTTCATGATATTTAGAGATTCTCTGGTGTCTGGTATTGTGCCAAGGGACTGGCGCAAGGCGAATGTGGTGCCAATCTTCAAAAAGGGCTCTAGGTCTTCCCCAGGAAACTATAGACCGGTAAGTTTAACGTGCATTGTGGGTAAATTGTTTGAAGGACTTATAAGGGATTACATACAGGAATACATAGGGGATAATTGTATTATAAGTGATAGCCAGCATGGGTTTACTAAGGATAGAAGTTGTCAAACCAATCTAATTTGCTTTTATGAAGAGGTGAGTAGAAGCCTTGACAGAGGAATGGCTGTGGATATAGTGTTTCTGGATTTTGCTAAAGCATTTGATACTGTCCCTCATAGACGTCTGACAGGTAAGTTAAGGTCTTTGGGTTTGGAAATTTTAGTTTGTAACTGGATTGAACACTGGCTCATGGATCGTACCCAGAGAGTGGTGGTCAATGATTCGTACTCTGATTGGTCCCCGGTTATTAGTGGTGTACCCCAAGGTTCTGTACTGGGCCCGCTGTTGTTTAATTTATTTATTAATGATATAGAGGATGGTATTAACAGCTCTGTTTCTATCTTTGCAGATGACACCAAGCTTTGTAGCACAGTACAGTCTATAGAGGATGTGCATAAGTTACAAGATGACTTGGATAGACTAAGTGTCTGGGCATCCACTTGGCAAATGAGGTTCAATGTGGATAAATGTAAAGTTATGCATCTGGGTACTAATAACCTGCATGCATCGTATGTCTTAGGGGGGATTAAACTGGCAGAGTCACTGGTAGAGAAGGATCTGGGTGTACTTGTAGATCACAGACTACAGAATAGCATGCAATGTCAGGCTGCTGCTTCCAAAGCCGGCAGGATATTGTCATGTATCAAAAGAGGCATGGACTCAAGGGACAGGGACATAATACTCCCCCTTTATAAATCATTGGTACGGCCTTACCTGGAATATGCTGTTCAGTTTTGGGCACCTGTCCATAAAAGGGACACTGCGGAGTTGGAAAGGGTGCAGAGACGCGCGACTAAACTAATATGGGGAATGGAACATCTTAGCTATGAGGAGCGATTAAAGGAGTTACAATTGTTTAGTCTTGAGAAGAGACGTTTAAGGGGGGATATGATAAACGTATATAAGTATATTAATGGCCCATACAAAAAATATGGAGAAAAACTGTTCCAGGTTAAACCCCCCCAAAGGACGAGGGGGCACTACCTCCGTCTGGAGAAGAAAAAGTTTAGTCTCAAGGGGCGACACGCCTTCTTTACCATGAGAACTGTGAACTTATGGAACAGTCTACCTCAGGAACTGGTCACAGCAGGAACAATTAACAGCTTTAAAACAGGATTAGATACATTCCTGGAACAAAATAAGATTAATGCTTATGAAGAAATATAAAATCTCATCCCTTCCCCAATATCGCGCCACACCCCTACCCCTTAATTCCCTGGTTGAACTTGATGGACATATGTCTTTTTTCGACCGTACTAACTACCGTATATACTCGAGTATAAGCCGAGTTTTTCAGCACGATTTTTCGTGCTGAAAACACCCCCCTCGGCTTATACTCGAGTGAACTCCCCCACCCGCAGTGGTCTTCAACCTGCGGACTTCCAGAGGTTTCAAAACTACAACTCCCAGCAAGCCAGGGCAGCCATCGGCTGTCCGGGCTTGCTGGGAGTTGTAGTTTTGAAACCTCCGGAGGTCCGCAGGTTGAAGACCACTGCGGCCTTCAACATCATCCAGCCCCCTCTCACCCCCTTTAGTTCTGAGTACTCACCTCCGCTCGGCGCTGGTCCGGTCCTGCAGGGCTGTCCGGTAAGGAGGTGGTCCGGTGAGGAGGTGGTCCGGGCTGCTATCTTCACCGGGGAGGCCTCTTCTAAGCGCTTTGGGCCCGGCCTCAGAATAGTCACGTTGCCTTGACAACGACGCAGATGCGCCGTTGTCAAGGCAACGGCTCTATTCCGGGCCGGAAGCGCGGAGAAGAGGCGCCCCTGGTGAAGATAGCAGCCCGGACCACCTCCTCACCGGACCACCTCCTTACCGGACAGCCCTGCAGGACCGGACCAGCGCCGAGCGGAGGTGAGTACTCAGAACTAAAGGGGGTGAGAGGGGGCTGGATGATGTTGAAGGCCGCAGTGGTCTTCAACCTGCGGACCTCCGGAGGTTTCAAAACTACAACTCCCAGCAAGCCCGGACAGCCGATGGCTGCCCGGGCTTGCTAGGAGTTGTAGTTTTGAAACCTCTGGAGGTCCGCATGTTGAAGGCCGCAGTGGTCTTCAACCTGCGGACCTCCGGAGGTTTCAAAACTACAACTCCCAGCAAGCCCGGACAGCCGATGGCTGCCCGGGCTTGCTGGGAGTTGTAGTTTTGAAACCTCTGGAGGTCCGCAGGTTGAAGACCACTGAGGGCGAATGATGAGAAGAGGATGATGAAGGGGGGGGGTGTGGGGATGATGAAGGGGG
Source organism: Hyla sarda (assembly GCF_029499605.1). NCBI lineage: Eukaryota > Metazoa > Chordata > Amphibia > Anura > Hylidae > Hyla > Hyla sarda. The sequence continues at coordinate 355,269,343 of NC_079192.1, forward strand.
GTGGGGATGATGAAGGGGGGGGGGGTGTGGGATGATTACAAGGGGATGATGAAGGGGGGATGTGTGGGATGATAAGGGGATGTGTGGGATGATGACAAGGGGATGATGAAGGGGGGATGTGTGGGATGATAAGGGGATGTGTGGGATGATGACAAGGGGATGATGAAGGGGGGATGTGTGGGATGATGACAAGGGGATGATGAAGGGGGGATGTGTGGGATAAGGGGATGTGTGGGATGATGACAAGGGGATGATGAAGGGGGGATGTGTGGGATAAGGGGATGTGTGGGATGATGACAAGGGGATGATGAAGGGGGGATGTGTGGGATGATAAGGGGATGTGTGGGATGATGACAAGGGGATGATGAAGGGGGGGATGTGTGGGATGATAAGGGGATGTGTGGGATGATGACAAGGGGATGATGAAGGGGGGATGTGTGGGATGATGACAAGGGGATGATGAGGATGTTAATGACGGGTCTGGATGATGACAGGGGGGATGAGGTATTTCCCACCCTAGGCTTATACTCGAGTCAATAACTTTTCCTGGGATTTTGGGTTGAAATTAGGGGGTCTCGGCTTATACTCGGGTCGGCTTATACTCGAGTATATACGGTATGTAACTATGTAGGGCAAAATTTAAAATAAATGCATTTGCACAATTTTTAAGGGAAATCATTTTTTTATCCCTTTTTATGAAATGTTTTTGGGATGTAACGTAGGAAAACATCTGCAATTTTGGCATTTGGTATCGTTTGTGTTAACGCCATTCACCGTGCAGGATTAAAAACAAATTTAATAGTTCAGACAATTACCCACACAGAGATACCAAATATGTGTAAAAAAAAAACAAAAAAAAAAAAAAAAAAAAACCACATGGCATACTATTTTGGAAACTACACCCCTCAAGGAACGCAACAAGGGGTACAGTGAGCCTTAACACCTCACAGGTGTTTGACGACTTTTTGTTAAAGTCGGATGTGTAAATGAAAAAAAAATTTCACTAAAATGCTGGTTTTCCCCCAAATTTTACATTTTTACAAGGGGTAATAAGAGAAAATGACCCCCAAAATTTGTAACCCCATCTCTTGTGAGTATGGAAATACCCAATGTGTGGACGTCAAGTGCTCTGCTGGCGCACTACAATGCTCAGGAGAGGAGGAGCGCCATTGAGCTTTTGGAGAAAGAATTCGTTTGGAATAGAAGTTGGGGGCCATGTGTGTTTACAAAGCCCCCCCCCCCCCCCCGTGGTGCCAGAACAGTGGGACCCCCCACATGTGACCCCAATTTGGAAACTATAGCCCTCACAGAATTTAATAAGGGGTGCAGTGAGTATTTACACCCCACTGGCGTTTGACAGATCTTTGGAACAGTGGGCTGTGCAAATGAAAAATTACATTTCTCATTTTCACGGACCACTGTTCCAAAAAACTGTCAGACACCTGTGGGGCGTAAATGCTCACTGCACCCCTTATTACTTGAGAGGTCTAGTTTCCAAAATGGGGTCACATGTGGGGGATAAGTGTTTGATTGCGGGGGGGTCCGACCGCTCGATTGCGGGGGGGGACCCCCCTCGATCTCCCTAACGGGGCGCCGCCATTAGCGCTTATGGTGACATGGCGTCGACCTAGAGGTCGACGGTGACGCCCCGCACTCCCTGTGCCCATACAGTTCTATGGGGGAGACGGGGAGGCACGAACGTTGCCTCCCCACCTCTCCCATAGAGAGGTATGGAGGAGGCGTGCTGGCTGCAACGTCATGCTGCGGCTGGCACGCCCCCTGCACGGGACAGCCGCGGCCCCGTACAGGAGATCACAGGGGGTCCCAGCGGTCGGACCCCCCGCGATCTAACACTTATCCCCTATCCTGTGGATAGGGGATAAGTGTTAATCACGCTGCAGATGCCCTTTAAGGCTCACTATACCCCTTGTTACGTTCTGTGAGAGGTGTAGTTTCCAAAATGGGGTCACATGTGGGTATTTCTTTTTTGCATTTATGGCAGAACCGCTGTAAAATCAGCCACTCCTGTGCAAACCACCAATTTAGGCTTCAAATGTACATAGTGTGCTCTCACTCCTGAGCCTTGTGTGCCCACAGACCATTTTACACCCACATCTGGGGTATTTACGTACTCAGGAGAAAATTGTGTTACAAGTTTTGGGGGTCTTTTTTCCTTTTAACACTTGTGAAAATAAAAAGTATGGGGCAACACCAGCATGTTAGTGTAAAAAAAAAAAATACATTTTACACTAACAAGCTGGTGTAGCCCCCAACTTTTCCTTTTCATAAGGGGTAAAAGGAGAAAAAGCCCCCCAAAATTTGTAGTGCAATTTCTCCCGAGTACAGAAATACCCCATATGTGGCCCTAAACTGTTTCCTTGAAATATGACAGGGCTCCGAAGTGAGAGAGCACCATGCGCATTTGAGGACTAAATTAGTGATTGCATAGGTGTGGACATAGGGGTATTCTACGCCAGTGATTCCCAAACAGGGTGCCTCCAGCTGTTGCTAAATTTCCAGCATGCCTGGACAGTGTGGCTGTCCAGAAATGCTGGGAGTTGTTGTTTTGCAACAGCTGGAGGCTCCGTTTTGGAAACACTACCATACAACACGTTTTTAATTTTTATTGGGGGGCAGTGTAAGGGGGTGTATATGTTGTGTTTTAACCTATATTTTGTGTTAGTGTAGTGTAGTGTTTTTAGGGTACATTCGCACGGGCGTGTTACGGTGAGTTTCCCGCTAGGAGTTTGCGCTGCAGCGAAAAATTTGCCGCAGACCAAACTTGAAGCAGGAAACTTACTGTAAACCTGCCTGTGTGAATGTACCCTGTACGTTCACATGGGGGGGGGGGCAAACCTCCAGCTGTTTCAAAACTCCAACTCCCAGCATGTACTGACAGACCGTGCATGCTGGGAGTTGTACTTTTGCAACAGCTGGAGGCACACTGGTTGGAAAACCTTCAGTTAGGTTCTGTTACCTAACTCAGTATTTTTCAACCAGTGTGCCTCCAGTTGTTGCAAAACTACAACTGCCAGCATGCGCTGATCGCCGAAGGGCATGCTGGGAGATGTAGTTATGCAACAGCTGGGGTACGCAACTACAACTCCCAGCATGCCGAGACAGCTGTTTGCTGTTTGGGCATGCTGGGATTTGCAGTTTTGCAACATCTGGAGGGCCACAGTGATCTCCAAACTGTGGACCTCCAGCTGTTGCAAAACTACAATTCCCAGCATGCCCAGACAGCAAACAGCTGTTTGGGCATGCTAGGAGTTGTAGTTTTGCGAGATCTGGAGGGCCACAGTTAGAAAACACTGTATAGTGGTCTCTAACTGTAGCCCTCCAGCTGTTGCAAAACTACATATTCCAGCATGCCCAAACAGCTGTCTGAAGAATGAGTACAGCAGGCATCCCGGTCAGTTCACACATAGATGATAAAGCAGACAAAAAACTTAAAGCCATCTAAAAGACCCAAAGGCCACTACACAACAGGGGTGGACCCCCCCGAAAAAAGGGGAGACCACTCCCGAGGCACCTGCTAAATCAACATAGATATTACAATAGTCCCAATAGCCCAGAACATCAGTGAATTAAGTACAGGACCACATATAAGCTTTCCTCAGTTTGAAGATAATGATTTCAGGCCTGTAAACAATAATATAATAAAAACAACCTCATCCAATATGTATGCCACTGGAAAAGTAGGGCTATTGACAACAGATGAAGGATAACCCCGCAGGTGACCCTCTGGACCCTATGCGTAGCTTTATCCTCTGTGTAAATTGTAATAAAGTATACTTTCTGATGGTACATGAATAGTGGGTGTGCGCTTTTTTGGTAGTCTTCTCTTGTGGCGTTATGTGAATTTACTGATATACACAGTGGTACCTTCGGAATGATTATTGTTGCTGAGCCCGCTTGAGGTTGTATATTAAATAGTGACAATTCTGCAACACTTTTGCCGAGCTATGCGCCAAAATCTTAAACCCAGGGGATAAAAGGCGGGGCAAGCTATATCTCAAGTAGTAAATCTCTGTGTGATTAGACATTTCTATTGCAGACTAAATACATAATCTCTCTCTCTCTCTCTAAATCTATAATATATCTATCTATAGACAGGGTACACAAGAAAGCAGCCTCAGTGCTGATTTGGAAACTACAATTCCCAGCATGCCCAGATAGCATTAGGCTGTCTGGGCATGCTGGAAGTTGTAGTTTTGCAAAAACTAACTAAAGATATATTTTGGAAAAGCATAATTTATTGGCACATTATAGGTCATACAAGAAATATTTTGAACACTATGCACAGCCTCCCAAGAGGCATTACTATCCAAGATGGCCACCACCACTGGACTGGAGCAGTGTTGAGGCGGCTTCTGGGTGTACCCTGGAAGCAGAACATGTGCTGAAGACATGTTTGAAATAACATAAAAAAAAGGTAATGCCATTATAAAGTACAATTGTTGATGCAATTTAAAAAGATATGTGTGTGTAAGTGACAAAATTAAAGCTTCAGGACTTTAAGAAAGTGTTGCAAAACAGAATAATGTGCAAAAAAAAAACAAAAAAAAAAACAAGGCCTTAAAAGGAGTACTCCGGTGGAAAACATTTTTATTTAAATCAATTGGTGCCAGCAAGTTAAACAGATTTATGAAATTGCTTATATTTAAAAATCTTTACCCTTCCAGTACTTTTAAGCAGCTGTCCACAGTGATCTTTGCCGACACCTGATGCCAATTTCAGGAACTGTCCAGAGCAGGAGAAAATCCCATAGCAAACCTATGCTGCTCTGGACAGTTCCTGATACGGGCATCAGGTGTCAGCAGAGAGCATTGTGGAGAAGACAAAAGAAATTCAAAAAGAAAAAGAATTTCCTCTGAAGCATACAGCTGCTTAACCCCTTAAGGACCACAGGTTTTTCCGTTTTTTCCACTTTTGTTTTTTTCTCCTCACCTTTTAAAAATCATAACCCTTTCAATTTTGCACCTAAAAATCCATATGATGGCTTATTTTTTTCGCGACCAATTCTACTTTGCAGTGACATCAGTCATTTTATCCAAAAATCTACGGAGAAACAGAAAAAAATTATTGTGCGACGAAATTGAAGAAAAAACGCCATTTTGTAACTTTTGGGGGCTTCCGTTTCAACGCAGTAAATTTTTTGGTAAAAATTACACATTATCTTTATTCTGTAGGTCCATACGATTAACATTATACCCTACTTATATAGGTTTGATTTTGTCGTACTTCTGGAAAAAATCATAACTACATGCAGAAAAATGTATTCCTTTAACCCCTTAACGACGCAGGACGTATATTTACGTCCTGCGCCGGCTCCCGCGATCATATCGCGTCGGTGCCGGCGCTCATCAACGGCCGGGACCCGCGGCTATTACCACACATCACCGATCGCGGCAATGTGAGGTATTAACCCTTTAGAAGCGACGGTCAAAGCTGACCGCCGCTTCTAAAGTGAAACTGAAAGTGACCCGGCTGCTCAGTCGGGCTGTTCGGGACCGCCGCGGTAAAATCGCGGCCACCCGAACAGCTGATCGGACACCGGGAGGGCCCTTACCTGCCTCCTCTGTGTCCGATCGACGAATGACTGCTCCGTGCCTGAGATGCAGGCAGGAGCAGTCAAGCGCCGATAATGCTGATCACAGGCGTGTTAATACACGCCAGTGATCAGAATAGGAGATCAGTGTGTGCAGTGTTATAGGTCCCTATGGGACCTATAACACTGCAAAAAAAAAAGTGTTAATAAACGTCATTTAACCCCTTCCCTAATAAAAGTTTGAATCACTCCCCTTTTCCCATAAAAAAATAAAACAGTGTAAAAAAAAAAATAAATAAACATATGTGGTATCGCCGCATGCGTAAATGTCCAAACTATAAAAATATATCATTAATTAAACCGCACGGTCAATGGCGTACGCGCAAAAAAATTCCAAAGTCCCAAAAAGCGTATTTTGGTCACTTTTTATACCATTAAAAAAAAATGAATAAAAAGTGATCAAAAAGTCCGATCAAAACAAAAATCATACCGATAAAAACTTCAGATCACGGCGCAAAAAATGGGTCCTCATACCGCCCTGTACGTGGAAAAATAAAAAAAGTTATAGGGGTCAGAAGATGACATTTTTAAACGTATAAATTTTCCTGCATGTAGTTATGATTTTTTCCAGAAGTGCAACAAAATCAAACCTATATAAGTAGGGTATCATTTTAACCGTATGGACCTACAGAATAATGATAAGGTGTAATTTTTACCAAAATATGCACTGCGTAGAAACGGAAGCCCCCAAAAGTTACAAAATGGTGTTTTTTTTCGATTTTGTCGCACAATGATTTTTTGGGTAAAATGACTAATGTCACTGCAAAGTAGAATTGGCGACGCAAAAAATAAGCCATAATATGGATTTTTAGGTGGAAAATTGAAAGGGTTATGATTTTTAAAAGGTAAGGAGGAAAAAACGAAAGTGCAAAAACGGAAAAACCCTGAGTCCTTAAGAGGTTAAAATTGTCATTTTCTGACCCCTATAACTTTTTTATTTTACCGCTTATGGGATGGTATTAGGGCTCATTTTTTGCACCGTGATCTGATTGAGCCATTGACCATGCGGTTTAATTAAGGATATATTTTTATAGTTTGGACATTTACGCACGCGGCAATACCACATGTTTACATTTTTATTGACATTTTTTTTTTCCTATGGGAAAAGGGGGGTGTTTCAAACTTTTATTAGGGAAAGTATTAAATGACATTTATTAACTTTTTTTTACACTGTTTTTTGCAGTGATATAGCTCCCATAGGGGGCTATAACATTGCACACAATGATCTTATACCCTGTTCACTGCAAAGCCATAGCTTTGCATTGATCAGGGTTATCGGCGGTCGATTGCTCAAGCCTGCATCTTAGGCTTGGAGCAATCAATCGCCGAAGGGACACGTCTGAGGAAGGTAAGAGGACCTCTGCTCGTGTCCCAGCTGATCGGGACACCGCATTTTCACTGCGGTGGTCCCGATCAGCCCCACTGAGCAGCCAGGCAGCTTTCACTTTCGTTTTAGACGCGGCGTTCATCTTAGAACGCCGAGTCTAAAAGGTTAATAGCACGCGGCACCGCGATCGCTGCGTGACCCCGGGTTATATCGCAGGAGCCGGCCAAGGACGTAAATATAACCCTTTAGAAATAAAACAAAACCAATATGGATGAATAAAAATGTTAAGGGGCAATAAATGACAAAAATAAAGCATTTAAATGACTAAAACAGGACAGCAGTGAAGAAGCATTAAAAAGCTATAGAGAAAAATGTTAAATATGTAAAAACAGATAAAAGCCGCAAAAATAGAGACAGAAAGACTCATTGCCAAAGAGAGAAAAACAAACCCCAAAATGTTCTTTAACTATATAAAATAACAAAAAGGTCAAAAATGAAAGTGTTGGCCCTTTAAAAAATGGAGGAGGATCAGGAAAAAGCAAATATATTAAACAAATTCGTCTCCACTGTATTCACTGAGGAAAATGAAATGCCAGGTGAAATACAGTGTGATAAGGTAAACTCCCCCAGTAGAGGTCACCTGTCTAACCCAGGAAGAAGCACAGTGCCGCCTACAAAAAATCAAAATAGACAAATCACCAGGTTCAGATGGCATTCACCTCCATGTTCTAAAGGAATTAAGTAATGTAACAGACAGACCGCTATTTTTAATATTCAGGGACTCTATAGTGACAGGGACTGTTCCCCAGGACTGGCGCATGGCAAATGTGGTGCCAATATTTAAGAAGGGGTCAAAAGGTGACCCTGGGAATTATAGACCTGTTAGTTTAACCTCAGTTGTATGTAAATTGTTTGAGGGTTTCCTAAGAGATGCTATTTTGGAATATCTTGATAAAAATAAAATGTATGACCCCGTATCAGCATGGATTTATGAGGGATCGGTCCTGTCAAACTAACCTGATCAGCTTCTATGAGGAGGTGAGCTCCAGACTGGACCAGGGGCAATCACTGGATGTCGTATATCTGGATTTTGAAAATATGTTTTTTTTTTTTTTTTTTTTTTTTTAAATCTTTTATTTTCTTTTTTGCAACATAATAGAGTACAGAGCCATAAATATATGCGATATTAAATAAAAATACAATGTCAATATATGACAAAACATAATTATTCGAAGAAAATGAGAGAAAAAGAAAAAGAAGAAAAAATTAAGCAGGGGTGTTTAGGTACTACAGTATCCACTGGCCAGGGGGGAAAAAAAAAAAAAAAAAAATTAAATTTTTTTTTTTAATGGAGAATTTCCCTCTTATGCAAAAACTAAATTACATTTAATGTCTTATAATCCATTTATTCCAAATCGCACTAAATTTGTCTGCTAGACCTCTCTTTAAGTAAATTGCTTTCTCCCAAGCGACCACCTGCTCCATCTTTTTGAGAAATTGTTTTATGGTGTATAAACATATGTGGTATCGCCGCGTGCATAAATGTCTGAACTATAAAAATAGATAATTAAACCGCACGGTCAATAGCGTATGCGCAAAAAAATTCCAAAGTCCAAAATAACGTATTTTTGGTCGCTTTTTATATCATGAATTTTTTTTTTATAAAAAGCGATCAAAAAGTCCAAACAATACAAAAATGGTACTGCTAAAAACTTCAGATCACCGTGCAAAAAATGAGCCCTCATACCGCCCCATATGCGGAAAAATAAAGTTATAGGAGTAAGAAGATGACAATTTTAAACGTATACATTTTTCTGCATGTAGTTATGATTTTTTACAGAAGTACAACAAAATCAAACCTATATAAGTAGGGTATCATTTTAATCGTATGGACCTACAGAATAAAGATAATGTGTCATTTTTACAAAAAAATGTACTGCGTAGAAACGGAAACCCCCAAAAGTTACAAAATAGCGTTTTTTTCTTAAATTTTGTCGCACAAAGAATTATTTTTTTCCGTTTCGCCATAGATCATATGGATTTTTAGGTGCAAAACTGAGAGGGTTATGATTTTTAAAAGGTGAGGAGGGAAAAATGAAAGTGCAAAAACGGAAAAACCCGTGGTCCTTAAGGTGTTAAGGACTCAGGGCGTACCTGTACGCCCTGAGCATTTCCGGTCCTCACCGCTCACCGGACCGGGATGCCTGCTGAAATCATTCAACAGGCATCCCGTGCAAATGCCTGGGGGGTCCTGACCCCCTCATGGTCGGTGATCGCGGCAAATGAACGATCAATTCAGAGTGGCGATTTGCGCAGTTTCGGGCTGATCGGGTCTCTGATCAGCCTGAAAAATCAGCCCGATCCCCTGAAAAATAGGGATGATTGGAGCCGTCAATGACAGCCCCGATCATCCTAAGAGATAGGAGCGAGGTGGCAGTGATGCCACCCCCTCCTATTCCCTGCCATTAATCAGTAATGACTACTGACCAATGGCAGTTGAAGGCGGGGGGCTGTCTGGGCATGCTGGGAGTCAGTTTTGCAACATCTGTAGGGCCACAGTTTGGAGACCACTGTATAGTGGTGCCCAAACGGTAGCGCTCCTGATGTTGCAAAACTACAACTCCAAGCAAGCCTGGACAGTCTCAGCATGCTGGGAGTTGTAGTTTTGCAACATCTGGAAGAGCACAGTTTGGAGACGAGTATACAGTGGTCTCTAAGCTATAGACCTCCAGATGTTGCAAAACTACAACTGCATGCTGAGACTGTCCAGACATGCTGGGAGTTGTAGAACTGCAACATCTGAAGGGACAGATGTTACAGAACTACAACTCCCAGCATGCTTGGAGTTCGTTTTGCAACATCTGGAGCGCTACCGTTTGGGCATCAATGTATAGTGGTCTCCAAACTGTGCTCTTCCAGATGTTGCATAACACAACCTTCAGCAAGCACGGACAGCCAAAGGGCATGCTGGGAGCAGTAGTTTTTCAATAGCTGGAGGATTGCCTGCCCCCCCTCCCCCCCCAATGTGAATGTACATTCACACAGACGGGGGTTTACAGTTAGTCTCTCGCTGCAAGTTAGAATATGCAGGAAATTTTCCGCTGCAGCTCAAACTCCCAGCGGTAAACTCGCTGTAATCCCCCGCAGTCTGAATGTACCCTAAAAACACTACACTACAATTACACAAAATAAAGGGTAAAACACTACATATACACATACCCCTACACAGTTACCCCCCAAATAAAAATTAGAAACCTCTGGTACTAAAACCTCTGATTTCTAAAACCGAGCCTCCAGCTGTTGCAAAACAACAACTCCCAGTATTGCCAGACAGCCATTGACTGTCCAGGCATGCTGGGAGTTTTGCAACAGCTGGAGGCACCCTGTTTGGGAAACACTGCCGTAGGGTAATTTTGGTATCCGAGGGAAGTTAAATTTTTGCATCCGGGTCCGTCCCTATGCAAATATCTAATTTAGGCCTCAAATGCGCATGGCGCTCTCTCACTTCGGATTCCTGTCATATTTCAAGGCAACAGTATAGGGCCACATATGGGGTATTTCCGTACTCGGGAAAAATTGCCCAACAAATTTTGGGGGGGCTATTTCTCCTTTTACCCCTTATGAAAAGGTAAAGTTGGGGTCTACACCAGCCTGTTAGTGTAAAGAAAAAAAATGGTTACACTTACATTTATAACACAATTTCTCACGAGTACGGAAATACCCCATATGTGGACGTAAAATGCTCTGCGGACGCACAACAAGGCTCAGGAGTGAGAGAGCACTATGTACATTTGAAGCCTAAATTGGTGATTTGCACAGGGGTGGCTGATTTTACAGCGGTTCTGACAAACGCAAAAAAAAACTAAATACCCACACGTGACCCCATTTTGGAAACTACACCTCTCATGGAACGTAACAGGGGGTATAGTGAGCCTTAACACCCCACAGGTGTTTGACGAATTTTCGTTTAAGTTGGACGTGAAAATGAAAAATTTTATTTACTTCACTAAAATGCTGGTGTTATCCCAAATTTTTCATTTTCACAAGGGGTAATAGGAAAAAAGCCCACAAAATTGTTAACCCCATTTTTTCTGAGTATATAAATAACTACAATGCTCAGAAGAGAAGGAGCGCCATTGGGCTTTTGGAGAGAGAATGTGTCTGGAATTGAAGGCCATGTACATTCACAAAGCCAGAACAGTGGAACCAGAACAGTGGACCCCCCCCCCACATTCAATGCAAAGTCGTCAAACACCTGTGATGTGTTAATGTTCACTATACCGATTGATATGTTCCTTGAGGGGTGTAGTTTCCAAAATAGTATGCCATGTGGGGGGATTTTTGCTGTTCTGGCACCCTGGGGACTTTCTAAATGCAACATGCCCCCCAAAAACCATTTTAGCAAAATTCTATTTCAAAAATCCAAATTTTGCTTCGTCTCTTCTGAGCACTGTAGTGCGCCAGAAGAGCACTTAACGTCCACATGAGGCCTTTTCTTAATCAGGAGAAATTGAGCTTCAAATTTTGGGGTCCAATTTCTCCTATTATCCCTTGTGAAAAAGAAAAATTTGGGACAACACCACATCATTTTAGTGTTAAAAATCTAATTTTCCATTTTCATGTCCAACTTCAAGGCAAAGTCGTCAAACACCTGTGGGGTGTTTAGGGATTGACCGATAGATTTTTTTAGGGACAATACAGATACTGATAATCTGTGACCTTTCAGGCCCATAGCCAATAACTTATACGGATATTCCGGTATAATTATCGGCTATTTCCCACCACCACACCCCCCACCCGGCCCCGCAGAAGCCACTGCAGATCAATGATTTAAAGCGGGCGCTTTAAATCAATGAACTGCAGAGGTTTTTGTGGGGCCAGAGACCGCCGCCCGCTTCTCTCTCCCTGCCTGTCCTAGGCTCCTCCCTAGTCCAACCACAACCACTGCCCCATTGCCTACCCCATTCCCGGTGTTATAACTACCTGTTCCTGGGGTCCACGCTTCTTCTGGCTCCGGCAGCATTCTGAGCTGTCACTGTGGGCACTGACGGTGAGGTCGCGTTTACACTCATCATTGCGCAGCGCACAGCAAAAGCGCCGGACGCCACAGGAGCCAGAAGTAGCGCGTACCCTGGGAACAGGTAATTATAAAAGCGGGGATGGGGGAGGCAATGGGGCGGCGGCGGTCTCTGGCCAGGGAGTGGCATTATCGGCAAGGTAATTGCCGATACCGATAATGTCCAAAATAGTGAATATCGGCCAAACCGGTAATCGGTCGGTCCCTACACTATACCCCTTGTTACGTTCCTTGAAAGGTGTAGTTTCCAAAATAGTATGCCATGTGTTTTTTTTTTTTTTTTTTTTTTTTTTTTTTGCTGTTCTGGCACCATGGGGTCTTCCTAAATGCAACATGGCCCCCAAAAACCATGACAGCAAAATTCGTTTTCAAGAATCCTACAGTTACTCTTTCCCTCTTGAGCCATGTTGTGAGCCCACAGAGCACTCTATGTCAACATATGAGGTATTTACATAGAAATTGGGCTACAAATTTTGGGGGGCTTGTTCTCCTTTAATCACTTTTAAAAATGAAAAAAATGGTGCTACAAGAACATGTTTGTGTAAAAAACACAGATTTTGATTTTTCTCGTCCACTGCAATTCTTGTGAAACACCGAAAAGGTCAACAAACTTTTCGAATGTCATTTTGAAAACTTTGAGGGGTGTAGTTTCTATAATGGGGTATTTCTCACAGAAAGGCCCCTCAAATCCAGTTCAAACTTAACTGGTCCCTGAAAAAAAATCAGATTTTGAAATTTTCATTAACATTTTTAAAATTGTTGCTTTACTTTGAAGCCCTCTAATGTCTTCAAAAAGTATAAATAGGTCAATTTTATGAGGCCAACATAAAGTAGACATTGTTTTTGTAAATACATATAACATTTATTTGGAATATCCATTTTCCTTACAAGCAGAGAGTTTCAAAGTTAGAAAAAAATGCTAAATTTTCAAAATTTTCATTCAATTTTGTGATTTTTCACCAAGAAAGGATGCAAGTAACGACAAAAATTTACCGCTATGTTAAAGTAGAATATGTCACTTAAAAACTATCTTGGAATCAGAATAATCGGTAAAAGCCTCCCAGAGTTATTTATACATAAAGTGACAGTGGTCAGAATTGCAAAAAAAAAAAAAGGGCTCAGTCCTTAAGGGGTTAAAAAAAATCTCAAACTTTTTAACAAAATTAGTGCATTTAAAATCCCTCTATTTTGATGACCAAAAACTTTCATTTTTTCGTATGAGTGGCAGTTTGAGGGCTAATTTTTTGCACCGTGATCTGTACTTTTTATTGATACACCATTTGCATACATTAAACTTTTAATGAATTTTTTTTAATTTTTTAAAGTTTACACCATTCACAGTACGGGATCAATAATAGCATTATATTTTGATAGTTGGAACATTTAAGCACGCAGCGATACCAAATATGTTTATTCCTTATTTTTTTATTTAACACTTTCTGGGGGCAAAATGGGAAAAACAACAGACGATTTACATTTTTATTTGGGGGGTCAGACCAGAGCAGATGAACCGACGAGACAGATGGAGGCAGGTGAGAGGAACTCCGCCGCCATTATGGATGATCTGATCCCCGCGGCAGCGCTGCGGGCGATCTGATCATCCATATTAACCCCTTAAGGAACCAGACAATTTTCACTGTAGGACCCGGCCGTTTTTTGCACATCTGACCACTGTCACTTTAAACATTAATAACTCTGGGATGCTTTTACCTTTCATTCTGATTCCGAGAGTTTTTTCGTGACATATTCTACTTTATGTTAGTGGTAGAATTTTGTCGATACTTGTGTCATTTCTTGGTAAAAAATTCCAAAATTTGATGAAAAAATTATTTTTTTTTACTTTGAAGCTCTCTGCTTATAAGGAAAATGAACATTCCTTGTGAAAATGAAAAATTTAGTGTAACCAGCATTTTAGTGAATTTTTTTTTTTCTTTTCATTTTTCCATCCAACTTTGAAGAATTTTCATTAAACACTTGTGGGTTGTTAAGGCGCACTATACCCCTTGTTATGTTCCGTGAGGGGTGTAATTTCCAAAATGGGGTCACATGTGGGTATTTATTTTTTTGCGTTTATATCAGAACCGCTGTAAATTAGCCACCCCTGTGCAATTCACCAATTTAGGCCTCAAATGTACATAGTGCACTCTCACTCCTGAGCCTTGTTGTGCTCCCACATATGGGGTATTTCCGTACTCAGGAGAAATTGCGTTACAAATTTTGAGGGTCTTTTTTTTTCTTTTAATACTTGTGAAAATAAAAAGTATGGGGCAACACCAGCATGTTAGTGTAAATTTTTTTATTTTTTTACACTAACAAACTGGTGTAGCCCCCAACTTTTCCTTTTCATAACGGGTAAAAGGAGAAAAAGCCCCCCAAAATTTGTAGTGCAATTTCTCCCAAGTACGGAAATACCCCATATGTGGCCCTAAACTGTTTCGTTGAAATACGACAGGGCTCCGAAGTGAGAGAGCTCCATGCGCAATTGAGGACTAAATTAGGGATTGCATAGGGGTGGACATTGGGAATCACTGGCGTAGAATACCCCTAACAGGGTGGCTCCAGCTGTTGCTAAACTCCCAGCATGCCTGGACAGTCAGTGGCTGTCCAGAAATGCTGGGAGTTGTTGTTTTGCAACAGCTGGAGACTCCGTATTGGAAACACTTCCATACAAAACGTTTTTCATTTTATATTGGGGGATGACGACAGTGTAAGGGTGTGTATATGCAGTTTTTACTCTATTATGTGGTAGTGTAGTCTAGTGTAGTGTTGTTAGGGTACATTCGCACTGGCGGGTTACGGCGAGTTTCCCGCTAGGAATTTGCGCTGCGGGGAAAAATTTGCCGCAGCTCAAACTTCAAGCAGGAAACTTACTGTAAACCTGCCCGTGCGAATGTACCCTATACGTTCACATGGGGGGGGGGGCAAACCTCCAGCTATTTCCAAACTACAACTCCCAGCATGTACTGACAGACCGTGCATGCTGGGAGTTGTACTTTTGCAACAGCTGGAGGCACACTGGTTGGAAAACCTTCAGTTAGGTTCGGTTACCTAATTCAGTATTTTCCAACCAGTGTGCCTCCAGCTATTTCCAAACTACAACTCCCAGCATGTACTGATCGCTGAAGGGCCGGCTGGGAGATGTAGTTATGCAACAGCTGGAGGGCTACAGTTTAGAGTGATCTCTAAACTGTGGCCCTCCAGATGTTGCAAAACTACAAATCCCAGCATGCACAGACAGCAAACTGCTGTGTGGGCATGCTAGGAGTTGTAGTTTTGCAAGATCTAGAGGGCTACAGTTTGGAGATCACTGTGCAGTGGTCTCTAAATTGTAGACCTCCAGCTGTTGGACATACATCTAGCCGGGAATGGGATTTCCTGCCGCGATCAGCTTTGATTGTGGCGTCTGAAGGGTTAATGTCTGACATCAGCCCAAATTGGCAATTTCCAGCATTAGCCATGGGTCCTGGTTGCTGATAGCTGATAGCTGCTGAGCGCGCGTCATACAGCGGGAGCCCACAGTGGATGTAATTCACATCCATTTGCAGGAAGGGGTTATGAAAAGAAGAAAAAAAAACACCTCATGGGGATAAAAGTAAAAAAACTGTCTAAAAGTAAAACTGTCTTTGTTGCCCATAAGAACCAATCACGGCTTTTAATTTACCAAAGTAGTTTTGAAAATGGCGGAAGAGCTTTATTTTTTTTTTGCATAAACCGAACTGAATACCAACTGCACAATGTGGTAAGGATTTTCTGATGCATTTCTCTAGTGCATGTAGCCATACATTCTTTGTACTGGTTAAAGGAGATTTATCATGCCAAAAACGTATCCCTTATCCAAAGGATAGAGGATAAGTTTTAGATCACTAGGGGTCAGTCCCCTGGAACCCCCGCAATCTCCTGAATGGGGCCCCGGGAAGAGGGTGTGTTGACCCCAGCACAAAGTGGTGTCAGACATGCCATCTCCATGTATCTAAATGGATTTGGCAATCTCCGGTTCTCCCATAGAGATACATAGATGGAACATGTGTGCTGCCGCCTGAAGCATAGGTTGACAACCGCACTGTGCAGAATACCATTTAAAGCAATGCTGCACCAGAATTTCTAAGCAAAAGTATCATTCCTAAGCAAAATTATGCTTGGAAATTCTGCAGTGTAAATCTAGCATTAACATGTACAAAAATGTGGATGGCTGTGTCAGAAGAAATTGCTTAGTATTTTATAGAAATAGGTAGCAGGTAAACAATCACTGAATGACCAAAAGCCTAGTGAAAACTGATAAATGTCTGATTGCAGGCGAGAATGTGCTGGGGATGGCACGTGCTCCTTTCATTTCTATGGATGAGTTGGGGAGTACAGTACTGTACATGGGTCTCTTTGGCGCTCCCACAGATAATAAATGGAGTGCATGTCATCCCAATCCTGTGGATAGGGAATAAGTTGTCAATGCATAACCCCTTGAAGAATTGTTTACTAGATGATTGGTCATTCAATGGCTGTTTATCTGCCAATCTATTTCTATCTATCTAGTGCACATGGCTGCCTATAAGATACCAAGTAATTTTTTAATCTGGTTTTGTGATTATATAAAATACAAATTCGTAACCTTTTCTAAATTCCTTTTAGTTAAAAAAGGTATTCAGAGGAGTAACTTTAAAGAACTATGCACAAGTACATGCTAAAATGAAGACAAAAATGGTATACTTATCTTTCTTTGTCCCCCTACCTCCACTAGTGGTAACAGAGCTGCACAGCACTCCCTGGAGGTATCACAAGAAACTGCAGGCTCAATCAAAGGCTGAGACAGGAAACTGCTGCAGCAAGTGATTGGCTGAGTGGGCAATTCCATGTGCTGACTGCACCACACAGTGCTGTGTAGTGGGACAGGAGCTCTGAGATATCAGCAGAGGAGTTAAGATGACAAGTGTTGCCTTTGTTTAGTTTTTTTTTAGCACCTGAGCATAATTCTTTATAAAAGTTACTCACCAAAATACCTTTTTTAAAGGGTTACTATTTATACACAGGGGTGTGGAAATGGAAAAAAAAAAAAAAAAAAAAAAAAAAAACACTACTTGTCCAAGGGGCTAAAGCGGAACACAATCTACTTGTCCCTCAAGAAAGTCCACTTGTCCTGGTAGATAAAATATGCAAATAAGGTCTTTATTAGTTTCTGCACTTTGTTTTTTTCCTCCTTGTCCTATAATAGCCATAACTCTTATTTTTCCATCTACAGACCGATACGAGACTTGTTTTTTGAGGGCCAAGTATACTCTAACATCACTTTCCATTTTTCCATAACTTATGCTCTGAAACAACAAAAACATTTTTTTGTGAGGTGAAAAAAAAAAAAAAAAAAAAAATAAATGTTTATTTGGGGGGAGGGTTCTCTTTTTTTCGCCATTCACCTTGCGGTCAAACTTACATATTATTTTGATATTTTAGGTCGGCCTGATTACACCAATACCAAATTTGTTTAGTTTCCGTCATGTTTTAATAATAATTATTTTATTTTTTACTTTTACATTTTTTAAAAAAAATTCCTGACTCCTATAACATCTTTATTTTTCCGTATACTGGGCTGTATAAGGGCAAATTTTTTGGGCCACAATATGCTGTTTGTATCGGTACCATTTTGGTATTGATCAGACTTTTTGAACACCTTTTTACCAAATTTTTTCTGGAATATGATGCTATAAACAAACGCAATTGTGTTTTTTTTTTTTTTTTTACGTTAATGCCGTTTACTGTACGGGATATAAATGTTATGTTTTAATAGTTTGGACAATTACGCACATGCCAATACCAAATATGTTTATGTTTACATATTTTTATATGGAAAAGGGTGGTGAAATGAACTTTTAATATGGAAGGGGTTAATGGGTGCTTTTAAACTTTAATTAAAAACTTTTTTTAAAATATACTTCTACTTCTAAATACATGCACCAAAATGAGTGTTTAAAATGGTCATCTTCTGACCCTATAAAACTTTATTTTTCCACATACAGGGCTATATGAGGGCTCATTTTGTGCACCATGGTCTGTAGTTTTTATTGGTACTATTTTTGTTTTGATGGGACTTTTTGATCGCTTTTTATTAATATATGAAGTGACCAAAAATGCACAATTTTAGACTTTGGTATTTTAATAGTTATATTTTAAGTTTGGACATTTACGCATGCGGCGGTAACACGAATATTTTTATTAAATTAATTAATTAACTCCTTAACGACCAAGGATGTATATTTACGTCCTTGGCCGACTCCCGCGATATAACGCGGGGTCATGCGGTGACCCCGCGTCATATCGGGTCGGTCCCGGCATGTATCTGAAGCCGGGACCTGGAGCTAATAGTGCACGGCAGCGATCATGGTGCCGCGCGTTATTAACCCTTTAGACGCAGCGTCTAAACTGAAAGCGAAAGTTGCCCGGCTGCTCAGTGGCAAAAAAACGCGCAAAAAAATTCCAAAGTCCAAAATAATGTATTTTTGGTTACTTTTTATATCATGAAAAAATTAATAAAAAGCGATCAAAAAGTCCGATCAACACAAAAATGGTACCGATAAAAAAAAACTTCAGATCACAGCGCAAAAAATTAGCCCTCATACCGCCCCATAAGCGGTAAAATAAAAAAGTTATAGGGGTCAGAAGATGACAATTTTAAACGTATACATTTTTCTGCATGTAGTTATGATTTTTTACAGAAGTACCGTATATACTCTAGTATAAACCGACCCGAGTATAAGCCGAGGCCCCTAATTTCAACCCAAAATCCCAGGAAAAGTTATTGACTCGAGTATAAGCCTAGGGTGGGAAATACATCATCCCCCCCTGTCATCATCCAGACCCCCGTTATTAACATCATCATCATCATCATCATCACCGCCTGTCATCATCCAGACCCTCATCATCATCACCTGTCATCATCCCCTTGTCATCATCCCCACCCCCCTTCATCATCCCCTTATCATCATCCCACACCCCCCCTTCATCATCCCCTTGCCATCATCCCACCCCCCTTCATCATCCCCTTGTCATCATCCGCCCTCAGTGGTCTTCAACCTGCGGACCTCCAGAGGTTTCAAAACTACAACTCCCAGCAAGCCCGGGCAGCCCTCGGCTGTCCGGGCTTGCTGGGAGTTGTAGTTTTGAAACCTCTGGAGGTCGCAGGTTGAAGACCACTGCGGCCTTCGACCTCATCCAGCCCCCTCTCACCCCCTTTAGTTCTGTACAGTACTCGCCTCCGCTCGGCGCTGGTCCGGTGCTGCAGGACTGTCCGGTGAGGAGGTCGTCCGGTGGGATAGTGGTTCCGGGCTGCTATCTTCACCGGGGGCGCCTCTTCTCCGCGCTTCGGGCCCAGAATAGAGGCGTTGCCTTGACGATGACGCAGAAGTACATTGGTAATGAACGTACCTCTGCATCGTCGTCAAGGCAACGTGACTATTCTGGGGCCAGGCCCGAAGAGCTTAGAAGAGGCCTCCCCGGTGAAGATAGCAGCCCAGAACCACTATCCCACCGGACGACCTCCTCACCGGACAGTCCTGCAGCATCGGACCAGAAGCCGAGCGGAGGCGAGTACTGTACAGAACTAAAGTGGGTGAGAGGGGGCTGGATGATGTCGAAGGCCGCAGTGGTCTTCAACCTGCGGACCTCTAGAGGTTTCAAAACTACAACTCCCAGCAAGCCCGGACAGCCGATGGCTGCCCGGGCTTGCTGGGAGTTGTAGTTTTGAAACATCTGGAGGTCCGCAGGTTGAAGACCACTGCGGGTGGAGAGTTCACTCGAGTATAAGCCGAGGGGGGTGTTTTCATCACGAAAAATCGTGCTGAAAAACTCGGCTTATACTCGAGTATATACGGTACGTCAAAATCAAACCTATATAAGTAGGGTATCATTTTAACCGTATGGACCTACAGAATAAAGTGTACTGTGTAGAAATGGAAACCCCCAAAAGTTACAAAATGGCTTTTTTCTTCAATTTCGTCGCACAATTATTTTTTTTTCCGTACCGCCGTAGATTTTTGGGTAAAATGACTGATGTCACTGCAAAGTAGAATTAGTGGTGCAAAAAATAAGCCATAATATGGATTTTTAGGTGCAAAATTGAAAGGGTTATGATTTTTAAAAGGTGAGGAGGAAAAAACGAAAGTGCAAAAACCCGTGGTCCTTAAGGGGTAAAAATAATGGAAAAGGGGATGATGTAAACTTTAAATAGGGAAGGGGTTCATTAATGTAATTTTTTTTGGAGCAGTAGATGGCCGATTGGACGACGAGGCGGCAGGTGAGGACCCTCCTGCTGGTCCGCTCCGCTGAGCTGGCGCAATACTTTTGGTTTCGTTTTAGACGCCGCTATCAACTTAGATCATGGCGTCTAAAGGGTGAATGTCGGGCATCGGCCTGATCATCCATGCACGGCATTAACACCATTATTACCAGTTATAATGCAAGCTCCATTCTATAATAGAGCTCAATTCTAAAGCATAGCAGCCTCAGCACAAGGAGAGGAAGAGCTTTCTACGTAGATTGAAAACAGACTGAACAGGAGGATTAACCAGTCGCTGTCTCAGGATGAGTGTATGGTGCGGGCTCTTGACTCAAGCCAGCAGCTGGGGGCTGCCATTAAAGGGGTATTCCCGGAACTTATTTATTTGACTATGCTACAGGGGCTGTAAAGTTAGTGTAGTTCATAAAATAGTGTCTGTACCTGTGTGTGACTGTTTTTTGACAATTATGTGATTTTCACCCAATATTTATTTTTAACAGAATACAAAGTTACTTGTCTCAGATTTTTCCGAGGTTGCAATGCGGCCGAGACCTGACATCAATAGTCAGCTGATGACAGGGAGCCTATCTGCTTCAATGGGTGGAGCAATCGCTTGATGGGAGAGAGCGATCAATCTGAAACTAATTGTATTTTTGCAACAGCTGTAGGCACCCTGATTGAAAAACACAGGTCTTTTGAGTGGATGCAACTAATTTAAGTATCACTGGGTGGGGTGGCTGTGTGGGAGGGAGGAAAATGGAATTTTGGGATTTGTAGGCAAAGAAGGAAACTCAGGAAATACCAGTTCACAAAAAGCTAGCGAGTGTTCTAGTAATCTCACAACATAGCCATTTAGCCAAAATACAAGTGCAGTTCCTTCCTAAGCATGTCCATTACTGTCTGACAGGTACATACTAATATCACCTTATGGTGGATAACCTCTTTAATAGTCGACAGGTGGTGTTCACCGCAGCCAGCTATTAGCCCTTTTAGATCGACACTGTCAAAACTGACAGCGGCGTCTACAGGGACCTTTATAAAGTCCCTGGTGGTCCAGGGGAGCCATCCACTTCTGAGGTAGCTTACCTCTCTTTCTGCTGGTCATGGCTCTGAGATTGATAAAGCCTGGCTGGACCAGGCTTTATCAATCGAGCGCAGATAACACACATCAATGTAGTTCTATGGAACTAAATTGATCTGTATGAGGAATAATCTGATTCCTCCAAAAAGTCCCCTAAGTGACTAATAAGGCGTAAAAAATAAATAAATAAAATAAATAAATAATGGAATTAAAGTTTTTAAAAACACCCATAAACCCCTTCCATATTAAATGTTTGAATCACCCCCCTTTTCCCAAATTCCATGTAAACAAATATGTGGACATAATAAAAACAAACATACGTGGCATTGCCACGTGTGCAAATATCCGAACTATAGAAATATAACATTAAATAACCTCTAAAGGCGCAGGGTGTATCTATATGATGACCCGGCATTATGTCGGGTCAGTCCCGGCGGCTAACGGTAGCTGGAACTCGTGGCTAATACCGGACTTCACCGATCACGGTGATGCTCGGTATTAACCCTTTAGACGCAGCGATCAAAGTTGATTGCTGCATCTAAAGTTTAACCCCTTCAGGACGGAGCCCATTTTGGCCTTAAGGACCTGAGCGTTTTTTGCACATCTGACCACTGTCACTTTAAACATTAATAACTCTGGAATGCTTTTAGTTATCATTCTGATTCCGAGATTGTTTTTTCGTGACATATTCTACTTTAACATGGTGGTGAATTTTTGTCGATACTTGCATCCTTTCTTGGTGAAAAATCCGTAAATTTGATGAAAAATTTGAAAACGTATTTTTCTAACTTTGAAGCTCTCTGCTTGTAAGGAAAATGGATATTACGAATAAATTTTTTTTTGGTTCACATATACAATATGTCCAGAGGGCTTCAACGGTCAGCAGCAATTTTCCGATTTTTCACAAAATTTTCAAACTCAGTATTTCTCAGGGACCAGTTCAGGTTTGAAGTGGATTTGAAGGGTCTTCATATTAGAAATACCCCATAAATGACCCCATTATAAAAACTACACCCCCCAAAGTATTCAAAATGACATTCAGTAAGTGTTTTAACCCTTTAGGTGTTTCACAGGAATAGCAGCAAAGTGAAGGAGAAAATTCACAATCTTCATGTTTTACACTTACATGTTCGTGTAGACCCAATTTTTGAATTTTTACAAGGGGTAAAAGGACAAAATGTTTACTTGTATTTGTAGCCCAATTTCTCTCGAGTAAGCACATACCTCATATGTCTATGTAAAGTGTTCGGCGGGCGCAGTAGAGGGCTCAGAAGGGAAGGAGCGACAAGGGGATTTTGGAGAGTAAGTTTTTCTGAAATGGTTTTTGGGGGGCATGTCACCTTTAGGAAGCCCTTATGGTGCCAGAACAGCAAAAAAAAAACACATGACATACCATTTTGGAAACTAGACCCCTCGAGGAATGTAACATGGGATAAAGTGAACCTTAATACCCCACAGGTGTTTCACGACTTTTGCAAATGTAAAAAAAAAAAAAAATTTTACCTAAAATGCTTGTTTTCCCCAAAAATTTTAATTTTTAAAAAGGGTAATAGCAGAAAATACCCCAAAAAATTTGAAGCCCAATTTCTCCTGATTCAGAAAACACCCCATATGGGGATGAAAAGTGCTCTGCTGGCGCACTACAGGTCTCGGAAGAGAAGGAGTCACATTTGGCTTTTTGAAAGCAAATTTTGCTCTGGGGGCATGCCGCATTTAGGAAGCCCCTATGGTGCCAGGACAGCAAAAAAAAAAAACCACATGGCATACCATTTTGGAAACTAGACCCCTCGGGGAACGTAACAAGGGGTTAAGTGAACCTTTATACCCCCACAGGTGTTTCACGACTTTTGCATATGTAAAAAAAAAAAAATTTTTTTTACCTAAAATGCTTGTTTTCCCAAAAATTTAACATTTTTAAAAAGGGTAAAAGCAGAAAATACCCCCCCAAAATTTGTAACACAATTTCTCCCGAGTACGGCGATACCCCATATGTGGCCCTAAACTGTTGCCTTGAAATACGACAGGGCTCCAAAGTGAGAGCGCCATGCGCATTTGAGGCCTAAATTAGGGACTTGCATAGGGGTGGACATAGGGGAATTCTACGCCAGTGATTACCAAACAGGGTGCCTCCAGCTGTTGCAAAACTCCCAGCATGCCTGGACAGTCAACGGCTGTCCGACAATACTGGGAGTTGTTTTGCAACAGCTGGAGGCTCCGTTCTGGAAACAGTGGCGTACCAGACGTTTTTCATTTTTATTGG
Source organism: Hyla sarda (assembly GCF_029499605.1). NCBI lineage: Eukaryota > Metazoa > Chordata > Amphibia > Anura > Hylidae > Hyla > Hyla sarda. Next base: position 355,292,956 of record NC_079192.1, read on the forward strand.
GGAGGGGAGGGGGGCTGTGTAGGGGTATGTGTATATGTAGTGTTTTTTACTTTTAATTTTATTTTTTGTTAGTGTAGTGTAGTCTTTTTAGGGTACAGTCGCACAGGCGGGGGTTCACAGTAGTTTCTCGCTGGCAGTTTGAGCTGCAGCAGAAACTTGCAGCCAGATACTTACTGTAATCCTCCGCCCATGTGAGTGTACCCTGTATGTTCACATTGGGGGGGACATCCAGCTGTTGCATAACTACAACTCCCAGCATGCCCGTTAGCTGTCGGTGACTGCTGAGAGTTGCAGTTTTGCAACAACTGTAGGCACACTGGTTATGTATCACTGAGTTTGTGACCTAACTCAGTGTTTCACAACCAGTGTGCCTCCAGCTGTTGCAAAACTACAACTCCCAGCATGTACGGTGCATGGTGTACGGTGACTGCTGAGAGTTGTAGTTTGCAACAGCTGGAGGCACACCGGTCGTGAAACACTGAGTTAGGTCACAAACTCAGTGATACATAACCAGTGTGCCTACAGTTGTTGCAAAACTGCAACTCTCAGCAGTCACCGACAGCTAACGGGCATGCTGGGAGTTGTAGTTATACAACAGCTATAGTTATACAAATGTGCCTCCAGCTGTTGCAAAACCATAAGTCCCAGCATGCCCATAAGGGAATGCTGGGAGTTGTGGTGGTCTGCCTCCTGCTGTTGCATAACTACAGCGCCCAGCATGCCCTTTTTGCATGCTGGGAGCTGTTGCTAAGCAACAGCAGGAGACTGTCACTCACCTCCAACGATCCACGCCGGAGAGTCAGTCCCTCGTCGTCACCGCCGCCGCCACTGCTCCTGGGGCCCCGATCCCAACATTGACGCCGGGGATCGGGGTCCCCAGCACCCGGGGTGCACGTCCCGCACCCGCTCACGTCCTCCGGAAGAGGGGCGGAGCGGGTGCGAGAGTAACACCCGCAGCAGGCGCCCTGATTGGTCGGCCGGTAATCCGGCCGACGAATCAGGGCGATCGTGAGGTGGCACCAGTGCCACCTCACCCCTGCAGGCTCTGGCTGTTCGGGGCCGTCAGAGACGGCCCCAAACAGCCAGTAATTCCGGGTCACCGGGTCACTGGAGACCCGATTGACCCGGAATCGCCGCAGATCGCTGGACTGAATTGTCCAGCGATCTGCGGCGATCGCCGACATGGGGGGGCATAATGACCCCCCTGGGCGATATGCCGGGATGCCTGCTGAACGATTTCAGCAGGCATCCGGCTCCGGTCCCCAACCGGCTAGCGGTGGGGGCCGAAATTCCCACGGGCGTATGGATACGCCCTCGGTCCTTAAGGACTCGGGATGCAGGGCGTATCCATACGCCCTATGTCCTGAAGAGGTTAAGAGGCCAAGCAAGTTACAAGAACTTCTAAGTGCAGGCAGAAGAAAAACTAGCTCAGTCTGTGAAAGAAGGGATAAGACATTTTTCATACACACACACACATACATACATACATACATATACACATATATATATATATATATATATATATATATATATATATATATATATATATATATATAAAATGAAAAAGGAAATTAAAACAACGAATAACTAAAAACAAAGGACGTAAGGTATATAGAAGAGAATAAAGGGCTAGCCGACTGCCTTAATAAATACTTCTGTTCAATTTTTACGGACGAAAAAGGACCTCCATTATGGAGGAAGACTAATGAATTGTTTGATGCATGTGTCTTTACAGAGGAAGAGGTTCTACGTTTGCAGTCTACAGTGAAGACAAATAAGTCTCAGGGGCTTGATGGGATACACCCAAAATTATTAAAAAGAGCTTAGTGGCAAGCTAGCAAGACCATTAACAGATTTAATTAACCAATCACTGGTAACAGAAGTTGTCCCGGAACATTGGAAATTGGCCAATTTTTGAATCAAGCAACTATAGGCCATAAATCTGACATCAATGGTGGGGAAATTAATGGAAACCCTACTAAAGGATAGGATTGGAAAACATCTAAAATCCCATGGATTGCATGATGAAAACAACATGGGTTTACTACAAGGAGATCATGTAAAACAAATCTTATTGATTTTTTTTTTTGACTGGGTGACTAAAATAATAGATGGAGGAGGGGCAGTAGACATTGCATATCTAGATTTTAGTAAGGCTGCCTTCACACTATAAAGTTCACCCGTTAATAAACAGCCGTTATAATGTATTGTTAACGGACATTTAATAACAGGTGAATTAACGGATGCTAACGGCTGAATAATGTCTGTCCAAATAACGGGCATATTCATCCGTTAAGACCAGTTATAACATCTGTCATGTACGGACGTTTTAACACCTCTGCCTACAGACTGCCACAGCCAGGGCTACTACTACTCCCATCATGGAACAAACTTGTTTCCATGATGGCAGTAGTAGTTTTCCGGCTGCGGGAGTCTGCTGGTGGCTTGGGAGGTTACATTAGTGTTTGTACTACTACCCCCATCATGGAACAGAGTATGTTCCATGATGGGGGTTGTAGTACATGGGCTGAGGGATTGATCGCATCGGGTCTCACTTCTGACACCCGATCCGATCAAACGTTATTAAGCAGGGGAGCGGGTGGCATGCTCTGCAACCCTGCAATGTACACAATGTATTTTTTACTTTCATTTTTAAATTCCCCACCGGGAGCCCTGACTGGCCGGTACTGAGGAGCCATTCAGGGATCCCAGCGGGGTTTTTATAATGGACAATGTGAGGGGACATATGTATATTAAAAGTGTTGTGGTGGTGGTGGGGGGGCATAGAGCGCTATATATCTAGCCCCCCAGCGCATTAATAAAAATATGACCCCCGCCAGCGCATTAATATCTATACATCTATATCCCCCGTCAGCGCATAATGTGACCTCCGCCGGTGCATTTGTCTTAATTTTCCATTGCAGTGCTATTTGTGAATGGTATATCAGAACGCATCCAGCAGCTGCCGGCCAGATGATCCTGATAGATATACAGTGTTCCCTCAACATACCATGGTAATCCGTTCCAAATGAACCATCGTTTGTTGAGGGATCCGTGCAATGGAAAGAATAGGAAGTCATACTCAACTGTCCCCACCGCTCCGGACCCGTAGCCCTCCATAGCTGTCGCCGCATCCCCAGGGTGTCCCCGACGCTCTGCTTCTCCGGGATCCTCGTTCTCCGTCACCGCCATCACGTAACTATGCGCGCCGCTCCTATTGGACGACGGGACGGTGTGCGCGGCGACGTGATGATGACGAAGGAGAGTGCCGGCGATGCAGGGGATCCCGAAGAGAATGAATAGTATATCTATCAGGATCATCTGGCCGGCGGCTGCTAAATGCGTTCTGATAGATATACCATTCACATATAGCGCTGCAATGGATAATTAAGACAAATGCTCCAGCGGGGTCACATTATAGATATACACATATAAATGCGCTGGCGGGAGGCATATTATAAATGCGCTGGGGGGCTAGATATATAGCGCTTAATATACATAGGTCCCCTCACATTGTCCATTTTAAAAACCCCGTGGGAGCCCTGATTGGCTCCTCAGTACCGGCCATTCAGGGCTCCCAGCGGGGAATTTAAAATTGAATGTAAAAAATACATTGTAATCGCAGGGTTGCGGACCATGCCGCCTGCTCCCCTGCTTAATAACTTCTGATCGCATCGGGTGTCAGAAGTGAGACCCGGTGTGATCAATCCCGATCAATCCTTCAGACTGTTCGATGATGGGGGTAGTAGTACAAACACTAATGTAACCTCCCCAGCCACAGGCAGACTCCCGCAGTGGGGAATTACTACTCCCATCATGTAAACAAGTCTGTTCCATGATGGGAGTAGTAGTAGTCCTTTAGCACGGCAGGAGTATGCTGATGTCAACTCTTCTGAGCATGCTCAGAAGTAATAACAGATATTTTAAAACCGGGTGCAAACAGATGACAAAGGCTCATCCGTTTGCCATAGACTTCAATGCTAAAAATAACGTCCGTTAATTTACCTCTTGTGACTGGCGAAAAATTTGTGCATGTCCCGTTATTTTTCTCACAACTATTGTCCGTTAGTCATGACTGCCTATGACGGCCTATAACGGGTGATAATGGGTAAACGAAAAAACTAGGAAAGGTTAACCCCTTAAGGACAGAGTTTTTCGTTTTTTTTTCACTTTCGTTTTTTTCTCCTCACCCTTTAAAAATCATAACCCTTTAAATGTTGCACCTAAAAATCCATATGATGGCTTATTTTTTGCGCCACCAATTCTACTTTGTAGTGACAGTCATTTTACCCAAAAAACTACAGCGAAACGGGAAAAAAAAATCATTGTGCGACGAAATTGAAGAAAAAAAAAGACATTTTGTAACTTTTGGGGGTTTCCGTTTCTATGCAGTGGCATTTTTCAGTAAAAATGACACCTGATCTTTATTCTGTAGGTCCATACGATTAAAATGATACCCTACTTATATTGGTTTGATTTGGTCGTACTTCTGGAAAAAATCATAACTACAAGCACGGAAATGTATACATTTAAAATGGTCATATTCTGACCCCTATAACTTATTTTTCTGCGTATGGGGCAGTATGAGGGCTCATTTTTTGCGCCGTGATCTGACGTTTTTAGCGGTACCATTTTTGTGTGGATCAGACTTTTTGATCGCTTTTTATTCATTTTTTCATGATATAAAAAGCGACCAAAAATACGTTATTTTGAACTTTGGAAATTTTTTGTGCATACGCCATTGACTGTTTAATTAAGGATATATTTTTATAGTTCGGACATTTACGCACGTGGCGATACCACATATGTTTATATTTATTTTAATTTACATGGTGTTTTTTTTTATGGGAAAAGGGGGGTGATTTGAACTTTTATTAAGGAAAGGGTTAAATCACATTTATTAACTCCTTGGGGACGGAGCCCATTATAACCCTAAGGACGGGAGCATTTTTTGCAATTCTGACCACTGTCACTTTAACCCCTTAAGGACACAGCCCATTTTCACCTCTAGGACGCAGCCCTTTTTTGCACATCTGACCACTGTCACTTTAAACATTAATAACTCTGGAATGCTTTTACTTATCAATCTGATTCCGAGATTGTTTTTTCGTGACAAATTCTACTTTAACATAGTAGTAAATTTTTGTGGTAACTTGCATCCTTTCTTGGTGAAAAATCTCAAAATTTGATGAAAAAATTGAAAATTTTGCATTTTTCTAACTTTGAAGCTCTCTGTTTGTAAGGAAAATGGATATTCCAAATATATATTTTTTTGGATTCACATATACAATATGTCTACTTTATATTTTCATCATAAAATTTATGAGTTTTTACTTTTGGAAGACACCAGAGGGCTTCAAAGTTCAGCAGCAATTTTACAATTTTTCACAAAATTTTCAAACTCGCTATTTTTCATGGACCAGTTCAGGTTTGAAGTGGATTTGAAGGGTCTTCATATTAGAAATACCCCATAAATGACCCTATTACAAAAACTGCACCCCCAAAGTATTCAAAATGACATTCAGTAAGTGTTTTAACCCTTTAGGTGTTTCACAGGAAAAGCAGCAAAGTGAAGGAGAAAATTCAAAATCTTCATTTTTTACACTTGCATGTTCTTGTAGACCCAATTTTTGAATTTTTACAAGGGGTAAAAGGATAAAATTTATACTTGAATTTGTAGCCCAATTTCTCTCGAGTAAGCACATACCTCATATGTCTATGTAAATTGTTCGGCGGGCGCAGTAGAGGGCTCAGAAGCGACAAGGGGATTTTGGAGAGTACGTTTTTCTGAAATGTTTTTTTGGGGGCAAGTTGCATTTAGGAAGCCCCTTTGGTGCCTAAACAGCAAAAAAAAAAAAACATGGCATACCATTTTGGAAACTAGACCCCTTGAGGAACGTAACAAGGAATTAAGTGAGCCTTAACCTGTTAAGGACATAGGACGTTCTCTAACGTCCTCACTACCTGGGCTTTAATGCCCAAGGACGTTAGAGAGCGTCTTGTTGTATTTCCGATCTTTGCCGCTCGCCGGGCAGAGATCGGAACTGGATGCCTGCTGAAATCCTTCAGCAGGCATCCAGGGCAAACGCCGAGGGGGGCCATGTAGGAAATTGCCCTTGCGATCTGCGGCGATACCGGGCTGATCGGGTCTCTGGGACCCGACCGCCCGGTAATTTTGCATGATCCCGGCTGTCACAGAAGGCCAGGACCATGCTGAAGTATCGGAGCGAGGTGGCAAGCCGGCCACCTCCTCCGATCCCCTGCGATCCGTCGGTTAACTAACCGACCAATCGCAGGAGGGGGGGCGGTTACTTCCTCCCGTCCTGCCCGGCCCCTTGAAGTCCGGAGAGGACGGAAGACCGGAGGACGCGGCGGGGGACGGGGGAGTGCTGGGGACCGGCCCCTGTACTTACCTCGTCCCTGAAGACCCGGATCCCGGCGAGGAAGATGGCGGCGGCGGCGACAGGTGAGTAGATCTTCAGCCGCGGTCGGGCCCTTTACAGCAATGCACGTCGCCGAAAAGCGACATGCATTGCTGTATTGGGACCCTGTAAACTACAACTCCCAGCATGCCCAGACAGCCCTTGGCGTCTGGGCATGCTGGGAGTTGCAGTTTTGCAACATCTGGAGGTCCACAGTTTGGAGACCACTGTGCCCTTCCAGATGTTGCAAAACTACACATCCTCAGCATGCCCTTACTGTCCAGGCATGCTGGGAGTTGTAGTTCTGTAACATCTGGCCCTTCAGATGTTGCAGAACTACAACTCCCAGCATGCCTGGACAGTTTTGGCATACTGGGGGTTGTAGTTTTGCAACATCTGGAAGGGCACAGATTGGGAACCACTGTATTAGTGGTCTGCAAACTGTAGTCCTCCAGATGTTGCAAAACTACAACTCCCAGCATGCTGGGAGTTGTAGTTCGGCAACATCTGGCTCTAAAGATGTTGCCGAACTACTACTCCCAGCATGCCTGAGAATGTTTGGGAGTTGTGGTTTTGCAACAACTGGAGGCACACTGGTTGGGAAACATTGTCTGTTTCCTAACTCAGTGTTTCCCAACCGTGTGCCTCCAGCTGTTGCAAAACTATAACTACCAGCATGCACTGATAAACTGTGCATGCTGGGAGTTGTAGTTTTGTAACAGCTGGAGGTCCCCCCCCTGTGAATGTACAGGGTACATTCACATGGGCAGGGGGCTTACAGTGAGTATCAGGCTGCAAGTTTGCGATGCAGCAAATTTTGCGCGGCAGCTCAAACTCGCAGCGGGAACTCGCTGTAATCCCCCACCCGTGTGACTGTACCCTAAAAACACTACACTAACACAAAATAAAATGTAAAAAACACTACATATACACATACCCCTACACAGCCCCCTCCCCAATAAAAATGAAAAACGTCCGGTACGCCACTGTTTCCAAAATGGAGCCTCCAGCTGTTGCAAAACAACAACTCCCAGTATTGCTGGACAGCCGTTGACTGTCCAAGCATGCTGGGAGTTTTGCAACAGCTGGGAGGCACCCTGTTTGGGAATCACTGGCATAGAATACCCCTATGTCCACCCCTATGCAAGTCCCTAATTCAGGCCTCAAATGCGCATGGCTCTCTCACTTTGGAGCCCTGTCGTATTTCAAGGCAACAGTTTAGGGTCACATATGGGGTATCGCCGTACTCGGGAGAAATTGTGTTACAAATTTTGGGGGATTTTTCTCCTTTAACCCCTTATGAAAAGGTGAAGTTGGGGTCTACAACAGCGTGTTATTGTAAAAAAATAAATTTTTTACACTAACACGCTGGTGTTGCCCTTTACTTTTCATTTTGACAAGAGGTAAAAGGGAAAAACGCCCCCCAAAATTTGTAATGCAATTTCTCCCGAGTACGGAGATACCCCATATGTGGGCACAAAGTGCTCTGGGGGCGCACAACAAGGCCCAGAAGGGAGAGTGCACCATGTACATTTGAGGTGATTTGCACAGGGGTGGCTGATTGTTACAGCGGTTTTGACAAACGCAAAAAAAAAAAAAACCCCACATGTGACCCCATTTCGGAAACTACACCCCTCACGGAATATAATGAGGGGTGAAGTGAGAATTTACACCCCATAGGTGTTTGACAGATCTTTGGAACATTGGGCTGTGCAAATTAAAATTTTGTACAGCCCACTGTTCCAAAGTTCTGACAGACACCAGTGGGGGGTAAATGCTCACTGTACCCCTTGTTACGTTCCTCAAGGGGTCTAGTTTCCAAAATGGTATGCCATGTGGTGGTTATTTTGCTGTCCTGGCACCATAGGGGCTTCCTAAATGCGACATGCCCCCCGAGCAAAATTTGCTCTCCAAAAGCCAAATATGACTCCTTCTCTTCTGAGCATTGTAGTTCGCCCGTAGTGCACTTCAGGTCCACTTATGGGGTACCTTTATACTCAGAAGAGATGGGGTTACAAATTTTGGGGGGTATTTTCTGCTATTAACCCTTGCAAAAATGTGAAATTTGGGGGGAAACACATTTTAGTGAAAAAATATATATATATTTTTTTACATATGCAAAAGTCGTGAAACCCCTGTGGGGTATTAAGGCTCACTTTATTCCTTGTTACGTTCCTCAAGGGGTCTAGTTTCCAAAATGGTATGCCACGTGAGTGTTTTTTGCTGTTGTGGCACCATAGGGGCTTCCTAAATGCGACATGCCCCCCGACCAAAATTTGCTCTCCAAAAGCCAAATATGACTCCTTCTCTTCTGAGCATTGTAGTTCGCCCGTAGTGCACTTCAGGTCCACTTATGGGGTACCTTCATACTCAGAAGAGATGGGGTTACAAATTTTGGGGGGTATTTTCTGCTATTAACCCTTGCAAAAATGTGAAATTTGGGGGGAAACACACATTTTAGTGAAATTTTTTTTTTTTACATATGCAAAAGTCGTGAAACACCTGTGGGGTATTAAGGTTCACTTTACCCCTTGTTACGTTTCCCAAGGGGTCTAGTTTCCAAAATGGTATGCCATGTGGGGATTTTTTGCTGTTCTGGTACCATAGGGGCTTCCTAAATGCAACATGCACCCCAAAAACCATTTCAGAAAAACGTACTCTCCAAAATTCCCTTGTCGCTCCTTCGCTTCTGAGCCCTCTACTGCGCCCGCCGAACACTTTACATAGACATATGAGGTTTGTGCTTACTCGAGAGAAATTGGGCTACAAATATAAGTATAAATTTTCTCTTTTTACCCCTTGTAAAAATTCAAAAATTGGGTCTACAAGAACATGCGAGTGTAAAAAATGAAGATGGTGAATTTTCTCCTTCACTTTGCTGCTATTCCTGTGAAACACCTAAAGGGTTAAAACGCTGACTGAATGTCATTTTGAATACTTTGGGGGGTGCAGTTTTTATAATGGGGTCATTTATGGGGTATTTCTAAGATGAAGACCCTTCAAATCCACTTCAAACCTGAACTGGTGCCTGAAAAATAGTGAGTTTGAAAATTTTGTGAAAAATTGGAAAATTGCTGCTGAACTTTGAAGCCCTCTGGTGTCTTCCAAAAGTAAAAACTAATTAATTTTATGATGCAAACATAAAGTAGACATATTGTATAGGTGAATAAAAAATTTTTTTTTTTGGAATATCCATTTTCCTTACAAGCAGAGAGCTTCAAAGTTCGAAAAATGCAAAATTTTCAATTTTTTCAGCAAATTTTGAAATTTTTCACTATGAAACGATGCAAGTATCGACAAAATTTTACCAATAACATAAAGTAGAATATGTCACGAAAAAACAATCTCGGAATCAGAATGATAGGTAAAAGCATTCCAGAGTTATTAATGTTTAAAGTGACAGTGGTCAGATGTTCAAAAAACGCTCCGGTCCTAAGGTGTAAAATGGCCTGGTCCTTAAGGGGTTAATACCCCACAGGTGTTTCATGACTTTTGCATATGTAAAAAAAAAAAAAAAAAAAAAATTTCACTAAAATGTGTGTTTCCCCCCCAAATTTCACATTTTTGCAAGGGTTAATAGCAGAAAATACCCCCCAAAATTTGTAACCCCATCTCTTCTGAGTATGGAGGTACCCCATAAGTTGACCTGAAGTGCATTACGGGCGAACTACAATGCTCAGAAGAGAAGGAGTCATATTTGGCTTTTTGAGAGCAAATTTTGCTCGGGGGGCATGTCGCATTTAGGAAGCCCCTATGGTGCCAGGACAGCAAAAAAAAAACAACATGGCATACCATTTTGGAAACTAGACTCCTTGAGGAACGTAACAAGGGATAAAGTGAACCTTAATACCCCACAGGTGTTTCACGACTTTTGCATATGTAAAAAAAAAAATTTTTTTTTTTTACCAAAAATGCTTGGTTTAGCAAAAATTTTACATTTTTAAAAAAGGTAATAGCAGAAAATACCCCCCAAAATTTGAAGCCCAATTTCTCCCGATTCAGAAAACACCCAATATGGGGATGAAAAGTGCTCTGCTGGCGCACTACAGGTCTCAGAATAGAAGGAGTCACATTTGGCTTTTTGGAAGCAAATTTTGCTCTGGGGGCATGCCGCATTTAGGAAGCACCTATGGTGCCAGGACAGAAAAAAAAAAAACACATGGCATACCATTTTGGAAACTAGACCCCTTGGAGAACGTAACAAGGGGTAAAGTGAACCTTAATACCCCACAGGTATTTCACGACTTTTGCATATGTAAAAAAAAAACATTTTTTTTACACTAAAATGCTTGTTTTCCCCCAAATTTTACATTTTTACAAGGGATAATAGCAGAAAATACCCCCCAAAATTTGTAACACCATCTCTTCCGAGTATGGAAATACACAATAAGTGGACGTGAAGTGCACTGGGGGCGAACTACAATGCTCAGAAGAGAAGGAGCATCATTGAGCTTTTGGAGAGAGAATTTGGCCATGTGCATTTCCAAAGCCCCCCCGTGGTGCCAGAACAGTGGACCCCCCCCACATGTGACCCCATTTTTAAAACTACACCCCTCATGGAAGGTAATAAGGGGTGCAGGGAGAATTTACACCCCACTGGCATTTGACGGATCTTTGGAACAGTGGGCTGTGCAAATAAAAAAATTTTTCATTTTCACAGACCCCTGTTTCAAAGATCTGTCAGACACCTGTGGGGTGTAAATGCTCACTGTACCCCTTGTTACATTCCGTGAGGGGTGTAGTTTCCAAAATGGGGTCACATGTGGGTATTTATTGTTTTGCACTTATGTCAGAACCGCTGTAAAATCAGCCACCCCTGTGCAAATCACCAATTTAGACCTCAAATTTACATGGTGCACTCTCCCTTCTGAGCATTGTTGTGCGTCTCCAGAACACTTTGCGCCCACATATGGGGCATCTCCGTCCTCAGGAGAAATTGCGTTACAAATTTTGGAGGCTTTTTTTCTTTTACCGCTTGTGAAATTTTAAAGTATGGGGCAACACCAGTATGTTAGTGTACAAAAATGTTTTTTTTTTACACTAACATGCTGGTGTAGACCCCAACTTTACCTTTTCATAAGGGGTAAAAGGAGAAAAAGCCCCCCAAAATTTGTTAGGCAATTTCTCCCGACTACGGCGATACCCCATATGTGGCCCTAAACTGTTGCCTTGAAATACGACAGGGCTCCAAAGTGAGAGCGCCATGCGCATTTGAGGCCTAAATTAGGGATTTGCATAGGGGTGGACATAGGGGTATTCTACACCAGTGATTCTCAAACAGAAGTTGGAAAGGGTGCAGAGACGCGCGACTAAACTAATATGGGGCATGGAACATCTTAGCTATGAGGAGCGATTAAAGGAGTTACAATTGTTTAGTCTTGAGAAGAGACGTTTAAGGGGGGATATGATAAACGTATATAAGTATATTAATGGCCCATACAAAAAATATGGAGAAAAACTGTTCCAGGTTAAACCCCCCCAAAGGACGAGGGGGCACTCCCTCCGTCTGGAGAAAAAAAAAGTTTAGTCTCAAGGGGCGACACGCCTTCTTTACCGTGAGGACTGTGAATTTATGGAACGGTCTACCTCAGGAACTGGTCACAGCAGGAACAATTAACAGCTTTAAAACAGGATTAGATACATTCCTGGAACAAAATAAGATTAATGCTTATGAAGAAATATAAAATCTCATCCCTTCCCCAATATCGCGCCACACCCCTACCCCTTAATTCCCTGGTTGAACTTGATGGACATATGTCTTTTTTCGACCGTACTAACTATGTAACTATGTAACTATGTAACAGGGTGCCTCCAGCTGTTGCTAAACTCCCAGCATGCTTGGACAGTCAATGGCTGTCCGGAAATGCTGGGAGTTTTTGTTTTGCAACAGCTGGAGGCTCCGTTTTGGAAACATTGCTGTCGGATAAGTTTTTTATTGGGGGGAAAGGGGTGGTGGGGGGGGGGGGCAGTGTATGTGTATATATGTAGTGTTTTACTCTTTATTTTATGTTAGTGTAGTGTTTTTAGGTTACATTCACACTGACGGCGGATTACACCGAGTCTCCCGCTAGGAGTTTGAGCTGCGGCTGCAGCTCAAACTTGAAGCAGGGAACTCACTGTAATCAGTCGCCAGTGTGAATGTAACCTGTACATTCACATGGGAGGGGGGGGGGGGGGGGGGGGGAACTACAACTCCCAGCATGCACTGACAGAACGTGCATGCTGGGAGTTGTAGTTTTGCAACAGCTGGAGGCACACTGGTTGGAAAATACTGAGTTAGGTAATAGAACCTATTACCTAACTCGGTATTTCCCAACCAGTGTGCCTCCAGCTGTTGCAGAACTACAACTCTCAGCATGTACTGATTGCCAAAGGGAATGCTGGGAGATGTAGTTATGCAACAGCTGGAGGCACGCAAGTACAACTCCCAGCATGCCGAGACAGCCATTTGCTGTTCCTGAATGCTGGGAGTTGTAGTTTTGCAAGATTTAGAGGGGTTCAGGCTGGAGATCACTGACAGTGGTCTCTAAACTGTGGCCCTCCAGATGTTGCAAAACTACAAATCTCAGCATGCTAAGACAGCAAACTGCTGTCTGGGCATGCTGGGAGTTGTAGTTTTGTAATATCTGGAGGGCTACAGTTTAGAGACCACTGTCAGTGATCTCCAGCCTGAACCCCTCTAAATCTTGCAAAACTACAACTCCCAGCATGCCAACACAGCAAACAGCTGTCAAGGCATGGTGGGAGTTGTAGTTTTGCAACATCTGGAGGGCGACAGTTTAGAGACCACTCTCTAAACTGTCGCCCTGCAGATGTTGCTAGGCAACAGACTCCTGGACACGCGGCGTCATACTCACCTCCACCGCCGCCGTGATCACAGCCGCCGCCGGGTAAGTGACCGCCGCTGCCGCCGCCGCTATTACACGGTTCCCCCTGCTGTGCCCGGACACCGATGGGTGGGCATAGCGGGGGGAACCGAACTTTAACCCCCCCGCCCCCAGTCTGCTATTGGTCGGCCGCTCCGCCGATCAATAGCAGGGATAGGATCCCCCTTATTTTATCGCAGCGCCGCCGTTGATGGGCAGGGGGAGAGCGCTCCCCCTGCAAACACCGTAGATGCCGTGATCAGAACTGATCACGGCATCTATGGGGTTAATGCTGCCGGGACCGGCGCGATCGCGGCCCCGGCAGCTGCGGTGGGACTCCGGCTGTGATTGACAGCTGAGTCCCACCCGCGATCTCCTGCGCTGCCCGCGGCAGAGCAGGAGATCGCTTGGACGTATGCATACGTCCATTTGCGCGAACGTGTAATTCGCCTGGACGTATGCATACGTCCAATAGCGGGAAGGGGTTAAGCATTAATAACTCTGGGATGCTTTTAATTTTCATTCCGATTCAGAGATTGTTTTTTGTGACATATTCTACTTTATGTTAGTGGTAAATTTTTGTCGATATTTGCATAATTTCTTAGTGAAAAATTCCAAAATTTGATGAAAAAATTTAAAATTTAGCATTTTTCTAACTTTAAAGCTCTCTGCTTGTAAGGAAAAGAGACATTTCAAATAAATTATATACTGATTCACAAATACAATATGTCTACTTTATGTTTCAGTCATAAAGTTGACATGTTTTTACTTTTTGAAAACATCAGAGGGCTTAAAAGTTCAGAAGCAATTTTCCAATTTTTCACAAAATTTTCAAAATCGGAATTTTTCAGGGACCAGTTCAGTTTAAGTGGATTTGAAGGGCCTTCATATTTGAAATACCCCACATTTTAAAAACGGCACCCCTCAAAGTATTCAAAATGACATTCAGTCAGCGTTTTATCCCGTTAGGTGTTTCACAGGAATAGCAGCAAAGTGGAGGAGAAAATTTGAAATCTTCATTTTTTACACTGGCATGTTCTTGTAGACCCAGTTCTTGAAATTTTACAAGGGGTAATAGAAGAAAAAGACCCCCAAAATTTGTAACCTAATTTCTCTCGAGTAAGGAAATACCTCATATGTGTATGTCAAGTGTTCAGCGGGCGCAGTAGAGGGCTCAAAAGATTTTGGAGAGTGAATTTTGCTGAAATGGTTTTTGGGGGCATGTCACATTTAGGAAGCCCCTGTGGTGCCAGTACAGGAAAAAAAACCACATGGTATACTATTTTGGAAACTACACCCCTCAAGGCACGTAACAAGGGGTCCGGTGAGCTTTAACATCCCACAGGTGTTTGACGACTTTTCGTTAAATTCGGATGTGTGAATGAAAAAAAAAAAAAATTTCACTAAAGTGCAGTTTCCCCCCCCCCCCCCCCAAATTTACCATTTCTACAAAGGGTAATGGGAGAAAAATCCCCCCAAAATTTGTAACGCAATTTCTCCCGAGTACTGAGATACCCCATGTGTGGCCCAAAACTGTTGCCTTGAAATATGACAGGGCTCTGAACGGAGAGAGCGCCATGCGCATTTGAGGCCTAAATTAGGAATTTGCAATAGGGGCGTACCCGGTTACAAGGATGGGGCTTGTCTCCACCAAAACCCTAGAGCAGTGTTTCCCAAACAGGGTGCCTCCAGCTGTTGCAAGACTCCCAGCCTGCCAGGACAGTCTATGGCTGTCCGGCAACACTGGGAGTTGTGGTTTTGCAACAGCTGGAGGCGCCGTTTAGGAAACACTGCCGTATGAGTCGTTTTTCATATTAATTAAGGGGTGGGGGGGCGACGTGTAAGGGGGTGTATGTGTAGTGTTTTACTTTTTATTATTTGTTAGTGTAGTGTAGTGTTTTTAGGGTACATTCACACAGGCAGGGGATCACAGTAAGTTTCCTTGAAGGAAACCCACTGTAAACCCGCCCGTGTGAATGTACTCTGTACATTCACATATGGGGGGGGGGGGGCGCCCCAAACCTTCAGCTGTGTCAAATTGACAACTACCAGACAGACCGTACATGCTGGGAGTTGTAGTTTTACAACAGCTGTAGGCACACTGGTGGGGTACCACTGAGTTAGAAAACAGACTCAAGCTCAGTGATTCCAACCCATGTGCCTCCAGCTGTTTCAATACTACAACTCCCAGCATGTACGATCTGTCGGTGCACTCTGGTAGTTGTAGTTTTGCAACAGCTGGAGGCATACGAGTTAGGAAACAGACTCTAGCTCAATGTTTCCCAACCAGTGTGCCTACAGCTGTTGCAAAACTACAATTCCCAGCACGGCCAGACAGTCAGGGATGCTGGGCGTGTAGTTCCGCAATATCTGGCCCTTCAGATGTTGCAGAACTACAACTCCCAGCATGCCTAGACAGTCTGGGCATGCTAGGAGTTGTAGTTATGCTGTTCAGTTTTGGTCGCTGCTGTTCAGTTTTGGTCGCCTGTTCATAAAAGGGACACTGCGGAGTTGGAAAGGGTGCAGAGACGCGCGACTAAACTAATATGGGGCATGGAACATCTTAGCTATGAGGAGCGATTAAAGGAGTTACAATTGTTTAGTCTTGAGAAGAGACGTTTAAGGGGGGATATGATAAACGTATATAAGTATATAAATGGCCCATACAAAAAATATGGAGAAAAACTGTTCCAGGTTAAACCCCCCCCCCCAAAGGACGAGGGGGCACTCCCTCCGTCTGGAGAAGAAAAGGTTTAGTCTAAAGGGGCGACACGCCTTCTTTACCGTGAGGACTGTGAATTTATGGAACGGTCTACCTCAGGAACTGGTCACAGCAGGAACAATTAACAGCTTTAAAACAGGGTTAGATACATTCCTGGAACAAAATAACATTAATGCTTATGCAGAATTATAAAACTACATCCCTTTCCCTTATCCCCTTACACCCTTCCCTTCAATCCCCTGGTTGGACTTGATGGACGTATGTCTTTTTTCAACCATACTAACTATGTAACTGGGGAAGAACAGTTTGGAGACCGCTAAGTAGTGGCCTCCAAACTGCAGCCCTCCAGATGTTGCAAAACTACAACTCCAAGCATGCCTAGACTGTCCAGGCATGCTGGGAGTTGTAGTTTTGCAACATCTGAGGGGCCAGATATTGCAGAACTACATGCCCAGCATCCCTGACTGTCTGGCCGTGCTGGGAATTGTAGTTTTGCAACATCTGGAGGGCTACAGTTTAGAGACCACCATATAGTGGTCTCCAAACTGTGACCCTCCAGATGTTGCAAAACTACAATTCCCAGCATGCCCAGACAGCCTTTGGCTGTCTGGGCATGCTGGGAGTTGTAGTTTTGCAGCTTTTAGAAGGCCACAGTGAAGATCACTTATCACGATCTTCACTGCAGCCTTCTCAGCCGCTCTTTCCGGCCGCCGTTACTCCTGCTGCAGCCGCTGGTTCCTGATGCCGCCTCCGCAGGTCCCGGTAAGCCGGACCATGCTCGCCCCTCTCCGCCCGTGTTCCCCCCGCTCTATACCGACTTCGATCGGTGGGCAGAGCGGGGGGAAATGAACTCTAACCCCCTGCCCCCCTCCTGCCATTGGTGGTCAGCCTGACCAAACAATGGCAGGGGATAGGAGGGAGTTGGCCACACTGCCACCTCGCTCCTATCCTTTAGGCTGGTCGGAGCTGTCTGACAGGTCCGATCATGCTTATTTTCCGGGAGATCGGGTCACCAGTGACCCGATTTGCCCGGATCGCAGGTCTGAATTGACCTGCGATTTGCTGCGATCGCCGACATGTGGGGGTCTCAGGACCCACCTATGCATTGCCACGGGATGCCTGTTGATAGATATCAGCAGGCATCCCGGTCCGATCACCGTCCGGCGAGCGGCAGAGATCGGAAACACGGAGGGTGTTTGGATACGCCCTCCGTCCTTAAGTGACGGGACGCGAGGGCGTATGCATACGCCCTCCGTCCCCAAGGAGTTAACTTTTTTATTATTTTTTGTATTTTTTTTTGCAGTGTTATAGCTCCCATAGGGACCTATAGCACTGCACACACTGATTGCCAGCACTGTTCACTGCAAAGCCATAGCTTTGCAATGATCAGCGTTATCGGCAGTCGATTGCTCAAGCCTGCATCTCAGGCTTGGAGCAATCAATCGCCGAAAGGACACGCCGGAGTCAGGTAAGAGTACCTCCTCTCGTGTTCCAGCTGATCAGGACACCGCATTTTCACTGCGGTGGTCCCGATCAGCCCCACTGAGCAGCCGGGCAGCTTTCACTTTCGTTTTAGACGCGGCATTCAAAGTCTAAAGGGTTAATTTATTTATAAAGCGCCTACAGATTCCGCAGCGCTTAATAGTGCGCGGCACCGCGATCACTGCCGCGCGATATTAGCCCCGGGTGCTGGCTCCAGATACATGCCGGGACCGACCCGATATGACGCCGTGTGACCCCGCGTTATATCGCGGGAGCTGGCCAAGGACGTAAATATATATGTCCTTGAGGGGTTAAAGGACCTTAACATGTACAGCTTGGTAGAAAGAGAAGAGAGTTGATATGATAGAGACTTAAATACATAAAGGGAATCAACACGATAGAAAAACTACAAGAGGAAATAGTTTTAAATTAGAGGGGCAAAGGTTTAAAAGTAATATCAGGAAGTATTACTTTACTGAGAGAGTAGTGGATGCATGGAATAGCCTTCCTGCAAAAGTCGTCGCTGCAAATACAGTGAAGGAGTTTAAACATGCATGCGATAAGCATAAGGCTATCCTTCATATAAGATCGGGCCAGGGACTATTGATAGGATTCAGATTATTGGGCAGACTAGATGGGTCAAATGGTTCTTGTCTGCCGACACATTCAATGTTTCTACATAAAAATTTTTTTTTTTTTTTTTTAAAAAGCATTCCCGGACGCCAAGTCCGGCTGATCGGGACCACTTCGGTGAAACCAGGTGAGGACACACGAGGAGGCTTCCTTCTCAGCGTCCGATCGACGACTGATTGCTCCAAGCCTGAGATCCAAAAAGCGATCAAAAAAGTCTTATCAAAGCAAAAATGGTACAGATTACGGTGCAAAAAATTAGCCCTCATACGTCCCCATATGCGGAAAACTAAAAAAAAGTTATGGAGTAAGGCTGGGTTCACACTACGTTTTGTCCCATACGGGAGCGCATACGGCAGGGGGGAGCTAAAACCTCGCGCTCCCGTATGTAACCGTATGCGCTCCCGTATGCCATTCACTTCAATGAGCCGACCGGAGTGAAACGTTCGGTCCGGTCGGCTCATTTTTGCGCCGTATGCGCTTTTACAACCGGACCTAAAACCGAAAAAAATAAAAAAAAAAAAAAAAAAAAAAAAGGTATAAAAGCGATCAAAAAGTCCCATCAAAACAAAAATAGTAACTATAAACTTCAGATCACGCCGCAAAAAATTGTCCCTCATACATCCCCGTATACGGAAAAATAAAGTTATAGGGGTCAGAAGATGTCAATGTTAAACATACAAATTTTGGTGTATGTAGTACATTTTTTTTTTAGGTAGTAAAATAAATCCTATATAATTTGGGTATCCTTGTGACCGTATGGACCTACAGAACAAAGATAAGGTGTAATTTTTACCGAAAAGTGCACTGTGTAGAATCGTAACCCCCCACAATTTACAAAATGGTGTTTAATTTTTTTTTTACATTTTGCCCCACAAATATTTTTTTTCTGGTTTTACTGTAGATTTTGCCGTGAAATGATCGATGCCATTACAAAGTAAAATTGTTGATGCAAAAAACAAGCCCTCATATGGGTCTGTAGGTGTAAAACTGAAAGCGTTATGATGATTAGAAGGTGAGGAGGAAAAAACAAAAGTGCAAAAATGAAAAATGTTCCAGTCTTTAAGGGGTTAAAAGAGAAGTCCCATGCCTGATCAGTACAGAAAAACTTATCACCTATCCGCAGGACAGGGGATAAGCCGCCACGTCCCCTCCATGTATCTCAATAGGATAACCATTCGGCTATCTTTGTCTCTCCCATAGAGATATATGGAGGGGGCGTGGCGGCCCCCTGCTTCCAGCAGGGGTCTTGACGTGCCACTCTATTGGAGAGCTGGGGCTCCGTACAGGAGATCGCGGGGGCCACAGCGCTCGGACCACCCGGTCCTGCAGATAGGGGATACGTTTTTCTATACTGATCGGCCATGGGACTTCTTTAATAACAGCAAGCATTGGTATTTTAATTGCTACCTGCCTGAGCACAATTATATATAAATGAGAGGCTCTACAGGGCATAATGGGAGTTGTATTTCAACTGTTGGAGAATCACAAGGTTGGGGAACATTGCTATATAAAAATTCCATAGTGAATAATAGACATTAATACACAACTACATGCAACAAACTATTGTCAACATAAGACTTCAGAAATCGACTCGTCTCCATGTTTCTCAAAAAGGTTATAGCAGTGTCTTGTCATCCGCCATAACTTTCTGCAATCTGCTTAACATAAGCTATTTACTGTAATACCATTTCAGCATATCAGACACAATGGGCATAGTCTACAGTGATGGCAAACCTTTTTGAGCCCAAGTGCCCAAACCGTAATGCACGCCAACTTTTTCCCCTCGAAATGCCAGCACAGCAATTAAATCAGAATACTGAGGTTTAAGTTTAGAAAAAACGACTTCGGTAGGCAGTAGGTTCCAGTTCCCCCACATTAGGTAGCATAGTTCCCCCACATTAGGTAGGTAGTATAGTTCCCCCCACATTAGGTTGGCAGTATAGTTCCCCCACATTAGGATGGCAGTATGTTCCCCCACATTAGGTGCAGTATAGTTCCCCCACAAACATACAGCCATCAGCCATATACAGTGTATGGCTGGAGGCTGTATGTCTGTGTACTGCACAGTGTACTGTACTGTACAGTGCTCTGTCCACCACTCCTCTGGTCAGGGGTCACGACCTACTGCTATGGCCTATAGGCCATAGCAGTAGGTCCCGGAACCTGAGGAGCAGTGGTCAGAGCATCGAAGCTGAAGTGTAGCTGGTAACTTACCATGCCGACCAGTGCGCGTCCTCCTAGATGCTTCACTCCTCCGTTCCTATGGGCGCACGCACGGGACGTCAGTGACGTCCCTGCGTGCGTTACCTCAAGGCGGCCCATGCGTTTTTAAAGTTAACGCGGGGAAGCAGAAAGGTAACCGGGACATCCTTGTGTCCCGAAAAGATCTTTCGGGACACAGGGATGTCCTGGTTTGCCCCACCTGGCGAACTATGGCCGCATGCCCACAGAGGGGGCTCGGCGTGCCACAGGTTCGCCATCACTGATCTAGACCAATTATTCCAAACCTGTGGCTCTTCAGTTATGCCACAAATACCACTTTTAGCATGCCCTGATAAACCAACAGTTAGGGAGGTAAAGGTTGTGAGTCACTGGTCTACACCTACGTTTGGTGCCCCAAAATAAATACACTGCTCAAAAAAATAAAGGGAACACTTAAACACCACAACGTAACTCCAAGTCAATGACACTTCTGTGAAATTACACTGTCCACTCAGGAAGCAACACTCATTGACAATCAATTTCACATGCTGTTGTGCGAATGGAACAGACAACAGGTAGAAATTATAGGCAATTAGACACCCCCAATAAAAGGAGTGGTTCTTCAGATGGTGACCACAGACCACGTCTCAATTCCTATGCTTCTTGGCTGATGTTTTGGTCACTTGAATGCTGGTAGCATGAGACTGAGTCTACAACCCACACAAGTGGCTCAGGTAGTGCAGCTCATCCAGGATGGCACATCAATACGAGCTGTGGGAAGAATGTTTGCCGTGTCTGTCAGCGTAGTGTCCAAAGCATGGAGGTGCTGCCAGGAGACAGGCTAGGCAGTGGATCAGTAGTGGAGTGGGGTGGCATTTCTTTGGGGGGGCTGCACAGCCCTCCATGTGCTTGCCAGAGGTAGCCTGACTGCTATTAGGTACCGAGATGAGATCCGCAGACCCCTTGTGAGACCATAAGCTGGTGCGGTTCCTGCAAGAGGAAGGCATTGATGCTATAGACTGGCCAGCCTGTTCCCCAGACCTGAATCCCATTGAGCACATCTGGGACATAATGTCTCACTCCATCCACCAACGCAGGGATGTGGAATTCCTATCGACAGACGCCCGGGACATGCAGCTCCGGGTGCCGGGCAGGTGAATTTTTCCGGCCCTTAGCCCAGCTTTGGGCAAGCAGGGCCAGACCTGACAAGTGCTGCGGCGCTCTGCAGTCTGTATGGAGCGGGCTCCCGACTCATGCCTGCTCCATATTCTGCATCCCTCGGCTGTGGCAACTTGCGTCCTCCGAAGCAGAGCAGGGGAGATGAGAAGTTGTGTACGTCATCTCTCCCCTGCTCTGCCTTCTTTCTGCCATGCAGACGTGCGAGGGGGAGATGAGGGGGCATGGCTTCTTGCTCCAAGTGCAGACCTGCGCCCTCTGCCTTCGCTCCCCCCAGCTTTAGCTTCGGAGAGCTGAGAAGAGGAGCGGTCGCACGTCTGCACGGGGCGCAAATTTCACACCGCCGCTAATAACTAGCATGCAGCGCTCAGCAGTCTGTATGGAGCGGGCTCCGGACTCCTGCCCTCTCCATACTCTGCAACCCCCGGCTGTTGTCAGTAGCCGGGGGCCGTCCCTAATAGCCAGCATGCGGTGATCGCCGCGGCTGGCTATTAACACTTTAGTCTAAAGCAGTGGTTCTTAACCTTGTTGGAGGTACTGAACCCCACCACTTTCATATGGGCATTCACCGAACCCCTCTTAATTGGAAAAATAAAATATGATATTTTCAGATTCAAAACATAGGCGGTATATATTTAAGTATATATTTATACATAGGTGTAGAAAATGAACAAAACCATTAAGAACAAAGAACAAAAACATGATTTTCACAAAAAAAACTAAAACATAATGAATATTTACTGCAAATCAGTGTGACTTCTCCTGTTGTCTTTCAGAGACCAGTTCAGAAATGCGAGGCTTTACCTTGGCAAGTGCCACTCTCATGTCATTTTCGCAACAATGGCAGTGTTCCCCCAAAACTGGCAGGCAGTGTCCCCCCCCCCCCCCACATTAGGCAGGCAGTATTTTCCCCCCACATTGGGCTGGCAATAATGCAAGGCATTACCTTGGCAAGTGCCACTCATGTCATTGTCGCAACAATGGCAGTATGCTCCCCCACCTTAGGCCGGCAGTATGCTCCCCCACCTTAGGCCGGCAGTATGCTCCCCCACCTTAGGCCGGCAGTATGCTCCCCCACCTTAGGCCGGCAGTATGCTCCCCCACCTTAGGACGGCAGTATGCTCCCCCACCTTAGGACGGCAGTATGCTCCCCCACCTTAGGCCGGCAGTATGCTCCCCCACCTTAGGCCGGCAGTATGCTCCCCCACCTTAGGCCGGCAGTATGCTCCCCCACCTTAGGCCGGCAGTATGCTCCCCCACCTTAGGGGCAGTATGTTCCCCCACAGACATACAGCCTCCAGCCATACAGTATGGCTGGAGGCTGAATGCCTGTGTACTGCCCCACTTCAGTGTTCCGACCACCGCTCCTCAGGTCCGGCCATAGCAGGACCGGAGGATAACTGGTCGGAACACCGAAGCTGACGTGCCGCTGGTAAACAACTGCAAGTGCGCGTCCTTCTTGCTTCTTCTCTGCTCTTCCGCGCTCCGATGCCATGGGCGCACGCATGGGACGTGAGTGACGTCCCTGCGTGCGCTAGCTCCTGGCGGTCCCCGCGTTTTTAAAGTAAACGCAGGGCCGCAGGGACTTAACAGAGGCGTCCCTGTGTTCCGAAAGTATCTGTCGGAACACAGGGATGTGCCGAGGCAAAAACACCCGGCGGGCCTCGCCTGCCGAACCCTCGGGACCCCCAGGTTAAGAACCACTGGTCTAAAGGGACATGTGTATGCTCCCTAGTGGGCTAGTGGGGTGGAAACCCCCCCGTAGCGTGATTGCAGGGGGGGGGGGGGCGATGCACCATAGAGGTAGCCGGAGGGCTTACCTCTGTTCCCTGCTGTCCCGTGGCTCTGTCATTTATAGAGCCTGGCTGGACCAGGCTCTATCAATGGATCGCAGAGCACACAGATCAATGAGTTTAATAGAACTCTATTCATCTGTATGAGGAATCTAATGATTCCTCCTATAAGTCTAATGAAGTGTAAAAAAAAAAAAAAAAAGTTTCAATAAAGTTTCAAAAAAACAAACATTAACCCTTATATGTTAAAAATTCAAATCAACCCCTTTTGGAATCACTTTGTGCGGAATTGTACGACCTAATATAACATTACTAGCTAAGTACGCAGCGTTGCCCGGTTTTTCCTTCCTCATCCTTGTTGGGGGAGGAAAATCAACAAAGGAGGAATCTTTTGACTTCATATCCCATCCCCATATATTGTTGTCATATCCCGACCTCCTATCCCGACCCGTAATATGTGCACCAGGTATTGAAATATCTCCAGCCGTACAGAAGTTATGTGAGAACATACATTTCCCGTGAAGATCGGGTGCCCCCCAGAACAAGAATAGAAATATTAATCCGCATTGGTTTGAGGTGGAAGATGTGACAAAGGGTATAGAGGAGGAGATTAAATGGTTTTGGGCTACTAATAAAGGTTCTGCCGATATATTTATGGTTTGGGATGCTATGAAAGCATATTTGAGGGTGATTTTGATCCGAAATATAACCCAGTTTAGGAGGAAAGTAAGGAGGAAAGAAGATAACTTGGTAGATCAGATTAAAAAAATTGAGGAAGTTTATGCAAACGATGCCCGAGATGAGAACTGGGAAAAACTAGAACAAGCTCAAAAAGAATATAAAGTTAATAGGATTCTTTTCTGGGGACAAAAACGGTATGTGGAAGGGGGGAAATCCAATAAGTGGCTCTCTGGTATAATAAAAAATCAAAGGGAAAATACGGAGATTACTAATTTAGAAAATAAGCAGGGAATAATAGTAACAGATCAAGAGGAGATAAGGAAGATAGCGATGGAGTATTATCAAACATTATATGAATCTGAGGGGGTAAAATCAGAATCGGAGATTAAAACATTCTTACAAAATTAAGCTCTGCCAAGTTTAAATGAGGAGGGGAAGAGGAAAATGAATGAGGGGATTAGCTTGGGGGGAAGTCCAAGAAGCATTGAGAACATGCGTGGGGAATTCCGCCCCAGGGTCTGATGGGTTCTCATTTGATTTTTATAAGAGATTTCATGGGTCTCTGTTACCCTGCTTGTTGGAGATTATTAATGAATCCTTGGAGGGGCTATGACCCCTTCAATGTCTGAAGCAGTGATAATATTGATCCCTAAGAAGGGGGGCGACAGGGAAAAGATGGAGAATTATCGTCCTATATCACTATTGAATACGGATTACAACATTTTTGCAAAGTTATGGGGAAGAACAAAGGGGTTTTATGGTAGGTAGGAATATGTTTTCTAATATACACAAGACATTCCTTAACATTCAAACACGTGGAGGGGATCCCCGCTCCATCCTGTCGTTGGACGCCAACAAAGCGTTCAACAGGGTGGAAAGATTTAGTTTGGGCACTTTATTCTTAAAAGCTATAAAAACGGTTTATTCAGCTCCTATAGCAAAAATTTTATTAATGGGAAATTTTCTAATACGATATTATTAAAAAGAGGTTCAAGACAGGGATGTCCGCTATCACCTTTATTATTTGCACTCTTTATAGAGCCACTAGCAGCTATGGTTAGGAACACAGAAGTCTTTCAAGGGTTTGGGGTACAAGGGGATAGAGAAAGAATGTTATTATATGCCGATGATGTGCTTTTGTTTGTTAGGAATCTGGTAGAGAAAGTACAGGAAGTGATTAGGTTAGTGGAAAAATTTGAATATTTCTCAGGAATGAAAATTAATTGGCAGAAGTCCGGTCTTATGCATTTGGATTTAGAAATTGAGGTCCCTATTGGCCCTGTAAAAGTACTAAGACTTAATCATAGTTAGGAATATCTGGGTATTAAGATCTCCAGCACTGTCTTGGATTTTGAGAGATTAAATTTGGTACCTCTGATGGGGAAGGTAAGGGGAAAGATAAATACATGGAGGAAAATGAGATTGGGAATGGCAGATAGAATAGGACTGCTGAGAATGGTATTGCTCCCCATGATGACACATTATTTGAGAGCTTCTCCCATATGGATTAAAAATACTTGGTTTAAAAAATTGGAAAGTATATTAAACAATCTTATATGTGGTGGAAAAAAGAGTCAGAATCAAGAGTCAATATCTGTACCATCCCTTAGAGGAAGGAGCTAAAATAAAAAGGATGGAAAAGCGCTCCACTGTGTAGGACAATAAGTAAAAGGAGGTGAGCTCCCATCAATGGGGAGACTCACCAGATGGTGTTGTGCTATAAAGGCACAACACTCTAGCGGGCACGTAATCCTTTCGGAAGGTTGGGATGGAAACTCTGCCTGGACATCCACCTAGGACTGCAGCTTATCCCGCCCTTGGCTAGGCATAGGGAACGTGAACTGAAGATTGTGCACTTTTCTGGTGCACAGGTGATAGGGATATTTCAGCGCTGTCCACAACCAAGGTAAGTAGTAAAAGTATTTATTTTTTACATGTAATGCGTTTCAAGGACGCTTTGTCTGAGGAAGAGGACGGAGCGTCCTTGAAACGCGTTACATGTAAAAAATAAATACTTTTACTACTTACCTTGGTTGTGGACAGTGCTGAAATATCCCTATCACCTGTGCACCAGAAAAGTGCACAATCTTCAGTTAGAGGAAGGAGGGCTGGGTCTCCCTAATTTTCATCAATACTTCATAGCATCCCAATTAACATTGGTTATTCAAGAGCAACAAACATTGTTGGATTATTTGTAAAGGGAGTGTAAGAAATATGGGTCCATATGGGAGAGGGAGTTTGAAGAAGGGTGTAGAAGAGGAGAACATAGCTAAAGAATTATTGGTACAAGTATGGGATAGTATGAAGTCAGCAACAGGGATAATAAGTAGTGTGTGGTGTACTCCCTTATGGGAAAATGAGAACTTCCCAGAAATAAAGAAAATTGCAGAATATGTGAATTGGGAAGATAAAGGAATTAGGTTGTTAGAGCAGGTTTGCACAAATGGGAAAATAGATTGGGAGTGTTTGAGTGAACGCTTTAATTTAAAAAAATACTAATTATTTCGGTTATGTACAGTTAAAAGACGCCTTGGGACAAGAAAACTGAAAGAAAAATTAAAGGTAGGATGTTATCACATTACAGAATATATAAAAAATGCACAGGGGGAAAAAAGAAAATAATGAGTACTTTATATAAAATGTTAGGTCAGAAGGGTTGGGAGGACGTAGTCAAACGGTTAGGACAGTTACTTGATATAGGTGGAATTTCAGAAGAAGAGTGGAAACTGGTGTTAAAGAATATCAGAAGAACAACGATCAATGCAAATAATAGGGTGTCTTTTTTGATGTTAGTATATCGGGCACAGTACTCACCGCAATTTCTGTACAAAATTAATGTCAGGGAGAATGTACAATGCCCCAAGTGTGGGTTTGAGGGAAGTAATTGGTTACACATGATATGGAATTGCACGAAGTTGCTAAAATTTTGGAGTGTAGTGTTTGAAACTATTAAAGTTAGAATAGGGGTGGTATTGTTTTTTGAACCTAAGGTCGCAATTTATGGACTAGAGATAATGGGAACTAAGCATACCGATCTTATACTTGGAGTATTAGGAGTGGCAAAGAATTTGATTCTTAGGAAATGGTTGGCCCCAGCGTTTCCATCAAGGGAAGAATGGTTAGGAGGTATAAATAAGGTTAGAACTTATGAGTTGCTGCGGTTCAAGGACAGTGAAAGAAATAAAATAAAAAATCGAGAATAAATGGCTACCCTGGGAGAAAGGAGATAGTGAAAAGGAGAAAAGAGTAAGAGAGGAGCAGGGAAAGATAGGAAGTTAATGGATTTCAGGCAGGCTGTCTTAAGGGGAGGGGGGTGTGGTTTCGGTTTTTGATAATGATGTAAGTAATAATGGATTTTGTATGTATTAAACTTAACCCGATAACGACCATGGACGAGTGTAGACGTCCAGATTGGCGGCCGTTTCCGCACCTGGACGTCTATACTCATCCATTATTCTCGTGGGTGCTGCCCAGTGCACCCACGAGATCGCGGCAGGGACTCTGCTGTATCACACAGCCGGGACCCTGCTGCACTGCCAGGACAGAAGTAAACTTCGGTCCCGGCAGTTTTAACCCTTACAACCGTGGTCGGAAATGACCGCGGGCTGTAAGTTTTATGACAGAGGGAGGGAGGGGGCTCCCTCTGTCTCCTCTGCAGAACCCAGCATCGCGATCGCGGGGTGCTGTGTGTACTACGCGGCTGGCCGGGGCCTGCCGCACTGCCGGGAGTGAAGGTCACTTCACTCCCGACAGTTTAACCCTTACAGCCACGGTCAGAAGTGACCGCGCGCTGTAAGGAGTTCTGACAGAGGGAGGGGGCTCCCTCTGTCTCCTCTGCAGCACCCCGCATCGCGATCGCGGGGTGCTGTGTGTGGCCGCGGCTGGCCGGGACCTGCCGCACTGCCGGGAATGAAGTTCACTTCACTCCCGACAGTTTAACCCTTATAGCCACGGTCAGAAGTGACCGCACGCTGTAAGGAGTTCTGACAGAGGGAGGGGGCTCCCTCTGTCTCTCCTGCAGCACCCCGGAGCATCACGGGGTGCTGCTGCATACCTGGGCAGCCGGGGGTCCTACAAAGACCCCCAGGTCTGCCCTGGGTATTGCCTGAAAGGACGTGCCAGAGGCACCTCCTAATATGCTGCCTGCTAGTGAAAACTGGCAGGCAGCATATAACTATAATGCTTTGGAATACTAAGTATTCCAAAGCATTAAAAAGTGTAAAAATAAATAAAATAAAAGTGTAAAAAAATAAAAAATAAAAAAAATTTAAAAATTTTTAAATACATTTATTAAATTAATCTAATAAAAATAAATGCATAATGTGTAGGATCGCATTGGCGGACATGGCGGAGCATGTAATATGCTGCGGATGTCGACCATGTGATCCTACACATTATGCAGCAGTCACGGTAATGAGCTCGCTGCTGCGGCTGGGTAGCTTTGTGTGTCCACTCATAGCGGCGGATTTCCCGCCAGCAGTCATGAGTGGACACACTGAGCTACCCAGCCGCAGCAGTGATGGATATATTCGCCATGAGCGGGTGCTTATTCCCACAACATGGCGGATATATCCATCAGGAGCCTTAACTGTCACAGACAGACGCGTTATACTGCCAGCCGACCAAGGACCAATCAGAGAGGTCCCTGGTCCAGCCAATAACTTGTAGGGGTGCGGTATATAAATGGGGTCACTTGTGGGGGTGGGGGTACTGTTCTGCCCTGAAAGCCAAATGGCACTCCTCTCCTGAGTCCTACCACACGGCCAAGGAACCATATATGGCCTAAGCAGGGATATTTCCGAACATGGGACAAGCAGCTAAATAAAATATAGGGTGCATTTCTTTCAATATCAGAAGTGATGTACAAATAATATGCCCCCCAAATGATGCATTTGTGAAAAATTGCAAATTTCGAATTTTTAACACTGACTTTGTAATAATTCCTGCCAAAAAACTATGGTGTTAAAATACTCACTGTACCCCCTAGCGAATACCTTGAGGGGTCTAGTTTTTAAAATGGGGTCATTTGGGGGGGGGGGGGGTGTTCCCATGTTCTACTACCTTTTAATTTCTGCAAACCTTGCATAGCACATAAGAAAAGATGTACTTTTCAAATTTTCAAAATTTCAAGTTAAATTGTTAGGCTTCTAACTAATTTAAAATGTTAATTAAAAACAAAAAAATTACGTAAAAATAAAGTAGACATCTGAAAGTATAAGTTTCATAAACTATTTGGTCAGTAAGTATAAATATATGCAACCTATTAGTGTTAAAATAGCAAAAAATCGTAATTTTTTGTAAAAATTTCATGATTTTTTGCATTGTAAAAAAAAACTACAAATGATATCGGCTTACTTTTACTATGTGCATGAAGGACAACTTGTGACAAAAAAAACAATGTCAGAATTATCGTGATTGGCAAAACGTTACCAGAGTTATTCTCTAATAAAGACAGACATCCCCGATTTGTAAAAACAGGCCTGGTCTTTCAGGGTCATACAGGTTTATTTGCATTGGTCCTTAAGGGGTTAAATAAAAAATGTATAAAAAAAAAAAAAAACGAACATACAATTCCCATTAATTTTCATGGGACTTTAACCCCTTAAGGACCAGGCCATTTTACACCTCAGGACCAGAGCGTTTTTTGCACATCTGACCACTGTCACTTTAAACATTAATAACTCTGGAATGCTTTTAGTTATTCTGATTCCGAGGTTGTTTTTTCGTGACATATTCTACTTTAACATAGTGGTAGCATTTTATGGTAACTTGCATCCTTTCTTGGTGAAAAATCCCAAAATTTTATGAAAAATTTGAATTTTTCTAACTTTGAAGCTCTCTGCTTGTAAGGAAAATGGATATTCCAAATAAAAAAAATTTTGGATTCACATATACAATATGTCTACTTTATGTTTGCATCATAAAATTGACGTGTTTTTACTTTTGGAAGCCACCAGAGGGCTTCAAAGTTCAGCAGCAATTTTCCAATTTTCCACAAAATTTTCAAACTCACTATTTTTCAGGGACCAGTTCAGGTTTGAAGTGGATTTGAAGGGTCTTCATATTAGAAATACCCCACAAATGACCCCATTATAAAAACTGCACCCCCCAAAGTATTCAAAATGACATTCAGTCAGCGTTTTAACCCTTTAGGTGTTTCACAAGGATAGCAGCCTAGTGAAGGAGAAAATTCACAATCTTCATTTTTTACACTCGCATGTTCTCGTAGACCCAATTTTTTTTATTTTTACAAGGGGTAAAAGGAGAAAATGTATACTTATATTTGTAGCCCAATTTCTCTCGAGTAAGCACATACCTCATATGTCTATGTAAATGGTTCAGCGGGCGCGGTAGAGGGCTCAGAAGCGAAGGAGCGACAAGGGGATTTTGGAGAGCACGTTTTTCTGAAATGGTTTTTGGGGGGCATGTTGTATTTAGGAAGCCCCTATGGTGCCATAACAGCAAAAAAAAAAAAAAAAAAAAACACATGCCATACCATTTTGGAAACTAGACCCCTTGAGGAACGTAACAAGGAATTAAGTGAGCCTTAATACCCCACAGGTGTTTCACGACTTTTGCATATGTAAAAAAAAAAAAATTCTCACTAAAATGTGTGTTTCCCCCCAAATTTCACATTTTTGCAAGGGTTAATAGCAGAAAAGACCCCCCAAAATTTGTAACCCCATCTCTTTTGAGTATGGAAATACCCCATGTGTGGACGTCAAGTGCTCTGCTCGCGCACTACAATGCTCAGAAGAGAAGGAGCGCCACTGAGCTTTTGGGAAAAAAATTGTTTGGAATGGAAGTCAGGGGCCATGTGCATTTACAAAGCCCCCCGTGGTGCCAGAACAGTGGAACCCCCCACATGTGACCCTATTTTGGAAACTACACCCCTCACAGAATTTAATAAGGGGTGCAGTGAGTATTTACACCCCACTGGCGTTTGACAGATCTTTGGAACAGTGGGCTGTGCAAATGAAAAATAAAATTTAACATTTTCACGGACCACTGTTCCAAAAATCTGTCAGACACCTGTGGGGCGTAAATGCTCACTGTACCCCTTATTACATTACGTGAGGGGTGTAGTTTCCAAAATGGGATCACATGTGGGTATTTATTTTTTTGCGTTTATGTCAGAACCGCTGTAAAATCAGCCACCCCTGTGCAAATCACCAATTTAGACCTCAAACGTACACTGCTGAGCCTTGTTATGCGCCCACAGAGCATTTTACACCCACATATGGGGTATTTCCGTACTCAGGAGAAATTGCGTTACAAATTTTGGGGGTCTTTTTTTCCTTTTAACGCTTGTGAAAATAAAAAGTAAAGGGCAACACCAGCATGTTAGTGTAAATTTTTTTACACTAACAAGCTGGTGTAGCCCCAACTTTTCCTTTTCATAAGGGATAAAAGGAGAAAAAGCCCCCCAATATTTGTAGTGCGATTTCTCCCGAGTACGGAGATACCCCATATGTGGCCCTAAACTGTTTCCTTGAAATACGACAGGGCTCCGAAGTGAGAGAGCGCCATGCGCATTTGAGGACTAAATTAGGGATTGCATAGGGGTGGACATAGGGGTATTCTATGCCAGTGATTCCCAAACAGGGTGCCTCCAGCTGTTGCTAAATTCCCAGCATGCCTGGACAGTCAGTGGCTGTCCGGAAATGCTGGGAGTTGTTGTTTTGCAACAGCTGGAGGCTCCGTTTTGGAAACACTGCCATACAATACGTCTTTCATTTTTATTGGAGGGACAGTGTAAGGGGGTGTATATGTCGTGTTTTACTCTTTATTATGTTTTAGTGTAATGTAGTGTTTTTAGGGTACATTCGCACTGGCGGGTTACGGTGAGTTTCTCGCTAGGAGTTTGAGCTGCGGCGAAAAATTTGCCGCAGCCCAAACGAAGCAGGAAACTTACTGTAAACCTGCCCGTGTGAATGTACCCTTTACGTTCACATGGGGGGGCAAACCTCCAGCTGTTTCAAAACTACAACTCCCAGCATGTACTGACAGACCGTGCATGCTGGGAGTTGTACTTTTGCAACAGCTGGAGGCACACTGGTTGGAAAACCTTCAGTTAGGTTCTGTTACCTAACTCAGTATTTTCTAACCAGTGTGCCTCCAGCTGTTGCAAAACTACAACTCCCAGCATGTACTGATCGCCGAAGGGCATGCTGGGAGATATAGTTATGCAATAGCTGGAGGTACGCAACTACAACTCCCAGCATGCCGAGACAGCTGATTGCTGTTTGTACATGCTAGGAGTTGTAGTTTTGCAAGATCTGGAGGGCTACAGTTTAGGGACCACTATATAGTGGTCTCAAACTGTAGCCCTCCAGCTGTTGCAAAACTACATATTCCAGCATGTCCAAACAGCTGTCTGGGCATGCTGGGAGTTGTAGTTTTGCAACATCTGGAGGGCTACAGTTAGAGACCACTGTATAATGGTCTCAAACTGTACCCTCCAGATGTTGCTAGGCAACTCACCGGCTTCCGTCGGATCCAGCCGCACGTCATCGCCGCCCGCCGATCTCCGTCGCCCGCAGCCTGCATTGCCCGCCCGGATCGGTAAGTGGATCTTTGGCGCCGGTCCCCGTCGTTTCCCCATCCTGCCCCGACTATAGTGGGTGGGCAGGACGGGGAAAACTAAAGTAAATCCCCCGCCCCCGATCTGCTATTGGTGGTCGCGTCTAGACCACCAATAGCAGGGATAGGAGAGGTGGCACCCGTGCCACCTCACTCCTATCGCTTCAGGGGGATCGTGGGTGTCTTAGACACCCGCGATCCCCCTTACATTCCGGATCACCGGGTCACTATAGACCCGTAATCGCGCAAATCGCAAATGTGAATTCACTTGCGATTTGCCGCGATCGCCGACATGGGGGGGGGGGGGGGGGGGGTGTCTGATGACCCCCCCCTGGGCATTTGCACGGTATGCTTGCTGAATGATTTCAGCAGGCATCCCGCTCCGATCCCCGCCCGGCGCATGGCGGGGACTAGAACTGCCCATGACGTAAATGTACGTCCCTGGTCCTTAAGACTCAGGGTGTCAGGACGTACCGTTACGTCATGGGTCCTGTAGGGGTTAAACAAAAACCCTGACCCTCACAAATGGGGGTGGTTATGGGTTAAATTAACTATCCTATATTTTAAGTGGACATATAAGTAACATGTGACCAAGTATTATCGAAATATCTTCAGCCGTTTTGAAGTTATGCAGTAACATATTTCCCATAGAGTTGTATGGGACTTTAAACATAAACCCCGCCCCTGGCAAATGGGGGTGAGTAAGAGTTAAATTACCTAGCCTATGCTTGTTGTTGACATATAAGTAACATGTGTGTCAAGTTTCATGTTAATATCTTTAGCGGTTTGGACGTTTCTGTGGAACAAACATGCATACATACATGCATATACATACACACACATTGAGAGATAGAGATAGATATATATATATATCTATATCTATATCTATCCCGTACGGTAAATGTAAAAAAAATGTCAATTAAAAACATTCTAAAACAATCAAAAAAATTTTTTATTTGTACAACATGACGTAAACTATACAAATCTGGTATCGCTGTAATCAGGACGGACTAAAGTATGAAACATACATGTTACCTCAACCACAAGGTAAATGGTGTAGAAAAGAAAACCACCAAATCTGCAAAATTATCTTTTACTATTTCAATTTCACTTCACCTAATATATATTTTTTGGTTCAGAGAATATGTTATTGAAAAATTAAAAGGTATCATTATAGTAGGTAGTTATGGCTATTATAGGGCGAGGAGGAAAAAATTACAGCGTAAAAGCGAAAATTGGCCCGGACAAGTGGATCGTCATGAGGGACCGAACAGCCTGACCGAATAGCCGGGCTAGTGCTTACAGGACACCGGGAGGGACCTTACCTGCCTCCTCGGTGTCTTTTCCGTTCAGGGATCCCCTGTATAGCTGGCGCTCTCCTTCCTCATCATCACGTCGTCGGGTACGTGTGTCGGCGTGCGTAACGACGTGATGGCGGCGACGGAGAGCGAGGATACCCGGCCGGCAGCAGAGACGTTCCGGAGTGACGGGGACACGGCGACAGCGATGGAGCGACATCCAGGGCAGCGGTGACAGGTCCGGAGCGGCGGGGACACGCTAGTATTACCTCCTATGCAGTGGTCTTCAATCTGCGGACCTCCAGATGTTGCAAAACTACAACGGCTGTCTGGGCATGCTGAGAGTTGTAGTTTTGCAACATCTGGAGGTCCGCAGGTTGAAGACCACTATTGGGTTCAAAATCTTTAATTTTTTAGATTTTGCACCTAAAAATACGGTGCGTCCTATAGGGCGAAAAATACGGATATTTTTTTTTAAATAAAATTCCAAACCCCTGCAATGCCACATTGCACAACAGACTGTCCAGGAGTTGGCAGATGCTTTAGTCCAGGTCTGGGAGGACCTCCTTCAGGAGCATGCCCAGGTGTTGTAGGGAGGTCATACAGGCACGTGGAGGCCACACACACACACACACACACACACACAATACTGAGCCTCTTTTGACGTGTTTTGAAGGACATAACATCAAACTTGGATCAGCCTGTAGTGTGGTTTTCCACTTCCGTTATGAAAACCCTGAAAATCGGCCATTAAACGTCCGTTAGAAAATCCCATTATAGTCTATGGGATTTTTACATTATCCGCTTTAATCCATTATAGTCCTTTCTTAATAACGGACGTTACTTTGTGACAGAAGATAGTAACGGGAGAAATATTGCATAAACTATTTCTTCCGTTCATTCTCCCATCACAAAATAACATCAGTTATTAATAACGGACTATAATGGATTAAAACGGATAATGTAAAAATCCCATAGACTATAATGGGATTTTCTAACGGACGTTTAATGGCCGATTTTCAGGGTTTTCATAACGGAACATCAAACGGATCTTTAAAACGGATGAATTTTATAGTGTGAAAGCAGCCTAACTCCATATCCAGACCTCCATAGGTTGATAAGTTTGATTTCCATTGATAATTTTTGTGTGATTTTGTTGTCAGCACATTCAATGTAAAGAAATTATTTCATATGATTAGTTCATTCATTCAGATGTAGGATGTTATCGTAGTGTTCCCTTAATTTTTTTTTTGAGCAGTGTAAATGTTGGCAAGCAGAAAGACTATGCCAACTTTGGATAAAAAAATATAGGAGAAACAATAAGTAACTTAAGTATCACGAGGTGACAATCCTACGGGAAGTCGTGGTTCATATAGCTGGGGGCACATGCTTCAGGGTTCAAAGGTGACAGCTGGCATGACAGCTTCACAAAAGCATTATGACCTTTGGTCAGAGCAGATTTTAGTAAGTCAAGCTCCAGCTATCTATACATGTAATATACACGTGTGTGAAGATGACTGCTAGCTTAACCCCATACCTGCTGTCCCCAAAAAGGACACACACACACACACACACACACACACACACAGCAGCAGCACCCACCACAGCTTACCATTCGAGTACGGCGGCCCAGATCCCCCATTTTGGGAGTTGTACCCGGCGTTGGACATGGTCACTGAGTACTATGAAGAAGTGAGGAATCTTGAGGATACACCCGTCCGGAGATACTGTTGAGATGTTAGCTGTAAGGAGAGGAATCAGCCGCTCATTATGTCCGGATAAAGCAGGCCCGAGATTATTGGCGATAATGTAAAAAATGTTGCGCTGGGTAGCAGGAAGTGCACAGTCCCAGCCCCGGGGCGGCACCGCGCCTGCGCTCTTGGTACACGTGGCACTTCCTGTAAGCGTAGTGCTTGTAGTAAACGGGAAGTCTCAGTGCCAGCGCAATGTTTACTTGTGGAATGCTGGTATATGTGGCATTGTTCTATTGTATTGATGTCTTAAGCATGATCTGGTACAAGCCTCTGTCTGAACCGTATGGCACTGCCAAACGTCTATACAATGGTGCTTTTAGGTGGCATCTGGCGATCCTAGTGTGGCGTATGTATACGAGGCTAAAATGGCTTTCTTATTCATCCAGATTCTTATGCACTGAAGTTGGTTTCTTTTTCGAGCATCTTCACGGGACATACTGAGGAATGACACAATTGAATGCTCATATACTTTAACAGGGAAGTGGAATGCCCACAGGGCTGGTGCAAGGATTCTTGCCACCTTAGGCAAAAGCTAATTTTGTTGCCTCTTGACTCTGCCAATCGTCCAGCCCTTTGACATGCCCCACCTTACTACTGGGGTGACACACTGTAAGAAGCCCCCTGTACTACAAGAGTTTTGCTCCTCTCTTGCTACCTAGAATAGTTTCACTATTCAATTCCTTTTTAGGGGGGAGGGGATCCCACAATCCTTCTTGCATTCCCTAGTGACTCTTATCCCTAAACCCGATAAGGACCCCCATGACTGTGCCAGCTACAGACCCATTGCCCTTCTTAAAGGAGAACTCCAGAATATAAAAATTGTCCCCCATACTGCCGGTGCATTGCCATAGAATGAGATGGTCCGCCTCCATCACATCCTATTGGCTCACTCTTGTCACGTGACATATTTAAACGTCACGCATCGATGCGCACAGCAGTCTCAGTTTGGCTATCACAGGGAGAGGATCTCCTCTCCCTGTGATAGCTGAAGCTGCACGGAGCTCTCATGGCCTCTGTGGCCCAACAGAAGTTCACACATTTACGTAGCTCATATACATTTACTCTATTATTACATGTAATGTTGATCCACAGCGCTATCGGGATCCCTATGCCCGATGGCGCTGTCATCAGTGTGCCTCCCCGCGAGCGCCCCACGCCCGCAGCTCTATTCCCCGTCCCGTTAACGCTGAGGGAGCAGGGAACAGAAAGTAGAGCATCGGGCGCAGGTTAAGTTATTCGCGTAGTGCTGCGCATGCGCAGTACTACTTTACCTGCGCCCGATGCTCTACTTTCTGTTCCCAGCTCCCTGAGCATTAACAGGACGGGGAGTAGAGCTGCGGGCGTGGGGCGCTCGCGGGGACGCACACTGATGACAGCGCCATGACAGTAAATATATATGAGCCAGCCGTATGAGCTGCGTAAATGTGTGAACTTCTGTCGGGCCACAGAGGCCATGAGAGCTCCGTGCAGCTTCAGCTATCACAGGGAGAGGAGATCCTCTCCCTGTGATAGCCAAACTGACACTGCTGTGCGCATCGATGCGTGACGTTTAAATATGTCACGTGACAAGAGTGAGCCAATAGGATGTGATGGAGGCGGACCATCTCATTCTATGGCAAATCTCATTCTACGGGGAATAAATCTCTGACTGGGGATGATTTCTATGTGAGGAGGAGGAGGTCCCTGTTATGAGTGAGTGTGTGTGTGTGTGTATATGCTGGGAGGTGTAGTCCCTGTTATGTGTGCATGTATGCTGAGAGTTGTAGTCCCTGTTAGGTGTGTGTATGCTGGGAGTTGTAGTCCCTGTTGTGTGTGTATCCTGGGAGTTGTAGTCCCTGTAAGGTGTGTGTATGCTGGGAGTTGTAGTCCCTGTTGTGTGTGTGTATCCTGGGAGTTGTAGTCCCTGTAAGGTGTGTGTGTATGCTGGGAGTTGTAGTCCCTGTTAGGTGTGTGTATGCCAGTGGTTCCCAACCAGGGAATGCTGGGAGTTGTAGCCCCTGTTAGGTGTGTGTGTATGCTGGGAGTTGTAGTCCCTGTTATGTGTGTGTGTGTATCCTGGGAGTTGTAGTCCCTGTAAGGTGTGTGTGTGTGTATGCTGGGAGTGTGTGTATGCAAGTGGTTCCCAACCAGGGAATGCTGGGAGTTGAATTCCCTGTTAGGTGTGTGTGTGTATGCTGGGAGTTGTAGTCCCTGTTAGGTGTGTGTATGCTGGGAGTTGTAGTCCCTGTTAGGTGTGTGTGTATGCTGGGAGTTGTAGTCCCTGTTAGGTGTGTGTGTATGCTGGGAGTTGTAGTCCCTGTTAGGTGTGTGTGTATGCTGGGAGTTGTAGTCCCTGTTAGGTGTGTGTGTATGCTGGGAATTGTAGTCCCTGTTAGGTGTGTGTGTGTGTATGCTGGGAGTTGTAGTCCCTGTTAGGTGTGTGTATGATGGGAGTTGTAGTCCCTGTTCTGTGTGTATGTATGCTGGGAGTTGTAGTCCCTGTTAGGTGTATGTGTGTGTATGCTGGGAGTTGTAGTCCCTGTTAGGTGTGTGTGTATGCTGGAAGTTGTAGTCCATGTTAGGTGTGTGTGTGTGTGTGTGTGTATGCTGGGAGTTGTATTCCCTGTTAGGGTTGTGTGTGTACTGGGAGTTGTAGTCCCTGTTAGGTGTGTGTGTATGCTGGGAGTTGTAGTCCCTGTTAGGTGTGTGTATGCCTGTGTTTTCCAACCATGTAATGCTGGGAGTTGTAGATTTGCAACAGCTGGAGGCACCCTGGTTGGGAAACACTGGTGTATGCCCTGTAGAGGTGTGGTGAACTACAACTCCCAGGAGACTACAGAGGCAGCATGCTGGTGTTATACCACAGACTGAAGTCTCCTGAATGACACATGCTGGGAGTTGTAGTCCCTTTTGTGTGTGTATACCAGTGTATCCCAACCAGGGCTGAGTTATGTTAGTGTGCTGTGTATAACGCAGGTTTCCTCGGGCTGCAAGGTGGAGGACGAACTGCACGGGCTGGTTTCTGCGTTTTCATTGGGTGTTTATTAGCCCCATAAAGAGGACATGGAAATTAATGGGGTTTGTACAGGACATGAACATCACTGTATGAACCCTGTGCATTTATATGTCAGAGTTCAGCAGAGATGCACGGGGTTCACACGGAAGCAGAGATGCACGGGCTTCACACAGGGAAGCAGAGATGCACGGGGTTCCTACAGGGAAGCAGAGATGCACGGGGTTCATACAGGTAAGCAGAGATGCATGGGGTTCATACAGGGAAGCAGAGATGCACGGGGTTCATACAGGGAAGCAAAGATGCACTGGGTTCACAGGGAAGCAGAGATGCACTGGATTCACAGGGAAAGAGAGATGCACGGGGTTCATACAGGGAAGCAGAGATGCACGGGGTTAACACAGGGAAGCAGAGATGCACGGGATTCATACAGGGAATCAGAGATGCACGGGGTTCACACAGGGAAGCAGAGGTGCATGGGGTTCATACAGGGAAGCAGAGATGCACAGGGTTCATACAGGGAAGCAGAGATGCACGGGGTTCACACAGGGAAGCAGAGATGCATGGGGTTCATACAGGGAAGCAGAGATGCACGGGGTTCATACAGGGACGCAGAGATGCATGAGGTTCACACAGGGAAGCAGAGATGCACGGGGTTCATACAGGGAAGCAGAGATGCATTGGGTTCATACAGGGAAGCAGAGATGCACGGGGTTCACACAGGGAAGCAGAGATGCACGGGGTTCATACAGGGAAGCAGAGATGCATGGGGTTCATACAGGGAAGCAGATATGCAAGGGGTTCGTACAGGGAAGCAGAGATGCCTGGGGTTCATACAGGGGAGCAGAGATGCACGGGGTTCATACAGGGGAGCAGAGATGCACAGGGTACATACAGGGAAGCAGAGATGCACAGGGTTCATACAGGGAAGCAGAGATGCATGAGGTTCACACAGGGAAGCAGAGATGCACAGGGTTCATACAGGGAAGCAGAGATGCATGGGGTTCATACAGGGAAGCAGATATGCACGGGGTTCATACAGGGAAGCAGAGATGTGAAAGTAGAGGAAGTTTTCCGGCTCTATCCCTGGTCTGGATCCCAAGCAAGGAGAAGGTGTGGACCTCACCCAGAATAATGGAAATAAAGAAAGCGAACTCCAGCTCGGCTCAGGTAAGTGCGGCTTTATTCACATCAACGAGGCAACAGGTACAGGGAGGAAGTGACGCGTTTCGGACAGGTGCTGGCCTTAGTCGTACAATGATTACAGATTCCAAGTACTCTTATATATGGAACCAGGGGCGAGGGGAGGCACCCAGGGCTAATTAGCCAGGAGTGGCTCCCATTCACACCCGGATCCACTAGCATAGAGAACAAAATACACTTATGCACTGTTATATTAATCATATGATGCGATCAGAGTTAAAAAGAAATAAAAACAAATTCTTTATTAACTATATATAGAAAAAATAAGTGCAAATGTAATAAAAAAATGTAATAACTAACAATCTATGCGATTGCACACCGGCAGCCCAAGGGAAACATAGGCTGATCCGCTGTGCATCCGCTAGAGGTATAAAAAGTTCTCCAAAACATTGTGTGAACTGCGACATAGAAATGTGTATTGTATAATAATGATAAGAAAAATATATATATAAAGACGCAAATGTCGCAATTTACACAACGGCATAGGAAGAATTGCAATACATGAGATTTTATATAGAAAGAAAATAATAAATTTGTAAATATCAGAATATCTTAGATCTCATGTAGTAATAATGACTATAAAGAACGGAGGACCTTATGCAGGCAATGGTGAGAGATATAATATTGTATATTAGTATAATAAAAAGTATATAATTATATATATATAAATAGTATAAATACATATATTAAGGCAAAACTAGAATAATATATATATTCAAGAGCATAGTAAGGACAAACCACTATCAATGGGCGAATACCATGAGTACACTAATAAGACCAAAAGATGAGAAAAATGAAAAGAAGAGAAAAGGGGAAAAAAATAATATATATAATAATAGACCCCTAATAATGGAGCACTACGTCCAACCTTTTATTAAGACCCCTAGGAAACCTAGTGTCTAGCCTAAGGATCCAGTAAATTTCTCTGTCCAAAAGTTTCTTTTTATGATCTCCTCCTCTCTTCGGGCAAAAAACTTTTTCTATACCCTGTAATTTAACGCCTGTCCAATTACCGGAGTGGCATTCTGCAATATGTTTAGTTATCATGGAGGTGTTTCTACTGTCAAAGTGTGGAGTATCGGAGAGATGTTTTCTGACCCGCACCTTTAAAGTATTAGTTGTGCACCCCACGTACTGCATATTACATGGCTCGCATGTGAATAAATAAATCACATACTTTGTATTACAATTGATATAATGCTTAATCGGAAAGGAGTCATGATTAGTGCAGGACGTGAAGGTTGAAGAGGGTGATATAACATTACAGCATTTACATACTCTATGGCCACATTTATAGGTTCCCCTATGTTCAAGCCAAACCGGGTTCATTTGGGTTCTTTCAGAGTATAAACTGGGGGATAATTTTTGTCCCAGAGTAGGTGCTCTACGGGCCACACAACTATATCCTCCATCCAGAGCAGGCGCTACTGTAGGATCCGCTAGGAGTATGGGTATGTACTTATTAATGATTTTACAGATTTGCCCATATTGTGTACTATATGATGTAGAAAAAACTACCTTACGTTTGACAGTGTGTGCAGGAGCACAAGGTTTGGTTCCAATGGGAGAAATCATATGTTTCCTATCTCTGTGTAACGCTACATTGTAGGCCCTGTCTACATTCCACCTAGGGTATCCTCTCTGGCTTAATCGTTCTTTAACCCCTTAAGGACAATGGACGTACTCCTACGCCCCCGTTTCCGAGTCCTTAAGGACCGAGGACGTAGGAGTACGTCCTGTCCTTTCCCGGCCCCCCGCCGCTAGCCGGAGGGGAGCCGGTGCCCGATGCCTGCTGAAATCGTTCAGCAGGCATCGCGGCATATGGCCCAGGGGGGTCATTATGCCCCCCCATGTCGGCGATGGCCGCAGATCGCTGGACAATTCAGTCCAGCGATCTGCGGCGATTCCGGGTTAATCGGGTCTCCAGTGACCCGGTGACCCGGGTGCCACCTCACGATCGCCCTGATTCGTCGGCCGGATTACCGGCCGACCAATCAGGGCGCCTGCTGCGGGTGTCACTCCCGCTCCGCCCCTCTTCCGGAGGACGTGAGCGCCGATCCCCGGCGTCAATGTTGGGATCGGGGCCCCAGGAGCGGCGGGACTGACCTGTGCGGCGATCAAGCAGCAGCAGGAGGTGAGTGACAGCCTCCTGCTGTTGCTTAGCAACAGCTCCCAGCATGCAAAAAGGGCATGCTGGGAGCTGTAGTTATGCAACAGGAGGAGGCAGACCACCACAACTCCCAGCATGCACTTATGGGCATGCTGGGACTTATGGTTTTGCAACAGCTGGAGGCACATTCTTTCTATGGAAAAGTGTACCTTCAGCTGTTGTGTAACTACAACTCCCAGCTTGCACAAACAGCTTAAGTGCATGCTGGGAGTTGTAGTGGTGCATCTGCTGGTTGCATAACTACAACTCCCAGCATGCCCGTTGGCTGTCGGTGACTGCTGAGAGTTGTAGTTTTGCAACAGCTGAAGGCACACTGAGTTAAGTAGCAAACCAGTGTGTCTCCAGCTGTTGCATAACTACAATCCCCAGCCAAAGTAGTATGCCTCCCGCTGTTGCATAACTACAACACCCAGCATGCCCTTCCGCTGTCCGTACATGCTGGGGGTTGTAGCTTTTGCAACAGCTGAAGGCACACTGGTTGCAAAACACTGAGTTTGTTGCCAAACTCGGTGTTTCACAACCTGTGTGTCTCCAGCTGTTGCAAAACTACAACTCCCAGCATGCACTGATAGACCGTACATGCTGGGATTGTAGTTTTGCAACAGCTGGATGTCCCCCCCCCCCCCCCCCCCCCAATGTGAATGTACAGGGTACACTCACATGGGCGGATGATTACAGTAAGTATCCGGCTGCAAGTTTGAGCTGCAGCAAATTTTCTGCTGCAGCTCAAGCTGCCAGCGAGAAACTACTGTGAACCCCCCGCCCGTGCGACTGTACCCTAAAAACACTACACTACACTAACACAAAATAAAATAAAAAGTAAAAAACACTACATATACACATACCCCTACAATAAAAATGAAAAACGTCTGGTACGCCACCGTTTCCAAAACGGAGCCTCCAGCTGTTGCAAAACTACAACTCCCAGCATGCACTTATAGACCCTACATGCTGGGAGTTGTAGTTTTGCAACAGCTGGATGTTTCTCCCCCCCCCCCCCCAATGTGAACGTACAGGGTACACTCACATGGGCGGAGGATTACAGTAAGTATCCGGCTGCAAGTTTGAGCTGAGGCAAATTTTCTGCCGCTGCTCAAACTGCCAGCGAGAAACTACTGTGAACCCCCTGCCCGTGCGACTGTACCCTAAAAACACTACACTACACAAAATAAAATAAAAAGTAAAAAACACTACATATACACATACCCCTACACAGCCCCCCTCCCCTCCCCAATAAAAATGAAAAACGTCTGGTACGCCACTGTTTCCAAAACGGAGCCTCCAGCTGTTGCAAAACAACTACTCCCAGTATTACCAGACAGCCACTGACTGTCCAGGCATGCTGGGACTTTTACAACAGCTGGAGGCACCCTATTTGGGAA
This sequence comes from Hyla sarda, assembly GCF_029499605.1. Lineage (NCBI taxonomy): Eukaryota > Metazoa > Chordata > Amphibia > Anura > Hylidae > Hyla > Hyla sarda. The sequence continues at coordinate 355,336,315 of NC_079192.1, forward strand.
TCACTGGCGTAGAATACCCCTATGTCCACCCCTATGCAAGTCCCTAATTCAGGCCTCAAATGCGCATGGCGCTCTCACTTTGGAGCCCTGTCGTATTTCAAGGCAACAGTTTAGGGTCACATATGGGGTATCGCCGTACTCGGGAGAAATTGGGCTTTAAATTATGGGGGGTATTTTCTGCTATTACCCTTTTTAAAAATCTAAAATTTTTGGGAAACCAACATTTTAGGTAAAAATTTTTTTTTTTTTTTTTTACATATGCAAAAGTTGTGAATCACCTGTGGGGTATTAAGGTTCACATTACCCCTTGTTACGTTCCCCGAGGGGTCTAGTTTCCAAAATGGTATGCCATGTGTTTTTTTTTTGCTGTCCTGGCACCATAGGGGCTTCCTAAATGCGGCATGCCCCCAGAGCAAAATTTGCTTTCAAAAAGCCAAATATGACTCCTTCTCTTCTGAGACCTGTAGTGCGCCAGCAGAGCACTTTTCACCCCCATATGGGGTGTTTTCTGAATCGGGAGAAATTGGGCTTCAAATTTTGGGGTGTATTTTCTGCTATTATCCTTTTTAAAAATTTAACATTTTTGGGAAACCAAGCATTTTAGGTAAAACATATATTTTTTTTTTTTACATATGCAAAAGTCGTGAATCACCTGTGGGGTATTAAGGTTCACTTTACCCCTTGTTACGTTCCCTGAGGGGTCTAGTTTCCAAAATGGTATGCCATGTGTTTTTTTTTTGCTGTCCTGGCACCATATGGGCTTCCTAAAGGTGACATGCCCCCCAAAAACCATTTGATGCTCCTTCCCTTCTGAGCCCTCTACTGCGCCCGCCGAACAATTAACATAGACATATGAGGTATGTGCTTACTCGAGAGAAATTGGGTTTCAAATTCAAGTAAAAATTTTCTCCTTTTTACACCTTGCAAAAATTCAAAAATTGGGTCTACAAGAACATGCGAGTGTAAGAAATGAAGATTGTGAATTTTCTCCTTCACTTTTCTGCTATTCCTGTGAAACACCTAAAGGGTTAATACACTTATTGAATGTCATTTTGAATACTTTGGGGGGTGTAGTTTTTATAATGGGGTCATTTATGGGGTATTTCTAATATGAAGACCCTTCAAATCCACTTCAAACCTGAACTGGTCCATGAAAAATAGCGAGTTTCAAAACTTTGTGAAAAATTTCCAAATTGCTGCTGAACTTTGAAGCCCTCTGGTGTCTTCCAAAAGTAAAAACTCATAAATTTTATGATGCAAACATAAAGTAGACATATTGTATATGTGAACCCAAAAATGTTTTATTTTGAATATCCATTTTCCTTACAAGCAGAGAGCTTCAAAGTTAGAAAAATGCAAAATTTTCATTTTTTTCATCAAATTTTGGGATTTTTCACCAAGAAAGGATGCAAGTTACCATAAAATTGTACCACTAAGTTAAAGTAGAATATGTCACGAAAAAACAATCTCGGAATCAGAATGATAACTAAAAGCATTCCAGAGTTATTAATGTTTAAAGTGACAGTGGTCAGAATTGCAAAAAACGCTCTGGTCCTTAAAGTGTAAAATGGCCTGGTCCTTAAGGGGTTAATGTTGTTGGCTTCAAATTCAAAGTGTTCCAATCTCATACAATTCCTTCTAGCCCGTATCATTTCCCCAGCAGGGATATTTTTAATTACGTGGGCAGGATGGCACGAGTGGGCATGGAGGATTGAATTTACAGCTGTATCTTTTCTATAAGTTCTGGTAACTATAGAACGAGATAGAATATCCCCCATCAAAGATAAATCTAAAAAAGAAATTTCACTGGAATGAAATTGGATGGTAAAAATTAAACCTAAAGGATTATCATTGAGATAATCAAAAATCCCTGTATGGCCGCCACATCAGACCCCCAAATAAATAGGAGGTCATCAATATAGCGGCCATACCAGGAGATGGACTTGGCATAGGGGTTATGGGGGGCGAAGAGATTCTCCCTCTCCCACCAACACATATAAATGTTGGCGAGAGAGGGGGAAAACTTCGCCCCCATCGACGCCCCAGTGATCTGTAAGTAGTACCGTCCGTTGAACATGAAAAAATGATGAGATAAAAGAAAATCAACAACCAGGACCAGGTACTCCCTCAGATCGCTGGTGTAGGATGTAAAAGTGGAAAGGAACCAACTCAAGGCCTCTAGAGCCAGACTGTGGGGAATGATGGAATATAGAGCAGTAACGTCTGCAGTGATCCACATATGACACTCTTGCCATACAAAATCATCAAAGGCCGCTAAAACATGCTGTGTATCTTTAATGTAACCGGGCATGTGCGGAACAAAAGGTTGAAGCATACTATCGGTCCAGGCGCAAAGCCTCTCATTAAGTGACCCTATGCCTGCCACGATAGGTCTCATCTGTGGTGGGAAAGAGTTTTTATGAACCTTGGGTAAAGAATGGAATATAGCCACCACCGGACACTCAGGTACAAGATAATCTGCAATTTTTTGTGATAGGATTCCACTCTTCACCCCCAACTGTACAAGATTAATAAGGGCTTTCTTGAAAGCGTGTGTCGGATTCCCCGACAGGGGCCTGTATGTAGTGCTGTCCAACAGCATGGCGGTGTTTAACTTGCAATACAGGCCACTGTCCAGGAGAACGACACCCCCTCCTTTGTCCGCCTGACGTACAATCAAATCATCCCATTTATCCAGTTGCATGAGAGCCTTGCGTTGTTTTTTATTAAGATTATCTTTGTGATGCATATCTTTCACTGAATGTGATAGCATAGCAAGTTCACGCTCCACCACATCCTGGAACATGTCCAGGGATGGGGTTCGTGATGCAACTGGGTAAAATTGGGGGTTAGACGGCTCAAAAATAGGCATGTCATCTATTTTGGTGTGGTCCTGTAAGTCTTGTAGATTGAATAAAACAACCAAATCATCAAATAAAATGTTAGTACCACTAAAATTACTCATGCCATATAAATTTTAGTCAGGTGCAACATTTTCATGCAAATTGGATATTTCATTTACTGTACTATTATCATCAAATTCAGTTGTGTCACATACATGATCTCGACAGTTATGAAAATGTTTTTTTACTGTAATATTGCGGACAAATTTGTTTAGGTCCATTAATGTCCGAAAAAAATCAAAGTCACATTTGGGGGAAAAAGACAAGCCTTTAGAGAGGAGATCAAGTTGCTCATGGGAAACAATTTTGGCCGATAAATTAAAGACAGGCAAGCAGGTTACCTCTTTCTCCCGTCTTTGCGAGCGCCTGCGGCTTGATTGATGTTTCCGCCCTGCCCTCCGTTTTTTGAAGAGGATCTGGTGTGAACAGTGTCCCTTGTATTCGGGAGGGGTGAGGATGCTGCATTGGGTCTGCTAATCCCTGAATTCAGGGAGCGGTCTTGGACTTCTGAGGTGGAAATAACCGAGTCCATATCCTGTGAGGTGAAGCTGACTCTTAGGTCCTTCTTATTTTTACGATGCTTATATTTATTTCTGTTGGACTTTAAGATAGATTTGGGAGTATGTGCATTTCCAATGCTAGACGGCCATTGATAGACGGTTCCAGTTTTGTAGTCCTGGAGGTCTCTTTGAAACTTGATATGTTTAGTTTCAGTCATTGTGGACTCTGTTTTTGTCAACTTGTCCATAATAGAAGTATCCAGGGCTATAAAATCATTATGGTTTTCAAATATAGAGGCTTGAGCTTGTAGATCTTGTATCTTTTTGCTGATATCCTCTAATGCCTTTTCTTCATATGACATAATAAGAGCCATAAATTTCAATGAAGAGTCGTTCATCAGTGCTTCCCATTCCTGTTGAAATGTTTCACAGTATATCGTAGTGGGGAATTTGCGCAAGCGGAGACCTCTTGGAACCATTTTTTGCTCTGTGTATTTTCTAAGTGTTGCCAGGTCCCACCAAACTTTAACCTCCGAAATCAATGCATTATGCAATTCATTCATAAGAATTCTTAAATCCACTGTACCTTGTGCCTCTTGTGTTGTTGCATTAAAGATGTCTTGCATCTTGGCCGACCTGTCGAGACGCTCCTCCACCAGTTTAAGACTGCCGCCGGTTGCCATATTGTATATAAATTTCACGGCGTTCAGGAGATAGGAGAGCACGGAAAAAAGGCAAAGTCCAACATGCAATGTGAAAGTAGAGGAAGTTTTCCGGCTCTATCCCTGGTCTGGATCCCAAGCAAGGAGAGGGTGTGGACCTCACCCAGAACAATGGAAATAAAGAAAGCGAACTCCAGCTCGGCTCAGGTAAGTGCGGCTTTATTCACATCAACGAGACAACAGGTACAGGGAGGAAGTGACGCGTTTCGGCCAGGTGCTGGCCTTAGTCGTACAATGATTACAGATTCCAAGTACTCTTATCTGTAATCATTGTACGACTAAGGCCAGCACCTGGCCGAAACGCGTCACTTCCTCCCTGTACCTGTTGTCTCGTTGATGTGAATAAAGCCGCACTTACCTGAGCCGAGCTGGAGTTCGCTTTCTTTATTTCCATTGTTCTGGGTGAGGTCCACACCCTCTCCTTGCTTGGGATCCAGACCAGGGATAGAGCCGGAAAACTTCCTCTACTTTCACATTGCATGTTGGACTTTGCCTTTTTCCGTGCTCTCCTATCTCCTGAACGCCGTGAAATTTATATACAATATGGCGACCGGCGGCAGTCTTAAACCGGTGGAGGAGTGTCTCGACAGGTCGGCCAAGATGCAAGACATCTTTAATGCAACAACACAAGAGGCACAAGGTACAGTGGATTTAAGAATTCTTATGAATGAATTGCATAATGCATTGATTTCGGAGGTTAAAGTTTGGTGGGACCTGGCAACGCTTAGAAAATACACAAAGCAAAAAATGGTTCCAAGAGGTCTCCGCTTGCGCAAATTCCCCACTACGATATACTGTGAAACATTTAAACAGGAATGGGAAGCACTGATGACCGACTCTTCATTGAAATTTATGGCTCTTATTATGTCATATGAAGAAAAGGCATTAGAGGATATCAGCAAAAAGATACAAGATCTACAAGCTCAAGCCTCTATATTTGAAAACCATAATGATTTTATAGCCCTGGATACTTCTATTATGGACAAGTTGACAAAAACAGAGTCCACAATCACTGAAACTAAACATATCTAGTTTCAAAGAGACCTCCAGGACTACAAAACTGGAACCGTCTATCAATGGCCGTCTAGCATTGGAAATGCACATACTCCTAAATCTATCTTAAAGTCCAACAGAAATAAATATAAGCATCGTAAAAATAAGAAGGACCTAAGAGTCAGCTTCACCTCACAGGATACGGACTCGGTTATTTCCACCTCAGAAGTCCAAGACCGCTCCCTGAATTCAGGGATTAGCAGACCCAATGCAGCATCCTCACCCCTCCCGAATACAAGGGACACTGTTCACACCAGATCCTCTTCAAAAAACGGAGGGCAGGGCGGAAACATCAATCAAGCCGCAGGCGCTCGCAAAGACGGGAGAAAGAGGTAACCTGCTTGCCTGTCTTTAATTTATCGGCCAAAATTGTTTCCCATGAGCAACTTGATCTCCTCTCTAAAGGCTTGTCTTTTTCCCCCAAATGTGACTTTGATTTTTTTCGGACATTAATGGACCTAAACAAATTTGTCCGCAATATTACAGTAAAAAAACATTTTCATAACTGTCGAGATCATGTATGTGACACAACTGAATTTGATGATAATAGTACAGTAAATGAAATATCCAATTTGCATGAAAATGTTGCATCTGACTCAAATTTATATGGCATGAGTAATTTTAGTGGTACTAACATTTTATTTGATGATTTGGTTGTTTTATCCAATCTACAAGACTTACAGGACCACACCAAAATAGATGACATGCCTATTTTTGAGTCGTCTAACCCCCAATTTTACCCAGTTGCATCACGAACCCCATCCCTAGACATGTTCCAGGATGTGGTGGAGCGTGAACTTGCTATGCCATCACATTCAGTGAAAGATATGCATCACAAAGATAATCTTAATAAAAAACAACGCAAGGCTCTCATGCAACTGGATAAAGGGGATGATTTGATTATACGTCAGGCGGACAAAGGAGGGGGTGTCGTTCTCCTGGACAGTGGCCTGTATTGCAAGTTAAACACCGCCATGCTGTTGGACAGCACTACATACAGGCCCCTGTCGGGGAATCCGACACCCGCTTTCAAGAAAGCCCTTATTAATCTTGTACAGTTGGGGGTGAAGAGTGGAATACTATCACAAAAATTGCAGATTATCTTGTACCTGAGTGTCCGGTGGTGGCTATATTCCATTCTTTACCCAAGGTTCATAAAAACTCTTTCCCACCACAGATGAGACCTATCGTGGCAGGCATAGGGTCACTTAATGAGAGGCTTTGCGCCTGGACCGATAGTATACTTCAACCTTTTGTTCCGCACATGCCCGGTTACATTAAAGATACACAGCATGTTTTAGCGGCCTTTGATGATTTTGTATGGCAAGAGTGTCATATGTGGATCACTGCAGACGTTACTGCTCTATATTCCATCATTCCCCACAGTCTGGCTCTAGAGGCCTTGAGTTGGTTCCTTTCCACTTTTACATCCTACACCAGCGATCTGAGGGTACTCCTTCAGATCGCTGGTGTAGGATGTAAAAGTGGAAAGGAACCAACTCAAGGCCTCTAGAGCCAGACTGTGGGGAATGATGGAGTATAGAGCAGGTCCTGGTTGTTGATTTTCTTTTATCTCATCATTTTTTCATGTTCAATGACCGGTACTACTTACAGATCACTGGGGCGTCGATGGGGGCGAAGTTTTCCCCCTCTCTCGCCAACATTTATATGTGTTGGTGGGAGAGGGAGAATCTCTTCGCCCCCCCATAACCCCTATGCCAAGTCCATCTCCTGGTATGGCCGCTATATTGATGACCTCCTATTTATTTGGGGGGCTGATGTGGCGGCCATACAGGGATTTTCTGATCATCTCAATGATAATCCTTTAGGTTTAATTTTTACCATCCAATTTCATTCCAGTGAAATTTCTTTTTTAGATTTATCTTTGATGGGGGATATTCTATCTCGTTCTATAGTTACCAGAACTTATAGAAAAGATACAGCTGTAAATTCAATCCTCCATGCCCACTCGTGCCATCCTGCCCACGTAATTAAAAATATCCCTGCTGGGGAAATGATACGGGCTAGAAGGAATTGTACGAGATTGGAACACTTTGAATTTGAAGCCAACAACATTAAAGAACGATTAAGCCAGAGAGGATACCCTAGGTGAAATGTAGACAGGGCCTACAATGTAGCGTTACACAGAGATAGGAAACATATGATTTCTCCCATTGGAACCAAACCTTGTGCTCCTGCACACACTGTCAAACGTAAGGTAGTTTTTTCTACATCATATAGTACACAATATGGGCAAATCTGTAAAATCATTAATAAGTACATACCCATACTCCTAGCGGATCCTACAGTAGCGCCTGCTCTGGATGGAGGATATAGTTGTGTGGCCCGTAGAGCACCTACTCTGGGACAAAAATTATCCCCCAGTTTATACTCTGAAAGAACCCAAATGAACCCGGTTTGGCTTGAACATAGGGGAACCTATAAATGTGGCCATTGAGTATGTAAATGCTGTAATGTTATATCACCCTCTTCAACCTTCACGTCCTGCACTAATCATGACTCCTTTCCGATTAAGCATTATATCAATTGTAATACAAAGTATGTGATTTATTTATTCACATGCGAGCCATGTAATATGCAGTACGTGGGGTGCACAACTAATACTTTAAAGGTGCGGGTCAGAAAACATCTCTCCGATACTCCACACTTTGACAGTAGAAACACCTCCATGATAACTAAACATATTGCAGAATGCCACTCCGGTAATTGGACAGGCGTTAAATTACAGGGTATAGAAAAAGTTTTTTGCCCGAAGAGAGGAGGAGATCATAAAAAGAAACTTTTGGACAGAGAAATTTACTGGATCCTTAGGTAGACACTAGGTTTCCTAGGGGTCTTAATAAAAGGTTGGACGTAGTGCTCCATTATTAGGGGTCTATTATTATATATATTATTTTTTTCCCCTTTTCTCTTCTTTTCATTTTTCTCATCTTTTGGTCTTATTAGTGTACTCATGGTATTCGCCCATTGATAGTGGTTTGTCCTTACTATGCTCTTGAATATATATATTATTCTAGTTTTGCCTTAATATATGTATTTATACTATTTATATATATAGTTACATAGTTACATAGTTACATAGTTAGTACGGTCGAAAAAAGACATATGTCCATCAAGTTCAACCAGGGAATTAAGGGGTAGGGGTGTGGCGCGATATTGGGGAAGGGATGAGATTTTATATTTCTTCATAAGCATTAATCTTATTTTGTTCCAGGAATGTATCTAATCCTGTTTTAAAGCTGTTAATTGTTCCTGCTGTGACCAGTTCCTGAGGTAGACCGTTCCATAAATTCAAAGTCCTCACGGTAAAGAAGGCGTGTCGCCCCTTGAGACTAAACTTTTTCTTCTCCAGACGGAGGGAGTGCCCCCTCGTCCTTTGGGGGGGTTTAACCTGGAACAGTTTTTCTCCATATTTTTTGTATGGGCCATTAATATACTTATATACGTTTATCATATCCCCCCTTAAACGTCTCTTCTCAAGACTAAACAATTGTAACTCCTTTAATCGCTCCTCATAGCTAAGATGTTCCATGCCCCATATTAGTTTAGTCGCGCGTCTCTGCACCCTTTCCAACTCCGCAGTGTCCCTTTTATGGACAGGTGACCAAAACTGAACAGCATATTCCAGGTGAGGCCGTACCAATGCTTTATAAAGGGGGAGTATTATGTCCCTGTCCCTTGAGTCCATGCCTCTTTTGATACATGACAATATCCTGCCGGCTTTGGAAGCAGCAGCCTGACATTGCATGCTATTCTGTAGTCTGTGATCTACAAGTACACCCAGATCCTTCTCTACCAGTGACTCTGCCAGTTTAATCCCCCCTAAGACATACGATGCATGCAGGTTATTAGTACCCAGATGCATAACTTTACATTTATCCACATTGAACCTCATTTGCCAAGTGGATGCCCAGACACTTAGTCTATCCAAGTCATCTTGTAACTTATGCACATCCTCTATAGACTGTACTGTGCTACAAAGCTTGGTGTCATCTGCAAAGATAGAAACAGAGCTGTTAATGCAATCCTCTATATCATTGATAAATAAATTAAACAACAGCGAGCCCAGTACTGAACCTTGGGGTACACCACTAATAACCGGGGACCAATCAGAGTACGAATCATTGACCACCACTCTCTGGGTACGATCCATGAGCCAGTGTTCAATCCAGTTACAAACTAAAATTTCCAAACCCAAAGACCTTAACTTACCTGTCAGACGTCTATGAGGGACAGTATCAAATGCTTTAGCAAAATCCAGAAACACTATATCCACAGCCATTCCTCTGTCAAGGCTTCTACTCACCTCTTCATAAAAGCAAATTAGATTGGTTTGACAACTTCTATCCTTAGTAAACCCATGCTGGCTATCACTTATAATACAATTATCCCCTATGTATTCCTGTATGTAATCCCTTATAAGTCCTTCAAACAATTTACCCACAATGCACGTTAAACTTACCGGTCTATAGTTTCCTGGGGAAGACCTAGAGCCCTTTTTGAAGATTGGCACCACATTCGCCTTGCGCCAGTCCCTTGGCACAATACCAGACACCAGAGAATCTCTAAATATCATGAACAGGGGTACAGATATTACTGAACTTACCTCTCTAAGAACTCTTGGGTGTAGTCCATCCGGTCCTGGGGATTTGCTTACATTTATATCACTTAACTTACCTTGTACCATCTCTACATTAAGCCAGTTCAGTACATTACATGATGTGTTACCAGCACTGACCTGGCCAATGTCAGCTCCTTCTTCCATAGTGTATACAGAACTAAAGAACCCATTCAGTAGCTCCGCCTTCTCTTGATCGCCTGTGACAACCTCCCCATTATCATTATTAAGGGGTCCTACATGCTCTGTCCTTGGTTTTTTTGCATTTATATATCTAAAAAAATATTTAGGATTAGTTTTGCTTTCTTTGGCCACCTGTCTCTCATTTAGAATTTTTGCTGTTTTTATTACATTTTTACAGATTTTATTAAGCTCCTTGTACTGTTTAAATGTTATAGCTGACCCATCAGATTTGTATTTTTTGAAGGCTATTTTTTTGTTGTTTATTGCTCTTTTAACATCATGTGTCAGCCATGTAGGATTTAGTTTTAATCGTTTATATTTGTTCCCCTTTGGTATATATTTAGCTGTATAGTTATTTAGAGTTGATTTAAAGATGTCCCATTTACCTTCTGTATCAGTATTTGACAACACCTCCCCCCAGTCTATGTCCTGTAGTGCAGCCCTCAGCCCAGGGAAATTTGCCTTTTTAAAGTTATATGTTTTTGCCTTCCCCGCCTGTCTTTGTTTTCTACATTTTAAGTCAAAAGTAACTATATTGTGGTCGCTATTACCAAGGTTTTCCCGCACAGTTACATTACCAACCAGCTCTGCGTTGTTGGAAATGATCAGATCCAACAAGGCATCACTTCTTGTTGGGTCCTCCACAAACTGGCCCATAAAATTATCCTGCAATAAATTTAGGAATTGTCGCCCCTTTGTAGTTTTAGCCAACCCCGGACCCCAATCTATATCTGGATAGTTAAAATCTCCCATTATTACCACTGTACCTGCCCGGGCGGCCCTCTCTATTTGTTTATGAAGCCGAACTTCTATCTCTTCATTGATATTAGGGGGTCTGTAGATTACACCAAATACTATTTTTTCAGTATTTCCCTCCTTTTGTAATTCTACCCACAATGATTCCACATCCTCAGAATCATCACACACTATGGCATCGTTCACACTGACTTTCATACCACTTCTTACATACAGACAGACTCCACCACCTTTTCTGTTCATTCTATCCTTGCGAAACAATGTAAACCCCTGCAGATTGACAGCCCAGTCATGCGAGGAGTCCAGCCATGTCTCAGTGACCCCAACTATATCAATATGTTCCTCCAGTATCAAGGCCTCAAGCTCCCCCATTTTATTTGCTAGGCTTCTGGCATTTGTGAACATACACTTTACATTTCCATCCTTTATGTTATTGGGGTTAATGGGATTCAAGGGTGTAAGTTTTATTTTCCTATGAAGCCTAATCCTATTAACTATTCTAACCCCTCCCTCCGCTCCACCCCCAGGTACATTTATAATTCCCACCTCTCTATCTACACTAACTTCCCCCTCTTTGCTGTAGGTTCCCTCCCCCCAAGTCCCTAGTTTAAACACTCCTCCACCCTTCTAGCCATCTTCTCCCCAAGCAAAGCTGCACCCTCCCCATTGAGGTGCAGCCCGTCCCTACGGTAGAGCCGGTAACCGACAGCGAAGTCAGCCCAGTTCTCCATGAACCCAAACCCTTCCTTCCTACACCAGCTTCTGAGCCACTTGTTTACCTCCCTGATCTCCCGCTGCCTCTCTGGTGCGGCTCGTGGTACTGGTAGTATTTCAGAAAATACTACCTTGGAGGTCCTTGCCTTAAGCTTGCGGCCTAAGTCCCTGAAATCATTTTTAAGGACACTCCACCTACCTCTTACTTTGTCATTGGTGCCAATATGTACCATGACTGCTGGGTCCTCTCCAGCCCCGCCCAACAACCTGTCAACCCGATCCGCGATGTGCCGAACTCGTGCGCCAGGCAGACAACACACTGTTCGGCGATCCCGGTCTTTGTGACAGATTGCCCTGTCTGTCCCCCTAATAATTGAGTCCCCCACCACTAGTACCTGTCTGGCCTGCCCTGTACTCCTCCCTCCCTCCTTACTGGAGCAGACACCCCCCTGGCGGTCAGAGGTGGTATCCTGCTGCAGTTCTGCTAGCTCTGTAATGGCATCCCCCTCATCTGCCAAGCGGGCAAACTTGTTGGGGTGTGCCAGTTCAGGACTAGCCTCCCTGACACTTTTTCCCCTACCCCTCTTTCTAACTGTAACCCAGCTAACGGCCTGACTGTCCTGCAACTCCGTCCCACTGTCCTCCCCCACCTCTATTCCCGAGAGTGCCTGCTCAGTGAGCAGGAGACTCCTCTCCATGTTGTTAATGCTTCTCATTGTTGCCAGTCGCCCCTCTAGATGCAGGATCTGGGCTTCCAAACGGACAACTAGCACACATCTCGCACAACAATATGCACCCTCAAACTGTTGTTCAAGGATTGCATACATTGAACAGGATGTACATTGGACTGCATTTTCCAACATGGAGGCCATCTAATTATGGGGATTTCACAAATGTATAGGAAAAAACAGACAGTCAAAATTACACTTAAAATTTTTTGTAGACCTTGTGGGTTCAAAAATTAAAACTCACAGCGATCTCAACCTCCTGCTTTCAAACTCCAGTTTTTGAAACTCCTCTTTCACGCCCCCTCTTACACAGAAACACTCAGAAAGAGCAAGCTCTCAATAAGAGTCCCAAGCTAAGATTTATACACCTGTGCCCAATCTACTCCTCCTCCCCCCAAAATATGAATGTGGGCTATAGGCAGTCGCACCCACTCCGCACAACAGATAATCACAGTTTTTGAAACTCCTCTTTCACGCCCCCTCTTACACAGCAACACTCAGAAAGAGCAAGCTTATACTTTTTTTATATACTTTTTATTATACTAATATACAATATTATATCTCTCACCATTGCCTGCATAAGGTCCTCCGTTCTTTATAGTCATTATTACTACATGAGATCTAAGATATTCTGATATTTACAAATTTATTATTTTCTTTCTATATAAAATCTCATGTATTGCAATTCTTCCTATGCCGTTGTGTAAATTGCGACATTTGCGTCTTTATATATATATTTTTCTTATCATTATTATACAATACACATTTCTATGTCGCAGTTCACACAATGTTTTGGAGAACTTTTTATACCTCTAGCGGATGCACAGCGGATCAGCCTATGTTTCCCTTGGGCTGCCGGTGTGCAATCGCATAGATTGTTAGTTATTACATTTTTTTATTACATTTGCACTTATTTTTTCTATATATAGTTAATAAAGAATTTGTTTTTATTTCTTTTTAACTCCGATCGCATCATATGATTAATATAACAGTGCATAAGTGTATTTTGTTCTCTATGCTAGTGGATCCGGGTGTGAATGGGAGCCACTCCTGGCTAATTAGCCCTGGGTGCCTCCCCTCGCCCCTGGTTCCATATATAAGAGTACTTGGAATCTGTAATCATTGTACGACTAAGGCCAGCACCTGACCGAAACGCGTCACTTCCTCCCTGTACCTGTTGCCTCGTTGATGTGAATAAAGCCGCACTTACCTGAGCCGAGCTGGAGTTCGCTTTCTTTATTTCCAGGGAAGCAGAGATGCATGGGGTTCATACAGGGGAGCAGAGATGCACAGGGTTCATACAGGGAAGCAGAGATGCACAGGGTTCATACAGGGGAGCAGAGATGCATGGGGTTCATACAGGGAAGCAGAGATGCACAAGATTTTTACAGAGGCCTTCATGTCAGCGTTTATTGTACTGCAGCTTTGAGAGAAAATCATGTCAGGAGGGACGTACAGGAGAAATAACACTCTAGCATGTATGGCTTCATCCAGGGGAAATTGAGAAGGAGGGGAAAATGGATTTTGGCGGCGGCCGCCAATTGGAATCTACACTTGCAGAATTCTGCAAGTGGAGTTTTAGATTAAATCATTAACCTGTCTAGGACCAAGGGCGTACCTGTATGCCCTCAGCGTTTCCGTTCACCACCGGTAACTGGGCGGTGAATGGCACGTGATGCCTGCTGAAATCGTTCAGCAGGCATCCCGTGCCAATGCCTGGGGGGTTTTGTGGCGATTCCAGGTCATATGTGTCTCCGGTGACCCGGTAAATAAGGGTGTTCAGGGCTGTCCAAGACAGGTTCAATCATCCTGAAGTGATAGGAGTGAGGTGGCGTGGGTGCCACCCCACCTATCTCTGCTATTGGTCAGTCAGAAGGGACCGACAAATAGCAGATCGTGGAGGTGGTACATGGGTTAAAATTCAGTTCCTCCGCTCTGCCCACCCACGGTAGTCCGGGCAGAGTGGGGGAACTGTGATGTGAGCAGCGGTGGAGGTCCCTTACCAATTGTGTGCGGTGATCCTCCTCTAAGTGAGGCGTGCAGCGATCGTGCTGTTGACGGGAGCCAGGAGGTGAGTACTTTCCTAGCAACATCTGGAGGGCCACAGTTTGGAGATCACTGTGCAGTGGTCTCTAAATGGTAGCCATCCAGATCTTGCATAACTACAACTCCCAGCATGCACGAACAGCAAATGGCTATCTGGGCATGCTGAGAGTTGTATTTGTGTACCTCCAGCTGTTGCATATCTACAACTCCCAGCATGCCCTTTGGTTATCAGTGCATGCTGGGAGTTGTAGTTTTGCCACAGCTGGAGGCCCACTGGTGAGGAAGCACCCAGTTAGGTAACAGAACCTAACTCAGTGCTTAGCCACCAATGAGCCTCCAGCTGTTGCAAAACTACAACTCCCAGCATGTATGGTCTGTCAGTGCATGCTGTGAGTTGTAGTTATGCAACATCTGGATGGCCACAATTTAGAGACCACTGCACAACTCCTGGCTCCCGTCAACAGCACGATCGCCGCCCGCCACACCTACAGGAGGATCCTCGCCCGCGGTCGGTAAAGGACCGCCACCGCTGCTCACATCACAATTCCCCCGCTCTGCCCGGACTACCGTGGATGGGCAGAGCGGAGGAACTGAACTTTAACCCTCGCGCCACCTCCCCGATCTGCTATTGGTCAGTCACTTCTGACCAGCCAATAGCAGAGATAGGTGGGGTGGCACCCCCGCCACCTCACTCCAATCACTTCAGGGTGATCGAAGCTGTCTTGGACAGCCCCAAACACCCTTATTTACTGGGTCACCGGAGACACATATGACCTGGAATCGCCACAAATCTCCGGTCTGAATTGACCAACATATGGGGCGCTCAGGAGCCCCCCAGGCACTGGCACGGGATGCCTGCTGAACGATTTCTTCAGGCATCCTGTTTCGTTCACCGCCCGGTTACTGGTGGTGACCGGAAACCCTGAGGCCGTACAGGTACGCCCTTGATCCTAGACAGGTTAATTGTGGTGTCCCGGTACCATATTGCGTACCGTACCTTGTATGGTGGTCCCCAAAGTCAGAGTAACTACGCTCAGGTAGGGTCCCCCAGGTGGGACAGCCCCTAGTCGCCTCTCCTCTACTCTAATTCTGTAATGTTTATACATGGACATATTTGGTAATGATGTATATTTAATACAATGTATAGTATACTTACCTTGCTAGCGTTGCAGGACCGATAATCCTCTGTGAAGGTGATTGACATCAGTATGGACAAATTAGCACTAGTCCAGCCCCTGCCCATATAAGGGAGCTGTATGCCAATGATCGCTCTCTTGGGTTACTGCTCTCGTGGATGCCAGACTAGCAGGACAGATCTGCACAACTTTCAAAGACACTCTAGGCCTAATAACCTAACGGCCTCAGCAGAACCTAAACCGTGAGTTCTAAACTAATCCCTGCTAAAGCTAGCGTGACTACTGGACCGCAACTAAATCCCCTAAATCCAGTGGAACAACGCATATTATCCTAAAGACTAAATTGCTTAAAGGGGAACTCCGGTGGAAAAAAAGTTTTTTCAAATCAACTGGTGCAAGAAAGTTAAACAGGTTTGTAGATCACTTTTATTTAAAAAATCTTAACCCTTCTAGTACTTATCAGATTCTATATAATACAGATATACTACAGAGAAATTTGTGAAGTTCTTTCCAGCCTGACAACAGTGCTCTCTACTAACACCTCTGAACTGCCCAGTAGGAGAGGTTTTCTATGGGGATATGATTCTAATCTGGACAATTCTGACACGGACAGAGGTGTCAGAAGAGAGCACTGTTGTCAGACTGGAAAGAAATTCACACATTTCCCTCTTTCATACAGCAGTGAATAAGTACTGGAAGGATTAAGATTTTTTAATAGAAGTAATTTACAAATCTGTTTAACTTTCAGGCACCAGTTGATTTGAAAACATATGTTTTCTACTTCTTTACACCGGAGATGCCCTTTAAGGTCCCAACCTTTGTCAATCTCCAAGAGAATTTGCATTTGTAGAGGAGACTGTTCCTGTTGTGAAGTTTGCATAAAATCTTCAGTAAAAGGACAAGCATTACAGAGGAGCCCTCACCCTGGCGTTACGAATAGCAAGGGTTAATCAGACAACCTTTAGTCACCGCACAGCTACACTCCCCATACCCTACTCCCCCAGGCTATCACATAATGATTTAATCTAAAACTCCACTTGTAGAATTCTGCAAGTGTAGATTTCAATTGGCGGCTGCCGCCAAAATCCGTTTTCCCCTCCTTCTCAATTTCCCCTGGATGAAGCTGTACATGCTAGAATCTTATTTCTCCTGTAAGTCCCTCCTGACATGATTTTCTCTCAAAGCTGCAGTACAATAAACGCTGACATGAAGACCACTGTAAAAACCCTGTGCATCTCTGCTTCCCTGTATGAACCCTGTGCATCTCTGCTTCCCTGTATGATCCCCGTGCATCTCTGCTTCCCTGTATGGACCCTGTGCATCTCTGCTTCCCTGTATGAACCCCATGCATCTCTGCTCCCCTGTACAAACCCTGTGCATCTCTGCTTCCCTGTACGAACCCCGTGCATCTCTGCTTCCCTGTATGATCCCCGTGCATCTCTGCTTCCCTGTATGAACCCCATGCATCTCTGCTCCCCTGTTCAAACCCCGTGCATCTCTGCTTACCTGTATGAACCCCGTGCATCTCTGCTTCCCTGTATGAACCCCGTGCATCTCTGCTTACCTGTATGAACCCCGTGCATCTCTGATTATCTGTATGAACCCCATGCATCTCTGCTTCCCTGTATGATCCCCGTGCATCTCTGCTTCCCTGTGTGAACCCCAAACATCTCTGCTTCCCTGTATGAACCCCGTCCATCTCTGCTTCCCTGTACAAACCCCATGCATCTCTGCTTCCCTGTATGAACCCTGTGCATCTCTGCTTCCCTGTGTGAACCCCATTCATCTCTGCTTCCCTGTATGAACCCCGTGCATCTCTGCTTCCCTGTATGATCCCCGTGCATCTCTGCTTCCCTGTACGAACCCCGTGCATCTCTGCTTCCCTGTGCGAACCCCGTGCATCTCTGCTTCCCTGTACGAACCCCGTGCATCTCTGCTTCCCTGCTTCATCTCTGCCCTCACAGCGGGGAGGAGCGAGGGCAGAGACATGGGTTTGATTATTTCACCGCACGTCTGCAGATAGTTAAGCCACGCCCCCTCACACACACACCCCCCCCCCTCCTGGAGGATGGAGAGCGCCAAAGCGCAGCTCTGCATAATACAAGACAGTGCAGTGGGAGAATGAGGACGTCCACAGCTCCCCCATCCCCCACTCTGTACACACAGGACCTAACTTATCATGGGGAGGTTTGATGTTTTCACGGGGGAAAAGCTCCTCCTCCCCTGCTCTGTACACACAGGACCTCATTCATCACGGTGAGGTTTCAAGCGCAGCTCTGCATAATACAAGAATGAGGACGGCCACAGCTCCCCCCTCCCCCACTCCCTACACACAGGACCTCATTCTTCACGGGGAGGTTTCATGTTTGCACGGGGGAAACACAGAGCGGGGGAGGGGAGAGGGAACATGCAGAGCACCTCACCTCCATAATGACTGCTGTGTGTGAGGAGACACTGGGGATGAGAGGACATAATACACGGGATGGAGATGTATAGACTGCAGGGGAATAAATATCATACTGGGGATGATTTTTATGTGTGAATGACACATGCTGGGACACATGTACTGACACATGCTGGGACACATGTACTGACGAGTGGCAAAAACCATGAAACAGCTGTCTGCTGTCTGCAGATGGGTAGAAACTTCCCTCTTGGGGAGTAGTCTGGCTTGGCATAAAATCCCGATCAGCTTTTTATATTCCTTAACAGGAGCTAAGCTGATACCAGGAAATATTAACTGAAAAGGTTATGTAATGAGCTGCTTTGCATATTCCCCTACCCAGAATGCCCGCGGAGTGCTTAATGGCCTTCTGAAGCTCCGTTACACCAGGAGTCGTGGCCTCGTCCTGAGGCAAATACTCATCCCCTTTAGCTGCTCTCAGGCCTCTTACCCCAGCCAAGCCAGATCACCCTGCTCTGTACTGACGAGTGGCAAAAAACCACGAAACAGTGGTGGCGTGTGAAGTTGTGTTAGCTGTGGGGCAGGTTTAGAGGGCACAAAACATCCAAAGGGGCAAATATACGACATTAGGTGGTCTGTGGTAACGTCAGACACAAAACAATTTGGTCGCTCCCGTAGGGAAACCTTATTGCTGTACAAGCTCATCCGAGCTAAGGACTTGACCGAGCTGGTTCCGGGACTCCCCGCAGCTACTGCAGAGACAGTTTGGACTAATGTGGCCTCAAAGCGGCTTACCAATGGACACAAGGACTTGTCGTGGATGGCCATCAAGGGAGGACTCTCTCTCAGGTCGTTCATGCATGCCCGCAACCTGTGCACAACCCGGTACTGCCCCCGGTGCCCCTACGTGGAGGAAACATCTTTTCACGTGTTTTGGCAGTGCCCCTTTGCACAGGGTCTGTTGGACGCCCTGGAACATGAACTCAGAGACTCTGTACCCAGGAGCTGCCTATCGTACCATTCGGTGCTTTACGGTCTGTTCCCTGGGACCCACGACGTGGAGGCCATCCAGGAGGCCTGGCGCCTTATGAACTGTTTTAAGGACGCAGTGTGGCTTGCCAGGAACCGCCTCGTGATCAACAGGGAGAACATGTCCATCCGGGACTGCCGCAGGTTCATCAAGAGCCTGCTTAGAGACTATTCCATCTTGGACAGCCCGGCCGTTGATGAGGAAGAAGAGGAGTGAAGACCCCTCTCCTCCCATGTCACCTTGAAGATATAGCCCAGCAGTTTGGCCCTGTGATCCGCCCCCTCCCCACCCCCACATAGTCGCCCACACCCCTACCCCGATCACAGATTGTATTGTTTTGTTGTTCGATCTCTTGTGCTTTTCTATTACAGGATTGAGCGGAGTGTTAGAGTAGCATGACGTGCGATGTATAGCTTAGGGAACCTTTGCTGTGTATTGTACTGTCATGCTTTGTGTGATTGTAATTTATTGTATGACTTGTAATGACTGAACGGACAATAAAGCTCTTTCAATGAAAAAAAATAAAAAAACACGAAACAGCTGTCTGCAGATGGGTAGAAACTTCCCTCTCGGGGAGTAGTCTGGCTTGGCATAAAATCTCGATCAGCTTTTTATATTCCTTAACAGGAGCTAAGCTGATACCAGGGAACATTACCTGAAAAGGTGATGTAATGAGCTGCTTTGCATATTCCCCAATATATATATAAGTTGGAGAGCAGCACTCCCAAGCCGAATGTAGATGGGTGCAATCGGTCTCAGGGACCTCGTTCCTAGGTCCAAAAGGCTGTATAGACAAACAAAGGCTACTGCAGCACACCAAGTAGATGTGCAAAGGGGTTTATTCCAGTGTTAATACAGGCGACGTTTCTGTGGCCTCACACCACCATTTTCAAGCAACAACTGAGTGATTCAGGGAGCCTTAAATAGTTACACAAATATGGGCTCATCATACATAATTAACAATAATTAGTTACTTAAGATAGTGTATAAAAATAAAAGTTATAAAAAGTGATACAATATAAGATGTCATAAAGACAATTTACAAGTATGGTAAAGTGCATAATCATAAAAAAGTGACTGAAGTGCATTAAAAACAAATATTCACATAATGAGCATAAACAGGAACAGGTGGTATGAATAATACATTTAAATCTTGTTAGGGGCGGGGCTTACCGCACAGAGGATTCACAGTAAACAGTACATACCTTACAGTAATGTATGGCAACATGCAGCGGCGTCCACGCTGCTCCCACTTCCGGGATGGTATTACCCAGCAGTCACAGTGTCAGCTGACGTGTAGCTCACGTGTATAGCACGTAGTTCGCGAGGGCGCATCAGGGGATCAAAATCCCACGTGTCCATGTGTAAAAAGGGCATAAGCATAGTATTAGATATCAGACATGCCGTCTGGATGCAGATGTATTAACACCTGATGGTCCACTTAGTATAAACATAAACTGAAAGGTCCAAAAGAAATATGGAATAGGAAAACAAATAAAAAAAGAAAAAAAAATTGGTTTGTCTGGTCTTGAACCCATGGCACTCATGTCCAGGAAGCTAAGCACAGTATCTCCCTACCCCATCACTTGCATGCTTTGCCACCATCTCCCATTACTGGGTGAGGAGGCAGAAGAGTTCTATCTAATAGGTGTAAAACATCACCTAGTGAGACAGGATAGTCATGCTGCAACATCGTGGGACCACATAATTCTGTGTGGAGAGTGCTACATTCGTATACAGCAGTCATTCAGTGGGAAAGACAACCAGTTACAATAAAGTAATGAAATTAAATAAAAAACTTTATTGGACCCTAGTATAGAATCAAATGTTGAATAACGGCAGATAAATCTGTAACTGCTCGTCACACCAACCCAATTTGGGGGAAAAAGTGTATATAAAAGAATACAAGAAGATAAAAAAAATTATACTATATTGGCTAGTCGACATATGTGCTGCAAGAATATTGGACGCAAAAAATTCTCTATGTTCTCCTCTGTTCGGTGGCACCCACCAATCTTCCAGTAAATATTCTAAAAGAAAGAAAGAAGAGAGAAAAAAAATAAAAAAATTAATAAGTAATAATAACAAAATCAGTACAGATAATCAAATCTAGTGGGGACATAGTCAGGATAGGCCGTCATGGTTTATGCTGTATAAATCTGTGGTGTAACCATAAATTCAACATTTAGACCTTTTGGTCGCAAAGACTGAAACTCATGTATCCACTTGAGTTCCCTCTTTTTTAGAAGGCTAGTTCGATCACCTCCCCGTTTTGGAGGAGGGATATAGTCGATTAGGATACATTGAGATCTTGCTCATTGTGGTTGGCATCCACAAAATGTTTGGCCACAGGGAGGTCCATACGTTTTTTTCGGATGCTATACCTGTGTTGATTTATCCTGGTCTTGAAATCACATGTGGTCTCCCCCACATAGAGGAGACCACATGGACAGACCAGGACATACACAACAAAGTCTGAGGTACAAGTCAGGTAATGTTTGATTCTGTAAACTTATCTTGTGCCAGGGTGGGTGAAATTAGGACCCTTAATCATATATTTACAATTAACGCATTATCGGCAGGGGTATGAACCCGGGCCGGCAACGCTAAGGTATCTTTGTGGATTCAATCTCAGAGACACATAAGATTTCACCAATCTGTCTCTGAGATTGGTGCCTCGTCTATATGATAATAGGGGGCGAATTTGAAATTCAGGGATATCTGGAAAGCTTTTTTGTATAATACCCCAATGTTTGTTAAGTATTGAGACAATCTCTTTAAAGATTGTGGACAGAAACGGAATGCGAGGGTTTGATTTTTTTTTGCTACCAGTCTGTAGTAAATCTTGTCTGTTAAGGGCTAAAACACGAGACTTACCCTCGTGTAGTAATTGTTGAGGATAGCCTCTTTGTATAAAATTTCGGATCATCCTGTCCAATGCAGGTTCGAGCTTATCCTCCACTCCGATGATGCGTCTTGCCCGCAGCATCTGGCTGGTGGGCAAGGATCGCACCATCAGGCGAGGGTGACAGCTGGAAAAGTGTAAGATCGAATTGCAGTCAGTTTCTTTCACATAGAGTTCTGTAACAAGACAATCGCCCTCGATCCTGACCAATGTGTCCAGGAATGAGACCTCCGTCTCAGGGGCATCTAGCCTAAATTTAATATGAGGGTTCAGTGTGTTCAAATTGGACGCATGGAAAGCATATAGGTGGTCCATATCGCCCCCCCCCAAACCAAAAACACGTCATCTATGTACCTCCTATGTGCTGCTCCTACCTCCTATGTGCTGCGGTCACCTTTGTTTGTCTATATATATATATATATATATATATATATATATATATATATATATTAGTGTGCTGTGTATAACTGTATATATATATTTATATATATATATATATTAGTGTGCTGTGTATAACGCTGTATATATATATTTATATATATATATATATATATTAGTGTGCTGTGTATAACGCTGTATATATATATATATATAAGTGTGCTCTGTGTATAACGCTGTATATATATGTGGTGTCCCAGTACACGTACATTGTGTCAAGGTATTGTAGGCCCTGTCAGATTGAGACCACCAGTGTCCTGGGGGCTCCCCTGCAGGGACTCAGGTAGAAATGTATATATGGTTGTACTCGAGAAGGGTAATATGTATAAAATTATTGTGCTATCTAGTCAAGGCACAAAATCCTGCGTGGTGGTTGATTGTTTTCTCTAGGGGTCTATCCAGACACAGTCAGGAGTTACTTAAACTGCCCCCATCGCCAACTTCACGTGTAAATAGAGATGGTGTTGCGTAGATCCACACGTACTAATTTTGGACAACCCCCAGCAAGATATAGGGATTAGTCTAAAAACATGTACATAACCATATGTAGATAAACTACATACACATAAGTCAGTATACACCTCAAGTATACTTCATTGATAATTCACTACAAGTGTATCTAATGGGTAAACCATTATCAGCTCAAAACCTTTTAACCCTGTTTGTGCACAGGAACCTACCTGGCCAGTAAGTATCCTGTCCCTAACTTAAGCACTATAGTAAAGAAAAAAAGGGTCTATAAAAATATCTAGCTTTGTATTACATGCATACATAAAAATATCTAGCATCAAATAAAATGTGATCTGGGGAGAAGTGCTTGATCGCCCAAGGGCCCCAGTAGCCAAGGCATTGAGTAGAGAGCCTCCGGCAGCCCAATCCGCACCTATTAGTATAAGAAATGTATCTAATGTTACGTAATATAAGGTAATATAATGTACAGTAAAGTTATATAAGTCTGTATATTCAGCTACAAAATTGTCTAGTTAGACATATCAACTGTGTATAGTGTATCATATGCATAGTTCACTTATAGAAAGTACATAGAAAGGTCTTTACAAATGTATATACATGTGTACAGGTTATAAATAGTCAAATAGCTAAGTCTTATTAATAAGAACTCTTCAATACTCTGGATAATCGGTCTACTAAACCAGTCTGTTAGTATACTTAGATAAATGCTATCCCATTTACACCTACTTATTATACAGGTGACGTAGCAAATCATATAATGACAATACTATCCTAGTTATAACTATAAATCTAAATAGTTTATACACATAGGTATAGTCTGAAGGTTATGTTAGAGATCCAACACGAAAGAAGAAAAAAAAAGAAAAATCCTGTTTGAAACTCTTTGATAAGATATAATAGGTATATATATTCTGTCTGGGACCCAAATAACCACGTATCCTACACCAATAATGTTTTGTATCCTACCTCTAAAAGCCTGACATGGACGTTTGTGTGTAAAATGCCTCAGGACTTCTTATGGCCCCAAGGCCACTTCGCTCATCAATCCGACAGTACCTTTATCGTCGAGGACGACTTCTGTTTAGTGGTGGGGTTTGTGGTGTCCTAGTACAGGTCCATTGTGTCAAGGTATTGTAGGCCCTGTCAGATTGAGACCTCCAGTGTCCTGGGGGCTCCCCTGCAGGGACTCAACCATTTCTAATATGTATTTGCACTGTTATAACTTAGCAATCCGTTATTAGGTGTATGTAGCTTTAAGTATGTTATCTAGCAACCTCATGCTCAGTCAGGGTATGTAAGAGTGGAGGACTGAGGGCTAGACTAAACTTTTGTGTAAGGTATTATGTTATTACTTGTATGTAACTTTATTGTTAATCCTAAAGGGGATACAGACAACTCTATGATCCACAGCTGCCTGGCCAATGGGCTTTAGTTTAGCCTTCCCTAATAAGGGGTGGCATTTCCTGTGTAGTTCGGAGTAGGGGTCAGCAGTGCAGCAGTGGAGTGGTGTGCAGGAGTTCACGAGTTCAGGAGAGAAGTTGAGTTCAGAGTGAAGAATCATCAATTCAATTCAAGTACAGAGTGGAGAAATATCAAGCCTTTACTTCAGCCTTGATCAGAGAATTCCTAAAGGACAATTCATTATCTTCCGGCGAAAAGTCACAAATCTACCAACACTTCAGTAAGTGATTTTAATCTCAAGCCTAATATAGCGCAGAGCTAAAACTCCTAGTCCGGCCATAAGAGCCAAGCATATATGGTATATCAAGTCCAGGCACTGCAAGCTGTGTGGTCCTCTAGAGACTGTCTGTTAAACCTTTGGGAGACTTTGGTTGAGCGCTGTGGAGATTGTACCACCTATCTTCAAGTTAGTAAAGCCTCCGTTAAACTGCAACCTAGTGTGGAGTCCAATCTTTCCTTGCTAGCCTGTGGGGAGACGGAGTTCCCCGGACCTGTAGTACCCCGGGAGATACCAAGACTACAGTGGCGTCACGTGACATTAAGGGTTAATACCATCCGATCCTGGGTTCATAACCCCCCCAAGAACCAAGTAGCTAACCCCAGCGTAGCGGTGGCTGCGGACCTCACCCGTGGTCACCACATATATATATAGTATATATATATATATATATATATATATATATAGTGTATATATATATACTGTGCTGTGTCCACTGATATGCACTTAATTTATGCTGCATCGTTCTGAAATCACAGACACAAACCCTGTGGATGTCAGCGATTCTTCAGCCTGTACCGATGCGCATAATATACATGCATTTTCATGACATTGATTGAATAAAAGGTTTGTGCACATTGAATTTACTGTGCACAAACCCCGCCCACATTTCACTCCGTGACGGCTGTATATCGCCCCACTATGAGCTTCTCCTGCCACCCACTGTGCTTGCTATGGCACTAGCACAGGCTACTTTAAAAGCATTTAAATTTACTGCACATAAACCCCGCCCACATTCCACTCCATGACGGCTGTATATCGCCCCACTAATAGCCTCACCTGCTACCCACACTGCTACTTACTGTGCTAGCTACGTTACTAACGCAAGCTACTCTTAAAGCAACAAAGCTTTACAGTTGGTGATTTCAATAACAAATAAACACTCAATACTAAACTTATTTGATTCTCACAATACCTACACTATTTTATTAAAAGCAAGCTTATGTTCTTAAAGGGTACCTCTCATCAAAAAAACTTTTGATATATTATAAATTTATGTATGCAGAATAACTTTACAATTGCATGTTATTAAAAAATATGCTTCTTTCTATTTCATTTTCCACTTTGAAGAAATGACCACTAGGGGTCTCCCTACCAGTCCTGGCAGCAAGCATTTCAGACTCATGCTGGAGTCCTAAACACTACGAGCTGCCAGTCTGCTTTGTTCACAAAGGAGAACACTCAGAGCTGCCAGCCTGCTTTGTTCACAGCCTGTTTGGCTGTGAACAAAGCAGGCTGGCAGCTCTGAGTGTTTAGGACTCCAGCATGAGTCAGAAATGCTTGCTGACAGGACTGATCGGGAAAAATACAATAGAAAGAAGCATATTTTTCAGTAACATGCTATTGGAAAGTTATTCAACATTCATTAATCTAAAATATATCAAAAGTTTATTTGATGAGAGGTACCCTTTAAAGCTTTGTGATTTTAAATGTGTTATGTAAACTAACTTTTTTACTACTGTTCTGTGAATTCCCTAATTAACGTGACCTTTCCAAGGACACCATGAGGGTATTTATTGTGGGCTCTACTATCTCTCTGTATGCACCTGTCTGACGAAGGGTCCATTTCGGACCGGAAACGCGTTACTTTGTGCTAATTGATCAGCCTTTTGCACAATAACCTTGGGTCCTTACTTATCTACTGCATCTGATCAGCGCCTGAAAACTAGATTTTTACCTCTAAGCATTTTCCACCGGACCAGTTGCCCTAATTCCGGACAAGCTACGGCTGCAGATCGGAGCATCATATAAAACCAGATGCCTACTGAGGTGTTGTGCTCTTAGCACAACCCTATATGGTGAGTGTAAAATCGCTTATCATTGCATTGCTGTCTCTTATCCTTGACATATTACACTAGGGGCATGTATCCCCTTTTTTCCCCCTGCAACACCTATATTGTATCTTAGTAGTCTCCTGGGGGTTGTAGTTCACCAACAACTCTATTGTATCTCAGTAGTTGTCATGATCACACCCTATCGGTCCAGCCAAGACATTAGAGAGAGTGTGATGGTGCAAGGGTTAAAGCCGCCAGACCTCTTGGTATACACTACTAGTCCCAGCAAGTCACCAAATTAACCCTTAGATAAACGTGTTTTACCAGAGATCCCTTCAGAAAGGTGAGCTCATATATTTAGAGATCAAAGACCAGAGCTGATTAATTAAACATTTAATCTGATAAAAGGTATCACCATGCTATATATATATATATATAAAAATACAGAAACAAATGACATACAGGAACAAAAATATATAATAGAGTTTGGCAAGGAAAGTTCAGAAAACAAAAGATGAAGTTCTAACAGCATGAGGGCATCAGTCCATGAGAGTGAGAGTCCAGCTGTTCTTAGGATAGTCTTGTCAGCTTTGGGCACAGCCTTCAACACCCTGTGTCTAGCATTGTTTTAAATAAAATATCTGCTTTCTTGGGAGGGAGACTCCATTCCCCCCTCCCCTCTGATCCCACCAGGGGGTCTTCTCTCTTCCTGGCCCCTTATCTGTTTGATTATAGGATGGGAACAGAGTGCATGGCTTCAAAAAAGCCTTTGACTTCAAAGGAGATACAAACAGACAGCCAGACCCCCAATAAAATGCAATACACAAAAGGACACACCGTCCGAATGACCTCTCACCCATGTCCTGGACAATCCATCACACACAGTCATAACATATAATACACATATAGGATTTTAATAATCAGGCCTTGGGCCTGACAGTAGTCTCCTGGGAGTTGTAGTTCACCAACACCTCTATTGTATCTCAGTAGTCTCCTGGGAGTTGTAGTTCATTAACACCTCTATTGTATCTCAGTAGTCTCCTGCGGGTTGTAGTTCATACAACAGTGTTTCCCAACCATGGTGCCTCCAGATGTTGCAAAACTACTACTCTCAGCATTCCCTGGTTGGGAAACACTGGTATACACACACATAAAAGGGACTACAACTCCCAGCATGTGTCATTCAGGAGTCCCCCCCCCCCTCACACATAGAATTCATCCCCAGTATGATATTTATTCCCCTGCATTCTATGTCTCCTTGACACACAGAAATCCCCCCCGTGCAGTGCAGTCTGTCCTCCTCATACATTATTAGGTGAGGAGCTGTGCACGGACGTCCTCTCTCCCCCCTCCTGCTCTGTGTTTTCCCCGTGCAAACTTGCA
Source organism: Hyla sarda (assembly GCF_029499605.1). NCBI lineage: Eukaryota > Metazoa > Chordata > Amphibia > Anura > Hylidae > Hyla > Hyla sarda. The sequence goes on from NC_079192.1 coordinate 355,363,839, forward strand.
GCCTCCCCGTGGTAGATTAGGTCCTGGGGAGACAGAGCAGGGGGAGGGGATGGAGATGTGCACGTCCTCGCTCTCCCCGTCCTCGCTCGCCCCCTGCTTCTTGTGTAATGTAAGATCAGGGGGTGTGAAGTGAGATTTCCAAACCCAAGGGGCGTGGCATAATTCCCCCTGCAGTGTCTTCTTGTAGAGCGAGGGGTGTGAAGTGAGATTTCCGAGCCTAAGGGGCGTGGCTTAATTATGTCCTGCAGACGTGTGATCTCGGCCTCTGCCCTCGCTACTCCCCGCTCCTCCCCGCTCTAGCCTCGGAAAACTTCGCAGAGCGAAGGGAAGGAGTGAAAGGACTGAGGGGAGGAGCGGTTCGGTTTCTGCATGGGTTCGGAAATCTCCCCTCACGCCGGCAGTAAAAAAAATAAATAAAGATGTACATACCTTCCTCCGCTCCCCCGGACCTCCGGTAACCGGCTCCAGCCTCCGCCACAATCCACTTCCTGGTTGCCGGTGGTTGGAGAATCATACTGTGCTCAGCCAATCACCAGCCGCAGTGAAGTCCGACTTGGCCGGCGATAGGCTGAGCGGCAGTGTGACGTTTTCGGCCCCGGGAGCAGGTGCTGATGTAGTGAAGAATTTTTTGTCCTGAAGTGTTCTCACACTGCCGCTCAGCCTTTCGCCGGCCGAGTCGGACTTCGCTGTGGCCGGTGATTGGCTGAGCGCAGTATGATTCTCCGACCACCAGCAGAGGATCGCGGCGGAGGCCGGAGTCAGTTACCAGAGGCCCCGGAGGAGCGGAAGACGGTATATACATCTTTATTTTTTTACTGCCGGCATTATGGGGGACAATTTTTATATTCCGGAGTTCTCCTTTAACTCCGACCTGAAATTGTTTACTAAGGTTCTGACGGCTCGCCTTTGTGGCTTCCTACCCTCCTTAATCCATAAAGATCAGGTTGACTTTATCCTCTGTCGCCAGGGTGGGGATAACACTAGATGGGTTGTGGGTCTGATAGACTTAATCAATTGGTGCTCAGAGCAGGCCCTGGTTCTTAGCCTTGATGCCGAGATGGCCTTTGATAGGCTGAGCTGGCCAATCCTTTTTGCTACCCTTCAAAAACTTGGGATCTCGGGGCCTTTTCTAACTGCCTTACGGGGCCTCAATTCTTCTCCCACTGCTTCTATTAAACTCCCTCATGTTACTTCCCCAAGTTTTCCTCTATATAACCCTTTAAGGACTCAGCTCATTTTCACCTTAACCCCTTAAGGACTCAGCCCATTTGGGCCTTAAGAACTCAGACAATTTTACTTTTTGTTTACGTTTTTTCCTCCTCGCCTTCAAAAAATCATAACTCTTTTATATTTTCATCCACTGACTAGTATGAGGGCTTGTTTTTTTCAAGATCAGTTGTCCGTTGTAATGCCATCACTCACTTTACCATAAAAATGTATGGCGCAACAAAAAAATACTATTTGTGTGGGGAAATTAAAAAGAAAACCGCAATTTTGCTAATTTTGGAAGGTTTCGTTTTCACGCCATACAATTTAGGGTAAAAATGACATGTTCTTTATTCTTTGGGTCAATACGATTAAAATGATACCCATGATAACATACTTTTCTTTTACTGTTGCGCTTGAAAAAAATCGCAAACTTTTAAAATAAATTAGTACGTTTAAAATTCCCCAATTTTGAAGAACTATAACTTTTTCATTTTTCCGTATAAGCGGCGGTATGAGGGCTCATTTTTTGCGCCGTGATCTGTATTTTTTATTGATACCATATTTGCTTATAAAAAACTTTTAATCCATTTATTATTAATTTTTTTCTTGTAATAAAATGTTATAAAAAAAAGCAGCAATTTTGGACTTTTTTTTTTTTTTTTTTAAGTTCACGCTGTTCACCTTACGGTATCATTAACATTTCATTTTAATAGTTCAGATATTTACGCACACGGCGATACCAAATATTTTTTTAACACTTTTTGGGGTGAAATAGGAAAAATGGGACAATTTAAGTTTTTATTGCGGGAGGGGGTTTTTCAATTTTTTTTACTTTTACTTTTATTTTTACACTTTAATAGTTCCCATAGGGGACTATTTATTTATAGCAATCATTTGATTGCTAATACTGTTCAGTGCTATGAATAGGACATAGCACTGATCAGTGTTATCGGTCATCCTCTGCTCTGGTCTGCGGGAAGGCAGATCAGAGCAGAAGACGCCAGGAAGGCAGCGGAGACAGGTGAGGGGACCTCCGTCTGCTGTGCTGGATGATCGAATCACCGCTGCAGTGTTGCGAGCGATCCTCCATTTTAGTGACCGCGATACTGCAGATGCCTTGATCTGTATTGATCACGGCATCTGAGGGGTTAATGGCGGACATCCGCGGGATCGCGGATGTCCGCCATTAATGGCGGGTCCCTGGCTGCGATCAGCAGCCGGGACATGCCGCGCATGATCCGGGCATCGCTCCGATGCTCGCGTTTATGCTTAGGACGTAAATGTACGTCCTGGTGCATTAAGTACCAGCTCACCAGGACGTACATTTACGCCAGGCGTCGTTAAGGGGTTAAGGACGCAGCCCTTTTTTGCAAATCTGACCACTGTCATTTTAAGCATTAATAACTCTGGGATGATTTTACTTTTCATTCTGATTCACAGATTGTTTTTTCGTGACATATTCTACTTTATGTTAGTGGTAAAATTTAGTCGATACTTGCATCATTTCTTGGTGAAAAATTCCAAAATTTGATGAAAAATTTGTAGTGTTTTTAGGGTGCATTCACATGGGCGGAGGTTTACAGTGAGTTTCTTGCTGGGAGTTTGAGCTGCGGCGGAAAATTTGCCGCATCTCATACTTGAAGCAAAACATTTGCTGTAAACCCGCCCATGTGAATGTACCCTGTACATTCACATGGGGGGGTCAAACCTCCAGCTGTTGCAAAACTACAACTCCCAGCATGCACTGACATTCTGGGAGTTGTAGTTATGCAACAGCTGAAGGCACCTTGGTTGCAAAACATTGAGTTAGGTAAAAAACTCTGTTTCACAAGCAATGTGTCTCCAGCTGTTGCAAAACTGCAACAATAAGCATTCATTGACAGTCGAAGGGCATGCTGAGAGTTGTAGTTTTGCAACAGCTGGAGGAACACTGCTACAACTTCCAGCATGCCCTTTGGTAGTCTGAGTTGTTGTTATGCAACATCTGGATGCACACTTTTTCATTGAAATGTGCCTCCAGCTGTTGCATAACTACAACCCCCAGTATGCACAGACTACCAAAGGGCATGCTGGGAGTTTTAGTTGGAACTCCAGCTGTTGCAAAACGATCCTGCTGCTCCTGTCGCCGCCACCGCACCAGAGGAAACACCGGCTGGACCAGGGCAAGGTAGGAGACCCCCGCCATCCCAATCACCGCCCAGCAGGGTCGTGATTGGTCGGTCGTTCCGATCGATCAATCACGTGATCGAACAGCCCCATTCACCCTTTTTTTCCAGGTCACCAGAGACCCTATTGACCCGGAATAGCCGAAAATCGACAGTCTGAATTGACCGGCTATTAGCGGTGATCGGCGACATTGGGGGGTCTCAGGACCCCCCCAGGTGTAAGCACGGGGTGCCTGCTGATAGATCTCAGCAGTCACCCTGGTCTGGTCCCCGCTTGGCGAGTGGCGGGGACCCAAATTCCCACGGCCCTACCCATACGCTCTCAGTCCTTAACCCCTTAAGGACAATGGACGTACTCCTACGCCCCCGTTTCCGAGTCCTTAAGGACCGAGGACGTAGGAGTATGTCCTGTCCATTCCCGCCCCCCCGCTGCTAGCCGGAGGGGAGCCGGTGCCCGATGCCTGCTGAAATCGTTCAGCAGGCATCGCGGCATATCGCCCAGGGGGGTCATTATGCCCCCCATGTCGGCGATGGCCGCAGATCGCTGGACAATTCAGTCCAGCGATCTGCGGCGATTCCGGGTCAATCTGGTCTCCAGTGACCCGGTGACCCGGAATTACTGGCTGATCGGGGCCGTCAGAGACGGCCCCGAACAGCCAGAGCCAGCAGGGGTGAGGTGGCACTGGTGCCACCTCACGATCACCCTGATTTGTCGGCCGGATTACCCGCTCACGTCCTCCGGAAGAGGGGCGGAGCGGGTTGCGGGAGTGACACTCGCAGCAAGCGCACTGGCGCTTGCTGCGGGTGTCACTCCCGCAACCCGCTCCGCCCCTCTTCCGGAGGACATGAGCGGGTGCGGGACGTGCACCCCGGGTGCTGGGGACCCCGATCCCCGGCGATAATGTTGGGATCGGGGCCCCAGGAGCGACGGCGGCGGCGGCGGGACTGACCTGCACGGCGTGGATCAGCAGCAGCAGGAGGTGAGTGACAGCCTCCTGCTGTTGCTTAGCAACAGCTCCCAGCATGCACAAACGGCATGCTGGGAGCTGTAGTTATGCAACAGCAGGAGGCAGACCACCACAACTCCCAGCATTCCCTTATGGGCATGTTGGGACTTATGGTTTTGCAACAGCTGGAGGCACATTTTTTCTATGGAAAAGTGTACCTTCAGCTGTTGTATAACTACAACTCCCAGCTTGCACAATCTGCTTAAGTGCATGCTGGGAGTTGTAGTGGTGCATCTGGTGGTTGCATAACTACAACTCCCAGCATGCCCGTTGGCTGTCGGTGACTGCTGAGAGTTGTAGTTTTGCAACAGCTGAAGGCACACTGAGTTAAGTAGCAAACCAGTGTGTCTCCAGCTGTTGCATAACTACAATCCCCAGCATCCCCAGCCAAAGTAGTATGCCTCCTGCTGTTGCATAACTACAACACCCAGCATGCCCTTCCGCTGTCCGTACATGCTGGGGGTTGTAGCTTTTGCAACAGCTGAAGGCACACTGGTTGCAAAACACGGAGTTTGTTACCAAACTCGGTGTTTCACAGCCAGTGTGCCTCCAGCTGTTGCAAAACTACAACTCCCAGCATTCACTGATAGACCGTACATGCTGGGAGTTGTAGTTTTGCAACAGCTGGATGTTTCTCCCCCCCCCCAATGTGAACGTACAGGGTACACTCACATGGGCGGAGGATTACAGTAAGTATCCGGATGCAAGTTTGAGCTGCGGCAAATTTTCTGCCGCAGCTCAAACTGCCAGTGGGAAGCTACTGTGAACCCCCCGCCCGTGCGACTGTACCCTAAAAACACTACACTACCACAAAATAAAATAAAAAGTAAAAAACACTACATATACACATTCCCCTACACAGCCCCCCTCCCCAATAAAAATGAAAAACGTCTGGTACGCCACTGTTTCCAAAATGGAGCCTCCAGCTGTTGCAAAACTATAACTCCCAGCATGCACTTATAGAACCTACATGCTGGGAGTTGTAGTTTTGCAACAGCTGGATGTTCCCCCCTCCCCAATGTGAACGTACAGGGTACACTCACATGGGCAGAGGTTTACAGTAAGTATCCGGCTGCAAGTTTGAGCTGCGGCAAATTTTCTGCCGCAGCTCAAACTGCCAGCGAGAAACTACTGTGAACCCCCCACCCGTGCGACTGTACCCTAAAAACACTACACTAACACAAAATAAAAAGTAAAAAACACTACATATGCACATACCCCTACACAGCCCCCCTCCCCAATAAAAATGAAAAACGTCTGGTACGCCACTGTTTCCAAAACGGAGCCTCCAGCTGTTGCAAAACAACTACTCCCAGCATTGCCAGATAGCCGTTGACTGTCCAGGCATGCTGGGAGTTTTGCAACAGCTGGAGGCACCCTGTTTGGAATTACTGGCGTAGAATACCCCTATGTCCACCCCTATGCAAGTCCCTAATTTAGACCTCAAATGCGCATGGAGCTCTCACTTTGGAGCCCTGTCGTATTTCAAGGCAACAGTTTAGGGCCACATATGGGGTATCGCCGTACTCGGGAGAAATTGTGTTACAAATTTTGGGGGGTATTTTCTGCTATTACCCTTTTTAAAAATGTAAAAATTTTGGGAAACCAAGCATTTTAGGTAAAAAAAAAATTTTTTTTTTTTACACATGCAAAAGTCGGGAAACACCTGTAGGGTATTAAGGTTCACTTTACCCCTTGTTACGTTCCCCGAGGGGTCTAGTTTCCAAAATGGTATGCCATGTGGTATTTTTTTGCTGTTCTGGCACCATAGGGGCTTCCTAAATGCGGCATGCCCCCAGAGCAAAATTTGCTTTCAAAAAGCAAAATGTGACTCCTTCTCTTCTGAGACCTGTAGTGCGCCAGCAGAGCACTTTTCACCCCCATATGTGGTGTTTTCTGAATCGGGAGAAATTGGGCTTCATATTTTGCAGGGTATTTTCTGCTTCTATCCTTTTTAAAAATTTAAAATTTTTGGCAAACCAAGCATTTTAGGTAAAACATTTTTTTTACATATGCAAAAGTCGTGAATCACCTGTGGGGTATTAAGGTTCACTTTACCCCTTGTTACGTTCCCCGAGGGGTCTAGTTTCCAAAATGGTATGCCATGTGGTTTTTTTTTTTTGCTGTCCTGGCACCATAGGGGCTTCCTAAAGGTGACATGCCCCCCAAAAACCATTTGTCGCTCCTTCCCTTCTGAGCCCTCTACTGCGCCCGCCGAACACTTTACATGGACATATGAGGTATGTGCTTACTCGAGAGAAATTGGGTTTCAAATACAAGTAAAAATTTTCTCCTTTCTACCAATTGCAAAAATTCAAAAATTGGGTCTACAAGAACATGCGAGTGTAAAAAATGAAGATTATGAATTTTCTCCTTCACTTTGCTGCTATTCCTGTGAAACACCTAAAGGGTTAATACACTTATTGAATGTCATTTTGAATACTTTGGGGGGTGTAGTTTTTTTATAATGGGGTATTTCTAATATGAAGACCCTTCAAATCCACTTCAAACCTGAACTGGTCCATGAAAAATAGCGAGTTTGAAAATTTTGTGAAAAATTTCAAAATTGCTGCTGAACTTTGAAGCCCTCTGGTGTCTTCCAAAAGTAAAAACTCATAAATTTTATGATGCAAACATAAAGTAGACATATTGTATATGTGAACCAAAAATTTTTATTTTATTTTGAATATCCATTTTCCTTACAAGCAGAGAGCTTCAAAGTTAGAAAAATGCAAAATTTTCTTTTTTTTCATAAAATTTGGGTTTTTTTCACCAAGAAAGGATGCAAGTTACCATAAAATTTTACCACTAAGTTAAAGTAGAATATGTCACGAAAAAACAATCTCGGAATCAGAATGATAACTAAAAGCATTCCAGAGTTATTAATGTTTAAAGTGACAGTGGTCAGAATTGCAAAAAACGCTCTGGTCCTTAAGGTGTAAAATGGCCTGGTCCTAAAGGGGTTAAGGACTTCGAAACGGGGTTGTCCTTAAGGGGTTAAATTGGTCTCCTTGGCTTTGCCTATGAGGTCATTTCTCTATAAGGACAGAGTCCATTGCATATGTTGAGATATAAGGGACCATGAATCCGCAATGAGGAGGATGTTGTCTAGATAAATAATTAGACGAACACCTCGCCTCCTGAGATATGATGCCACCGGTTTCAATAATTTTGTGAAACACCATGGTCAGGATGTTTGTCCGATCAGAAGACTGGAAAATTGTCATTTGGTGTATTCCCATATAAATTGGAGATATGACGAGGATATGGAGGGGTGCATAGGCACCGTGAGATAGGCGTCTTTTAGGTATAATTTTACTAACAATTACTAACCTTGCCACAGTAGATCTCTTAACAGATGGATGGGACATCAGTAGAAATTGAGGTATCTTCATCCTCAGAATCCTCCTTATAAACATAATCCTCATCATCTGATGAAGCTTGAGAAGTGTCAGAGGATGAACTAGAGGATGTGACATAAGAGTCAGTTTTCTCTTCCGTAAGGAAGATTTCTTGGCCCGAATAACATTGAATTCCTCACGGGCTGAGGGTTTGGGATGCAATTTGGAAGCATCAGTAATAGTGGTGCGAGATTGATGCACACTGTCAATATTTGTCTATTTACCCTGTTTCTTGATGATTTTGTGGCATGCGGTAGGAGGATTTATTTAAATTAAATTCCTTTTCTGGGAAACCTTCCCAGATTTTTTTTTAACCCTTTTGCCTTATTGAGGTAGATCTTGAGGAGGGGCAGCGGATGTAACCTGAGCCATAGACATGGATACTGACGTAGATATAGTGAGTTGTATGGTATTCATGGTAGACTGAATTGCATTGCAGACAGAAAAATCTACCATGGACCGTAAATGTGTCTCATCAAAAATATCCTGTTCCTCAGAGACAGGTGATTTATTGTTGTCACGTTCAGTAGACATAATTTGTATTAATGTGCATAAAGAAGCCAAGGAATGATGGAAAAATCTCCAAAAGGCATCAAATTACAGATTAGACATTCTTATAATATGTCAACAAAAGTTAGATTTTATTTCCATCATTTACACTTCAAAATAATCAAATAATCAAAATAACAGAAAATAAAAAAATGGCATCTGCAAAAGTTTGGGCACCCTGCAGAGTTAATATCTTGTACTGCCCTCTTTGGCAAGTATCACAGCTTGTGATTTTTTTTTTTTTTAGCCAGCCAATAGTCTTTCAATTCTTGTTTGAGGTATCATTGCCCATTCTTCCTTACAAAAGTATTCCAGTTCTTTCAGATTTTTGGGCTGTCTGTCACGCACTGCTCTTTTAAGGTCTATCCATAGATTTTCAATTATGTTGAGGTCAGGAGATTGTGAAGGCCATGGCAAAACCTTCAGTTTACGCCTCTTGATGTAATCCCCTGTGGATTTCAAGTTGTGTTTAGAATTATTATCCATTTGTAGAAGCCATCCTCTCTTTAACTTCAGCTTTTTCACAGATGGCATCAAGTTAGCATCCTAAATTTGTTGAAATTTTATTGAATCCAGTTTTCCTGTGCCACTGGCTGCAATACAACCCCAAAGCATGATTGATCCACCCCCATGCTTAACAGTTGGACAGAGGTTCTTTTCATTAAATTCTGTTCCCCTTCTTCTCCAAATGTACCTTTGCTCATTCTGGCCAAAAAGTTAAATTTTAACCTCATCTGGCCACAGAACTTGTTTCCAAAATGCATCAGGTTTGTCTATATGTTCATTGGCAAAGTTCAAACGCTGATTTTTGTGGTGATGACGTAGAAGAGGTTTTCTTTTGATGACTGTTCCATAAAGACCATATTTGTACAAGTATCTTTTTATAGTGGAATAGTGTACCACAACACCAGTGTCTGCCAGATCTTTCTGGAGGGATTGTGCAGTCAAGCCCTCCAGATTTTTGAATTGAGTTTTGAATTGTTTTTCTCACAATCCTGCGAGCTGTTCTGTCTTATATTTTTCTTGGTCTTCCAGATCTTGCTTTAACTTCCACTTTTCCTTATGACTGCCATTTCTTAATTGCATTCCGAACAGAGGATATTGACATCTAAAAACGTTTTGCTATCGGCTTATAGCCTTCTCCAGCTTTGTGAGCGTCAACTATTTTTAGTTTCAGATTTCTAGACAACTGCTTAGACGAACCCATGCTTATTGTTGGGGCAAGGTCAGATGAGTCTGGGCATTTAAAACCTTTGAGATTGACATCACCTGGTCTTCCCAGATGATGATTGAGAACAATCCAGTGCATGCTATAAATTCTGCAGGGTGCCCAAACTTTTGCAGATGCCATTTTTTTTTTGTTTTCTGTTATTTTAAAAGTATAAATGATGCGTGCAAGATCACGGGGGTCCCCAGCGGTGGGACCCCGTGATCAGTCATCTTATCCCCTATCCTTTGGATAGGGGATAAGATGTGTACGCGCCGGAGTAACAACCCCTTTAACAACCCGTTAAACACAATATAATCTCCTTTAGACTCTTTTTCTGATCCTGACAACAGAATAGATCCCTGGATCAACCTTCTGTCCCTATAGATATCTAATCCATAATGTTATTATTCTCCAATAATGCATCCAGACCCCTTTTTAAATTCTTTTACTGAGTTAACCATGACCACCTGCTCAGGCAGAGAATTCCACAGTCTCACTGTAAAGAATCCCTATCTGTGCTAGTGTAGAAACCTTCTTTCCTCTAAGTGTAGAGGATGCCCCCTTGTTATTGATACAGTCTTTGTACTGCCCCCTGATATATTTATACATAGCTATTAGGTCTCCCCTAAGCTTTCTTTCTTCTAAACTAAATAACCCCATTCTGATAATCTTTGTGGGTACTGTCATCCTCCCATTCCCTATATTACTCTGGTTGCCCGTCTTTGAACCCTCTCCAGCTCCACTATAACTTTCTTGTACACTGGTGCCTAGTACTGTACACAGTATTCTATGAGTGGTCTGACTAGTGATTTGTGCAGTGGTAGAATTATTTCCTTGTTGTGGGCATCTATGCCTCTATTGATGCACCCCATGATTTATTTGCCTTGGCAGCAGCTGCCCAACACTGGTCACTACTGCTAAATTTCCTATTAAAGGAGAACTCCAGAATACAAAAATTGTCCCCCATACTGCCGGTGTGAGGTGGTTTTTTGCGCCCCCGTAGATCCATGCGTCCGCTCCTCCCCCAGCTCTCCGAACATTTCCGAAGCTAGAAATTGGGTAGGGCAGAGCAAGGGGAGAGAGAAGTACACGCCCCCTCCCTCATCTCCCCTCCCTGAGCTCGGCTGCTCGGCTGGACGCAGATCTCTACGGCACGCCCCCTCCCTGAGGACATAGATCGCCTCGGCAGGTCCCCTCCCTCATCTCTCCTCCCCGAGGATGTAGAGCAGTGCTCCCAATGAGCTCTATGTGTAAAGGGGGACATACTGCACGGGCTAAAGGGGGACATACTGCACGGGCTAAATGTCCCCCTTTAGCCCGTGCAGTATGTCCCCCTTTAGCCCGTACAGTATGTCCCCCTTTAGCCTGTACAGTATGTCTCCCTTTACACATAGAGCTCATTGGGAGCACTGCTCTACGTCCTCAGCTCGGGGAGATGAGGGAGGGACCTGCCGTGGAGATTTATGTCCTCAGCTCGGGGAGATGAGGGAGGGACCTGCGGTAGCGATCTATGTCCTCAGGGAGGGGGCGTGCCGTAGGGATCTGCGTCCAGCCGAGAGGGGAGATGAGGGAGGGGGCGTGTACTTCTCTCTCCCCTTGCCCTGCCCTCCCCCAGTTCTAGCTTCGGAAATGTTCTGAGAGCTGGGGGAGGAGCGGACGCATGGATCTACGGGGGCGCAAAAAACCACCTCACACCGGCAGTAAAAAAAATAAAGATGTTCATACCTTCATCCGCTCCCCCAGGGCCTCCGGTAACTGACTCCGGCCTCCGCCGCGATCCACTTCCTGGTTGCCGATGGCCCTACCTTTTAAAAATCATAACCTTTTCAATTTTCCACCTAAAAATCCATATTAAGGCTTATTTTTGCATCACCAATTCTACTTTGCAGTGACATTAGTCATTTTACCGAAAAATCCACGTTGAAACGGAAAAAAAAATTATTGTGCAACAAAATCGAAGAAAAAACACCATTTTGTAACTTTTGGGGACTTCCGTTTCTACGCAGTGCATATTTCGGTAAAAATGACATCTTATCATTATTCTGTAGGTCCATACGGTTAAAATGACACCCTACTTATACAGGTTTAATTTTGTCGTACTTCTGGAAAAAATCATAACTACATGCGGGAAAATCTATACGTTTAAAAATGTCCTCTTCTGACCCCTATAACTTTTTTTATTTTTCCACGTACAGGGCGGTATGAGGGCTCATTTTTTGTGCCGTGATCTGAAGTTTTTATCGGTACCATTTGTGTCACGATTCGGCTGGCTGGAGGTGGATCCTCTGTGCCAGAGAGGGATTGGCGTGGACCGTGTTGGTGGATCAGTTCTAAGTTGCTACTGGTATTCACCAGAGCCCGCCGCAAAGCGGGATGGTCTTGCAGCGGCGGTAGCAACCAGGTCGTATCCACCAGCAACGGCTCAACCTCTCTGACTGCTGAAGATAAGCGCGGTACAAGGGAGTAGACAAGAGCAAGGTCGGACGTAGCAGAAGGTCAGGGCAGGCAGCAAGGATCGTAGTCAGGGGCAACGGCAGGAGGTCTGGAACACAGGTTAGGAACACACAAGGAAACGCTTTCTCTGGCACAATGGCAACAAGATCCGGCGAGGGAGTGCAGGGGAAGTGAGGTATAAGTAGGGAGTGCACAGGTGAACATACTGATTAAGCCTGCTGCGCCAATCAGTGGCACAGTGGCCCTTTAAATTGCAGAGACCCGGCGCGCGCGCGCCCTAAGGAGCGGGGCCGCGCGCGCCGGGACAAGACAGACGGGGAACGGGTCAGGTACGGGAGCCGGGATGCGCATCGCGAGCGGGCGCCTCCCGCGTCGCGAATCGCATCCCGGCTGGGAGTGATATTGCAGCGTACCCGGTCAGCAGGTCTGACCGGGGCGCTGCGAATGAGAGGAGCGGGGACCCGGAGCGGGGACCCGGAGCGCTCGGCGTAACAGTACCCCCGCCCCTTGGGTCTCCCCCTCTTCTTGGAGCCTGAGAACCTGAGGATAAGACTTTTGTCTAGGATGTTGTCCTCAGGTTCCCAGGATCTCTCCTCTGGTCCACAGTTTTCCCAATCCACCAAAAAAAATCTTTTACCTCTGACAGTCTTGGAGGCCAGAATCTCCTTCACAGAGAAGACGTCAGATGAACCGGAAACAGGAGTGGGAGAAACAACTTTGGGAGAGAAGCGGTTAAGGATGAGTGGTTTAAGGAGAGAGACATGGAAGGCATTGGGAATACGGAGAGAAGGAGGAAGAAGGAGTTTGTAAGAGACAGGGTTAATCTGGCACAAGATTTTGAAAGGACCAAGATAGCGTGGTCCCAGTTTGTAACTGGGGACATGAAAGCGGACATATTTAGCGGAGAGCCATACCTGGTCTCCGGGAGCAAAAATGGGGGGAGTTCTTCTTTTTTTATCAGCAAATCTTTTCATCCGGGATGAAGCCTGTAAAAGAGAATTTTGGGTTTCTTTCCATATGGTGGAAAGATCACGAGTCACTTCATCCACAGCGGGCAAACCAGAGGGCAAGGGAGTAGGGAGGGGAGGAAGAGGGTGACGGCCGTACACCACGAAAAATGGGGATTTAGCAGAAGATTCAGAGACTCTGAAGTTGTATGAGAATTCGGCCCATGGTAGAAGATCTGCCCAGTCATCCTGGCGGGAGGAAACAAAATGCCGTAAATAGTCACCCAGGACCTGATTAATTCTTTCTACTTGCCCATTGGATTGGGGATGATAAGAAGAAGAGAAGTTTAATTTGATCTTGAGCTATTTACAGAGGGCCCTCCAGAATTTAGACACGAATTGGACGCCTCTATCCGAGACGATATGCGTGGGCAAACCGTGAAGGCGAAAAATGTGTACAAAAAATTGCTTTGCCAACTGAGGCGCTGAAGGAAGACAAGGAAGAGGTTGCTCTTCTGATTGTTGCTGTATAAGACGGGGCGTGAAAGAGGAGTTTCAAAAACTGGAGTTTGAAAGCAAGAGGTTGAGATCGCTGTGAGTGTTAATTTCTGAACGCACAAGGTCTACAAAAAATTTTAAGTGTAATTTTGACTGTCTGTTTTTTCCTATACATTTGTGAAATCCCCATAACTAGATGGCCTCCATGTTGGAAAATGCAGTCCAATGTACATCCTGTTCAATGTATGCAATCCTTGAACAACAGTTTGAGGGTGCATATTGTTGTGCGAGATGTGTGCTAGTTGTCCGTTTGGAAGCCCAGATCCTGCATCTAGAGGGGCGACTGGCAACAATGAGAAGCATTAACAACATGGAGAGGAGTCTCGTGCTCACTGAGCAGGCACTCTCGGGAGTAGAGGTGGGGGAGGACAGTGGGACGGAGTTGCAGGACAGTCAGGCAGTTAGCTGGGTTACAGTTAGAAAGAGGGGTAGGGGAAAAAGTGTCAGGGAGGCTAGTCCTGAACTGGCACACCCCAACAAGTTTGCCCGCTTGGCAGATGAGGGGGATGCCATTACAGAGCTAGCAGAACTGCAGCAGGATACCGCCTCTGACCGCCAGGGGGGTGTCTGCTCCAGTAAGGAGGGAGGGAGGAGTACAGGGCAGGCCAGACAGGTACTAGTGGTGGGGGACTCAATTATTAGGGGGACAGACAGGGCAATCTGTCACAAAGACCGGGATCGCCGAACAGTGTGTTGTCTGCCTGGCGCACGAGTTTGGCACATCGCGGATCGGGTTGACAGGTTGTTAGGCGGGGCTGGAGAGGACCCAGCAGTCATGGTACATATTCGCACCTATGACAAAGTAAGAGGTAGGTGGAGTGTCCTTAAAAATGATTTCAGGGACTTAGGCCGCAAGCTTAAGGCAAGGACCTCCAAGGTAGTCTTTTCTGAAATACTACCAGTACCACGAGCCGCACCAGAGAGGCAGCGGGAGATCAGGGAGGTAAACAAGTGGCTCAGAAGCTGGTGTAGGAAGGAAGGGTTTGGGTTCATGGAGAACTGGGCTGACTTCGCTGTCGGTTACCGGCTCTACCGTAGGGACGGGCTGCACCTCAATGGGGAGGGTGCAGCTTTGCTTGGGGAGAAGATGGCTAGAAGGGTGGAGGAGTGTTTAAACTAGGGACTTAGGGGGAGGGAACCTACAGCAAAGAGGGGGAAGATAGTGTAGATAGAGAGGTGGGAATTATAAATGTACCTGGGGGTGGAGCGGAGGGAGGGGTTAGAATAGTTAATAGAAATAAGCTTCATAGGAAAATAAAACTTACACCCTTGAATCCCATTAACCCCAATAACATAAAGGATGGAAATGTAAAGTGTATGTTCACAAATGCCAGAAGCCTAGCAAATAAAATGGGGGAGCTTGAGGCCTTGATACTGGAGGAACATATTGATATAGTTGGGGTCACTGAGACATGGCTGGACTCCTCGCATGACTGGGCTGTCAATCTGCAGGGGTTTACATTGTTTCGCAAGGATAGAATGAACAGAAAAGGTGGTGGAGTCTGTCTGTATGTAAGAAGTGGTATGAAAGTCAGTGTGAACGATGCCATAGTGTGTGATGATTCTGAGGAGGTGGAATCACTGTGGGTAGAATTACAAAAGGAGGGAAATACTGAAAAAATAGTATTTGGTGTAATCTACAGACCCCCTAATATCACTGAAGAGATAGAAGTTCAGCTTCATAAACAAATAGAGAGGGCCGCCCGGGCAGGTACAGTGGTAATAATGGGAGATTTTAACTATCCAGATATAGATTGGGGCCGGGGGCTGGCTAAAACTACAAAGGGGCGACAATTCCTAAATTTATTGCAGGATAATTTTATGGGCCAGTTTGTGGAGGACCCAACAAGAAGTGATGCCTTGTTGGATCTGATCATTTCCAACAACGCAGAGCTGGTTGGTAATGTAACTGTGCGGGAAAACCTTGGTAATAGCGACCACAATATAGTTACTTTTGACTTAAAATGTAGAAAACAAAGACAGGCGGGGAAGGCAAAAACATATAACTTTAAAAAGGCAAATTTCCCTGGGCTGAGGGCTGCACTAAAGGACATAGACTGGGGGGAGGTGTTCTCAAATACTGATACAGAAGGTAAATGGGACATCTTTAAATAAACTCTAAATAACTATACAGCTAAATATATACCAAAGGGGAACAAATATAAACGATTAAAACTAAATCCTACATGGCTGACACATGATGTTAAAAGAGCAATAAACAACAAAAAAATAGCCTTCAAAAAATACAAATCTGATGGGTCAGCTATAACATTTAAACAGTACAAGGAGCTTAATAAAATCTGTAAAAATGTAATAAAAACAGCAAAAATTCTAAATGAGAGACAGGTGGCCAAAGAAAGCAAAACTAATCCTAAATATTTTTTTAGATATATAAATGCAAAAAAAAACAAGGACAGAGCATGTAGGACCCCTTAATAATGATAATGGGGAGGTTGTCACAGGCGATCAAGAGAAGGCAGAGCTACTGAATGGGTTCTTTAGTTCTGTATACACTATGGAAGAAGGAGCTGACATTGGCCAGGTCAGTGCTGGTAACACATCATGTAATGTACTGAACTGGCTTAATGTAGAGATGGTACAAGGTAAGTTAAGTGATATAAATGTAAGCAAATCCCCAGGACCGGATGGACTACACCCAAGAGTTCTTAGAGAGGTAAGTTCAGTAATATCTGTACCCCTGTTCATGATATTTAGAGATTCTCTGGTGTCTGGTATTGTGCCAAGGGACTGGCGCAAGGCGAATGTGGTGCCAATCTTCAAAAAGGGCTCTAGGTCTTCCCCAGGAAACTATAGACCGGTAAGTTTAACGTGCATTGTGGGTAAATTGTTTGAAGGACTTATAAGGGATCACATTCAGGAATACATAGGGGATAATTGTATTATAAGTGATAGCCAGCATGGGTTTACTAAGGATAGAAGTTGTCAAACCAATCTAATTTGCTTTTATGAAGAGGTGAGTAGAAGCCTTGACAGAGGAATGGCTGTGGATATAGTGTTTCTGGATTTTGCTAAAGCGTTTGATACTGTCCCTCATAGACGTCTGACAGGTAAGTTAAGGTCTTTGGGTTTGGAAATTTTAGTTTGTAACTGGATTGAACACTGGCTCATGGATCGTACCCAGAGAGTGGTGGTCAATGATTCGTACTCTGATTGGTCCCCGGTTATTAGTGGTGTACCCCAAGGTTCTGTACTGGGCCCGCTGTTGTTTAATTTATTTATCAATGATATAGAGGATGGTATTAACAGCTCTGTTTCTATCTTTGCAGATGACACCAAGCTTTGTAGCACAGTACAGTCTATAGAGGATGTGCATAAGTTACAAGATGACTTGGATAGACTAAGAGTCTGGGCATCCACTTGGCAAATGAGGTTCAATGTGGATAAATGTAAAGTTATGCATCTGGGTACTAATAACCTGCATGCATCGTATGTCTTAGGGGGGATTAAACTGTCAGAGTCACTGGTAGAGAAGGATCTGGGTGTACTTGTAGATCACAGACTACAGAATAGCATGCAATGTCAGGCTGCTGCTTCCAAAGCCGGCAGGATATTGTCATGTATCAAAAGAGGCATGGACTCAAGGGACAGGGACATAATACTCCCCCTTTATAAATCATTGGTACGGCCTTACCTGGAATATGCTGTTCAGTTTTGGGCACCTGTCCATAAAAGGGACACTGCGGAGTTGGAAAGGGTGCAGAGACGCGCGACTAAACTAATATGGGGAATGGAACATCTTAGCTATGAGGAGCGATTAAAGGAGTTACAATTGTTTAGTCTTGAGAAGAGACGTTTAAGTGGGGGATATGATAAACGTATATAAGTATATAAATGGCCATACAAAAAATATGGAGAAAAACTGTTCCAGGTTAAACCCCCCCAAAGGACGAGGGGGCACTCCCTCCGTCTGGTGAAGAAAAAGTTTAGTCTCAAGGGGCGACACGCCTTCTTTACCATGAGAACTGTGAACTTATGGAACAGTCTACCTCAGGAACTGGTCACAGCAGGAACAATTAACAGCTTTAAAACAGGATTAGATACATTCCTGGAACAAAATAAGATTAATGCTTATGAAGAAATATAAAATCTCATCCCTTCCCCAATATCGCGCCACACCTCTACCCCTTAATTCCCTGGTTGAACTTGATGGACATATGTCTTTTTTCGACCGTACTAACTATGTAACTATGTAAGAGGAATAAAATGTGCCATCTTGGAAAATCGATCAATGACCACCCAAACAACTGTGTTGCCACGGGATGAGGGCAAGTCCGTAATAAAGTCCATACCAATCTGTGACCAAGGCTGTTCAGGAACAGGCAGAGGATGAAGAAGACCAGCAGGCATCTGGCGAGGAGTCTTATCCTGGGCACAGACAGTACAGGCACGCACGAAATCAACAACATCAGTCTCCAGAGTCGGCCACCAATAAAATCGAGAGATGAGTTGCAAGGATTTTTTGATGCCCGCATGGCCTGCGAGGTGGGAGGAGTGTCCCCATTTGAGAATCCCGAGACGCTGGCGTGGAGAAACGAAGGTCTTCCCTGGAGGAGTTTGCCTGATGGAAGCTGGAGAAGTGGAGATCAGACAGTCCGGAGGAATGATGTGTTGCGGAGAGACCTCTACTTCAGAGGCATCAGAAGAAAGAGAGAGGGCATCGGCCCTAATGTTCTTGTCAGCAGGGCGAAAATGGATTTCAAAGTTAAAACGGGCAAAGAACAACGACCACCTAGCCTGGCGAGGGTTCAGTCGTTGGGCAGACTGAAGCCTATCTCCAGTCTGCCCAACGACTGAACCCTCGCCAGCGTGGGTTCTTGTGATCAGTGTATATGATAACTGGATATTTTTATCCCTCCAGCAGGTGCCTCCATTCCTCAAGCGCCAATTTAATGGCCAGTAGTTCTCGATCACCAATGGAGTAGTTTCTCTCCGCCGGAGAGAAGGTCCTAGAAAAAAAAACACAAGTAACAGCATGCCCGGAAGAATTTTTTTGTAGAAGGACAGCTCCAGCTCCCACAGAGGAGGCATCTACCTCCAATAGAAAGGGTTTAGATGGGTCAGGTCTGGAGAGCACGGGAGCAGAAGAAAAGGCAGACTTGAGATGTTTAAATGCGTCTTCCGCTTGGGGAGACCAGGACTTAGGATTGGCATTTTTCTTGGTTAAAGCCACGATAGGGGCCACAATAGTGGAGAAGTGTGGAACGAATTGTCTGTAATAATTGGCGAACCCCAAAAAACGTTGGATAGCACGGAGTCCGGAGGGGCGTGGCCAATCTAACACGGCAGAAAGTTTATCTGGGTCCATTTGTAGTCCCTGGCCAGAGACCAAGTATCCTAGGAAAGGAAGAGATTGACATTCAAAGAGACATTTCTCCATTTTGGCATAAAGTTGATTGTCCCGAAGTCTCTGAAGAACCATGCGGACATGCTGGTGGTGTTCTTCTATGTTGGCAGAAAAAATCAGAATATCGTCCAGATAAACCACAACACAGGTATATAGGAGATCACGAAAAATTTCATTAACAAAGTCTTGGAAGACGGCAGGGGCGTTGCACAGGCCAAAGGGCATGACCAGATACTCAAAGTGTCCATCTCTGGTGTTAAATGCAGTCTTCCATTCGTCCCCCTCCCTGATGCGGATGAGATTATAAGCACCTCTTAAGTCCAGTTTGGTAAAGATGTGGGCGCCTTGTAGGCGATCAAAGAGTTCCGAGATAAGAGGTAAGGGGTAGCGTTTTTTTACCGTGATTTTATTAAGTTCGCGGTAATCAATGCAAGGGCGTAGGGAGCCATCTTTTTTGGACACAAAAAAAAATCCAGCTCCGGCAGGAGAGGAGGACTTGCGGATAAACCCCTTTTTTTAATTCTCCTGGATGTACTCCGACATGGCTAGAGTCTCTGGAGCAGACAGAGGATAGATTCTGCCCCGGGGTGGAGTAGTACCCGGGAGGAGGTCAATAGGACAGTCATAAGGCCTGTGAGGAGGTAAAGTCTCCGCTTGCTTTTTGCAAAAAACATCAGCATAGTCCATATAAGCCTTAGGAAGACCAGATACCGGGGGAACCACAGGGTCACGACAGGGAGTACTGGGAACCGGTTTAAGACAGTTCCTGTGACAAGAAGTACCCCAGTTCTTGATTTCTCCTGTGGACCAATCAAGGGTTGGGGAATGGCGTTGAAGCCACGGTAATCCAAGAAGAATTTCTGAAGTGCAGTTGGAGAGGACCAAAAATTCAATTTTTTCGTGATGGGGTCCGATGCACATTAGGAGAGGTTCCGTGCGGTAACGCACGGTACAGTCCAATCTTTCATTGTTAACAGAATTGATGTAGAGGGGTCTGGCGAGACTGGTCACCGGGATGTTGAACCTTTTGATGAGAGAGGCCAAAATAAAATTTCCTGCAGATCTGGAATCCAAGAAGGCCATAGCAGAGAAGGAGAAGGTAGAAGAAGATATCCGCACAGGCACAGTAAGGCGTGGAGAAGCAGAGTTCACATCAAGAACTGTCTCACCTTTGTGCGGAGTCAGCGTACGTCTTTCCAGGCGGGGAGGACGGATAGGACAATGCTTCAAGAAGTGTTCGGTACCGGCACAGTACAGGCAAAGATTCTCCATGCGGCGTCGTGTCCTCTCTTGAGGTGTCAAGCGAGACCGGTCAACTTGCATAGCCTCCACGGCAGGAGGCACAGGAACGGATTGCAGAGGACCAGAGGAGAGAGGAGCCGGGGAGAGAAACCGCCTCGTGCGAACAAAGTCCATATCCTGGCGGAGCTCCTGACGCCTTTCGGAAAAACGCATGTCAATGTGGGTGGCAAGATGAATAAGTTCATGCAGGTTAGCAGGAATTTCTCGTGCGGCCAGCACATCTTTTTTAAAGGTCGCGCAGAGGGCCTCATTAATCCAGGATAATTCGGAGGCAAGAGTACGGAATTGGATGGCGTACTCGCCAACAGAAGAATTACCCTGGACCAGGTTCAGCAGGGCAGTCTCAGCAGAAGAGGCTCAGGCAGGTTTCTCAAAGACACTTCGAATCTCCGTGAAAAAGGAGTGTACAGAGGCAGTGACAGGGTCATTGCGGTCCCAGAGCGGTGTGGCCCATGACAGAGCTTTCCCAGACAGAAGGCTGACTACGAAAGCCACCTTAGACCTTTCAGTAGGAAACTGGTCCGACATCATCTCCAAGTGCAGGGAACATTGCGAAAGAAAGCCACGGCAAAACTTAGAGTCCCCATCAAATTTATCTGGCAAGGATAATCGTAGGCCGGAAGCGGCCACTCGCTGCGGAGGAGGTGCAGGAGCTGGCGGAGGAGATTGTTGCTGAAGCTGTGGTAATAGCTGCTGTAGCATCACGGTCAGTTGAGACAGCTGGTGGCCTTGTTGCGCTATCTGTTGCGACTGCTGGGCGACCACCGTGGTGAGGTCGGCGACAACTGGCAGTGGGACTTCAGCGGGATCCATGGCCGGATCTACTGTCACGATTCAGCTGGCTGGAGGTGGATCCTCTGTGCCAGAGAGGGATTGGCGTGGACCGTGTTGGTAGACCGGTTCTAAGTTGCTACTGGTATTCACCAGAGCCCGCCGCAAAGCGGGATGGTCTTGCAGCGGCGGTAGCAACCAGGTCGTATCCACCAGCAACGGCTCAACCTCTCTGACTGCTGAAGATAAGCGCGGTACAAGGGAGTAGACAAGAGCAAGGTCGGACGTAGCAGAAGGTCAGGGCAGGCAGCAAGGATCGTAGTCAGGGGCAACGGCAGGAGGTCTGGAACACAGGCTAGGAACACACAAGGAAACGCTTTTACTGGCACAATGGCAACAAGATCCGGCGAGGGAGTGCAGGGGAAGTGAGGTATAAGTAGGGAGTGCACAGGTGAACATACTGATTAAGCCTGCTGCGCCAATCAGTGGCGCAGTGGCCCTTTAAATTGCAGAGACCCAGCGCGCGCGCGCCCTAAGGAGCGGGGCCGCGCGCGCCGGGAAAAGACAGACGGGGAACGGGTCAGGTACGGGAGCCGGGATGCGCATCGCGAGCGGGCGCCTCCCGCGTCGCGAATCGCATCCCGGCTGGGAGTGATATTGCAGCACACCCGGTCAGCAGGTCTGACCGGGGCGCTGCAAATGAGAGGATGCTGCGAGCGCTCCGGGGAGGAGCGGGGACCCGGAGCGCTCGGAGTAACAATTTGTTTTTATCTGACTTTTTTATCACTTTTTATTGATTTTTTAATGATATAAAAAGTGACCAAAAATAAGCTTCTTTGGAGTTTGGAATTTTTTTACGCGTACGCCATTGACCGTGCAGTTTAATCAATGATATATTTTTATAGTTCGGACATTTACACACGCGGCGATACCACATATGTTCATTTTTATTTACACTGTTATTTTTTTTTTATGGGAAAAGGGGGGTGATTCAAACTTTGGTTAGGGAAGGGGTTAAATTATATTTGTTAACACTTTTTTTAACTTCCCATAGGGACCTACAACACTGCACACACTGATCTTATACACAGATCATTGGCGTGTATTAACACGCCTGTGATCAGTGTTATCAGCGCTTGACTGCTCCTGCCTGGATCTCAGCAGTCATTCGCCGATCGGACACCGAGGAGGCAGGTAAGGGCCCTCCCGGTGTCCTGTAAGCTGTTCGAGACGCCGCGATTTCACAGCTGCGGTCCCGAACAGCCTGACTGAGCAGCCGGGGTACTTTCACTTTCGCTTCAAACGTGGCGGTCAGCTTTGATAGTCGCCTCTGAAGGGTTAATACAGGTCATCACCATGATTGGTGATGTCCTGTATTAGCCGTGGGTCCTGGCCATTGATGGCCGCCGGGACAGATCCGATATGATATCGCGGGAGCCAGCGGAGGACGTAAATATACGTCCTTCGTCGTTAAGGACCTTCCTGGGTCATGTGATGTACCCAGAGTTCACTGGGTTCAGGACTTACAGGTTTGCTGACCAATGAGCTTAGTCCAGCCCCCTAATATATAATGGGCTGTAGCCACTAAATTCACGCTCTTAGTTCTGGTGTAATGAGAAATTTTGTGTCTTGACAAGTTCTGTGTCCCGATCAGCTGATGAAAGTGCTGAGTCAGCAGAGCTGCCAGCACAGACACTGTGATTGCACTGTGATTGGTTGATGGGAGGGTGTGCCTGCTCACTGCACAGATCACACGGTTGCCTCTAGACAAGCACAGACATATTTTTGCAAACCCTGTATTCAGACTGGACACACATCTTTTCAAACCCTAATCTCTCATGTACCCAGCTTTTCCAAGACGCACATCTTTTCAAACCCTAATCTCTCATGTACCCAGCACACATCTTTCAAACCCTAAACTCTCATTTACCCCCCTTTTCCAAGACACACATCTTTACAAATCCTAATCTCTCATTATCCCAGCTTTTCCAAGACACACATCTTTCTAAACCCTAAACTCTCTTGTACCCAGCTTTTCCAAGACACACATCTTTTCCAACCCTAATCTCTCATGTACCCAGCTTTTCCAGGACACACATCTTTTCAAACCCTAATCTCTCATGTACCCAGCTTTTCCAAGACACATATATTTTCAAACCCTAATCTCTCATGTACCCAGCACACATCTTTCAAACCCTAAACTCTCATTTACCCTTTTCCAAGACACACATCTTTCTAAACCCTAAACTCTCATGTACCCAGGTTTTCCAAGACACACATCTTTTCAAACCCTAATCTCTCATGTACCCAGCTTTTCCAGGACACACATCTTTTCAAATCCTAATCTCTCATGTACCCAGCACACATCTTTCAAACCCTAAACTCTCATTTACCCCCCTTTACCAAGACACACATCTTTACAAATCCTAATCTCTCATTATCCCAGCTTTTCCAAGACACACATCTTTCTAAACCCTAAACTCTCTTGTACCCAGGTTTTCCAAGACACACATCTTTTCAAACCCTAACCTCTCATGTACCCAGCTTTTCCAGGACACACATCTTTTCAAACCCTAATCTCTCATGTACCCAGCTTTTCCAAGACACACATCTTTCTAAACCCTAAACTCTCTTGTACCCAGCTTTTCCAAGACACACATCTTTTCAAACCCTAATCTCTCATGTACCCAGCTTTTCCAGGACACACATCTTTTCAAACCCTAATCTCTCATGTACCCAGCTTTTCCAAGACACACATCTTTCTAAACCCTAAACTCTCTTGTACCCAGCTTTTCCAAGACACACATCTTTTCAAACCCTAATCTCTCATGTACCCAGCTTTTCCAGGACACACAAACCCTAATCGCTCATGTACCCAGCTTTTCCAAGACACACATCTTTCAAACCCTAAACTCTCATTTACCCCCCTTTTCCAAGACACACATCTTTCTAAACCCTAAACTCTCATGTACCCAGGTTTTCCAAGACACACATCTTTTCAAACCCTAATCTCTCATGTACCCAGCTTTTCCAGGACACACATCTTTTCAAACCCTAATCTCTCATGTACCCAGCTTTTCCAAGACACATATCTTTTCAAACCCTAATCTCTCATGTACCCAGCACACATCTTTCAAACCCTAAACTCTCATTTACCCCCCTTTTCCAAGACACACATCTTTCTAAACCCTAAACTCTCATGTACCCAGGTTTTCCAAGACACACATCTTTTCAAACCCTAACCTCTCATGTACCCAGCTTTTCCAGGACACACATCTTTTCAAACCCTAATCTCTCATGTACCCAGCTTTTCCAAGACACACATCTTTCTAAACCCTAAACTCTCTTGTACCCAGCTTTTCCAAGACACACATCTTTTCAAACCCTAATCTCTCATGTACCCAGCTTTTCCAGGACACACATCTTTTCAAACCCTAATCTCTCATGTACCCAGCTTTTCCAAGACACACATCTTTCTAAACCCTAAACTCTCTTGTACCCAGCTTTTCCAAGACACACATCTTTTCAAACCCTAATCTCTCATGTACCCAGCTTTTCCAGGACACACAAACCCTAATCGCTCATGTACCCAGCTTTTCCAGGACACACATCTTTTCAAACCCTAATCGCTCATGTACCCAGCTTTTCCAGGACACACATCTTTTCAAACCCTAATCTCTCATGTACCCAGCTTTTCCAAGACACACATCTTTTCAAACCCTAAACTCTCTTGTACCCAGCTTTTCCAAGACACATGTTTTCAAACCCTAATCTCTCATGTACCCAGCACACATCTTTCAAACCCTAAACTCTCATTTACCCCCCTTTTCCAAGACACACATTTTTTTTTGTATAACTGTTTATTTAAAGAATTTTGTATTTTATGTTCAATACTTTTTTATTAAGAAATTTTCGTTCAAGTGACACAAAATAAGTATTGAGATAAAACAAGCATCGAGACAGGCGCAGCTGTCTTATAGATAACGGCAGAAATTAAACAGTGGGACAGGCGCAGCTGTCATAGAAAAATGATAACATAGACAACGTAGGTGGTGTGCAATATAAAAATCAAGTGTGCAATACCTATACTAATGGAATTGAGTGTAGGTCTGAAATAGTGTACTTACGAAGAACGGTCTTGTGCCCATATAAAGATGTAATTAGATGGGGAAAGAATTTAGTATTTTAATACAGAAGAAAAATACGACATGTGTACAGTGAGCATGAGTACTTTGCAATATATAAAGCAAAATTTGCAACTTTATATATAAAGGAGAAACACTGTAGAGATGAAGTAGGAGGAGAGAAAGGGAAAGAAACTAAAATTAAAAATGAAATAATGATGAAATAAATTAAAATAAATAAAAGAGAGAATATAAAATCGAGAATCTCGCATGGCCATGGCACATCAATGGTTATTCAGAGAATCATCATAATCCTCCCAAAGCCTCCATATCTTCTGAAAGACATGGAGTTTATTATCTAGTACTGCTGAAAGACGTTCCATCCTATGCACCTCTTTAATTTTTTCCAACAGGGCTCGAGTCGGCGGGGATTCGGGAGATTTCCACCAACGGGCTATGAGACATTTAGATGCAGTCAGAATATGTAAGAGCAGTTTAGAAGAGGTGGACAGCATTCCGGAAACAGGGTGATTCAGGAGATATGTGGTTGAAAGGAGGGGGACATGTACTCCCAAAACCTGAAGAATTAGGGATTGGACCTCCAACCAAAAGTGTCTCAATGCAGGACAGTCCCAAAAGATATGTTGTATAGAGCCAGGTCCAACCTGACACCTCCAGCATAGAGGGGATACCTGAGGGAAGAGGCGGTGCAATTTCTCTGGGGTCTGATACCACATCATTAATATTTTATATTGATTTTCCTGGAATGAAATGCAGGAAGATGACTTTGCCGCAGCCTTCCAAATAGTCTGGCAGTGGGAGGTGGACAAAGGGGTGCCCAAATAGGAGTCCCACTTGTCCATATAAGGCTGGGTTCACACTACGGTTTGTAATTACGGTTCCCGTATACGGCTGGGAGGAGGGGTGTATGTCTATGAGCCGACCGGAGGCTGCGGTTCACTCCGGTCGTCTCATAGACATACATTAACTACGGTTCCCTATACGGCTGAGTGCGGGTGCCGCGATTAAGCCCCACCCACCCCTCCTCCCAGCCGTATACGGGAACCGTAATGACAAACCGTAGTGTGAACCCAGCCTAAGTATGTCTATGATTGACTATGCCTCCTTCAGAGGACAAAATATTATAGATAGCAGAAATGAGGCCTTTTGTGGACGTAGAACCCCTACATAATAATTCAAATGAAGTGGGAGGTGGAACAAGACACACATTTTTACAAATCCTAATCTCTTATGTACCCAGCTTTTCCAAGACACACATCTTTTCAAACCCTAAACTCTCTTGTACCCAGCTTTTCCAAGACACATGTTTTCAAACCCTAATCTCTCATGTACTCATCTTTTCCAGGACACACATCTTTTCAAACCCTAATCTCTCATGTACCCATCTTTTCCAGGACGCGCATCTTTTCAAACCCTATTCTCTCATGTACCCAGCTTTTCCAAGACACACATCTTTTCTAACCCTAATCTCTCATGTACCCAGCACACATACCGCATATACTTGAGTATAAGCCGACCCAAATATAAGCCGAGGCCCCTAATTTCACCCCAAAAACCCAGGAAAAGTTATTGACTCGAGTAGAAGCCTAGGGTGGGAAATACATCATCCCCCCCCCCCTGTCATCATCCACACCCCCGTCATTAACACCCTGTCATCACCCCCCCCCCTTCATGATTAACCTGTCATCATCCCCCCCCCCCATCATCATCATTACCCTGTCAGTGCAGTGGTAGTGGCCTTCAACCTGCGGACCTCCACATGTTTCAAAACTAAGAGTATATACGGTACATCTTTTCAAACCCTAAACTCTCATGTACCCAGCTTTTCCAAGACACACATCTTTTCAAACCCTAAACTCTCTTGTACCCAGCTTTTCCAAGACACACATCTTTTCAAAGCCTAAACTCTCTTGTACCCAGCTTTTCCAAGACACATCTTTTCAAACCCTAATCTCTCATGTACCCAGCTTTTCTATATTCCTGCAAAACCTACACTTAAGTACTCAGCTTTTCAAGATTCATGCAAACCTTACACTTATGTACTGAGCTTTTCCAGATTCATGCAAATCCTACACTCTCATGTACTCAGCTTTTCCCGATCTCTATGCTCGCTCAGGCTGCTGTCTGGGGAACATTTCTTTTCAGCATCTTCTTGCACCAAAATGTACAGTGAAAAATCCACATGATTTAGCATTTCTGGGATTAGTGGCCATACCCTTAGGGTAATGGTTTCTAAATTGTTGACCTCCAACTGTTGCAAAACTACAACTTCCAGCATGTCCAGACAGCAAATGGCTGTCTGGGCATGCTGGGAGTTGTAGTTTTGCAACATCTGGAGATCCACAGTTTTCAGATCAATGTGCATAGCTCTCTAATATGTGGCCATCCACATCTTAAAAAACGACAACTCCGTTTCCTGTCTGGACATGCCAGGAGTTGTAGTTTTGCAACAGCTGGAGGTCAACAATTTAGAGACCACTATCCTAAGGGTATGGCCACACATCGCAGAAATGCTAAATCATGTGGATTTTCCACTTTACATTTTGGTACAAGAAGATGCTGAGAAGAAATGTTCCCCAGACAGCAGCCAGACCAATCAAAGAGATCGGGAAAAGCTGAGTACCTGAGAATGTAGGATTTTCAGGAATCTGGAAAAGCTGAGTACATGAGAGATTAGGGTTTGAAAAGATGTGTCTCCTGTAAAAGCTGGGCACATGAGATATTACGGTTTGTAAACAAGTGTGTCCTTGAAAAGCTTGGTACTTGAGAGATTGTGTCCTGGAAAAGCTGGGTACATGAGAGTTTAGGGTTTGAAAAGATGTAAGCGTGCTGGGTACATGAGAGATTAGGGTTTGAAAAGATGTGTGTCTTGGAAAAGCTGGGTACAAGAGAAATTAGGGTTTGAAAAGATATGTGTATTGGAAAAGCTGGGTAAATGAGAGTTTAGGGTTTGAAAAGATGTGTGCTTGGTACATGAGAGATTAGGGTTTGAAAAGATGTGTGTCTTGGAGAAGCTGGGTACATGAGAGTTTAGGGTTTGAAAAGATGTATGTGTGCTGGGTACATGAGAAATTAGGGTTTGAAAAGATGTGTGTCCAGTCTGAATACTTAAAGGAGTAGTCCGGCGCGCACTTTTTTCCTTTTATCCCGTCCGGGCTGCAAAATAAAAAAAAACACACTTTCTCTTACCTGCCAACAAGCCCCCGGAGCTACGGTACACTCCGGTACAGGTATTTGGTCCCCGGGCTGTATTCTTCTTACTTCCTGTTAGCCCGGCACGTCACACGGAGCTTCAGCCTATCACCGGCCGCAACGATGTCCCGCCTCGGACGGTGATAGGCTGAAGCTCCGTGTGACGTGTCGGGCTAACAGGAAGTAAGAAGAATACAGCCCTGGATCGAACACCTGTACCGGAGTGTACCGGAGCTCCGGGTTAGCAGGTAAGAGAAAGTGTGTTTTCTTTTATTTTGCAGCCCGGACGGGATAAAAGGAAAAAAGTGCGCGCCGGAGTACTTCTTTAACCCCTTAAGGACGGAGCCCATTTTCACCTCTAGGACGAAGCCCTTTTTTGCAAATCTGACCACTGTCACTTTAAACATTAATAACTCTGGAATGCTTTTAGTTATCATTCTGATTCTGAGATAGTTTTTTCTTGACATATTCTACTTTAACATAGTGGTAAATTTTTGTGGTAACTTGCATCCTTTCTTGGTGAAAAATCCCAAAATTTGATGAAAAAATTTTAAATTTTGCATTTTCTAACTTTTAAGCTCTCTGCTTGTAAGGGAAATGGATATTCCAAATAATTTTTTTTTTTGGATTCACATATACAATATGTCTACTTTATGTTTGCATCATAAAATTGACGTGTTTTTACTTTTGGAAGACACCAGAGGGCTTCAAAGTTCAGCAGCAATTTTCCAATTTTTCACAAAATTTTCAAATTCGCAATTTTTCAGGGACCAGTTCAGGTTTGAAGTGGATTTGAAGGGTCTTCATATTAGAAATACCCCATGAATGACCCCATTATAAAAACTGCACCCCCCAAAGTATTCAAAATGACATTCAGTAAATGTTTTAACCCTTTAGGTGTTTCACAGGAAAAGCAGCAAAGTGAAGGAGAAAATTCAAAATCTTCATTTTTTACACTCGCATGTTCTTGTAGACCCAATTTTTTAATTTTTACAAGGGGTAAAAGGAGAAAATGTAAACTTATATTTGTAGCCCAATTTCTCTCGAGTAAGGAAACACCTCATATGTCTATGTAAAGTGTTCGGCGGGCGCAGTAGAGGGCTCAGAAGCGAAGGAGCGACAAGGGGATTTTAGAGAGTACGTTTTTCTGATATGGTTTATGGGGGGCATGTCGCATTTAGGAAGCCCCTATGGTGCCAGAAAAGCAAAAAAAAAAAAAACACATGGCATACCATTTTGGAAACTAGACCCCTTGAGGAACATAACAAGGAATAAAGTGAGCCTTAATACCCCACAGGTGTTTCACGACTTTTGCATATGTATAAAAAAAAATAAAAAATTTTCACTAAAATGTTGGTTTTCCCCCAAATTTCACATTTTTTAAAGGGTTAATAGCAGAAAAGACCCCCCAAAATTTGTAACCCCATCTCTTCTGAGCAGTGGCGGATCCAGGGGGGGGGGCGGGGGGGGGGGGGGGACAGGGCAACGGGGCAATTGCCCCCCCCCCCTGAGATTGCTGCCCCCTAGAATGGCGGGGTGACACCCTGTCCCAGCGTTCATCCCTGTCACAAGCTATATTTGTATACTGTACTCAGTCTGCAGTGGAGAGGGAGCGTGCACACAGCGAGTCTGTGGAGTTATCGGGCACTTACTCGGCTTCTCTTCCCCCTGATTGGCAGCTTTCTACTGCTCTGCTTGGGTCATGTGACACCAAAACATCACATGACCCAGCAAGCAGGAAGTGCCTGGAGGATACAGGAGCCCAGCAGTGTTCTAAGGCAGGTAAGGTAAACTACCCCCCCACCATCCATGCCCACCCTTTTCCAGCATCATCCCTCCCCCCTTCCCAGCACGATCCCTGCTCACCCTCCCCACCCCTTTCTCACCAGGGGTGCCCCCAGCTGTTGCAATACTACAACTCCTAGCATGCTGGGAGTTGTAGTTTTGCAACAGCTGGAGGGTTGGGAAACACTGACATAAATAAGTGTTTCCCAACCAAGGTGTCTCCAAAGCAAAGCTACAATGCTGTCCATGCATGCTGGGAGTTGTAGTTTTGTAACAGCTGGAGGCACTCTGGTTGGGAAACACTGAGATAGGACATAGATCAGTGTTTCCTTAACAAGGTGCCTCAGGCTGTTCAAAACTACAACTCCCAGCATGCTAAGTTTTGTAGTTTTGCAACAACTGGAGTCCCCCTGGTTAGGAAACATTGATCTATGTCCTATATCAGGGGTACTGAACTGGCGGACCACGGTCCAGATCCGGACTGCGTCCGCCAGTCATTCGGACCATCCGCTGGATCTCCCCTTATTCATTTGTAGCTGTGTCTTTGAGACGTCCCTGCCCTGCGCTTCTCCTATGATGCAGGCAGTACGATTAGCTGCCTGCATCATCTGCTCTGGCCAGGCCTGACTAGAAGAGGCCAGAGCAGTGGAACAGTGCGGGACCTGGGACGGCGATCCTAAGCTTTCAGGTAAAAGTTTGTGTTCCCCCATCTGTGACTCTCCAGTTATTGTAGAACTACAGCTACCATGATGACCTTCTGTCTGTGCATGATGGGAGTTGTAGTTTTACAACAGATGGAGAGTTACAGTGGCAAAGTTCATATGGGGGCACAGTGGCATAATTAATTCTGTGGAACACAGTGGCATAATTAATTCTGTGGAACACAGTGGCATCCTTAATTCTGTGGGCACAGTGGCATCCTTAATTCTGTGGGCACAGTGGCATCCTTAATTCTGTGGGCACAGTGGCATCCTTAATTCTGTGGGTATAGTGTCATCCTTAATTCTGTGGGCACAGTGGCATCATAAATTCTGTGGGCACAGTGGCATCATAAATTCTGTGGTCACAGTGGCATCCTTAATTTGTGGGACACAGTGGCATTATTACTTCTGGAGGCACGGTGGCATCATTATTTCTGGAGGTACAGTGGCATCAATACTTCTGTGGGCACAATGGCATCATAAATTCTATAGGCACAGTGGCATCATTAATTCTGGGGATACAGTTGTGTCATTAATTCTGTGGGTACAGTGGCATCATTAATTCTGTGGGTACAGTGGCGTCATTAATTCTGTGGGTACAGTGACATCATTAATTCTGTGGGGCACAGTGGCATCATTAATTCTGTGGGTACAGTGGCATTATTAATTATATGGGTACAGTGGCATCACTTATTCGGTGGTCACAGTGGCATCATTAATTCTGTGGGCACAGTGGCATCATTAATTCTGTGGGCCCGGAAATCCCGTCCCCGCGGCCAGCATACAGTAAGCACTGTATGCTCAGGGCCCAGTGCATTTGGGGGACAGAATATGTGCCACTGTTAAGGGCACTATATCGTACAGGAGGAGGGGGGATTTAAAAACTTAGGGGAATTTTTAATGTGAGGGGCTGCAAGGCAAAGCACTGGGGGCACTATATGTGAAGAGCACATGACAGGGGGGCCCCCTGTGCTGTGCCCCTCACATATAATGTCCCCTGTGCTGTGCCCCTCACATATAATGCCCCCTGTGCTGTGCCCCTCACATATAAATGATATGTATGGGGGGCACAGCACAGGGGGTATTATATGTGAGGGGCACAGCACAGGGGGCATTATATGTATGGGGCACAGCACAGGGGGCATTATATGATATAATGCCCCCTGTGCTGTGCCCCACACATATAATGCCCCCTGTGCTGTGCCCCACACATATAATGCCCCCATCATGCGCCCCTCATATATAATGCCCCCATCCTGTGCCCCTCATATATAATGCGCCATTATGCGCCCCTCACATATAATGCCCCCTGTGCTGTGCCCCTCACATATAATGTCCCCTGTGCTGTGCCCCTCACATATAATGCCCCTTGTGCTGTTCCCACACATATAAATTATATGTGTGGGGGGCACAGCACAGGGGGTATTATATGTAAGGGGCACAGCACAGGGGGCATTATATGTATGGGGCACAGCACAGGGGGCATTATATGATATAATTCCCCCTGTGCTGTGCCCCACACATGTAATGCCCCCTGTGCTGTGCCCCACACATATAATGCCCCCATCATGCGCCCCTCATATATAATGCCCCCATCCTGTGCCCCTCATATATAATGCGCCATCATGCGCCCCTCACATATAATGCCCCCTGTGCTGTGCCCCTCACATATAATGCCCCCTGAGGGGACAGGACAGGGGGCATTATATGTGAGGGGCGCATGATGGGGGCATTATATGTGAGGGGCAAAGAACGGGGGCATTATGTGAAGGGCACAGCACGGGGCATTATATGTTCGGGGCGCATGATGGGGGCATTATATGTGAGGGGTGCATGATGGGGGCATTATATGTGAGGGGCACATGATCGGGGCAAAGAACGGGGGCATTATATGTGAGGGGCACAGCACAGGGGGCATTATTTGTGTGGGGCATATAACAGGAGCATTATTTGTGAGGGGCACAGCACGGGGGGCATTATATGTGAGGGGCACATGATGGGGGCATTATATGTGAGGGACGCATGATGGGGGCATTATATGTGAGGGGCAAAGAACGGGGGAATTATATATGAAGGGCACAGCATAGGGGGCAATATATGTTAGGGGCACAGGGCATTATTATGTGGGGGGAACAGGACGGGTCATAATTATTATATGTAGGGGCACAAAATGGGGCATTATTACTATATGTGAAGGCACAGAGTGCTCTGCATTTCAGAAGTATATTGTAGATTATGAGGAATTTCTGGGGTGGTACGTTTTTTTTATGGGCAACAATACATTTGGGTATTTTATTCAGAGGGTGCACTGCACAGCAAGTTATATACAGAGAGTGCAGTGTGTGGTAGTATTATATACAGAGAGAGAGTGCAGTGTGTGGTAGTATTATATTCAGAGGGTGAAGTGTGGTAGTATTATATTCAGAGAGTGCAGTGTGTCCTAGTATTATATTCAGATAGTGCAGTGTTTGGTAGTATTATATTCAGAGGGTGCAGTGTATGATAGTATTATATTCAGAGGGTACAGTGTGTGGTAGTATTCTATTCAGAGAGTGCAGTGTGTGGTAGTATTATATTCAGAGAGTGCAGTGTGTGGTGTATTATATTCAGAGAGTGCAGTGTGTGGTATTGTTATATTCAGAGAGCGCAGTGTTTGGTAGTATTAAATTTAGAGGGCACAGTGTGGTAGTATTATATTCAGAGGGCACAGTGTGGTAGTATTATATTCAAAGGGCACAGTGTGTGGTAGTATTATATTCAGAGGGCACAGTGTGTGGTAGTATTCTATTCAGAGGGCACAGTGTGTGGTAGTATTCTATTCAGAGGGCACAGTGTGTGGTAGTATTATATTCAGAGGGCACAGTGTGTGGTAGTATAATATTCAGAGGGCACAGTGTGTGATAGTATTATATTCAGAGGGCACAGTGTGTGGTAGTATTATATTCAGAGGACACAGTATGTGGTAGTATTATAATACTACCACATACTGTGCCCTCTGAATATAATGCAGTGTTTGGTAGTATAGAGGGCACAGTGTGTGGTAGTATTATATTCAGAGGGCACAGTGTGTGGTAGTATTATATTCAGACGGTGCAGTGTATGATAGTATCATATTCAGAGGGTACGGTGTGTCACCGTATTATATTCAGAGGGTACAGTGTGTTGTTTATTCAGGGAATGCAGTGTGTCAGAATTATATTCAGAAGGTATGTGCCAGTATTATATTCGAAGAATACAGTGTCTGGCAGGTTTATAATAATTATTGTTTTCATATAGAGGATCAGAATCGTAGTGAGGAGCTATCTGGGCGTCAAGTTCTGCAAAGATTTAGCTGGAACAAGTCCCGTGGTAAGTACATCTGAATTAGATAAGGAAAGACTATAGAGAAGACGTCACCTGTAGTCACTGATATCATTGTGCATTGTCCTGACTGTCCCATCAGAGCTGGAGTCACTTGTAAGTTCTGCAGTAATGATGGGTGAAACAACAACTCCCAGCATCTCCTCACCACGACTTAGGTCATACTGGGAGCTGTAGTTTTAAATGGTAAAAACCTCTTTAGCACTTTCCCATTCTGTGGCAATTGGTGTATTTGATTATTTTTCTGACGTGTGAGCACGGCCAAAAAGTCTTAAACAAGGTTAGTAAAACAAAAAGAAAAAGAAAAATCTGTAAAACAAAAATAAAAACAGGCGCTCCCTTGTGAAGAACCAACGGGATCACAGGTGTGTGGGAGGGGAGGGAAAAAGTGAAGGCTCACCCTGCCAGGTTGTGTGCACTCCCACACAACCAAGATGTGCGTTTGATATAATGATCCCGGTCTGCAGCCTTCCCAGAAATAGCGGAGAGATATAAAGCGAACTTCGGAAGAGATGGGAATACCGGCGCTGACCATGTTGCCAACGCATGTTGCCTGATGAAACCGCGCAAGCGCGGTGAAACGCGTCGCATTGGATTAAATCTGTTTGCTACACACCTGGTTCTATTGTCTTCTCCTTGGTCAGCGCCGGTATTACCATCTCTTCCGAAGTTCGCTTTATATCTCTTAAACAAGGTTAGGACTGTATGATACATTTAATAATATTGTAAGTTCCGTAAGCAACATCTTATTTTGTGTCCGCCAACACAAAATACTCTAATAGTGCCCCTCCCGAGACTCGACTCTGGATCCGCCCCTGCTTCTGAGTATGGAGGTACCCCATAAGTGGACCTGAAGTGCACTGCGGACGAACTACAATACTCAGAAGAGGAGTCATATTTGGCTTTTTGAGAGCAAATTTTGCTCGGGGGGCATGTTGCATTTAGGAAGCCCCTATGGTGCCAGAACAGCAAAAAAAAAACACATGGCATACCATTTTGGAAACTAGACCCCTTGAGGAACGTAACAAGGGATGAAGTGAGCCTTAATACCCCACAGGTGTTTCACGACTTTTGCATATGTAAAAAAAAAAAAAAAAAAATGTCACTAAAATGTGGGTTTCCCCCCAAATTTCACATTTTTGCAAGGGTTAATAGCAGAAAAAAAAACAAAATTTGTAACCCCATCTCTTCTGAGTATGGAGGTACCCCATAAGTGGGCCTGAAGTGCACTGCGGG
The DNA here is from genome assembly GCF_029499605.1 of Hyla sarda. NCBI lineage: Eukaryota > Metazoa > Chordata > Amphibia > Anura > Hylidae > Hyla > Hyla sarda. Next base: position 355,399,196 of record NC_079192.1, read on the forward strand.
CGAACTACAATTCTCAGAAGGGAAGGCGTCATATTTGGCTTTTTGAGAGCAAATTTTGCTCGGGGGGGCATGTCGCATTTAGGAAGCCCCTATGGTGCCAGAACAGCAAAATAACCCCCACATGGCATACCATTTTGGAAACTAGACCCCTCACAGAATGTACTGAGGGGTGCAGTGAGCATTTACCCCCCACTGGTGTCTGACAGATCTTTGGAACAGTGGGCTGTGCAACATTTTTCATTTTCACGGACCACTGTTCCAAAGATCCGTCAGACACCTGTGGGGTGTAAATTCTCACTGTACCCCTTATTACATTCGGTGAGGGGTGTAGTTTCCAAAATGGGGTCACATGTGGGTGTGTTTTTTTTTTTGCGTTTGTCAGAACCGCTGTAACAATCAGCCACCCCTGTGCAAATCACCTCAAATGTACATGGCGCACTCTCCCTTCTGCGCCTTGATGTGCGCCCCCAGAGCACTTTGCGCCCACATATGGGGTATCTCCGTACTCGGGAGAAATTGCGTTACAAATTTTGGGGGGCGTTTTTCCCTTTTACCTCTTGTGAAAATGAAAAGTATAGGGCAACACCAGCATGTTCGTCTAAAAATGTTTATTTTTTTACACTAACATGCTGGTGTAGACCCCAACTGTTCCTTTTCATAAGGGGTAAAAGGAGAAAAAGCCCCCCAAAATTTGTTAGGCAATTTCTCCCGAGTACGGCGATACCCCATATGTGACCCTATTCTGTTGCCTTGAAATACGACAGGGCTCCAAAGTGAGAGCGCCATGCGCATTTGAGGCCTGAATTAGGGACTTGCATAGGGGTGGACATAGGGGTATTCTATGCCAGTGATTCCCAAACAGGGTGCCTCCAGCTGTTGCTAAACTCTCAGCATGCTTGGACAGTCAATTGCTGTCCAGAAATGCTGGGAGTTTTTGTTTTGCAACAGCTGGAGGCTCCATCTTAGAAACACTGCCATACAATACGTTTTTCATTTTTATTGGGGAAGGGGGGTGGTGGGGGGGCAGCGTACGTGTGTATATGTAGTGTTTTACTCTTTATTTTATGCTAGTGTAGTGTAGTGTTTTTAGGTTACATTCACACTGGCTGCAGATTACACTGAGTCTCCCGCTAGGAGTTTGAGCTGCGGCGAAAAATTTGCCGCAGCTCAAATTTGTAGCGGGGAACTCACTGTAATCTGCCGCCAGTGTGAATGTAGCCTGTACATTCACACGGGAGGGTGGTCAAAACTACAACTCCCAGCATGCACTGACAGACCATGCATGCTGGGAGTTGTAGTTTTGCAACAGCTGGAGGCACACTGGCTGGAAAATCTTGAGTTAGGTTCTATGACCTAACTCAGTATTTTCCAACCAGTGTGCCTCCAGCTGTTGCAAAACTACAACTCCCAGCATGTACTGATTGCGGAAGGGCATGCTGGGAGATGTAGTTAAGCAATGGCTGGAGGTACGCAAGTACAACTCCCAGCATGCCAAGACAGCCTTATGCTGTTCCTAAATGCTGGGAGTTGTAGTTTTGCAAGATTTAGAGGGGTTCAAGTTGTAAATCACTGTCCAGTGGTCTCTAAACCGTGGCCCTCCAGATGTTGCAAAACTACAACTCACAGCATGCCCAGACAGCAAACTGCTGTCTGGGCATGCTGGGAGTTGTAGTTTTGCAACATCTGGAGGGCCACGGTTTAGAGACCACTGTAAACTGTGGCCCTCCGGATGTTGCTAGGCAACAACTCACCTAGCAGGACCCGGAAGTATTGCTGCCGCCGCCGCACGTGGGGGAGGATCGCGCTCGGGGATCCGGGATCCAGGTAAGGGACCTTCGGCGCCGACCTTCCCTGGACGGTTCCCCCGTTTTGCCCGGACAGCGATAGGTGGGCAAAGCGGGGGAACCGAACTTTAACCCCCCGCCCCCGATCTGCTATCGGTCAGTCGCTCGGCCGACCAATAGCAGGGATAGGAGGGGTGGCACCCCTGCCACCAAACTCCTATCCCTTTAAGGGGATCGAGGATGTCTCGGACACCCCTGATCCCTCTGATTTTCCGGGTCACCAGTGACCCATATGACCCAAAATCCCGCAGATCGCAGGTCTGGAGAAGAAAAAGTTTAGTCTCAAGGGGCGACACGCCTTCTTTACCGTGAGGACTGTGAATTTATGGAACGGTCTACCTCAGTAACTGGTCACAGCAGGAACAATTAACAGCTTTAAAACAGGATTAGATACATTCCTGGAACAAAATAAGATTAATGCTTATGAAGAAATATAAAATCTCATCCCTTCCCCAATATCGCGCCACACCCCTACCCCTTAATTCCCTGGTTGAACTTGATGGACATATGTCTTTTTTCGACCGTACTAACTATGTAACTATGTAACTATGTCTGAACTGACCTGCGATTTGCGCGCATCGCGGTCTTGGGGGGGTCTCAGGACCCCCCTCGGCGATGTGCCGGGATGCCTGCTGTTAGATAACAGCAGTCATCCCGGCCCGATCACCGCTACCAGTGACGCGGCGCTCCCGGGACCCCGCGACGTACATGTACTTCGCCGCGCGCCAAGTGACACTTCGCGGCGCCGTACATGTACGTCGCTCGTCGTGAAGGGGTTAAGGGATTAGGGTTTGCAAAAATCTGTTTCTGTGCTTGTCTAGAGGCAACAGTGTGATCTGTGCAGTGAGTAGACACACCCTCTATTCTGACTCGGATTGTTGTGATAGTAATCTAACCCTTGTGAGACCTCTGTGCCTGGCCTGTATGAGCAGATACGGTCACTGCGGACAATCCTCCTCAGATAGCTGAACTCACCAATACTGGTTTCATCCAAAAGCTGGTTTATTCTGAACATCACACAACAGGAATACAGCAGAATGAATGGATTTCAGTATTATGCGGTCAAAAGATGATGCTTTCCTTAGCTTATCATGTGGAGTACAAGAGTCCCTGTTACATGTGGCAGATGCAAGCAGCCATGACACAGGAAGTACAGGAAGAGCAGGGGAGGAGTTTACATACAAGGAAATGATGATTCATGCTCACAGGAGGAACAAGAGCATTACCAAAATAGGCCAGAAGGTGGCAGCAAATACCTACCCATAGAAAAATACATGGTAAATAAATCACAGAATAAACTATGTAAATTGCATCTACATTAATGAGAATATTAACCTCTTAAGGACCCAGGACGTACTAGAACGTCCTGGCACCCTGGGCTTTAAGGACCCAGGACGTACTAGTACGTCCTGGTGTTTCTCCGGTCTCTGCCGCGCCCCGGGCAGACATCGGAAGCGGATGCCTGCTGAAATGCTTCAGCAGGCATCCAGGGCAAACGCCGAGGGGGGCCATGTAGGCCCCCCATGTCGGCGATTGCCGCAAATCGCAAGGGAAATCGCCCATGCGATCTGCGGCGATACCGGGCTGATCGGGTCTCTGGGACCCGACCGCCCGGTAATTTTGCATGATCCCGGCTGTCACAGACAGCCAGGACCATGCTAACGTGTAGGAGCGAGGTGGCAAGCCGGCCACCTCCTCCTATAACCTGCGATCTGTCAATTAGTTAACCGACCAATCGCAGGGGGGGGGGGGGCGGTTACTTCCTCCCGCCCTGCCCAGCCCCTGGAAGTCCGGAGAGGACGGGAGGAAGACCGGAGGACGCGGCGGGGGACAGGGGAGTGCTGGGGACCGGCCCCGGTACTTACCTCGTCCTTGAAGACCTGGATCCCGGCGATGAAGATGGCGACGGCGAAAGGTGAGTAGATCTTCAGCCGCGGTCGGGCCCTTTACAGCAATGCACGTCGCCGTAAAGCGACATGCATTGCTGTAATGGGACCCTGTAAACTACAACCCCCAGCATGCCCAGACAGCCCTTGGCGTCTGGGCATGCTGGGAGTGGCAGTTTTGCAACATCTGGAGGTCCACAGTTTGGAGACCACTGTGCCCTTCCAGATGTTGCAAAACTACACATCCTCAGCATGCCCTTACTGTCCAGGCATGCTGGGAGTTGTAGTTCTGTAACATCTGGCCCTTCAGATGTTGCAGAACTACAACTCCCAGCATGCCTGGACAGTTTTGGCATACTGAGAGTTGTAGTTTTGCAACATCTGGAGGGCTACAGCTTGGACACCAATACACAGTGGTCCCCAAACTGTTCTCCTCCAGCTGTTGCGTAACCACTACTCCCAATATGCCCTTCGGCTGCCTGGGCATGCTGGGAGTTGTGGTTTTGCAACAACTGGAGGCACACTGGTTGGGAAACATTGTCTATTTCCTAACTCAGTGTTTCCCAACCCGTGTGCCTCCAGCTGTTGCAAAACTATAACTACCAGCATGCACTGATAGACCGTGCATGCTGGGAGTTGTAGTTTTGCAACAGCTGGAGGTCCCCCCCCCTGTGAATGTACAGGGTACATTCACATGGGCAGGGGGCTTACAGTGAGTATCAGGCTGCCAGGTTGCGATGCAGCAAATTTTGCGCGGCAGCTCAAACTCGCAGCGGGAAACTCGCTGTAATCCCCCGCCCGTGTGACTGTACCCTAAAAGCACTACACTACCACAAAATAAAATAAGTAAAAAACACTACATATACACATACCCCTACACAGCCTCCCTCCCCTCCCCAATAAAAATGAAAAACGTCTGGTACGCCACTGTTTCCAAAATGGAGCCTCCAGCTGTTGCAAAACAACAAATCCCAGTATTGCCGGACAGCTGTTGACTGTCCAAGCATGCTGGGAGTTTTGCAACAGCTGGAGGCACCCTGTTTGGGAATCACTGGTGTAGAATACCCCTATGTCCACCCCTATGCAAATCCCAAAGCCCTGTCGTATTTCAAGGCAACAGTTTAGGGCCACATATGGGGTATCACCGTACTCGGGAGAAATTGCCTAACAAATTTTGGGGGGCTTTTTCTCCTTTCACCCCTTATGAAAAGGGGAAGTTGGGGTCTACACCAGAATGTTAGTGTAAAAAAAAATTTTTTTTTACACTAACATGCTGGTGTTGCCCTATACTTTCCATTTTGACAAGGGGTAAAAGGGAAAAAAGCCCCCCCAAAATTTGTATTGCAGATTCTCCCGACTATGGAGATACCCCATATGTGGGCGTAAAGTGCTCTGGGGGCGCACAACAAGGCCCAGAAGGGAGAGTGCACCATGTACATTTGAGGTGATTTGCACAGGGGTGGCTGATTGTTACAGCGGTTTTGACAAACGCAAAAAAAACACATGGGACCCCATTTTGGAAACTACACCCCTCACGGAATGTAATGAGGGGTGCAGTGAGAATTTACACCCCACTGGTGTCTGACAGATCTTTGGAACAGTGGGCTGTGCAAATAAAAAAATTTGTACAGCCCACTGATCCAAAGATCTGACAGACACCAGTGGGGGTAAATGCTCACTGTACCCCTTGTTACGTTCCTCAAGGGGTCTAGTTTCCAAAATGGTATGCCATGTGGAGGTTATTTTGCTGTCCTGGCACCATAGGGGCTTCCTAAATGCGACATGCCCCCGAGCAAAATTTGCTCTCAAAAAGCAAAATATGACTCCTCTTCTGAGCATTGTAGTTCGCCCATAGTGCACTTCAGGTCAACTTATGGGGTACCTCCATACTCAGAAGAGATGGGGTTACAAATTTCTGGGGGTATTTTCTGCTATTAACCCTTGCAAAAATGTGAAATTTGGGGGGAAACACACATTTTAGTGATTTTTTTTTTTTTTTACATATGCAAAAGTCGTGAAACACCTGTGGGGTATTAAGGCTCACTTAATTCCTTGTTACGTTCCTCAAGGGGTCTAGTTTTCAAAATGGTAGGCCATGTGAATTTATTCCTTCACTTTGCTGCTATTCCTGTGAAACACCTAAAGGGTTAAAATGCTGACTGAATGTAATTTTGAATACTTTGGGGGGTGCAGTTTTTATAATGAGGTCATTTATGGGGTATTTCTAATATGAAGACCCTTCAAATCCACTTTAAACCTGAACTGGTTCCTGAAAAATAGTGAGTTTGAAAATTTTGTGAAAAATTGGAAAATTGCTGCTGAACTTTGAAGCCCTCTGGTGTCTTCCAAAAGTAAAAACACGTCAATTTTATGATGCAAACATAAAGTAGACACATTGTATATGTGAATAAAATAAAAAAAATATTTGGAATATCCATTTTCCTTACAAGCAGAGAGCTTCAAATTTAGAAAAATGCAAAATTTTAAATTTTTTCATCAAATTTTGGGATTTTTCACCAAGAAAGGATGCAAGTTACCACAAAATTTTACCACTATGTTAAAGTAGAATATGTCACGAAAAAACAATCTCGGAATCAGAATGATAACTAAAAGCATTCCAGAGTTATTAATGTTTAAAGTGACAGTGGTCAGATGTGCAAAAAATGGCCAGGTCCTAAGGTGTAAAATGGCTGGGTCCTTAAGGGGTTAACTGTGTAACAGCACACCCTCCCATCAACCAATCACAGTGCAATCACAGTGTCTGTGCTGGCAGCTCTGCTTTCATCAGCTGATCGGGACACAGAACTTGTCAAGACACAGAATTTCTCATTACATCGGCTCTTCCTGCTGAATTACAAAGCAAGCACAATCAGCATAACTTCATTCAATTCATCTAGGCCAAAGCCTGAAAGAACTAGCAGCCACTAAAACCGTGAGTTATCAAGCTCAACCTATCAAATCCTGTGTGACTACTACCAGCTAAAAATCTTATAATTAGTAACACAGTGGCCTGCATAAAAAGCTCATTATTTCAAGTCCCAGTTCTCTCTGAAAGACTGCATAATTGTAAAGACTGTTGCATACCAGTTAAAGTTAAGTTTTCCAGTTACTTCATAAAATCTGCTGTGGACATTCCATTTATTATCCCTGGCGTTTGTGGGCCATTGGCGGCAGGAACATTACTATTAAGCCAACTTCACAGCCCACTGTTCCAAAAATCTGTCAAACGCCAGTAGGGTGTAAATGCTCACTGTACCCCTTATTACATTCCGTGAGGGGTGTAGTTTGCAAAATGGGGTCACATGTTGGGGGGGGGGGTCCACTGTTCTGGCACCACGAGGGCTTTGTAAATGCACATGGCCCCATTCCAAACAAATTATCACTCTAAAAGTTCAATGGCGCTCCTTCTCTTCTGAGCATTGTAGTTCGCTCGCAGTGCACTTGACGTCCAAACATGGGGTATTTCCATACTCAGAAGAAATGGGGTTACAAATTTTGGGGGGCATTTTCTCCTATTACCCCTTGTAAAAAAGTAAAATTTGGGGAAAAACCAGCATTTTAGTGAAATTTTTTTTTTCCCATTTACACATCCAACTTTAACAAAAAGTTGTCAAACACCTGTGGGGTGTAAAGGCTCACCGTACCCCTTGTTACGTTCCTTGAGGGGTGTAGTTTCCATAATAGTGTGCGATGTGGGGGTTTTTGCTGTCCTGGCACCATAGGGGCTTCCTAAATGGGACATGCCCCCCAAAAACCATTTCAGAAAAACTCACTCTCCTAAATCCCATTGTTGCTCCTTCGCTTCTGAGCCCTCTAGTGCACCCGCCGAACACTTGCCATACACATATGAGGTATTTTCTTACTCTCAAATTGGGTTACAAATTTTGAGAGGATTTTTTCCTTTTACCCCTTGTAAAAATTCAAAAACTGGGTCTACAAGAACATGCAAGTGTAAAAAATGAAGATTTTGAATTTTCTCCTTCACTTTGCTGCTATTCCTGTGAAACACCTAAAGGGTTAGCACACTTACTGAATGTCATTTTGAATACTTTGGGGGGTGCAGTTTTTGATAATGGGGTCATTTATGGGGTATTTCAAACCAGAAGACCCTTCAAATCCACTTCAAACCTGAACTGGTCCCTGAAAAATTCTGATTTTGAAAATTCTGCGAAAAATTGGAAAATTGCTGCTGAACTTTGAAGCCCTCTGATGTTTTCCAAAAGCAAAAAAATTTCAACTTTATGATGCAAACATAAAGTAGACATATTGTATATGTGAATCAATATATAATTTATTTGGAATATCCATATTCCTTATAAGCAGAGAGCTTCAAAGTTAGAAAAATGCAAAATTTTCAAATTTCTCATGAAATTTTTTAATTTTTCACCAAGAAATGATGCAAGTATCAACGAAAATTTACCACTAACATAAAGTAGAATATGTCACGAAAAAACAGTCTCGGAATCAAATTTATAAGTAAAAGCATCCCAGAGTTATTAATGCTTAAAGTGACAGTGGTCAGATTTGCAAAAAATGCTCCCGTCCTTAGGGTCATAATGGGCTCCGTCCCCAAGGGGTTAAAGTAAAGTTTTCCAGTTGCTTGATAAAATCTGCTGTGGACATTCCGTTTATTATCCCTGCCGTTTGTGGGCCAGTTGGCAGCAGGAACATTACTATTAAGCAAACCGCACCCTGGCGTCACGACAACTGAGGGTTAATACCACCAGACCCTTCATTCACCATTGCAACACCCCAGACACCACAACTCTTTTGGCGTCCTATGAACAGGAATGCGGGTGTGTGAGGGGGGATGTGAAGAAAACTGTATTGTGGCCATGTGTAAGATTAGGAACGAAGCCATGCTACGTGCTCCACTGCAGACTGTACCTGAAAGGGTTAAGGCAGAACCCAAAAAAACGCGCCAAAATGTCCTGCGCTGGTCTGCGTCCCGCCCCTGGGGGTGGACATTGTGTAGCTGTTCCTATGCCGAAGTGGAACTGTTATCTTTTTCTGGTGTTTGCCGGGGCACAGGAAGTCCTTCCGGCTGGCAGCCATCTTGTGGGAACCCCATATAAAAGAAGCCACATGGCCAGACCTCTACAGTCTCGAGATGGCAGCGAGGTGTACAGAGACGGCGGAGCCCACGTCAACACGTGAGGAGAGCAGTAAGATGGTGCCGGAGCAGAGGAAAGTTGCCACAGCCGCAGCGCAACTTTTCCAAGACCTTGCCCCTTGGGGCCGAGGAGGCCTGCAACCTACCCCCGCTACCGGAAGACAACTAGTGGCCGGCTACCCCGAAAGGTGCATCACCCGGGACATCAGGAACGGCATCACCGGTGAGATTGTCCCCTCACCACCGCACATGGAGATCCTGGGCCGAGTTTCCAACTGAAGACTCAGGTGTGAGTACTCTGGCTGAAGTCATTTCTTCTTCATCCAGCCCAGAGAGAGAGGTCCCCTTGTCCCAGATGACTCCAGCCAGTGCATGCCCACGATCACCCCCTCTTCTGAAATGGGTGTTCGGTGATGAGCCTGCGTTGATACAATACATGTGGGACCACGTCCTTCCCCTGCTGGGGAAGACTCATCCACCGGTCCCCACAGCTGAGACAGAAAGGGCCCGCAGGGAGGCTGAAATCAACAGCCTCATTGAAGAGATAAAGGCCCAGTATAGGGAGAGATATGGCCCGAAACACCTCCCGTATGAAGTCCACGTGGAACAGCAGAGGGACACTAAAAAGTTAGAAGCGCTGTATATCCGCATGTTGGACTACCTCCGAGAGGGTGAAGCACCCTTAGAGCGCCGACACGCCACAGTGGTCTTATGTACTAAAAAAATAATAATAATACTTAAGGTAGAAAATTATACGTTTCTATTTAGTTATCTTGTGTATGAATAGGGACTAATATAATCCTGTTCATGAGATGGAGCTAGGATCCTTTTATTCCTATAGGGTATTATATCCTGTTCTATATCCTGTTCGGATGTTATCCTGGTCGTAAATAAATTCCCACAATCCTGTTCACATATTAATTTTAGAGCATGTGTCCACATTTCTTAAATGCACAGAGACCCTATACCAGTTCTTCACAACAGCCAGAATATGGACATTTGTATTAATGCTCAGGACTGCATCCGGCCCTATGGCCATTCCGTCCCTCTACCTTAGGGGATCTAAGTCGAGGATGACTTTTCTCAAGTAAGGGGGTTTGTGGTGTCCCGGTACAGGACTTGGTCCTGTCCCTGTCTAAAGTTCCCAAAGCCAGAGTCCCTCCATTTCCATAGGGCTCTCCGGCAGGGCTTACCCCTAGTCACCTCATATAAAATGTGTGGATATATTGTTTAATGGATAGGAAATTTAGATGTAAAGGACCTTTCCCAGGTCATGTGATGTATAGTTGTTTAAGGACCTTCCTGGGTAATGGGATGTACCCAGAGTTCACTGGGTTCAGGACTTACAGGTTTGCTGACCAGCGAGCTTAGTTCAGTCCCCTATTATATAAAGGACTGTAGCCATTAAATTCACGCTCTTGGTTCCGGCTCTTCTTGCTGAACTACAAAGCAAGCACAATCAGTATAACTTCACTCAATTCATCTAGGCCAAAGCCTGAAAGAACCAGCAGCCACTAAAACCAGGAGTTACAAAGCTCAACCTATCAAATCCTGTGTGATTACCAGCTAAAAATCTTATAATTAGTAGCACAGTGGCCTGCATAAAAAGCTCGTTATTTCAAGTCCCAGCAAAACCTGTGAGGAACCTGCATCCCGGTTTTCTCTGAAAGACTGCATAATTGTAAAGACTGTTGCATACCAGTTAACCTGTTGGGGACGAAGGGCGTATGCATACGCCCTTGCGTCCTGGTACTTAAAGACGAAGGGCGGATCCATACGCCCGTGGGAATTTCGGTCCCCGCCACGCGCCGGGCGGGGACCGGACCGGGGTGACTGATATCTATCAGCAGGCACTCTGTGCAAATGCCCAGGGGGGTCATCAGACTCCCCCGATGTCGGCGATCGGCGCAAATCGCAAGTGAATTCACACTTGCGATTAGCGCCGATACCGAGTCATTATGGGTCTATGGTGACCCGGTGACCCGGAATATAAGGAGGATCGCGGGTGTCTAAGATACCCACGATCCCCCTGAAGTGATAGGAGTGAGGTGGCACGGGTGCCACCCCTCCTATCCCTGCTATTGGTGGTCTAGACGCGACCACCAATAGCAGATCGGGGGCGGGGGGGGGGGGGGTTAACTTTAAAATTCCCCGTCCTGCCCACCCACAATAGGCGGGCCAGAACGGAGAAAACGAAGAGGAGCGGCGCCGAAGATCACTTACCCATCCGGAGGCAGCGGAGCAACGGCGGGCGGCGACTGAGATCTGCGTGCGGCGTGCAGCAGAAGAGGACGGCTCCCTGGATGCGACGGAAGCCGGTGAGTTGCCTAGCAACATCTAGAGGGCTACAGTCTGAGACCACTATAGTGGTCTCTAGACTGTAGCCCTCCAGATGTTGCAAAACTACAACTCCCAGCATGCCCAGACAGCTGTTTGCTGTGTGGGCATGCTGGAATTTGTAGTTTTGCAACATCTGGAGGTCTACAGTTTAGAGACCACTGCACAGTGATCTCTATACTGCCCTCTAGATCTTGCAAAACTACAACTCCTAGCATGCCCACACAGCTGTTTGCATTCTGGGCATGCTGGGAGTTGTAGTTTTGCAACATTTGGAGGTCCACAGTTTGGAGATCACTGTTCAGTGGTCTCTAAATTGTAGCACTCCAGATGTTGCAAAACTACAAATTCCAGCATGCCCACACAGCAAACAGCTGGCTCGGCATGCTGGGAGTTGTAGTTGCGTACCTCCAGCTGTTGCATAACTACATCTCCCAGCATGCCCTTCTGTGATCAGTACATGCTGGGAATTGTAGTTTTGTAACAGCTGGAGGCACACTGGTTGGAAAATACTGAGTTAGGTAACAGAACCTAACTGAAGGTTTTCCAACCAGTGTGCCTCCAGCTGTTGCAAAAGTACAACTCCCAGCATGCACTGACAGACCGTGCATGCTGGGAGTTGTAGTTTTGCAACAGATGGAGGCACACTGGTTGGTTGGAAAACCTACGGTTAGGTTCTGTTACCTAACTCAGTATTTTCCAGCCAGTGTGCCTCCAGTTGTTGCAAAACTACAACTCCCAGCATGCACGGCCTGTCAGTACATGCTGGGAGTTGTAGTTTTGAAACAGCTGAAGGTTTGCCCCCCCCCCCCCCATGTGAACTTACAGGGTACATTCACACAGGCGGGTTTACAGTAAGTTTCCTGCTTCAACTATGAGCTGCGGCAAATTTTTCGCCGCAGCGCAAATTCCTAGCGGGAAACTCGCCGTAACCCGTCAGTGCGAATGTACCCTAAAAACACTGCACTAACACATAATAAAGAGTAAAACACTACATATACACCCCCTTACACTGTCCCCCCCAATAAAAATGAAATACGTATTGTCACGATGCCGGCTGGCAGGTAGTGGATCCTCTGTGCCAGAGAGGGATTGGCGTGGACCGTGCTAGTGGACCGGTTCTAAGCCACTACTGGTTTTCACCAGAGCCCGCCGCAAAGCGGGATGGTCTTGCTGCGGCGGTAGTGACCAGGTCGTATCCACTAGCAACGGCTCACCTCTCTGGCTGCTGAAGATAGGCGCGGTACAAGGGAGTAGGCAGAAGCAAGGTCGGACGTAGCAGAAGGTCGGGGCAGGCAGCAATGATCGTAGTCAGGGGCAACGGCAGAAGGTCTGAAAACACAGGCAAGGAACACACAAGGAACGCTTTCACTGGCACTAAGGCAACAAGATCCGGCAAGGGAGTGAAGGGGAAGTGAGGTGATATAGGGAAGTGCACAGGTGTAAACACTAATTGGAACCACTGCGCCAATCAGCGGCGCAGTGGCCCTTTAAATCGCAGAGACCCGGCGCGCGCGCGCCCTAGGGAGCGGGGCCGCGCGCGCCGGGACAGAACAGACGGAGAGCGAGTCAGGTAGGGGAGCCGGGGTGCGCATCGCGAGCGGGCGCTACCCGCATCGCGAATCGCATCCCGGCTGGCAGCGGAATCGCAGCGCCCCGGGTCAGAGGACGTGACCGGAGCGCTGCCGCGGGGAGAGTGAAGCGAGCGCTCCGGGGAGGAGCGGGGACCCGGAGCGCTCGGCGTAACAGTACCCCCCCCCTTGGGTCTCCCCCTCTTCTTAGAGCCTGAGAACCTGAGGAGCAGACTTTTGTCTAGGATGTTGTCCTCAGGTTCCCAGGATCTCTCTTCAGGACCACAACCCTCCCAGTCCACTAAAAAAAAATTTTTTCCTCTGACCTTTTTGGCAGCTAAAATTTCTTTGACCGAGAAGATGTCCGAGGAGCCGGAAACAGGAGTGGGAGGAACAGATTTGGGAGAAAAACGGTTGAGGATGAGTGGTTTGAGAAGAGAGACGTGAAAGGCATTAGGGATACGAAGAGAGGGAGGAAGAAGAAGTTTATAAGAGACAGGATTAATTTGACACAAAATTTTGAAAGGACCAAGATAGCGTGGTCCCAACTTGTAGCTAGGGACACGGAAGCGGACATATTTAGCGGAGAGCCATACCTTGTCTCCAGGGGAAAAAACGGGGGGAGCTCTTCTTTTCTTATCCGCGAACTTCTTCATGCGTGATGAAGCCTGTAAGAGAGATTTTTGGGTCTCTCTCCATATGATGGAAAGGTCACGAGAAATTTCATCCACAGCGGGCAGACCAGAGGGCAAGGGAGTAGGGAGGGGGGGAAGAGGGTGACGGCCGTACACCACGAAAAATGGGGATTTGGAGGAAGACTCAGAGACCCTGAAGTTATACGAGAATTCGGCCCATGGGAGGAGATCTGCCCAGTCATCCTGGCGGGAGGAAACAAAATGTCGCAAATAATCACCCAAGATCTGGTTAATCCTTTCTACTTGTCCATTGGACTGGGGATGATATGCAGAAGAAAAATTTAATTTAATCTTGAGTTGTTTACAGAGAGCCCTCCAGAATTTAGACACGAATTGGACGCCTCTATCCGAGACAATCTGCGTAGGCAACCCGTGAAGACGAAAAATGTGTACAAAAAATTGTTTAGCCAACTGAGGCGCAGAAGGAAGACCAGGAAGAGGGATGAAATGTGCCATTTTGGAGAATCGATCAACGACCACCCAAATAACAGTGTTGCCACGGGAAGGGGGTAAATCAGTAATAAAATCCATACCAATCAGAGACCAAGGCTGTTCGGGGACAGGCAGAGGATGAAGAAAACCAGCGGGCTTCTGGCGAGGAGTCTTATCCCGGGCACAGATAGTGCAGGCTCGCACAAAGTCCACAACATCCGTCTCCAGAGTCGGCCACCAATAGAAGCGGGAGATGAGTTGCACAGATTTCTTGATACCCGCATGACCTGCGAGATGGGAGGAGTGACCCCATTTGAGGATTCCGAGGCGTTGGCGAGGAGAAACAAAGGTCTTTCCTGGAGGAGTCTGCCTGATGGAGGCAGGAGAAGTGGAGATCAGGCAGTCAGGTGGAATGATGTGTTGCGGAGAGAGTTCAACTTCTGAGGCATCCGAGGAACGAGAGAGAGCATCGGCCCTAATGTTCTTATCGGCAGGACGAAAGTGAATCTCAAAATTAAATCGGGCAAAGAACAGAGACCACCGGGCCTGGCGAGGATTCAGCCGTTGGGCAGACTGGAGGTAGGAGAGGTTCTTGTGGTCGGTGTAGATAATAACAGGAGAACTTGATCCCTCCAGCAGATGCCTCCATTCCTCAAGTGCTAATTTAATGGCTAGAAGCTCTCGATCCCCGATGGAGTAGTTCCTCTCCGCTGGAGAGAAGGTCCTAGAGAAAAAACCACAAGTGACAGCATGCCCGGAAGAATTTTTTTGTAGAAGAACAGCTCCAGCTCCCACTGAGGAGGCATCAACCTCCAATAGGAAGGGTTTGGAAGGGTCAGGTCTGGAGAGGACGGGAGCCGAAGAAAAGGCAGACTTGAGTCGTTTAAAGGCGTCTTCTGCTTGAGGAGGCCAGGACTTGGGATCAGCATTTTTTTTGGTTAAAGCCACGATAGGAGCCACAATGGTAGAAAAATGTGGAATAAATTGCCTGTAATAATTGGCGAACCCCAAAAAGCGTTGGATAGCACGGAGTCCGGAGGGGCGTGGCCAATCTAAGACGGCAGAGAGTTTGTCTGGATCCATCTGTAGTCCCTGGCCAGAGACCAAATATCCTAGAAAAGGAAGAGATTGGCATTCAAACAGACATTTCTCAATTTTGGCATAGAGTTGGTTGTCACGAAGTCTCTGAAGAACCATACGGACATGCTGGCGGTGTTCTTCTAGATTGGCAGAAAAAATTAGGATATCGTCCAGATATACAACAACACAGGAGTATAACAGATCACGAAAAATTTCATTGACAAAGTCTTGGAAGACGGCAGGGGCGTTGCACAGTCCAAAGGGCATGACCAGATACTCAAAGTGTCCATCTCTGGTGTTAAATGCCGTTTTCCACTCGTCCCCCTCTCTGATGCGGATGAGGTTATAGGCGCCTCTTAAGTCCAATTTAGTGAAGATGTGGGCACCTTGGAGGCGATCAAAGAGTTCAGAGATGAGGGGTAAGGGGTAGCGGTTCTTAACCGTGATTTTATTAAGACCGCGGTAGTCAATGCAAGGACGTAGGGAGCCATCTTTTTTGGACACAAAGAAAAATCCGGCTCCGGCAGGAGAGGAGGATTTACGGATAAAGCCCTTTTTTAGATTCTCCTGGACGTATTCGGACATGGCAAGAGTCTCTGGGGCAGAGAGAGGATAAATTCTGCCCCAGGGTGGAGTAGTGCCCGGGAGGAGGTCGATAGGGCAATCATAAGGCCTGTGAGGAGGTAGAGTCTCAGCTTGTTTTTTGCAGAAAACATCCGCGAAGTCCATATAGGCCTTAGGGAGACCGGTTACTGGAGGAACCACAGAGTTACGGCAAGGGTTACTGGGAACCGGTTTTAGACAGTTCTTGGAACAAGAGGACCCCCAACTCTTGATCTCCCCAGTGGACCAATCCAGGGTAGGGGAATGAAGTTGAAGCCAGGGAAGTCCAAGGAGAATTTCCGAGGTGCAATTGGGGAGGACCAAAAGTTCAATCCTCTCATGATGAGATCCGATGCTCATAAGAAGGGGCTCCGTGCGGAAACGTATGGTACAGTCCAATCTTTCATTATTTACACAATTGATGTAGAGGGGTCTGGCGAGACTGGTCACCGGGATGTTGAACCTGTTGACGAGAGAGGCCAAAATAAAATTTCCTGCAGATCCAGAGTCCAAGAAGGCCACTGTAGAGAAGGAGAAGGCAGAGGCAGACATCCGCACAGGCACAGTAAGATGTGGAGAAGCAGAGTAGACATCAAGGACTGTCTCACCATTGTGCGGAGTCAGCGTACGTCTTTCCAGGCGGGGAGGACGGATAGGACAATCTCTCAGGAAGTGTTCGGTACTAGCACAGTACAGGCAGAGGTTCTCCATACGGCGTCGTGTCCTCTCTTGAGGTGTCAGGCGAGACCGGTCGACCTGCATAGCCTCCACGGCGGGAGGCACAGGAACAGATTGCAGGGGACCAGAGGAGAGAGGAGCCGAGGAGAAGAAACGCCTCGTGCGAACAGAGTCCATATCTTGGCGGAGTTCCTGACGCCTTTCGGAAAAACGCATGTCAATGCGAGTGGCTAGGTGAATAAGTTCATGTAGATTAGCAGGAATTTCTCGTGCGGCCAGAACATCTTAAATGTTGCTGGATAGGCCTTTTTTGAAGGTCGCGCAGAGGGCCTCATTATTCCAGGACAATTCTGAAGCAAGAGTACGGAATTGTACGGCATATTCGCCAACGGAAGAATTACCCTGGACCAGGTTCAACAGGGCAGTCTCAGCAGAAGAGGCTCGGGCAGGTTCCTCAAAGACACTTCGGATTTCCGAGAAGAAGGAGTGTACAGAGGCAGTGACGGGGTCATTGCGGTCCCAAAGCGGTGTGGCCCATGACAGGGCTTTTCCGGACAGAAGGCTGACTACGAAAGCCACCTTAGACCTTTCAGTGGGAAACAGGTCCGACATCATCTCCAGATGCAGGGAACATTGGGAAAGAAAGCCACGGCAAAACTTAGAGTCCCCATCAAATTTATCCGGCAAGGATAAGCGTATCCCAGGAGCGGCCACTCGCTGCGGAGGAGGTGCAGGAGCTGGCGGAGGAGATGACTGCTGAAGCTGTGGTAGTAACTGTTGTAGCATAACGGTCAGTTGAGACAGCTGTTGGCCTTGTTGCGCTATCTGTTGTGACTGCTGGGCGACCACCGTGGTGAGGTCAGCGACAACTGGCAGAGGAACTTCAGCGGGATCCATGGCCGGATCTACTGTCACGATGCCGGCTGGCAGGTAGTGGATCCTCTGTGCCAGAGAGGGATTGGCGTGGACCGTGCTAGTGGACCGGTTCTAAGCCACTACTGGTTTTCACCAGAGCCCGCCGCAAAGCGGGATGGTCTTGCTGCGGCGGTAGTGACCAGGTCGTATCCACTAGCAACGGCTCACCTCTCTGGCTGCTGAAGATAGGCGCGGTACAAGGGAGTAGGCAGAAGCAAGGTCGGACGTAGCAGAAGGTCGGGGCAGGCAGCAATGATCGTAGTCAGGGGCAACGGCGGAAGGTCTGAAAACACAGGCAAGGAACACACAAGGAACGCTTTCACTGGCACTAAGGCAACAAGATCCGGCAAGGGAGTGAAGGGGAAGTGAGGTGATATAGGGAAGTGCACAGGTGTAAACACTAATTGGAACCACTGCGCCAATCAGCGGCGCAGTGGCCCTTTAAATCGCAGAGACCCGGCGCGCGCGCGCCCTAGGGAGCGGGGCCGCGCGCGCCGGGACAGAACAGACGGAGAGCGAGTCAGGTAGGGGAGCCGGGGTGCGCATCGCGAGCGGGCGCTACCCGCATCGCGAATCGCATCCCGGCTGGCAGCGGAATCGCAGCGCCCCGGGTCAGAGGACGTGACTGGAGCGCTGCCGCGGGGAGAGTGAAGCGAGCGCTCCGGGGAGGAGCGGGGACCCGGAGCGCTCGGCGTAACACGTATTGCACGGCAGTGTTTACAAAACGGAGCCTCTAGCTCTTGCAAAACAACAACTCCAAGCAATTCTGACAGCCACTGACTGTCCAGGCATGCTGGGAGTTTAGCAACAGCTGGAGGCACCCTGTTTGGGAATCACTGGCGTAGAATACCCCTATGTCCACCCCTATGCAATCCCTAATTTAGTCCTCAAATGCGCATGGCGCTCTCTCACTTCGGAGCCCTGTCGTATTTCAAGGAAGCAGTTTAGGGCCACATATGGGGTATTTCCGTACTCGAGAGAAATTGCACTACAAATTTTGGGGGGATGTTTCTCCTTTTACCCCTTATGAAAAGGAAAAGTTGGGGTCTACACCAGCCTGTTAGTGTAAAAAAAAAATTTTTTTTTTACACTAACATGCTGGTGTTGCCCTTTACTTTTTATTTTCACAAGAGATACCCCATATATGGGCGTAAAATACTCTGCGGGCGCACAACGGCTCAGGAGTGAGAGCGCACTATGTACATTTGAGGCCTAAATAGGTGATTTGCACAGGAGTGGCTGATTTTACAGCGGTTCTGACATAAACCCAAAAAAATTAATACCCACATGTGACCCCATTTTGGAAACTACACCCCTCACGTAATGTAACAAGGGGTACAGTGAGCATTTACGCCCCACAGGTGTCTGACAGATTTTTGGAACAGTGGTCTGTGAAAATGAAAAATGTAATTTTTTTGTTTGCACAGCCCACTGTTCCAAAAATCTGTCAAACGCCAGTAGGGTGTAAATGCTCACTGTACCCCTTATTACATTCCGTGAGGGGTGTAGTTTGCAAAATGGGGTCACATGTGGGGGGGGGGGGTCCACTGTTCTGGCACCACGGGGGGCTTTGTAAATGCACATGGCCCCCGACTTCCATTCCAAACAAATTATCTCTCTAAAAGCTCAATGGCGCTCCTTCTTTCTGAGCATTGTAGTTCGCTCGCAGTGCACTTGACGTCCAAACATGGGGTATTTCCATACTCAGAAGAAATGGGGTTACAAATTTTGGGGGGCATTTTCTCCTATTACCCCTTGTAAAAAAGTAAAATTTGGGGAAAAACCAGCATTTTAGTGAATTTTTTTTTTTCCCATTTACACATCCAACTTTAACAAAAAGTTGTCAAACACCTGTGGGGTGTAAAGGCTCACCGTACCCCTTGTTACGTTCCTTGAGGGGTGTAGTTTCCATAATAGTGTGTGATGTGGGGGTTTTTGCTGTCCTGGCACCATAGGGGCTTCCTAAATGGGACATGCCCCCCAAAAACCATTTCAGAAAAACTCACTCTCCTAAATCCCATTGTTGCTCCTTCGCTTCTGAGCCCTCTAGTGCACCCGCCGAACACTTGCCATACACATATGAGGTATTTTCTTACTCTCAAATTGGGTTACAAATTTTGAGAGGATTTTTTTCCTTTTACCCCTTGTAAAAATTCAAAAACTGGGTCTACAAGAACATGCAAGTGTAAAAAATGAAGATTTTGAATTTTCTCCTTCACTTTGCTGCTATTCCTGTGAAACACCTAAAGGGTTAGCACACTTACTGAATGTCATTTTGAATACTTTGGGGGGTGCAGTTTTATAATGGGGTCATTTATGGGGTATTTCTAACCAGAAGACCCTTCAAATCCACTTCAAACCTGAACTGGTCCCTGAAAAATTCTGATTTTGAAAATTCTGCGAAAAATTGGAAAATTGATGCTGAACTTTGAAGCCCTCTGATGTTTTCCAAAAGCAAAAAAATTTCAACTTTATGATGCAAACATAAAGTAGACATATTTTATATGTGAATCAATATATAATTTATTTGGAATATCCATATTCCTTATAAGCAGAGAGCTTCAAAGTTAGAAAAATGCAAAATTTTCAAATTTCTCATGAAATTTTTTAATTTTTCACCAAGAAATTATGCAAGTATCGACGAAAATTTACCACTAACATAAAGTAGAATATGTCACGAAAAAACAGTCTCCGAATCAAATTTATAAGTAAAAGCATCCCAGAGTTATTAATGCTTAAAGTGACAGTGGTCAGATTTGCAAAAAATGCTCCCGTCCTTAGGGTCATAATGGGCTCCGTCCCCAAGGGGTTAAAGTAAAGTTTTCCAATTGCTTGATAAAATCTGCTGTGGACATTCCGTTTATTATCCCTGCCGTTTGTGGGCCGGTTGGCAGCAGGAACATTACTATTAAGCAAACCGCACCCTGGCGTCACGACAACTGAGGGTTAATACCTCCAGACCCTACACCATTGCAACACCCCAGACACCACAACTCTTAAACAAATAGCCCCAGCAGACTATGCTCTGCTAAAGCAACATAACCTTCTGGATTTCCTTTATCATGCCTGGCAGAGGAAACCAGGTGTTCCTTTGTTAATGGTCTGGGCCAGTTCTGTATCGCCTCAATCTTATTGATCTGGGGTTTAACCAGTCCTCTACCAATAATATAACCAAGATATTTTGCTTCCTCTAGACCCACTGCACATTTCTCATGATTTATGGTTAAGCCTGCATCACTGATGGCATCTAACACAGCCTGTACCTTGCAGAAGTGACTTTTCCAGTCAGATGAAAAAATGACCACATCGTCCAGGAAAGCAGTGGCATAATCACGATGTGGTCTCAAGATTAGATCCATCCGCCTCTGAAATGTAGCAGGGGCCCCACGTAACCCAAATGGCATCACAACATACTGAAACAGGATTCTGGAGTGGAAAATGCAGTCTTCTCTTTAGCCTCCTTAGATAACGGTATCTGCCAATAACCCTATCTAAGGTCAAGTGTTGTGATGTACCGTGCCCTCTCAAGCCTCTCAATAAGTTCATCTACCCGGGGCATGGGGTATGCATCACATTTTGAGACCTCATTTAATTTTCTGAAGTCATTACAGAATCTCCACGTCCCATTGGGTTTTGATGTTAGCACAATGGGACTTGACCATTCACTAGTAGACTCCTCAATGACACCTAATTCAAGCATGCGCTTGACCTCAGAGGATACTACCTCCCTACACGCTTCTGGAATCCTGTATGGCTTTAGGATTATTTTACTGTGAGGCACAGTTTCGATATGGTGTTTTATTAGGTTATCCTGTAGATCAGAAAACTTGCGTCTGTTTTCCTGCAGGAATTCCCTCACCTACTGGTTCTGGTGCACTGACAATGTCTCACCTATTGTTACTGGGTGAACTGATTGCACTAGGACCCTCTTTGTTTTGTTACGCCGTTATCCATTGCAACAGTTTGTCCACATCCTCCAATTGTAGGGAAAAGCTCAAACTGTTGAGTCGACAATGATAGTATTCACACAGCAGGTTTCAAACATCCAATGTTTATTTAACCTTTTTAAGGACGCCGGGCATATGCATACGCCCTGCATCCCGAGTCCTTAAGGATGTGGGGCGTATGCATACGCCCGTGGGAATTCCAGTCCCCGCCGCTAGCCGGTTGGGGACCGGACCGCGATGCCTGCTGAAATCATTCAGCAGGCATCCCAGCACATCGCCGAGGGTGTCCTGAGACACTGCACCCCCCCATGTTGGCGATCGCAGAAAATCGCATGTCAATTCAGACATGCAATTTTCTGCTATTCCGGGCTGATCGGGTCTCTGGTGACCCGATCACCCGGAAAATAGGGATGATCGGAGCTGTCAGTGACAGCCCTGATCATCCTGAGTGATAGGAGCGAGGTCGCAGTGCTGCGATCTCCTCCTATCCCCTGCCATTCTGACCAATGGCAACGCGTCCGTGGCAACTCCCCCCTGACGCGCGCCCTCGCATTACACATCGCGGCCGCTGTCAGAGCTATTCTGGCTCACATCTGGACCCCGGATGTTTACATCTGCGGTCCGGATGTGTGGCCTGATACTGCCAGACATCGGCAGCCTCATCTTTGAGCTACACACTGAATTCCCTGTCTAATAACATATGGTCCCCACTGTTACCTATATAAGATGGACATTCTTTGATTACATTCGGTTTCTGTGGTTTTTCCTATTGTTTCACATGTATGTAATTTGCATAACTCCGCCCCCTAATGTACCTGGCGCCCTTTTTTCCAGTATTTATAGAATCTGTTTGTATAGTCTGCATACTGATCTGAAGAAGGGGGTGGCTCCTCCGAAACGCGTAATCTCAACTTGTATCGCTTTTTTATTGCTTTTATTGGTTTTATTCATTCGCAATAAAATTCACAAGCTTTTACAATATTCCACCTTGGATTTTGGTTTATTCCTACATCTCCACGGAACCAGCAGCGCCATTTGCGAGGTCATTTTTGCTCTTTTATGATCACCTACTCTCTCCAGGAGACAGTTTTTACCTCACCTGTTACCTCAGGCTCAGCAGTGGTTCCGGCTATTTTGTAACCCGTGCATTCGGTTGATATGCAAGTTTAATACTTGCTCTAAGGTGAGCAGTTACTCTCTGGTCTCTTTTTTTTCTCCCCATACAGTTTATATCAGGATAGTTAAAGTCCCCCATTATTATCACCTCATTCTGATTTGCTGCCCTGTTTATTTGCCTCAGTAATTGATCTTCTGCCTCTTCCATTATGTTTGGTAGCTTGTAGCAAATCCCTATCAAATTTTTTAAATTTTTTATCTCCATATATTTCTACCCATAATGACTCTACATTATCGTTTCCCTCCCGTATATCCTCCCGCAGTGCGGCCTTCAGACTCAAGTTCACATAAAGACAAACTCCTCCCCCTTTCTGTTTTAGCCGATCCTTCCTTGTCAGGTTCCGGGACGTAAGCTGTCACAAAGCTTGGAAGTGGATCCTCCACCTGTGTGGCTGATGACTCAAACCGTATCGGAGAGCGGAGTCTAAGGTACTGCTGGTCTTCACCAGAGCCTGCTGCAAGGCAGGACGGGCTTGCTGCGGCAGGCGACACCCAGATTGCTACCCCCGACAAGGTTCGACCACACAGGTAACTGGACAAGGCGAGTTAACGAAGAAGGAGTCTGTAGCGTAGTCAACATAGCAGAAGGTCAAGGCAGGCGGCAAAGGTTCGTAGTCAAAAACGTAGCGGGAAGGTCTGGATACACGGGTATGGCAAATCAGTCAATAGGCACTGAAGATCCGGCAGGGAAGTGTGGGAGGTGCAAAGACTCATAGGATAATGTCAGGTGTACACAATAATTACGGGCATACTGTCCCTTTAAATTTTGAGCTCCAGCACGCGTGCGCCCTAAGGCACGGGGCCGCGCACGCCGGAGCTGAGAGAGCGGAGGCAGCAGGAGGTGAGTGACGGGCTGGGATTCGCATGCGGGCGCGTCCCGCGATGTGAATCTCACCCCATCTGACAGCCGGGGACAAAGGGCGGCCGATGCAGGAGGCCGGAGCGCGAGACATGACAGTACGCCCCCCCTTTGGTCCCTGCTCTTTTTTGAGGAAAGAATTTGTGGATAAGGTCACGGTCCGGAATGTTGTCCTGCGGCTCCCAAGATCTTTCCTCTGGGCCAAATCCTTCCCAATCAACAAGGAAAAAACGTTTTCCTCTGACCAACTTGGAATCTAAAATTTATTTGACAATATAAACATCGGAGGTACCAGAGATGGGAGTAGGAGTGATGACTTTTTTAGAGAAGCGGTTATGGATAACAGGTTTTAAGAGGGATACATGAAAAGAATTGGCGATCCGGAGAGAAGAAGGCAGATGGAGAGAATAAGCTACAGGGTTTAAACGGTTTTTGATTTTGTAAGGACCCAAAAAGCGAGGACCCAGCTTTTAACAGGGTACCTTAAAACGGATGAACTTGGAAGACAGCCACACTTTGTCCCCTGGAGAGAATTCTGGAGGAATCTATCCACAACAACCCAAATGACCGTATTTCCACCTGAAGAGGGAAGATAGATAAAGTCCATAGCAATATCGGTCCAGGGTCGTTCTGGTACTGGCAAAGGATGTAGTAGATCAACAGGCTTGGAACGGGGGGGGGGGGGTGTCTTGTCCCGGGCACAAACTGAACAAGTCCGGACAAAATCAATGATATCCTGTTTAAGAGTGGACCACCAATACTGTCGGGCGATGAGCTGTATGGACTTACGGACTCCAGCATGACCGGCCAATAGAGTGGGTTGACCCCATTTCAGGAATCTGAGTCTTAAACGGGGAGGTACGAAAGTCTTCCCTGGTGGCAAGTGCTGAAGACACGCTGGTGCAGCATAGATGAGATGATGAGGGGAAATAATATGTTGAAAATGCGATTCCAGGCTTTGAACATTGGAGGATCTGGACAGAGCGTAGGCACGAAGATTCTTTTCAGCAGGACAGAAGTGGATTAGAGAAAAACAGAGACCAATGAGCCTGCCGGGTATTGAGGCGATGGGCAGACTGGAGATAGAGCATGTTCTTGTGGTCGGAGTAGATAGTAAGCGGGTGTACAGAGCCTTCCAAGAGGTGACGCCATTCTTCTAATGCCAACTTGATGGCCAAGAGCTCACGATCTCCGATGGTATAATTTCTCTCCACAGGGGAGAAGGTTTTGGAGAAAAATCCACAGGGGAGAAGACTTTTGCGTCAACACAACACCTGCTCCAGCTGACTAAGCATCCACTAAATAGGACAGGAGCCGAAGCGAAGGCAGACTTTAGCTGTTTGAAAGCTTCTTCAGCCTCAGGAGTCCAAACTCTTGGATTAGCTGTCTTCTTGGTAAGTGAGACGATGGGGGCTACCAGAGAGGAGTACTGAGGAATAAATTGCTGATAGTAATTGGCAAAGCAGAGGAAGCGCTTAATCGCTTTTAAGCCCGAAGGTTCAGGCCAGTCCAGTACTGTGGACAGCTTGTTGGGATCCATTTGTAGGCCTTGACTGGTAATAATATACCCCAGAAATGGAAGGCTGGTCTTTTCAAAAGTACATTTCTCAAGTTTAGCGTAAAGATGATTTTCACGGAGACGCTGTAACACTTGGCTGAGATTAAAGCGATGAGACTGGATATTGGCCGAGTAGATGAGTATGTCATCCAAAAAAACAACAACACAGGAGTATAGGAGGTCACGAAAAATGCCATTAACGAACTCCTGAAAGAATGCTGGAGCATTGCACAGTCCGAATGGCATCGCTAGATACTCGAAGTGACCATCACGAGTATGAAATGCGGTCTTCCATTCGTTCCCTTCTCGTATACGTATCAAATTATAGGCCCCACAAAGATCAAATTTAGAGAAGATTTTAGCACCTCGCAGATGATTAAACAAATCCGAGATTAAAGGAAGTGGGTAGCGGTTCTTTACAGTGATCTTATTCAGACCACGGTAGTCGATGCAAGGTCGCAAAGACCCGTCTTTTTTTTTCCACGAAGAATAAAACGGATCCAGCAGGGGAAGAGGACTTCCTGATAAATCCCTTCTGAAGGTTCTCCTGGATGTAATTAGACATGGCCAGAGTTTCAGGAACAGACAAAGGCTAGATTCTGCCCCTGGGAGGTGTGGTGCCAGGCAGCAGGTCAAAAGGACAGTCGTAGGGACGATGTGGTGGTAACACTTCGGCTTTCTTTTCAATGAAAACATCAGCATAGTCCTGAAGAAAGGAAGGCAAACCGGGTAGTGGTCGAGAAGATGGTTCCAATTTTGTGACACGTATGTGGATACAGTTGTGGTTTCGTGGTTTCAACATGGACCCCAGCAAAGAACTTCTCCCGTTTTCCAATCCAGATGCGGAGCATGGAGTTTCAACCACAGTAGGCCAAGCAAGAGAGGTCAAGTTCTCCCTGTGCGAGACTCAGACCTGCATAGTCAGCGGTTCTGTGCGATATAGCATGGTACAGTACAGTCTTTCACCATTCACTGTAGAAATGTACAGAGGCTTTAGCAGGCGGGACATCGGCAGACAATGCCTATGTACTAGGGAAGCATCAATAAAATTTCCCGCAGAGCCAGAGTCCAAAAAGGCAAGAACGGAGATGATCTCCTTGGAAGGTAGGAAAAGCTGGACCGTCATATTTAAGCGTGGAGAGGTGGTATTCACACCTAGGGATGCCTCTCCCACAAACCCTAGGTGCTGGCGTTTCCCTGTGACTGAGGACGCAGAGGGCAGTCTTTTAGGAAGTGATCCGTAATGGCACAGTAAAGGCAGAGATTCTTGGTACGTCGTCGAGTCCTTTCCTGCGGGGTCAGGCGAAACCAATCCACCAGCATAGCCTCCACTGCGGGAGGCAACATAGAAGGTTGCGGTGGCTGCTGGAAGACAGGTGCCAGACAGGGAAAGCGCCAAGGTCGTGCAGACTCCCTTTCTTGGCGTAGTTCCTCACGTCGCTCTGAGAAACTAATATCAATCTGGGATGCCAATTGTATCAGTTCATTCAGGTTAGATGGCAATTCCAGGGCAACGAGGACATCCTTAATTTGGCTTGATAATCCTCTCTTGAAAGTAGCACAGAGAGCTTAATTATTCCAAGACAACTCCGACGCCAGGGTCCGGAACCGGATGGCATATTCGCCCACAGTGCAGTTGCCCTGGGAAAGACTCAGCAAAGCCGTCTCAGCGGAGGAAGCTCAGGCAGGTTCCTCGAAGACAATGCGAAATTCCATCAGCAATGCCTGGAGGTTAGTAGTGATAGTGATAGGGATGACCCTTATGTTTCTAATGACTGATCAATATACTAATACTAAAATGCCATTGCTGCTGGAAAAATATATCTGTTACCTACTCTTTAACCCATATACATCAGAATGCTATCTGCTCGTTACTCTGAATATAGGCCTTGAAATGACTCCATGCAGGAATAGAAAGACTAAACATCTGACGAACAGAGAACTTCTGCCAAGAAATTAATGGACACTAGATATGCTAATATATACGGACACAATAATTGAACAACCAATCAAAATGTAACATGCTAATTGTGATGTCATAACTAACCCTCCTTTTTCCAAATGTAAATACCAAATTTACTTCCTGTAATAATTCAGAACTCCCTGAAGTCAACACCGAGGAGGGAACTCATACCAACCTGGCCTGGTGTGAATTTGCTGCCCGGGGCAATCCATTATTACCCAAACTAGGGGCCTGATCAACCCCACGAAAACACGGTAAGTCTGCAGATTTTTATGAATCTGTAGTCTTGCTTGTGTTTTTGAATAGTTTTTGTGGGAGTCTGGACAGCTTAAATTGACCCTCTAGGATTTAACTCGTAGCGACAGATATTCCCGCTGTGTTGTTCTCTGGTTTTTAGTCGCTTGTGATTGACTACCGCTTTAAATAGGTTCGAAAGGCAAAAGCAGAGATTTTTTTTCCTCCCTTTTGCCTGTCACTAACTTGCAGGCTTATAATTTTTTTTTCTCTTATCAGCTACTGCTGTAGACAGTGTTCAGAAGCAAGGTCAGATTAGGCTGCTAATGCCAACAATGGCAAGGAGGATTTAACTGTGAGAGACTCAGTGGGTTTTTTGAGTCTTTAAAAATCCAGTTTTGTTTTTTCGATTATTAGGATTTAATTTCATTTTTGATTTTTTAATCTAGTGGATTGGGTCAAGGAAGCAAAGTGATGTAGATTTTTAAATTCTAGGTTCTCTAATAACTTCTTTGGGGTGTACTTGGGCTCGATAACTTTTCTGGATGTCAGACAAGCTGATGGCTTCAGAAGATGTCGGCCAGTAATTTTTCTAGATTAGAGGACGGCATTACTAGTAGCTTTAGACAGTACTGGAGCAAAGACAGCTCTCGTAGCTTTTGTATTGGATTAGTAATGCATATGAGTAGCAGATTATAGTAGCATCAAACACACTGCGGTTGTCACTCCGACACCCCCTTTTTGTTTGGTGTTTAGTATCAATTTGTTTGGCCAATCCACTGTGAGTTTTTGTTAATGGGGGTTATTTGCAACCCTCTCTCTACCTGAGACTTTAAATGAGCTTTAAAATTGTTCAGTTTTTGCATTGATAGACTTTTAGAGATAAAGATGAACACTGTGCCGTCTTTGTTCAAAAGTCAGACTGCTTCTGTCCCTGGATATTTAGAGGCACGTGCAATAGTCATGCACCGTGAAGGGAAAAAGCATCTTGAAAAAATGAAGAAATTTATGTCTATATGTGGCATTCCTGAGAGGGGTAGATTACACTCAGACTTATGGGCTGATGCCATTAAGCAGCATAAGGGAATATTGGTGGACAATGATTTGTTGGCCCCTGCCCAAGCTTGGTATCGTACGTCATGTTCCATAACAAAAGAAGAATATATAGACATGGAATGTAGAGATAAGAAAGAGAATATAACTGTATACTTGTATTATAAAGATAGAGACCTTTAAAATATGTGGAGAGAAAAAACACAGAAGTGGCACCTTGATGGTGCCTTTACCTTTCTAGTTATAGGAGGTAAGGGGGGGGGGCGGGGGGGATTTAGCGGGGAAGGATAGGGAGATTTCCTGCTCACCTTTCAGAGTTGTGCTGTATAACAGGCACAACTATGCGATGCGTATAGGCTGGTATGTGGCAAGGTTCCGGGGCCTCTGACCGCTGGATCTGCTGGCTGATGTTCTTGCTTGTCTCCGGTGCTGCAGGGTGTCACCCGGTGCCGGTGATGTGGAGCGCTGCTTTTGTGGAGTAGACACCGTCCGCTGGTGTAATCCAGATGTTCACATGCGGTCCGCTTGGCAGAGTCGGCAGAAGCGGTCAGCTGGATGATTCCCTCTATGTGTGCTGGTACCTTGCGGCCAGTTCGTGGTGGAGTTCGGGGTGAGCAGTCGGGTGCCACTATCCTTTAAGTCCCGATGGTGTGGCGAGGAAAAGAGCCTTAGGTTGGTGATCGGGAGCAGCTTTCTGCCGAGACCGCTGGCAGGCGGTGGCAATAGTACAGGAGCAGGTTGCGGGAGATCCCACACAGGGATTTATCCCAGAAAAACCTTGGCGTGTGAAAGCGCTTCTCCGTTGCAAAAATAAGGTTGCTGGAAACCTCTTGGATAAGAAGGGGGGGATTTATTGATGGTTGGGTTTACAGAAATAAAGAACACAAAGAGTAAAAAATTAAAAATATAAAGCAAACAGGATTGGACAACGCGTTTCAAAAGGGTATCCCTTTCTTCTTCAGGTCCGCTGGCTTAATGTAACAAGTGTGCTTATATGCAGTGTGAGGGGTGTTACAGTTTCAAATTTTGGCGGTTCTTTTGGTCACAGGGGGCTGGGCTGTGACATCAGTCCCCCCAGGCTTCTGGGGGAAGTGTCTGGAGACTAGAACTGAGGTCCCTTTTAACATAACTGAAATCTCTCCATTGTAACCAATAGACTTGTGTGGGTCTATGGTAGGTTCTGTGGGCTGGGAAACAAGCTAAGCAGCACTTGTGATGGTTTGAGGCTGGATGGGAGATGTCTGAGAGCTACCTAAATAGAGGTATGTTCTTTAATTGAAAATGACACTTAGGGTTAAAGGTTAATTGGTATGTGGCTTCTGTGAAGTAATGGTTACATTTGTAACATTGTGGTAAGTATGATTGACGGGTGAGGAAGTAATTCATAAACAAAATGTTACATAGTAATCGATAGTGGAAGGATATGGTTGACATTTTAACATTGTAACAGATGTATGAGTATGATGGACATGACTGGGATGTAGTCAATAGAGTTGCGGTTTGAGCTGTTGGTTAACAAAGGGCTGCAGAGGCTAGGTTAAGCCGGTAGGTGGTGCTAAAGGACTGGAAATGAATGTGGATGGCAGGAGAAAATTATTTTTTTTTGCATGGATTCAGGTTTCCTTTTTATGTGATCAGTTCTGTGGCATCATTAAGCCCATGTGGCTGCAAAGTTTCAAGGCAGTAGATCCAGAACATCTCTCGTTTTTTAGAGTGGAAAATCTATCATTTTGATGTGGTGGGATATGGTCTATGGGGCAGATTTTGATTGTTTTTTTTTCCTCTCTATGCATTTCTGAGCAGTGTTTGGAGAGACTGTGCAGAGCGAAGTTCCGTTTGATGTTATTCCTGTGTTGGTTTAGTCTGATGTGGAGTTCTTGGGTGGTCCGACCGATATACTGCTTTTTGCAAGTGCAGGTGATTAAGTAGATAACGAAACTGGATTTGCAGGTGAGTGGATATTGTATGATGTTGTGTTTTTCAATTTTGGTATGTCGCTTGAGTCTGCTGGGGGTGATTAGATTTTTGATGTTTTGTGCTCTCCTGAAAGTTACTCCTGGATTGCTCGGTAGAGGTTTTTTTAGGATGGGCCAATGTTTTTGGAGTATGGTTCTGATTGCATTGTGAGATGAGTTGTAGGTAGTGATAAAGTTCAGTTTGATTTGGTTGTCTGGGTTTTTCTTTGGTTGTAAGCAGTCATCTTGCGTTAGGGTTTTGGTTTTGTTGTAGGCTTCGTTCAGAATTTGTTTTGGGTATCCTTTTGAGAGAAAACGTTTTTGGAGAATCTTCACTTGGGATTTGAAGGTGTGATCTGAGGTACAGTTTTCCGGATTCGTTTGTACTGGATATTGAGTTTCCACTTTTTGTAGTGTCCACTGTTGTAAGGGAGGTAGCTGTTGGAATCAACTTTTTTGAAATGTGTTGCAGTGATGATGCTGTTGTCCGTATGAGAAATTTCGAGGTCCAGAAAGTCTATGGTTTCTGCAGATATGTTTGATGTGAGTGTGATCCCCCAGTCAATTTTATACCTCTATTTAGGTAGCTCTCAGATGTCTTCCATCCAGCCTCAAACCATCACAAGTGCTGCTTAGTTTGTTTCCCAGCCCACACCACCTACCATAGACCCACACAAGTCTATTGGTTTTTAATGGAGAGATTTCAGTAATGTTAAAGGGACCTCAGTTCTAGTCTCCAGACACAACCCCCAGAAGCCTGGGGGGGACTGACGTCACAGCCCAGCCCCCTGTGACCAAAAGAACCGCCAAAATTTGAAAGTGTAACACCCCTCACACTGTATATAAGCACACTTGTTACATTGAGCCAGCGGACCTGAAGAAGAAAGGGATACCCTTTTGAAACGCGTTGTCCAATCCTGTTTGCTTTGTGCTTTATATTTTTTACTCTTTGTGTTCTTTATTTCTGTAAACCCAACCGTCAATAAATCCCCCCCTTCTTATCCAAGAAGTTTCCAGCAACCTTATTTTTGCAACGGTGAAGCGCTTTCACACGCCAAGGTTTTTCTGGGATAAATCCCCGTATGGGATCTCCCGCAACCTGCTCCTGTACGAAAGATAGAGACCTGCCACCCCCATATAAAGGCGGTGATTCTAACTGTTGGGTGTGTCCCCATTGTGGCCAGCAAAACCTGCCCTCTGCTGAAAACTGTGTTTCTTGTAGCAAAGCCTGGCCTTTAACTGATCCTCTTTGCACTCTCAAAATGGTCCCCACTAGAAATGTCCCCACCCCACCATATCCTATGTTACCTCCTTCTGGTGGCAGCCATGTTGCTATTCCCCCAAGCGATGCAAACAGCCATCCTGGAACACCCAGAAATATGGATCCTGCTGCTTCTTCTTCCTGTACTGGCAGCCATCTTGAAGGACCAGGAAGTGATGTCTTGTCCATTTCCTGTGCTGTCAGCCATCTTGGTTCACCCAATCTACTTACTCCGTGTAATGAGCCCTCATCCAGTACTCCCAAACAGAACTTGCCAGTTGCTGGAAGGTTTCCAAATGGAACTGAAGCACTTGAATTATTTCCAGGTATGACACAGGATGGGAGTTATTTTGTACGTAATGACCAGATCACTGGCCTATACCCACACAAGTCAAACCCACACACTCCTGGATCAGCCCTCACCGGAAAGCTCTGTATTTCATTCTGCTAATAATTGCTGTGCCTCACCAAGAAGTCAGACCTCTGTACCCAGTGAAGACAGTCCTCCAGCCCAAGATGAACCCCATGCACAGTTTCAGTCTCCTACCAATGATGATCCTTATCAGTCTCCTAACACTGATCATCATTATCAGTCCCCAAGGAAGATACCACTTTCACCTGTTAATAC
Source organism: Hyla sarda (assembly GCF_029499605.1). Lineage (NCBI taxonomy): Eukaryota > Metazoa > Chordata > Amphibia > Anura > Hylidae > Hyla > Hyla sarda. The sequence goes on from NC_079192.1 coordinate 355,430,984, forward strand.
AATCACACCTACTGTGGTGCAATTTCATGAGCCTCCCAATACCTCCAACAGTAACATGTACCAAACCATTATAGCAAATATGGTGTCTGCATCTTTTCAACCGGCCCTTGGAACAAAGATCTCGAAGAACACCCTACTCCGGATTGGCATGGGTTCCATGGAAACCCAGCAAGTGCAAGCTATAGTGAACCCTGAAAATCCATATCTTCAGCATAATTATGGCCTTGCTGCTGCCTTAGTGCAGGCAGGGGGGCTAGTATACAGCATGACTCTGATCTGTTGGTACTACAACAAGGGCCCATTTCAACCTCCCAACTGGCCATTACAGGCACTGGGAAACTGCCTTGCAACATGATAATACATGTTGTTGGTTCCAGATATTCCTCTGCCCAACATGATGCCTGCATAAGGCAGCATCAGTCCACAATACACCACATTCTTGATCTAGCTGGAGAGAAGGAAATTTCCTCTCTGGCCATTCCACCAATCAGTTCTGGATTCTTTGAATGTCCAGTATTGAGAATCGCAAGCCAATACCAACATTGCAAGAAATCTGATTTATCTCTAAAACATGCAAAACAGTCCAAGCTCTGGTGGATGCTGTCAACTTGCTCAAGAAACCTAACCTCTTGGGTAAACACCCAATGCCACATGATGATTCAGATAACCTACAACATGGATTACCCAGATCCACGTCATCTAAACTCTTGCCCATACAGCCTGATGATTCCAGAAATCTCCTGCATAGTTTTGGTGCATTCAGTCCACCGCAAACTATGGTCTGAAAAACCTCTTTCAGAAACTCTTTATAAATATGTTTTGTTTACCTCAGTGCAAGTAAATAATCTTGTAGCCCAACTACCTGACCCAGAGAAACAGCCAATGACTATCTACAGAAGAATCAAGCAAATCCAACAAACCTATTCATCAGTATGGAAGGAATTATATAATCTAGTCTCTATCAGAACTGGAGACACCTTCTGGCCTATCATTTCTGCCAGCCTTGATAGCTCTATTGTGAACAAGGAGACACATTTTTTGGCTTGACCCGGGCCCTATTAGGGGTTCAGGGTGCTGCATTTGTCCCCCCATTTTTTTTGGGCCGCAGCTTTTTATTTTTGTTCATATAACGGTTTGTGATTTCTAATCACACACTGTTATATATAGTATACACCAAGCACACACACTACATACATCCCCGCCACCCCCCACACACAACCCCTCCCCCCCACCGCCACTGTAGAAAAAGGCAATGGCTCGCCGGGCATTTTCGGTAGCGGAGGCATACGCTTTTCTTGCCTCCGACTCCGAATCTGTCAGTGAGGACGATGAAGATCCAACATTCCTGTGTTCTTCATCGTCCTCCTCATCATCTAGTACTGATGATGAGCCCCCTGCACGGCGGCGGAGATGCTGCCAGGCGAGGCCACGCACCCCCCATGAAAGTGCCCCAGTGGCTGGCACTAGTGCGAGTGGTGATGCAGCTCGTGCTAGGAGTCCGACCCCCCAGGTGATTTTACCGGAGCCCCCTTCCGGTGAACCTGTCTGGAGACCCACAGAGGGTTATCAGCCACGGATTCCGGAGTTTGTTGGAGACTCCGGAATCCGGATTGACACGGCTGGGTTCACTGAATTTGACTTTTTCAGTTATTTTTTCAGTGACAGCCTGGTCAATCACATGGTGGAGCAGACGAATCTGTACGCCAGGCAGTTCATCGCCCACCACCCTGATTCTTTTTTGGCCCAATGAATGGTACGCCGTCAGTGCAGCCGAAATGAGGACATTTTGGGGCCTTGTGCTGCACATGGGCCTGGTCAAAAAGCCAAGTGTCGGACAGTACTGGAGCGGGGATGTCCTATACCAGACCCCGCTGTACAGTATGGCCATGGCACGGAAGCGGTTCGAGGCCCTTCGGAAATGCCTGCATTATGCAGATAATGCGGCATGTCCACCCCGAAGTGATCCCACCTATGACCGGCTTTACAAAGTGAGGCCCGTCATCTATCACTTTGGGGCCAAATTTTTGGATGCAGATGTACTGCTTAGGGAGCTCTCTGTAGATGAGTCTCTCATCAGTTTTAAGGGGAGACTCATCTTCCGCCAGTATATTCCCTCGAAGCGGGCGCGATATGGCGTGAAGCTATATAAACTTTGTGAGAGTACCACCGGGTACACTCTCAAGTTTGAGGGACGAGATTCCCGTATTGAACCCCCAGATTGTTCCCCCACTCTGGGTGTTAGCCGGAAAATAGTTTGGGACCTTATGTACCCATTGCTCAATCTGTTGGGACTGCTGGGTGACCACCGTGGTAAGGTCAGCGACAACTGGCAGTGGGACCTCAGCGGGATCCATGGCCGGATCTACTGTTATGATTCGGCTAGCTGGATGTGGATCCTCTGTGTCAGCGAGGGATTGGCGTGGACCGGGTCGGTGGACCGTTTCTAGGGTTGCTACTGGTATTCACCAGAGCCCGCCGCAAAGCGGGATGGTCTTGCTGGGGCGGTAGCAACCAGGTCGTATCCACCGGCAACGGCTCAACCTCGCTGACTGCTGAGAAGGCGTGGGACAGAAGGACTAGGCAGAGGCAAGGTCAGGCGTAGCAGAAGGTCGGGGCAGGCGGCAAGGTTCGTAGTCAATGGATATAGCAAGAGGTCAGGAACACAGTAATGGCAAACACAATAAACGCTTTCTCCAGGCACAAAGGCAACAAGATCCGGCAAGGAAGGGAAGGGGAAGTGAGGTTATATGGACAGGGAGCAGTTGGAAGCTAATTGGACTGATTGGGCCAGGCACCAATCATTGGTGCACTGGCCCTTTAAATCTTAGAGAGCTGGCATGCGCGCGCCCTAAGGAGCGGAGCCGCGCGCGCCAGGACGTGACAGCCGGGGACCGGTGAGTGACTTGGGAATGCTATTCGCGAGCGGGCGCGTCCCGCTATGCGAATCGCATCCCCGCCGGCAATGTCAGTGCAGCGCTCCTGGTCAGCGGGTCTGACCGGGGCGCTGCAGAGAGAGAAACGCCGCGAGTGCTCCGGGGAGGAGCAGGGACCCGGAGCGCTCGGCGTAACAGTACCCCCCCCCTTAGGTCTCCCCCTCTTTTTGTCCGGATGTCGCTCCACATGGGACAAGGACATTGGGAGCGATTGTAGAGTCTCCTTCTGGGGGACAGTGATGTCCTGGGTATGATCATGAACGGCAGACAGTTCAGAAGGAGTGGGAATGGGGAGGGGGGGCAGAGGGTGAGGCTTGGCACGGGGCAGAGTGTTACCAGGACGGGGGCTATGAGGAGGCACGGCATAGTCCTGAGAGGCCTTGGGGGGACCAGGTATAGGAGGAGACATAGGGGTTTGACTGGCAGGACTGAGAGCAGATGTGAGGCATTTTTTGTGGCAAGAAGCACCCCAGCTCTTGATCTCCCCGGTGGTCCAATCAAGGGTAGGAGAGTTGCGTTGGAGCCATGGCAGACCAAGGAGGACTTCAGAGGTGCAGTTGGGCAAAACAAAAAGTTCAATTTTTTCGTGATGCCGTCCAATGCTCATGAGCAGGGGTTCTGTGCGATAACGCACAGTGCAGTCCAATTTCACTCCGTTGACCGAGGAAATGTAGAGCGGCTTGGCGAGACGGGTCACAGGGATGTTGAACTTATTAACAAAAGAGGCCAAAATGAAATTTCCCGCAGAACCAGAGTCCAAGAAGGCCATAGTTGAGAAGGAGGAGTTGGCAGAAGGAGAAATCCGTACGGGCACAGTGAGACGTGGAGAAGCAGATTTCAGACCAAGAGACGCCACTCCCACGTGAGCTGGGTGCGTGCGTGCGTTTCCCAGACGTGGAGGACGAATAGGGCAATCCACCAAGAAATGTTCGGTACTAGCGCAGTACAAACATAGATTTTTATCTCTGCGGCGAGTCCTCTCTTCATGGGTCAGGCGAGACCGATCCACTTGCATAGCCTCCTCGGCGGGAGGCACAGGGGTAGATTGCAAAGGATACTGTGAGAGAGGTGCCCAGAGATCAAGGTCTTTTTCCTGGCGGAGCTCCTGGCGTCTTTCAGAAAAACGCATGTCAATGCGGGTGGCCAAATGGATAAGTTCATGCAGGTTGGCAGGAGTTTCTTGTGCGGCCAGCACATCTTTGATGTTATTGGATAGGCCTTTTTTAAAGGTCGCGCAGAGGGCCTCGTTATTGCAAGACAATTCGGAGGCGAGAGTATGAAATTGGATGGCGTACTCGCCTACTGAAGAATTACCCTGGACCAGGTTCAGCAGGACAGTCTCGGCAGAAGAAGCTCGGGCTGGTTCCTCGAAGACACTTCGAATTTCAGCGAAAAAGGACTGTATGGAGGCAGTGACAGGATCATTGCGGTCCCAGAGCGGTGTGGCCCATGACAGGGCCTTCCCAGAGAGGAGACTGACCACGAAAGCCACCTTCGACCGTTCTGTAGGAAATTGGTCGGACAACATCTCCAAATGTAGGGAACATTGTGACAGGAAACCTCGGCAAAGTCTAGAGTCCCCATCAAATTTGTCCGGCAGGGACAAGCGGAGGCCAGAAGCGGACACTCGCTGCGGAGGAGATGCAGGAGCTGGCGGAGGAGATGGTTGCTGCTGTAGCTGTGGCAGAAGTTGCTGTAGCATGGCGGTCAACTGCGACAGCTGCTGTCCTTGTTGGGTGAACTGTTGTCCGAGTTGCTCAATCTGTTGGGACTGCTGGGCGACCACCGTTGTAAGGTCAGCGACAACTGGCAGTGGGACCTCAGCGGGATCCATGGCCGGATCTACTGTTATGATTCGGCTAGCTGGATGTGGATCCTCTGTGTCAGCGAGGGATTGGCGTGGACCGGGTCGGTGGACCGTTTCTAGGGTTGCTACTGGTATTCACCAGAGCCCGCCACAAAGCGGGATGGTCTTGCTGCGGCGGTAGCAACCAGGTTGTATCCACCGGCAATGGCTCAACCTCGCTGACTGCTGAGAAGGCATTTGACAGAAGGACTAGGCAGAGGCAAGGTCAGACGTAGCAGAAGGTTGGGGCAGGCGGCAAGGTTCGTAGTCAATGGATATAGCAAGAGGTCAGGAACACAGTAATGGCAAACACAATAAATGCTTTCTCCAGGCACAAAGGCAACAAGATCCGGCAAGGAAGGGAAGGGGAAGTGAGGTTATATGGACAGGGAGCAGGTGGAAGCTAATTGGACTGATTGGGCCAGGCACCAATCATTGGTGCACTGGCCCTTTAAACCTTAGAGAGCTGGCGCGCGCCCGCCAGGACGTGACAGCCGGGGACCGGGACAGGTGAGTGACTTGGGATGCGATTCGCGAGCGGGCGCGTCCCGCTATTCGAATCGCATCCCCGCCCGCAATGTCAGTGCAGCGCTTCCGGTCAGCGGGTCTGACCGGGGCGCTGCAGAGAGAGAAACGCCGCGAGCGCTCCGGGGAGGAGCAGGGACCCGGAGCGCTCGGCGTAACAGTCACTATCATCGGGGACTTTTTATGTTGCCTCAAATGCGCAGCGCTCTCTCTCCACCAGTGTGGGTGCGCATTTGAGGCAACAGGTTAGGGACGGCCACACACATCACATTCCCAGATTGATGATTCAGAGAATAGGGTTTGGGGTGGGCATATTTTTTAGTTATGGCTTTGCTCTGGGTCATCATTCTGGGAACATAACCTGTTTTATCCTTTTATGTCCCACTGTACCCCTTGTTAGTTATTAGTGTACCCCATATAATGCCCCTTGAGGGGGGGTCCCACTGTTCTGGCTCCATAGGCAGAAGCTCAAGGCCCCTGACTGCCCTCCTGTTCCTCCGTGACCAGTGTGCACCCGGAGATCCGTTTTACGCCCAGATATGAGGTATGTCCTTTTTTCCAAAGAAATTTATTTACAAATGTAATTTTCTTCTGCTTTTCTGGCAGTAAATGCGACATGCCCCCCCCCCATTTCAGCAAAATTAGCAAATGTGACTCCTTCTCTTCTGAGCATTGTAGCGCTCCTGCAGTGCATTTGATGTCCACTTATGGGGTACCTCCATACTCAGAAGAGATGGGGTTACAAATTTTGGGGGGTATTTTCTGCTATTAACCCTTGCAAAAATGTGAAATTTGGGGGGAAACACACATTTTAGTGAAAAAATATATATATTTTTTTTACATATGCAAAAGTCGTGAAATCCCTGTGGGGTATTAAGGCTCACTTTATTCCTTGTTACGTTCCTCAAGGGGTCTAGTTTCCAAAATGGTATGCCATGTGTTTTTTTTTTTTGCTGTTCTGGCACCATAGGGGCTTCCTAAATGCGACATGCTCCCCAAGCAAAATTTGCTCTCAAAAAGCCAAATATGACTCCTTCTCTTCTGAGCATTGTAGTTTTCCCGTAGTGCACTTCAGGTCAACTTATGGGGTACCTCAATACTCAGAAGAAATGGGGTTACAAATTTTGGGGGGTATTTTCTGCTATTAACCCTTGCAAAAATGTGAAATTTGGGGGGAAACACACATTTTAGTGAAAAAAAATATTTAGTTTTTTTACATATGCAAAAGTCGTAAAACCCCTGTGGGGTATTAAGGCTCACTTTATTCCTTGTTACGTTCCTCAAGGGGTCTAGTTTCCAAAATGGTATGCCATGTGTTTTTTTTCGCTGTTCTGGCACCATAGGGGCTTCCTAAATGTGACATGCCCCCCAAAAACCATTTCAGAAAAACTCACTCTCCAAAATCCCACTGTCGCTCCTTCCCTTATGAGCCCTCTACTGCGCCCGCCGAACACTTGACATACACATATGAGGTATTTGCTTACTCGAGAGAAATTGGGTTACACATTTTAAGAAAATTTCTCTCTTTTTACCCCTTGTAAAAATGCAAAAACTGGGTTTACAAGAACATGCGAGTGTAAAAAATGAAGATTTTGAATTTTCTCCTTCAACTTGCTGCTATTCCTGTGAAACACCAAAAGGGTTAACAAACCTTTTGCATTTCATTTTGAATACTTTGAGGGGTGCAGTTTTTCTAATGGTGTCATTTATGGGTTATTTCTAATATGAAGGCCCCTCAAATCCACTTCAAAACAGAACTGGTCCCTGAAAAAATCTGATTTTGAAAATTTTGTGAAAAATTGGAAAATTGCTGCTGAACTTTGAAGCCCTCTGATGTCTTTCAAAAGTAAAAACATGTCAACTTTATGATGCAAACCTAAAGTAGACATATTGTATATGTGAATCAATGTATAATTTATTTGGAATATTCATTTTCCTTATAAGCAGAGAGCTTCAAATTAAAAAAAATGCAACATTTTCAATTTTTTTCATAAAATTTGGGAATTTTTCACCAAGAAACGAAAGTATCGACAAAATTTTACCGCTAACATAAAGTAGAATATGTCACGAAAAAACTATTTTGGAATCAGAATGAAAGGTAAAAGCATCCAAGAGTTATTAATGCTTGAAGTGTTCATGGTTAAATAAAAAAAAAATGGCCGGGTCCTTAAGGTATATTTGGGCTGGGTCCTTAAGGGGTTAATGCTACAGCACAATACCCGGTTCAGGATTATGTCCCTCAGTTCCACACCGTTCCTGCTCGTTACCTTGTTCCAAATTATCCTCCTCGAAGATCACCCGTCAGAACGATCATCTGCTACAGATGTGTTAAAATCGGACATGTCCAGCGACACTGCATATCCAAACCTCTTCCTTCTAACTACCGAATGGATTCAGCCACTGCAAAGTCAATTATGTCACAAAACCGTCATAATATGGACCAACAACAATCTGGACCTCTCTCTGGACACCCAAACCACTCCAGGATGAACCAAGAATGAAGACCCAATAGAATAACTCAAGAGAATCCAGCTAATCAGGTATTATATAGAAATTATCAAATATCCGGTTCTGAGATTTACTCCTGAAACTCGAAGCCACCAATAAATATAAGGTTAATGGGATGCACCTTGAATGATCCTAACCACTTACACCTGAAGAACTTTGTGTCCTGCAAGCCTCTCTACTGATGGTCATGAACATCCCAACAAAGACTATACCCGATGTCCATCTACAACAAATTCCTGACTGTGTCTGGTCCAAAGGCCCAGATGATATTGGACTCTTGCCTGTTCCGCCTGTTAAGGTCTTCTTAAAACCTGGAGCCAAGATACCTAGAGTAGCCCAGTATCCGCTCAAAGCAAACCAAGAAACTTCTCTTTCTGAACAAATTGCAACTCTTCTCAAGAATGGAGCCTTACCTCAAGAACAAAAACTCCTTTGTTTCCAGTAAAGAAGACACCAAAAGGACAACCTGAGAAGTTCCGCATGGTACATGACCTTCGTGCCATTAATGCTGCCAAAGTTCTGGATTACTTCCATTGTTCCCAACCCACATACTCTGCTCAGCTCAATGCCACCAGATGCCAAGTTTTTTTTTACTGTTCTGGACTTAGCCAATGCTTTCTTCAGCGTTCCTTTGCATCCAGACTGCCAGTACCTCTTCATCTTTACTCACCAAGGAGGACAATACACCTGGACACGCTTGCCACAGGGAGCTCAAAACTCCCCTAATCACTTTCTCAAGCCTTATCATCTGTCTGCATTCATGGTTATGTGCCCATCCTAATGTGACTTTACTTCAATATGTGGATGACCTTCTACTCTGCCACATCGCAAGATGAGTGTGCCACCACTTCGGTTGATCTGCTATCTTTTCTTTCTTCAATCAACTGCAAGGTGTCCCTTTGAAAATCTTTGTATCTCTCAAGGTGCTAAACACCTCACGGAAGACAGGTAGCAAGCCATACAAGAGATTCCTGTACCTACAATTGTCAAGCAACTACAGGCTTTTCTTGGTATGATCCCTTACTGCTGACAATGGATTCCGGATGCCTCGGCACTGATGCAACCTCTATATGATGCCATTCCAGCTATGACTCAGAAGCAACCACTTTCATGGGAAGCCATACAGTGTTTGAACCGCCTAGAAGACTGTATCTTGTCCGCTCCTGCACTTGACATCCCGAACTATGAACTACTGTTTTATCTGTTTGTCTCTGAAACAAAGGGCCATGCCTCTGGAGTCCTTTCACAAAAACATGGAGACAAATTGAGACCTTTGGGATACTACTCATGCAGACTAGATTCTGTTGAACGAACTGCACCCACCAGACTTTGAACTGTGATAGCTGCTAAAGACCTTTTGGACAAGACTTGGGACATCATTCTTGGACATTCTATCATTATCCTCGCTTCATATGATCTGAAAGTTATTTTGACTCAATGCCAAAGAAATCCACTTTCTCTACAAAGACAAGTGAGGCTTCAATGCTCTTTCTCCTACTTCCGGATAAAGTCACTCTTCAAAGATGCGCAATCCTGAATCCATCCCCTGCTTCCTCTCTTGAGGGGGGATAATGAAGAAAAACAAATTGAACAAAATGATGGAGACCTTGGTGATCCGGAGCACAATTGCTTGGAGGTTATGGAAATGGAGACATCACATTTACAGACGGTCCAAGAAACACCATTGGACAATGCAACCTTTACTCTCTACACTGACGGGTCCAGATATGCTGATGAAAGTGTCCATTTCTACACAGGATACTCAGTAGTTAGCCCGTTCGAAGTTCTGCTGGCAAGACCACTCCCTTCCCGTGTTTCAGCACAAGAGGTGGAACTTATTGCCCTAACTGAAGCATGCCGCATCTCGGGAGGACAAACAACCAACATCTACATGGACTCTGCCTATGGGCATGGAGTGGCGCTGGACTTCGGATTAAAATGGGCCTTGAGGGGGTACATGACTGCAAGTGGAACCCCTATAAAGAACATTGAAGCTGTCAGGACCTTGATTGAAGTCTTAAAACTGCCTAAACAAGTGGCAATCATCAAAGTCAAAACACACGGAAGATTGGATTCTGAAGAAGCCAAAGGAAATCTTGGCAGACCAGGCAGATAAAGAAACTGCAATACTGCCCCTTGCTCGAGAGGAATCGGAGGGTATATGTGGTGACAAGAAGACAGAAGAAAGGATCAAAAGAACCAGAAGAGGAAAAGGAGAACCCGGACTCAAGACACTGAAACGCAAGCCTTGGACAAGGGTAAGAGGATATGGGAGAAAATGGGAGCTGAACTAAATGAATTGGACGGCCTATGGAGAAAAGCAAACAGAATTTGCCTTCCTCAAGCCCTTTATCCGGGCGACTCAATGGGCTCATGGAGTCACCCACAGAGGAAAAAAACCAAATGATCACTTCTATCAACAAAATCTACCTTGCACCAGGAATAACAACACCAGTTGAACAACATGTCAATGGATGTGACATTTGCAACACCTGCAACCCTGGAAGAACAGAAGTTACTCCCAAGAAACACTTGGCCAAACCTGCAACCCTGGAAGAACAGAAGGTACTCCGAAGAAACACTTGCCAAACCTTGCTACTCATTTCAGAGGATCCAGATTGACCACATGCAATTGCCCGAAAGTGGAAAGTTGAGTACGTACTAGTAGCAGTGGACATTTTCTCAGGATGACCAGAAGCTTACCCTACCAGAAACCTGCACAGCAAAGACAACTGTAAAGAAACTACTAACAGAACTAGTATGCAGATTTGGAGTCCCTGAAGTAAATGAAAGTGACCAAGGACCGGCTTTCATTGCGGATATTATAAGAGAACTTTGGAGAATGGTGAGAGCAGACCTCAGACTCCATACCCCATATCATCCTAGAGCAGTGGGAAAGTTGAAAGGCTGAATGGCACCCTAAAGAACAAAATCCTAATGGCCAGCAGAGAACTGTCCCTTCCATGACCAGAAGTGCTGCCCATACCCCTGTACTCTGTTAGAAACACCCCCCCCACAGCCAACAGGTCTAACCCCATATGAGACACTTTTTGAGGAGGGGTCCCTAAGCTAGGATGTTATTACCCTCAGCAGCTTAGTGCAACAAATTATAGTTTAGTAAAGTTTGTTATTACCCTGTGTAATGAGCTGAAAGTAACACATGTTGCAGTTTTATTCTTCCATTCCAGATCCAGACACTGAGCAAGGAAGTCACAATCTGCAGCCTGGAGAGTTTGTCCTCGTGAGAAGACACATGAGGGGGCTACTGGAACCTAGATTTGAAGGTCCTTATCAGGTTGTTCTGTCAACTCTGACTTCGGAGAAATTGGAAGGAGAATCAACATGGAAAATGCTCACACTGCAAGAGGGTTCCTACTACATATCCTGATACATATCCTTTTCTTATAAGTGGAGTACAAAACCAACAACTCAATCAGACTCCACCACACTAATGGGCTGACTGTGGAACCTACCCAAGAGTTGTATCCAACGTTTTCATAACTCTTCCAGTGCCCAAGTGACTACCTTTAAATTTGACTACTGTGACATAGTGAATAGTGTTGAGCGGCATAGGCCCTATTCGAATTCGCGAATATTCGCGAATATATGGACGAATATTCGTCATATATTCGCGAATATTCGCATATTCGTTATATTCTCGTTTTATTTTCGCATATGCGAACATTCACGTATGCGAAAATTAACATGTGTGAATATTAGCATATACAAAATTAGCATACGCGAAACTTCGCATATGCGAAAATTAGCATATGCTAATTTGCGCATATGCGAACTTTCACGTGCCAGTCTCACACAGTAGTATTACAGCCTGCTTTACACCACACAAGCTGGAAGCAGAGAGGGGTGATCACTGTGATGTGTGCTGTGAAGAAAAAAATAATAAATAAAAAACGAATATTCGTAATTACGAATATATAGCTATATTCGCGAAATTCGCGAATTCGCGAATATGCGATATTCGCGAATAATATTCGAATTGCGAATATTCGCGAGCAACACTAATAGTGAATTGTCCCGAGGTGCCAAAACAATGTCTTATGTATGGGGATTACAATTCAATATACACATGTGTGACGGATGACTACTGGGGGAACAACTGTGACTATTGGAGAAAGGTGGGATGGAACACAGGGACTGACTGGGACAATAGACCACAGAGTGCCAACAGAAGAAAAGACAATACTGACAAATCTCTACTACAGAGAATGACAATTGGATGTTGCGCAGTCCACTGTGTAAAGGAAACAATAATCTTCACTGTAGAGGCCACATTTCAAACAGGGACAATGTATGTGGAACCTACTATTTCAGCTTATCTTAACCTAATTGATACATCAGACCCAAGCATGACCGAGGGAATTCCACCCATGAGAACAACCATCTTGTATGCCAATGGTGCAAGTGCAAACCCAGCAGAGTAGGGTGAACATAGAAGTCCCAGGTAAAGGACAAGTCTGAGTACAAAGGGGGGCGGTTCACCAGGAGCCGCTCATCTCAAATCAGTGAAGCATCCCATACCTGTTTTTTTATTTTTCTCCACCTGAACCTGGGACTATTAGGCAGAATGCACCATAGGGAGAGATCTTGTGTACGGTAACAGATATCTTTTAGGGGGGAATTGATAGGGAGGACCCTTATGCTTCTAATGACTGATCAATATACTAATACTAAAATGCCATTGCTGCTGGAAAAATATCTGTTACCTACCCTTCAACCCATATACATCAGAATGCTATCTGCTCGTGACTCTGAATATAGGCTTTGAAATGACTCCATGCGGGAGTAGAAAGACTAAACATCTGACGAACAGAGAACTTCTGCCAAGAAATTAATGGACACTAGAATTGCTAATATATACGGATACAATAATCGAACAACCAATCAAAATGTAACATGCTAATTGTGATGTCATAACTAACCCTCCTTTTTCCAAATGTAAAAACCAAATTTACTTCCTGTAATAAATCAGATCCCCCTGGAGTCAACACCAAGGAGGGAACTCATACCAACCTGGCCTAGTGTGAATTTGCTTACGTCGACACTCAGAAAAATAGTACAGCGGTAGTCACTCACAGATTAAGGCCATACATTAACCTATCCTTAACAATAGCATCACTGCGATCCCACAGTGGAGTTGCCCAGGCCAAGGCCCTACCAGACAGGAGACTGACGACGAAGGCTACCTTTGCTCGTTCTTCGGAGAACTGGTCCGCCATGAGTTCTATGTGCATGGAGCACTGCGTCACGAAACCACGACAAGACTTGGTGGGATCCCCCTCAAACTTCTCAGGAAGCGACAAACAAAGTTTGGTTCTGGAGGAAACTGCAGCAGCGGGAGGCTTTACTGGAGCTGGAGGAGGCTGTGGCGGGTGCTGCTGGGCAGATAGCAACTGCTGCATCATGGCGGATAGCTGTCTAAGCTGCTGTGCCTGCTGGACCAACTGCTGGGACTAGAGCGCCACGATAGATGCAAGATCCGTGTTGTCAGGCAGAGGAACCCCAGTTGGATCCATGGCCGGATGTTGCTGTCACGTACCAGGATGTAGGCCATCACGAAGCTTGGAAGTTGATCCTCCATCTGTGTGGCTGATGACTCAGCCCGTATCGGGGAGCGGAGTCTAAGGTGCCGCTGGTCTTCACCAGAGCCCGCCGCGAGGCAGGATGGGCTTCCTACGGCAGGTGACACCCAGGTCGCTACCCCCCTACACAGCTCGACCACACAGGTAACTGGGCAAGGCGAGGTACTGAAGGAAGAGGCTGTAGCATAGTCAACGTAGCAGAAGGTCAAGGCAGGCAGCAAAGGTTCGTAGTCAAAAATGTAGTGGGAAGGTCTGGATACACGGGTATGGAAAAACAGGCAATAGGGAACGCTTTCACTCAGGCAATAGGCACTGAAGATCCGGCAGGGAATTGTGGGAGGTGCATAGACTTATAAGATAGTGTCAGGTGTACACAATAATTACAGGCGTACTGGGCCTTTAAATTTTTGAGCTCCAGCCCACCCTAAGGGACGAGGCTGAGACAGAACGGAGGCAGCAGGAGGTGAGTGACGGGCTGGGATTCGCATGCGTGGATAAGGGGACCACGTTCTTGCAGCCGGGGCAGGCGGCCGGAGCGCAGGACATGACATTCCTGTATGTTGACCACCCAATCATAGCTATCGTCTAACCATGTCTCTGTTATACCCACTATGTCATAATTCTCATACCTCAACCACTCCAGTTCCTCAGTTTTATTGGACAGACTTCTGGCATAAGTCAACATGCAATTCAAAGGTGTATGTTTTTTCTTCCTATGAAGCCTATCCCTGTTAACTATTCTACCCCCTCCCTCCGCTCCACCCCCAGGTACATTAATAAGTCCCCCCTCTCTATCTACACTATCTTCCCCCTCTATGTTGTAGGTTCCCTTCCCCCCAGTCCCAAATTTAAACACTCCTCCACCCTTCTAGCCTTCTTCTCCTCAAGCACAGCTGCACCCTTTCCACTGAGGTGCAGCCCGTCTCTACGGTAGAGCCGGTACCCGACAGTGAAGTTGTCCCAGTTCTCCATGAACCCAAATCCCTCCTTCCTACACCAGCTTCCCCCGCTGCCTCTCTGGTGTGGCTCGTCGTACAGGTAATATTTCAGAAAATATTACCTTGGAGGTTCTTGCCTTAACCCCTTAAGGACTTAGCCCTTTTGCACCTTAAGGACTCGGCCGTTTTTTGCAATTCTGACCACTGTCACTTTAAACATTAAAAACTATGGAATGCTTTTACTTATCATTCCGATTCCTAGATTGTTTTTTCGTGACATATTCTACTTTAACATAGTGCTAAATTTTTGTGGGAAATTGCATCCTTTCTTGGTGAAAAATCCCCAAATTTGATGAAAAAAATGAAAATTTTGCATTTTTCTAACTTTGAAGCACTCTGCTTGTAAGGAAAATGGATATTCAAAATACATTTTTTTTTTTGGGTTTGGGTTCACATATACAATATGTCTACTTTATGTTTACATCATAAAATTTATGAGTTTTTACTTTTGGAAGACATCAGAGGGCTTCAAAGTTCAGCAGCAATTTTCAAATTTTTCACAAAATTTTCAAACTCACAATTTTTCTGGGACCAGTTCAGTTTTGAAGTGGATTTGAAGGGTCTTCATATTAGAAATACCCCATAAATTACCCCATTATAAAAACTGCACCCCCAACACCCTTTAGGTGTTTCACAGGAATAGCAGCAAAGTGAAGGAGAAAATTCAAAATCTTCATTTTTTACACTCGCATGTTCTTGTAGACCCAATTTTAGAATTTTTGCAAGGGGTAAAAAGTACAAAATTTTTACTTGGATTTGAAACCCAATTTTTCTAAAGTAAGCACATACCTCATATGTCTATGTAAAGTGTTCGGCGGGCGCAGTAGAGGGCTCAGAAGGGAAGGAGCGACAAATGGTTTTTGGGGGGCA
The DNA here is from genome assembly GCF_029499605.1 of Hyla sarda. Lineage (NCBI taxonomy): Eukaryota > Metazoa > Chordata > Amphibia > Anura > Hylidae > Hyla > Hyla sarda. The sequence goes on from NC_079192.1 coordinate 355,446,264, forward strand.
TGTCACCTTTAGGAAGCCCTTATGGTGCCAGAACAGCAAAAAATAAAAATAAAACACATGGCATACCATTTTGGAAACTAGACCCCTTGGGGAGCATAACAAGGGGTAAAGTGAACCTTAATACCCCACAGGTGTTTCACGAATTTTGCATATGTAAAAAAAACAAACATATTTTTTACCTAAAATGCGTGGTTTTCCAAAAATTTTACATTTTTAAAAAGGGTAATAGCAGAAAATAACTCAGAAAATTTTAAGCCCAATTTCTCCCGATTCAGAAAACACCCCATATGGGGGTGAAAAGTGCTCTGCTGGCGCACTACAGGTCTCAGAAGAGAAGGAGTCACATTCGCCGTTTTGGAAGCAAATTTTGCTCTGGGGGCATGCCGCATTTAGGAAGCCCCTATGGTGCCCCTATTGGTAACAAACTCAGTGTTTTGCAACCAGTGTGCCTTCAGCTGTTGCAAAACTACAACTCCCAGCATGCACTGATAGACCGTACATGCTGGGAGTTGTAGTTATGCAACAGCTGGAGGCATACTACTTTGGCTGGGGATGCTGGGGATTGTAGTTATGCAACAGCTGGAGACACACTGGTTTGCTACTTAACTCAGTGTTTAACAACCAGTGTGCCTTCAGCTGTTGCAAAACTACAACTCTCAGCAGTCTCCGACAGCCAACAGGCATGCTGGGAGTTGTAGTCATGCAACCAGCAGATGCACCACTACAACTCCCAACATGCACTTTAGCTGTTTGTGCAAGCTGGGAGTTGTAGTTATACAAGAGCTGAAGGTACACTTTTCAATAGAAAAAATGTGCCTCCAGCTGTTGCAAAACTATAAGTCCCAGCATACCCATAAGGGAATGCTGGGAGTTGTGGTGGTCTGCCTCCTGCTGTTGCATAACTACAGCTCCCAGCATGCCCTTTCTGCATGCTAAGAGCTGTTGCTAAGCAACAGCAGGACGCCGTCACTCACCACCTACTGCCGCTCCCGGGGTCTTCTTCCCGCACCCGCTCACGTCCTCCGGAAGAGGGGCGGATCGGTTGCGGGAGTTACACCTGCAGCAGGTGCCCTGATTGGTAGGCCGGTAAACCGGCCGACTAATCAGGGCGATCGTGAGGTGGCACCAGTGCCACCTCACCACTGCTGGCTATGGCTGTTCGGGCCCGTCATAGACGGCCCTGAACAGCCTGTAATTCCGGGTCACCGGGTCACTGGAGACCCGATTGACCCGGAATCGCCGCAGATCGCTGGGCTGAATTGTCCAGCGATCTGCGGCCATCGCCGACATGGGCGATATGCCGCGATGCCTGCTGAACGATTTCAGCAGGCATCGGGCACCGGCTCCTCTCCGGTTAGCGGCGGGGGGCCGAGATTTGACAGGACGTACTCAAACATCCTGAGTCCTTAAGGACTCGGAAAAGGGGCCATTTGGGGCCTTAAGAGGTTAAGGACCCAGCCCATTTTCACCTTAAGGACCCAGCTATTTTTTGCACATCTGACCACTGTCACTTTAAGCATTAATAACTCTTGCATGCTTTTACTTTTCATTCTGATTCTGAGATTGTTTTTTCGTGACATATTCTACTTTATGTTAGTGGTAAAATTTCATTGATACTTGCATCATTTCTTGGTGAAAAATTCAAAAATTTGGTGAAAAAATAAAACATTTTGCAGTTTTTTTTTAATTTGAAGCTCTCTGCTTATCAGGAAAATAGACATTCCAAATAAATTATATTTTGATTCACAAATACAATATATCTACTTTATATTTTCAGCATAAAGTTGACATTTTTTTACTTTTGGAAGACATCAGAGGGCTTCAAAGTTCAGCAGCAATTTTCCAATTTTTCATAACATTTTCAAAATCAGAATTTTTCAGGGACCAGTTCAGTTTTGAAGTGGATTTGAAAGGTGTTCATATTAGAAATAAATGACCCCATCATAAAAACTGCATTCCTTTAGAGTATTCAAAATGACATTCAGTAAGTGTATTAACCCTTTAGGTGTTTCACAGGAATCGCAGCAAAGTGAAGGAGAAAATTCAAAATCTTAATTTTTTACACTTGCATGTTCTTGTAAACCCAGTTTTTGAAATTTTACAAGGGGTAAAAGGAGAGAAATCTTCCTAAAATTTGTAACCAAATTTCTCTCGAGTAAGGAAATACCTCATATGTGTATGTCAAGTGTTCAGCGGGCTAGTAGGGGTCTTAGAAGGGAAGGAGCGACAATGGGATTTTGGAGAGTGAGTTTTTCTGAAATGGTTTTTGGGGGGCATGTCACATTTAGGAATCCACTATGGTGCCAGAACAGTAAGAAAAAAAAAACACATGGCATACTATTTTGGAAACTACACCCATCAAGGAACATAACAAGGGGTACAGTGAGCCTTACCACCCCACGGGTGTTTGACGACTTTTCGTTAAAGTTGGATGTGTAAATGAAAATTTTTTTTTCACTAAAATGCTGCTTTTCCTCCAAATTTGACATTTTTACAAGGGGTAATAGGAGAAAATGCCACCCAAAATTTGTAACCCCATCTCTTCTGAGTATGGAAATACCCCATGTGTGGACGTCAAGTGCACTGTGGGCACACTACAATGCTCAGAAGAGAAGGAATCCCATTTGGCTTTTGGAAAGCAAATTTTACTGAAATGGTTTTTGGGGCCCCTATGGTGCCAGGACAGCAAAAAAAAACAAAAAACACAGGGCATACTATTTTGGAAACTACACCCCTCAAGGAACGCAACAAGGGGTACAGTGAGCCTTAACACCTCACAGGTGTTTGACGACTTTTCGTTAAATTTGGATGTGTAATTGAAATGTTTTTTTCACTAAAATGCTGCTTTTCCCCCAAATTTTACAAGGGGTAAGAGGAGAAATTGACCCCCAAAATTTGTAACCCCATTTCTTCTGAGTATGGAAATACCCCATGTGTGGACGTCAAGTGCTCTGCTGGCGCACTACAATGCTCAGAAGAGGAGGAGTGCCTTTGAGCTTTTGGAAAGAGAATTTGTTTGGAATGAAAGTCAGGGGCTATGTGCGTTTACAATGCCCCCTGTGGTGCCAGAACAGTGGACCCCCCCCCCCCACATGTGACCGCATTTTGGAAACTACACCCCTCACAGAATTTAATAAGGGGTGCAGTGAGTATTTACACCCCCCTGGCCTTTGACAGATCTTTGGAATAGTGGGCTGTGCAAATGAAAAATTACATTTTTCATTTTCACAGAATACTATTCCAAAAATCTGTCAGACACCTGTGGGGTGTTAATGCTCACTGCACCCCTTATTACATTATGTAAGGGGTGTAGTTTCCAAAATGGGGTCTTATGTGAGGGGGGGGGATCCATTGTTCTGGCACTATGGGGGCTTTTTAAACACATATGGCCTTCAATTTCAGACACATTCTCTCACCAAAATCCCAATGACGCTCCCTCTCTTCTGAGCATTGTAGTGCACCCGCAGAGCACTTAACATCCACATATGGGGTATTTATATACTCAGAAGAAATGGGGTTACAAATTTTGCAGGGCTTTTTTCATATTTTCCATTGCGAAAATGAAAAATTTAGCATAACACCAGCATTTTAATGAAAACATTTTTTTTTTCATTTTCCCATCCAACTTTAATGAAAATTCATCAAACACCTGTGGGGTGTTAAGGCTCACTATACCCCTTATGTTCCGTGAGGGATGTAGTTTCCAAAATGGGGTCACATGTGGGTATTTATTTTTTTCAGAACCTCTGTAAAATCAGCCACCCCTGTGCAAATCACCAATTTAGGCCTCAATTGTACATAGTGCGCTCTCACTCCTGAGACTTTTTGTGCATCTGCAGAGCATTTTACGCTCACATATGGGGTATTTTCGTACTCAGGAGAAATTGCGTTACAAGTTTTGGGGGTCTTATTTTGCTTTTACCACTTGTGAATATAAAAAGTATGGGGTAACACCAGCAAGTTAGTGTAAACATTTTTATTTTTTTACACTAACAGGCTGGTGTAGCCCCCAACTTTTCCTTTTCCTAAGGAATAAAGGAAAAAAAAGCACCCCAAAATTTGTAGTGCAATTTCTCCCGAGTACGGAAATACCCCATATGTGGCCCTAAACTGTTTCCTTGAAATACGACAGGGCTCTGAAGTGAGGGAGCGCCATGCGCATTTGAGGACTACATTAGAGATTCCATAGGGGTGGACATAGGGGTATTCTACGCCAGTGATTCCCAAACAGTGATACAATAAAACTTATTGTACGGCAGTGTTTCCAAAACGGTGCCTCCAGCTGCTGCTCAACTCCCAGCATGCCTGGACAGTCAGTGGCTGTCCGGAAATGCTGGTTGTTGTTTTGCAACAGCTGGAGGCTCCGTTTTGGAAACACTGCCGTACAATAAGTTTTTCATTTTTATTGGGGGGGGGGACAGTGTAAGGGGGTGTATATGTAGTGTTTTACCCTTTATTTTGTGTTAGTGTAGTGCAGTGTAGTGTTTTTAGGGTACATTCGCACTGGCAGGTTACGGTGAGTTTCCTGCTAGGAGTTTGCGATGCGGCGATGCCGCAGCCCAAACTTGAAGCAGAAAACTCACTGTAAATTTGCTGTGTTAATGTACCCTGTAAATTCACATAGGGGGGGGGGGGGCAAACCTCCAGCTGTTTAAAAACTACAACTCCCAGCATGCATTGACTGACCGTGCATGCTGGGAGTTGTACTTTTGCAACAGCTGGAGGCACATTGGTTGGAAAACCTTCAGTTAGGTTCTGTTACCTAACTCAGTTTTTTCCAACCAGTGTGCCTCCAGCTGTTGCAAAACTTCAACTCCCAGCATGTACAGATTGCCAAAGGCATGCTGGGAGATGTAGTTATGCAACAGCTGGAGGTACGCAATTACATCTCCCAGCATGCCAAGACAGCTGTTTGGGCATGCTGGGATTTGCAGTTTTGCAACATCTGGAGGGCTACAGTTTAGAGACCACTGCACAGTGATCTCCAAACGGTGGCCCTCCAGATGTTGCAAAACTACAAATACCAGCATGCCCAGACAGCAAACAGCTGTGTGGGCATGCTAGGAGTTGTAGTTTTGTAAGATCTAGAGGGCCACAGTTTAGAGATCACTGCAAAGTGATCTCTGAACTGCAGCCCTCCGGCTGTTGCAAAACTACAAATCCCAGCATGCCCACACAGCAAACAGCTGTCTGGGCATGCTGGAAGTTGTAGTTTTGCAACATTTGGAGGGCTACAGTTTAGAGACCACTGTATAGTGGTCTCAGACTTTAGCCCTCCAGATGTTGCTAGGCAACTCCCCGGCTTCCATAGGATGCAGGGAGCCGCATAGCTGTCCTCTTCTGCCGCCTGCTGCCACCGCTGATCGCTGCCCGCTGCCACCGGATGGTTAAGAGGATCTTCGGCGCCAGTGCTTGTTGGTTTCCCCATTCTACCCCGCCTATTGTGGGTGGGCAGAATGGGGAAACCGAAAGTTAACCCCCCTGCCCCCGATCTGCTATTGGTCATCGCTTATAGATGACCAAAAGCAGAGATAGGAGGGGTGGCACCCCTGCCACCTCACTCCTATCCCTTCAGGGGGATCATGGGTTTCTTGGACAACCGCGATCCCCCTAATATACCGGGTCACCATAGACCCTTATGACCAGGAATCGCCGCAAATCACAAGTGTGAATTCATGGGGGGGGGGGGGTCCCCCCCCATGGCATTTGTGTGGGCATTTGCGTCTCCGCCCCCCCCCCCCCCCCGGCCCCCGACCGAAATTCCCACGGGCGTATTGATACGTCCTGGGTCCTTAAGTACCAGGGAGCCAGGGCGTATCCATACGCCCTAGGTCCTTAACCAACCCCTTAAAGGGGTACTCCAGTTCTTACACATCTTCTCCCCTATCCAAAGGAGTCCCACAGCTGGGGACGCCCGGGATCATGCACGCGGCACCCCGTTTGTAATCAGTGCCCAGAGCGTGTTCGCTCCGGGTCTGATTACGGTCGACCGCAGGGCCTTCGTCCCCCGTGTGACGTCACGCTCCGCCCCTCAATGCAAGTCTACGGGAGGGGTAGTGATAGCTGTCACGCCCCCTCCTGTAGGCTTGCATTGAGGGGCCGAGCGTGACGTCACACGAGGGATGGAGGCCCTGCGGTCGACCGTAATCAGACCCGGAGCGAACATGCTCCGGGCACTGATTACAAACGGGGTGCCGCGTGCATGATCCCGGGCGTCCCCAGCTGCGGGACTCCCGCGATTAAGCATCTTATCCCCTATCCTTTGGATAGGGGATAAGATGTGTAAGCATCGGAGTACCCCTTTAAGGACCAGGGGTTTTTCCGTTTTTGCACTTAAATTTTTTCCTCTTTACCTTAAAAAAATCATAACTCTTAAAATTTTTCACCTAAAAATACATATGATGGCTTATTTTTAGCGCCACCAATTCTACTTTGTAATGACATCAGTCATTTACCCAAAAATCTACGGCGAAATGGGGAAAAAAAAAAAACTCATTGTGAGACAAAATTTAAAAAAAATCCGCCATTTTGTAAATTTTGGGGGCTTTTGTTTCTACGCAGTACATTTTTCGATAAAAATTACACATTCTCTTTATTCTGTAGAATAATCTGAAGAGAAAAGAAAAGAAAGGACCGACGGACGTCGCCTCGTGTATTTACCCTCAATAGATCGGGTGGTGGGGGGCAACCCCACGGGGCTTATAGATGGCCGCTCACCTTGAGATCTATGCAAAAAAGCATATCACCCACGATATAATTGGGGTACTGAAGTGCGAGTCGCTGCTATGCCGATGGGTTGCAGGAGGAAACAAGTCGTTCTGGGAGTCAATATTAGAAGTAGAGCAGGAAAAAACCCTCAGGTATGGCGCTGCAGACTCTTGTAGACAGATGAGGCGGATGCCAAAGGTAATAGGAAAGTCCTCAGCAGGACATTTTATTAAAAAAACAATAAAATGGACAAGATTGCGCCTTTCGGGAGGATCCCTCCCTTCCTCAGATCAGGATCCTGAGGGTTTTTTCCTGCTCTACTTCTAATCTTTATTCTGTAGGGCCATCCGATTAAAATGATACCCTACTTTTATAGGTTTGATTTTGTCGTACTTCTGAAAAAAATCATAACTACATGCAGGAAAATTTATACATTTAAAATTGTCATATTATGACCCCTATAACTTTTTTATTTTTCCGCACATGGGGCAGTATGAGGGCTCATTTTTACGCCGTGATCTGAAGTTTTTAGTGGTACCATTTTTGTATTGATCGGACTTGTTGATCACTTTTTATTCATTTTTTCATGATATAAAAAGTGACCAAAAATACACTATTTTGGACTTTGGAATTTCTTTCCGCGTACGCCATTGACTGTGCGTCATGATATATTTTTATAATTTGGACATTTCCACATGCGGCGATACCACATATGTTTATTTTTATTTACACAGATTTAATTTTTTTTTATGGGAAAAGGGGGGTGATTCAAACTTTTATTAGGGGAGGTTTTTTTCCACTTTTTTTTGCAATGTTATAGCTCCCATATGGGGCTATAATACTGCACACACTCATATTTTATATTGATCACTGGTTTCTCATAGGAAACCAGTAATCAATGATTCTGCCGCTTGACTGCTCATGCCTGGATCTCAGGCACTGAGCAGTCATTCTGCGATCGGACACCAGGAGGCAAGGTAGGAGTCCCTCCTCGTGTCCCACAGCTGTTCGGGATGCCGCGATTTCGCCACAGACATCCCGAACAGCCCCCTGAGCTAACCGGCAGTTATTTACTTTCACTTTAGACGCGGTGTTCAACTTTGAACGCCCGTCTAAAGGGTTAATAGCGTGCGGCACCGCGATCATTGCCGCACGCTAATAGCCACAGGTCCCGTCCATGTCGTGGCCCCCGCGTTATAGAAAGGGCAAGGACTCAGGATGTACCGGTACGTCCTTGGTCCTTAAGTGGTTAAGGGGTTAAGCTTACGGCCTAAGTCCCTGAAAAGGACACTCCACCTACCTCTTACTTTGTCATTGATGCCAATATGTACCATGACAGCTGGGTCCTCTCCAGCCAGCAACCTGTCAACCCGATCCCCGATGTGCAAATTTCGAGCTCCAGTAAGACAACACACTGTCTGGCGTTCCCAGTCTTTGTGACAGATCGCCCTGTCTATCCCCCTAATAATACAGTCCCACACTACCAGTACCTGTCTGGTCTGCCCTTCACTACTTCCTCCCTCCTTACTGGGTAGAGACAAATGGACTTCTTATGCGGCGCTGACTCGGAACAGGCACATCAGGAGAGTATAAAAGGTTTATTAAAGTGCAACATGTTTCACTGCACATGCGCTGCTTCATCAGGCATGATGCCTGATTAAGCCGCGCATGTGCGGCGAAACACGTTGCATTTTAATAAACCTTTTATTATATACATGATGTGATTATCACTATAGCTGAACCTAGACGGTCTATGATAGCTTTGATGGATTCCATTGGCAGGTATGGCTCTTTGTCATATTACAAATTGAACAGTACTAAAACAAAGGCACTCCCACTCAACCTAACCCTGCAAACCCTTTCTCACTTGCACTCACTTTATCACCTGATGTGCTTGTTCCGAGTTAGCACCACAAAAGATCCACTGCACCTTTGAAGTCCATTTGTCTCTATCTACTTGTTTAGGAGGCTGCAGACCGGGCTCTAACAATCCTTACATGCTGTCCATTGTTGTGTGTGAACAACCTGGGGTAAAAGGCTTTAAAAACAATCCTTCTACCAATACCTACCCAGTCGGTTTAACGCTATGGAGCGCTCTCTATTATATTTTTAGTTTCCCTCCTTACTGGAGCAGACACCCCCCTGGAGGTCAGAGGCAGAGTCCTTCTGCAGTACTGCTAGCTCTGAAATGGCATCCCCCTCATCTGCCAACTGGGCAAACTTGTTGGGGTGTGCCAGATCAGAACTAGCCTCTCTGACACTTTCCCTTCTACCTCATTTTCTAACTGTAACCCAGCTAGCTGCCTGACTATCCTCCCCTGCCTCTACCCCAGAGAGTACTTGCTCAGTGAGCAGGAGACTCCTCTCCAAGTTGTCAATGCATCTCAGTGTTGCCAGTTGCTCCTCTAGATGCAGGATCTGGGCTTCCAAATGAACAACTCGCACACATCTCACACAACAATATGCACCCTTAATCTGCTGTTTAAGGATTGCATACATTGTACAAGATGCAACCTGGACTGCCTTTTCTAATATGGAGGCCATCCTAGATTTGGGGATTGCAAAAATTATTAGTACAAAAAAAAATCTAATATTTCAATTAAACTCCCTGAATTTTAAGTTCCTCTCACTTTTATACTTACACTCACTTGTATACTTCACACTCTTGTATACAGACACACAATCACTAGCTCAGACAATCACTTATAGTTACCAGACACCACCTCTCTCTCTTCCACTGCCTGGAAGTGAATGCAAAGGCGGAAAAGTGAATATCTTCCCTAATCAAGACCTAATGTCTTGCATCCTTGCAGACTTCCCCTCATTAACTACAACCCACCCAGGTGTTACTGAGAGGGGACCTTAACCCCTTGGGGATGAAGCCCATTTTGACCCTAAGGACGGGAATTAATTTTGTTGCAAATCTGACCTATGTCACTTTAAGAATTAATAACTCTGAGATACTTGTACTTATGAATTTGATTCTGAGATTATTTTTTCCTGACATATTGTACTTTATGTTAGTGGTAAATTTTTGTCGATACTTGCATCATTTCTTGGTGAAAAATTCCCAAATTTCATGAAAAATTTGAAAATGTAGCATTTTTATATGTTTGAAACTCTCTACTTGTAAGGAAACTGGTCATACCAAAAAAATTATATATTGAGTCACGTATACTATATGTCTAATTTATGTTGGCATCATACAGTTGACATGTTTTAACTTTTTGAAGACATTAGAGGGCTTCAAAGTAAAGCAGCAATTTTCCAAATGTTCATGAAAAATTCTAAATCTGAAATTTTCAGGTCCCAGTTCAGTTTGAAGTGTATTTGAGGGGCCTTTCTGTATGAAATGCTCCATAATGGACCCAATTATGAAAACAGCACCCCTGAAAGTATTCAAAATGACATTCAGAAAGTTTGTTAACCCTTAGGTGTTTCACAGGAATAGCAGCAATGTGGAGAAGAAAACTCAAAATCTCTGATTTGTACACTAACATGTTCTTGTAGCCCCATTTTATTTTTTATTTTTACATAGGGTAAAGGAGAAAAATCCCCCCAAAATTTGTAACCCAATTTCTCTTGAGTATGGCAATACCTCATATGTGCATGTAAAGTGCTCTGCGAGCGCACAACATGGCTTAGGAGGGAAGGAGCAACTTTGGGATTTTGGAGAATGAATATTGCACTTTAGTTTTATCTGGGGGCATGTTGCATTTAGGAAGTCCCCAGGGTCCCAGAACAGCAAGCGAGACCCACATGGCACACTATTTGGGAAACTACACCCCTGAAGGAATGTAACAAGGGGTACAGTGAGCCTTAACACCTCACAGGTGATTGACGATTTTTCATTAATCCCTTAACCCCTTAAGGACACATGACGTACTGGAACGTCATGTGTCCACTCCCGATCTATAACGCGGGGCCACGGCGTGGCCCCGCGTCATAGCGGTTCGGGCCCGGCCTCTAACAACGGCCGGGACCCGTGGCTAATAGCGCGCGGCATTGATCGCTGTGCCGCGCGCTATTAACCCTTTAGACGCGGCGTTCAAAGTTGAACGCCGCGTCTAAAGTGAAACCGAAAGCATGCCGGCTAGCTCAGTGGGCTGTTCGGGATAGCCGCGGTGAAATCGCGGCATCCCGAACAGCTGACAGGACAGCGGGAGGGCCCCTACCTGCCTCCTCGCTGTCCGATCGCCGAATGACTGCTCAGTGCCTGAGATCCAGGCATGAGCAGTCATGCGGCAGAATCATCGATCACTGGTTTCTTATGAGAAACCAGTGATCAATGTAAAAGATCAGTGTGTGCAGTGTTATAGGTCCCTATGGGACCTATAACACTGCAAAAAAAAAGTGCAAAAAAAAAGTGAATAAACATCATTTAACCCCTTCCCTATTAAAAGTTTGAATCACCCCCCTTTTCCCATAAAAGAAAAAACACAGTGTAAATAAAAATAAAAATAAACATAAATGGTATCGCCGCGTGCGGAAATGTCCGAATTATAAAAATATATCGTTAATTAAACCGCACGGTCAATGGCGTGCGCGCAAAAAAATTCCAAAGTCCAAAATAGTGCATTTTTGGTCACTTTTTATATCATGAAAAAATGAATAAAAAGCGATCAATAAGTCCTATCAATGCAAAAATGGTACCGTTAAAAACTTCAGATCACGGCGCAAAAAATGAGCCCTCATACCGCCCCATACACGGAAAAATAAAAAAGTTATAGGGGTCAGAAGATGACAATTTTAAACGTATTAATTTTCCTGCATGTAGTTATGATTTTTTCCAGAAGTCTGACAAAATCAAACCTATATAAGTAGGGTATCATTTTAATCGTATGGACCTACAGAATACATATCAGGTGTCATTTTTACCGAAAAATGTACTACGTAGAAACGGAAGCCCCCAAAAGTTACAAAACAGCGTTTTTTTTTAAATTTTGTCGCACAATGATTTTTTTTCCCGCTTCACCATAGATTTTTGGGAAAAATGACTGACGTCATTACAAAGTAGAATTGGTGGCGCAAAAAATAAGCCATCATATGGATTTTTAGGTGTAAATTTGAAAGAGTTATGATTTTTTAAAGGCAAGGAGCAAAAAACGAAAATGCAAAAACGGAAAAACCTCCGGTCCTTAAGGGGTTAAGGACTGAGGGTTTTTCGGTTTTTGCGCTTTAGTTTTTTTCCCCTCACCTTTTAAAAATCATAACCCTTTCAATTTTGCACCTAAAAATCCATATGATGATTTATTTTTTGCGCCACCAATTCTACTTTGCAGTGACATCAGTCATTTTCCAAAAAATCTACAGCGAAACGGAAAAAAAATCATTGTGCGACGAAATTGAAGAAAAAAAACGCCATTTTGTAACTTTTGGAGGCTTCCATTTCTATGCAGTACATTTTTAAGTAAAAATGACACCTGATCTTTATTCTGTAGGGCCATACGATTAAAATGATACCCTACCTATATTGGTTAGATTTTGCCGTACTTCTGGAAAAACTCATAACTACATGCACAGAAATGTATACGTTTAAAATTGTCATCTTCTGATCCCTATAACCTTTTTATTTTTCTACGTATAGGGCGGTATGAGGGCTCATTTTTTGCGCCATGATCTGACGTTTTTAGCGGTACCATTTTTGAATTGATTGGACTTTTTGATCGCTTTTTATGAATTTTTTCATGATATAAAAAGTGACCAAAAATATGTTATTTTGGACTTTGGAATTTTTTGCGCGTACGCCATTGGCCGTGCGGTTTAATTAATGATATTTTTTATAGCTCGGACATTTACGCACGCGGCGATACCACATATGTTTATATTTATTTTTATTTACATGGTGTTTTTTTTTTTTTATGGGAAAAGGGGTGATTTTGAACTTTTATTAAGGAAAGGGTTAAATCACATTTATTAACTTTTTTTACACTTTTTTTTGCAGTGTTATTGCTCCCATAGGGACCTATAGCACTGCACACACTGATTGCCAGAACTGTTCACTGCAAAGCCATAGCTTTGCAGTGATCAGTGTTATCGGCGGTCGATTGCTCAAGCCTGCATCTCAGGCTTGGAGCAATCAATTGCCGAAGGGACACACCGGAGGCCGGTAAGAGGACCTCCGCTCGTGTCCCAGCTGATCGGGATACCCCATTTTCACTGCGATGGTCCCGATCAGCCCCACTGAGCAGCCGGGCAGCTTTCACTTTAATTTTAGACGCGGCGTTCAACTTTGAACGCCATGTCTAAAGGGTTAATAGCGCGCGGCACCGCGATCGCTACCGTGCGCTATTAGCCCCGGCTTCAGATAGATGCCCGGACCGACCCGATATGACGCGGGGTCACCGCGTGACCCCGCGTTATATCGCGGGAGCCAGCCAAGGACGTAAGTATACATCCTTGGTCGTTAAGGGGTTAAAGTTGGACGTGATAATGAAAAAATATATTTTTAACACTAAAATACTGGTGTTACCCCAAATGTTTCATTTTCACATGGGGTAATAGGAGAAAATGGCTCCCAAAATGTAAAACTCCATTTCTCCCAAGTAAGGAAAGGAAATTTGGTCGAAAAGTGCTCTGCTGGCGTACTAGAGGGCTCAGAAGGGAAGGAGTGACATTGGGCCATGGGGGTCATGTGCATTTACAAAGCTCCCATTCTGCCAGAGCCGCAGAAACCACCCACATGTGACACCATTTTTTTTTTTATTTGTTTTATTGGAACACTAAAAACCACCGGTTTACAGGAGGCAGAACATCAATACAGGGGTAGTAAGGTCAGGGAAAATACAGCAAACATCTCACATATTGACGTATAGAGTGTAATGTCCGTTTATTTGTTTTTGTATTTTTCTGTTTAGGTGTGTATTCAAACACTAGCATGTTCAGAGCAGTTTTCCATTTTGCCTGGATAGGGAATAGTTAATGCTCTGAATGAATGAGAACTCGAGGGTGTGTCTAGAAATCTCCAGCTCTGTCTAGCTTCTGGGCTGGTGATTGACATTCTGTCTTGCTGCTTACATGCCTGACATGCTGTTATGGAGTTGTTGGTGAAACACTCGTTGTTTGTGCTTTAAATCAACAAGTTTTGCTTTAGCATGCACTTTGCATGTTTTAGGTTTAAGCCATGGTTATGTAGCATGCTCATAGTAGATTTTAATCAGTTTGATTAGTCGGTTTTTAGGATTTGTTTGTCATTTTGGCTAAGTAGCTGTTCACACTATGTTTTCTCTTGTATCCATTTTGTGTGTTTTGTACCAAGTTATCCCTGTTACCTGTCCATGGGGACTCCGAGGAATTGAGAATTAGCACAAGAGATCTCCGTGTTCCATGGTGGACTTGCGTTCTAGTATAAAGACATTCCTGTGTCTTCTGGTGGTTCTGGGGTATTGTGTTTATTCCTGCTTAGCAATAGATCCCTTTTACCTTTGTGTAGGCACTCAGGGGTATTGATTATTCCTTTGTCTACCGGAGGTTATCTGCAGGATTTAGCTTATTCCTGTTTAGTTCTTGCAGTCTATTTTGACTCATCCGCTTCCCAGTCTTGTGTTCTGAATCTAATCTGTTTGTTGGTTATCTGTGTCCTATGTGTGTGAATCTAATCTGTTTGTTGGTTATCAGTGTCCTATATTTATATCCTGTTTGGTTGATCTGATCTTTGTCCTTTGTACTTGTATCTGTTTGTGAACAGTGTCCTATGTTCATGATAAGTTGGCCTGTTTATATTCTGCCCTCTTAGTATTTATATCCTGTCTGGTACATCTGGTTGTCCAGTATTTACAGTGTTCTATGTTCCTGTATAGTTTCTGGCTAGTGACCGATTGTGTATTATTATATGTTTTTACGCCACTACACTTTTTGTAGGGAGGGACCGGCGCTCAGTTGTCGATCCAACTATTAGGATGGATGGGCAACTAGGCAAGGAAAGTGTTTTTAGGGTCAGTTTAGGGCTCATTCTCCCTGTCCCCCCGGTTGATCCTGACATAGAGGTAGTCAGTTTAAGTGCAGACTCAGGGAAAATTATACAGGATAGTCCGGTATCAACATATAAAAAGAGAACATAAAACAAAACAATGCAGTGCTGCAAACGTGCAAAACATCTCCGTCCTCCATCCTACAGAAACAGATTGCAAAGCATATTGAACTTCCGTATCAAGGCTGCCTTTACAAATAAGGGGGTAAGGGAAGGGAGGAGAAGACATACGGAGAAGGGGGGAAGACATGGAAGTACATAGATACAGGCGTCGGGCAAAGGAACATACATTCACGGTATCAGGGAGAGTAAGTTACGCACCTCTGCAGGAGAAGAGCATCACCCCATACCTTGTAGAATTTTTCAGGACATTTCCTATTCTTGTAAACAATATGCATAAACGGGAGAATCGTGTTAACTAGTTTCTTCTATTTTGAACATGTAGGAGGTCTAGGGTCCATCCAGCTGAGGGCTACCGTTTTACGTGCTAAAAATAGAGACTCATGAAGAAGCACTCGGACATGATGTGGCCACACCTCCTCATCCAGGAATAGACACATAGACAAAGAAGAGGGTCTCTAGGGGATGTAGATTGTACAAAAGAAGCCAAAAGCTGAAAGAACTCAGTCCAGAACTGCACTACATAGGCACAGTCCCAGGTAAGATGCCAAAAATCTGCCCTAGGCACATAACAACAATGACATGCAACTGAGTCAGAACAACCCATGGCTTACAGTCTAACAGGGGTAATATAACTGTAATGGATAATATACAATTGAATTAAAACCAATGGCTGAGATGCCTGTACCTCCTCCCACTGTTCAGTAGAAATCTCAGGTCTCAGCGCCTTTCAGCCAGGACAGACTGACCTGTCCAGCAGATGATGGGGGACGGGAGGGGGCAGGAGAACAGCAGAGAATTCCAGGAATAAGGGATGAGGGAGAGGAGCGGTGGGGGACATCTCCAAGGGCATGAGAAAGTTCAGAACAGTCTCAAACTTCAAAGAGTTCACAGTAACATATCCGAGGCCCCAGACCAACGGAGCATCTTGGGAAGATAGTCCACCTGTGCACAGTCAGGGACAGCTCCCCGAGGGATGGAGGGGAGGGTATAAACAGAGCAGCAGCAATGGGGTCAGGGTGCAAGACCACAGGGCAAGTGAAGGGAAAAGAGGAAGAGAGCTCCATCCAGCAGATTAAGGGGGCAAGGAGGGGAAGGGAGAGTAGCAGAGAGTCACAAGAATGAGGCCCCCCCCCCCCCCCTCATTCTTGTGACTCTCCGCTACCGTGAGTTCTTTAAGTTTGAGACTGTTCTGAACTTTCTCTAGCCCTTGGAGATGGCCCCTATCCCCCCGATAGGGGCCATCTCCAAGGGCAAGAGAAAGTTCAGAACAGTCTCAAACTTAAAGAACTCACAGTATCATGTCCGCAGTAGTGCAGGGAAGAGCTCTGAACCTGGCAGATAGGGTAAAGTGCCGGCCTCAGGAATCCTCCAATTTCTGACAGGAACCAGGGCAGGACAGTCACCTCTCCGGCGGCGGGACAGCCACTCATCCGCCTCCTGTGGTGATGTGAAGAATACCGCCCGGTCTCAATCCATGATCCGCAAACGAGAAGAATAGGCCATAGAATACAGGATACCTTTAGTTTTCATCCATCCCTTCACCGCAGCAAAGGTGGCACATCTGCGCTGGAGGTCTGAGGAGAAGTCGGCGAAAATGGACACCCGTGCCTTATCAAAGGTAAGGTCAGGGATCCTCTGAGCTGCCTGCAGTACCACATCTCTATCATTGCAATTCAGAAGCCTGGTAAGGAACGGTCTCGGTGGAGCATCGGGCACAGGGGGCCGGGCAGGTACTCGGTGAGCCCTCTCCACCGCAAATGCTGAAAAGGGTGTGTGGTGTCCCGGTACAGGAGCTAGTCCTGTACCATACTTAAGTCTCCTCAGGAAGAGTCCCTTAGGTCCATACAAAGTAGGAGGAGTAAAAATGGGGGGTATGTTGAGAGCGCTGCTGTCAGATGGCGAAGGTTGGAGTCAAGAAACGGTATGAGCCAGCACTTATGCAGGACTAACTTTTATTGAAAAAAGAAGTCAAGACAGTAAAAACAGGACAACGCGTTTCGGCGCTCGCTGGCGCCTTCCTCAGGTCCACAATTATAAATATGTGCAGTCCGAGCCGGAGTTCCTCCGAGCCCGCCCGCAGGAACTCAGGTCCACAATTATAAATATGTGCAGTCCTAGCCGGAGTTCCTGCGGGCGGGCTCGCAGGAACTCCGGCTAGGACTGCACATATTTATAATTGTGGACCTGAGGAAGGCGCCAGCGAGCGCCGAAACGCGTTGTCCTGTTTTTACTGTCTTGACTTCTTTTTTCAATAAAAGTTAGTCCTGCATAAGTGCTGGCTCATACCGTTTCTTGACTCCAACCTTCGCCATCTGACAGCAGCGCTCTCAACATACCCCCCATTTTTACTCCTCCTACTTTGCATGTTTGTCCGTCCTCCTTGGAAAGACGGAATAATAAGGGGTGAGAGCAGCAGACTGTCGCCTTTTCCTTCCCACCACCATTGTGTACTATCGACTCAAGGTTAGTACGTTACCATAGGTGTTGGTGACGGGTATTTCCATTTTTTGCTTTTCCACAAAATACCACACAGGGAGCGCCCCACTCTTTTTCTCCTCCTCTCTACCCTTAGGTCCATAGGACTTTCCTGCAGGGCTCCCCCCTTGTTGTCTCATATGAACAATAGATACACATAACGAATATACATTTCATTTATATGTGTAAAGTTGTACAGTTTAAAATGTATGGGACCTTCCTTGGTCATGTGACCTACTGAGTTCCCAGAGTTCCATGGGCACAGGAACCCCAGGCATTAGCAACCAATGGGCTTTAGTCCAGTCCCCTAATATATAAGGGGCTGTAGTCTGAATATTCCAAGTAAAAGTTCCAGTTATTGCAAAACCCTTGCTGTGGACATTCCTTACTATACCGAAACAACCGTATCCTGGCATCACGAACACTAAGGTGTTTTTTCTTTCAATATATTTTTATTGATTTTTTCCGCAAAGCATATAAACCAGATGGCGCCAACATGACGCTGATCAGGAGTAATCAAGAGTTAAGTTTAAGTACATAGTTCAAATATATAGTATGCAAGAATTAGTAGTTAAATTTACCAGGGACCTTACCGATATACAATTCTGAAAAAGTAGTGACGGTCATATCTGACCAATATGTTTGGTGATAAGGCGAACAACCCTAAGGAGAGAAAACTTTAAATGTCTCTACAATACGGGGAGGCTAACCATAACTGCCAGCGTCTATGGAATGAATGGTAAGAATTGGAGCCAGATGACAGAATTTTTTCATAAGAGTACATGGTATTGAGCTTGTTTATAATCACATCTGTAATAGGTATATTGTTAGTTTTCCAGTTACTGGTGAGAGATATCTTCGCTACAATGCAAATGATGCATAGGAGATCCCTATAAGGTGGTGGAACATGTTCCATGTCTAAATGTAGGAGAACTAACTCAGGAGACCATATAATATGAAAGTCTAGGAGTGAATTGACAAAGCTATGACAGGCATCCCAAAACAGCAAGATGAGAGGACAAGTCCATAAAATATGCATTAATGAGCCTTTGTGTCCACAACCCCGCCAGCAAAGGTCTGAGGAGCCTGGGTAAGCTTTGGCGAGTTTCACAAGGGTGAAATACCACCTCAGTATCGTCTTGTAAGCATTTTCCACATATGAGGAACATTGGAAAGCGGTATGTATGCGCTTAAAGGCTAAGCCCCAATCTTCATTGGAGAATGTGCGTCCTATATCTCTTTCCCACAGACGCAAAGGATATGATTTGTGGCACAATTCAGCTCCCGTGTAGACATAGTATATGGGTTTCAAACCTTTTAGGTCAGAAAAAGGAATTTGATAATGTGGAATTCTGATGTTGACGATGGCGTCGGGAGAGACGTAAGAAAGTGCCTAATCTGTAGGTATTTGTAGAAGTCTCTATTAGGCAAGTGGTATTTAGTGTGTAGGGCTTCAAAGGATCATAAAATTGGACCCTCATACAAATCCCGTACCCGTGTTAAACTTGATAGAAACCAATTTTGAATATTTAAATCAGGGATTTGTGCTTGCACTAGACTTAGAGGTATATCTCCTCTAGCTGTTCTGGGAGTGACCCGTGCATGGGAAAGGTATGATTTCCAAGCCGCAAAAGTTGCCTTCACCAGTGGATTGGACAAAGGCAAGTTCCACAAAGGTAAGTATAGTAAATCGTGGAGTGAATAGGGGGCAACCTCAAAACCTTATTGTTACGCCGAGCGCTCCGGGTCCCCGCTCCTCCCCGGAGCGCTCGCAGCATCCTCGCATTCGCAGCGCCCCGGTCAGACCTGCTGACCGTGTGCGCTGCAATATCTCTCTCAGCCGGGATGCGATTCGCGATGCGGGAGGCGCCCGCTCGCGATGCGCATCCCGGCTCCCGTACCTGACTCGTTCCCCGTCTGTCCTGTCCCGGCGCGCGTGGCCCTGCGCGTGTTCACCTGTGCACTCCCTACTTATACCTCACTTCCCCTGCACTCCCTCGCCGGATCTTGTTGCCATTGTGCCAGTGAAAGCGTTTCCTTGTGTGTTCCTAGCCTGTGTTCCAGACCTCCTGCCGTTGCCCCTGACTACGATCCTTGCTGCCTGCCCTGACCTTCTGCTACGTCCGACCTTGCTCTTGTCTACTCCCTTGTACCGCGCCTATCTTCAGCAGTCAGAGAGGTTGAGCCGTTGCTGGTGGATACGACCTGGTTGCTACTGCCGCTGCAAGACCATCCCGCTTTGCGGCGGGCTCTGGTGAATACCAGTAGCAACTTAGAACCGGTCCACCAACACGGTCCACGCCAATCCCTCTCTGGCACAGAGGATCCACCTCCAGCCAGCCGAATCGTGACACTTATATGGTAGTCCAAGGCAGGGTATCTTCCCTGTCCAGCCAGTTTCTCGTAGAAGCTACAAGTGTAGAGATATAATAGCCCTTGACATCAGGCGAACCCAATCCACCAGCCAGACGTGTTTTGGACAAAATAGCATGTGACAGTCTGGGGTTTTTCCCCGCCCAGATAAAGTTTGTGATGACACGCTGCATGTGTAGAAAAAAGGCGGTAGGGAGCGCAATAGGGACAGTACGAAAAAATAAAGCAATTTTGGAATCAAAAATATTTTAAATGTTGCTATTCGGCCAACCCAGGAAAGAGTGGCTTTGGTAAGGGAAGCAGCTTCAGAGGTAAGTAATGGTACATAGTTAGAATGGTAAAGCGTGGAGTGCGGTTATGATAAATTGATACCAAGATATTGAATGCTCGAATCTTGCCAATCCATGTCATAAAGTGAGTGCAAGTGAGAAAGGGTTCGCAGGGTTAGGTTGAGTGGGAGTGCCTTTGTTTTAGTACTGTTCAATTTGTAATATGACAAAGCCATACCTGCCAATGGAATCCATCAAAGCTATCATAGACCGTCTAGGTTCAGCTATAGTGATAATCACATCATCCGCATATAGAGAGACAGTGTGCTTGCAGTTCCCAATCTGTATGCCAATGATATCCGTATGGAGTCTGATAGCTTGGGCCAGTGGTTCCATTGACAGGATGTATATAAGGGGCGACAGTGGGCAGCCCTGCCTTGTACCATTGATGATGGGAAATTCTTCAGATAGGGCACTATTAGCAAGTACTCTCGCTGACGGAGAGGAATATAGGGAAGAAATAGCTAGGAAAATGTTGCCATGAAACCCCATATGCTTCAGGACCGAGAAGGCGAATGACCACCGGAGGCGATCAAACGCCTTAAAGGCATCTAATGCCACCAGAAGTGCTGGGATGGAAAGGGATTCAATATGATGCAGGATATTTATTAAACGGCGGGTGTTGTCAGATGTCTGCCTGCCCGCTACAAATCCTGCTTGATCAGGAGAAATCAGAGAGGGGAGGTATGGTGCTAAGCGAGATGCTATGAGCTTTGCATATATCTTGAGGTCCTGATTTTGAAGAGAGATAGGCCTATAATGTTGTGGGAGGTCTGTGGTTTTGCCCCGGCTTGGGAATAGTTGTAATAAGGGCCTGCCAGTTCTCAGCTGGTAATTTTCCGGCGGACATGGCTTCCTGACAGAAATTACGCAGGGGGAGGTCCAAAACATCGGGAAACAATTTATATTAGCTACTGGTAAAACCATTGGGTCCAGGGGCTTTGCAAAGGGGAAGAGAATGTATCGTGTTTAGAATTTCTTCTGTGGTGATTTCTTTATTCAATTGGCCTAGTTGAAAATCAGTGAGTCTAGGAAGGTGTAGGTCGTCCAGGTAACGTTGGACCGTACGAGATATATGAGGGGGATCAGCAATAGTTTGGTTAAGATTGTATAGCTGTGCGTAATAAGTTTTAAAACCGTTAGCTATGTCAATAGGGGTATACATCTTGGTATTGGACACTGGGTGCAGTAGACATCGGATGCGCGATTTTAAATGTCTAGATTTAAGGCGATTGGCCAGTAGTTTTCCAGATTTATTATCTTTAGTGTAGTAGGTGGTGCGCATCTTCCTATACGTTTTTTATATGACCCTAACATAGAACAACGAAGGTCCTGTCGCAAGGACGCAACCTGTTCCGCCCTTTCAGCAGTGGGTAGCGGTTTGTTAACGAGTTCGGCCTGCTTTAACTGTGAGAGTAACAATGCTATGTGTTGTTCACGTTGCGTTTTTAAATGGGAACAATAGTTAATGCACAGCCCCTTAATCACAGCTGCTTTGTGGCAGTTCCATAAGGGACTTAGACAGTTGGGGGTGAGATAGTAAGAATGGACTAATGTGCCACATGTGTGTTAAAGGGGAGGAGACTTTGTCTGTAAGGGTGATGGTAACAGCAGCATGATCCGACCACTTGATTGTGTCAATGGAGGTCTCAGAGACGTGAGGCAGAAGGGAGCTATGTGTCAAGAACATGTCAATCCTGAGTAGGAATTATGTACCCCTGAATGGAACGTGTAATCCCGTTCTGTCATGTGGTGCAGACACCAAACATCATAAAGATCTGCTTCCCACGCCCATGTGGCTAAAGACTGTGATGGGAGCCTAGACATAGATGTGGTGTCTAATGTTGGATCCATGATAGAATTATAGTCACCGCACATGATAAGGGAACCCCAGGTATTGGCAGGGGCTTTCTTCACTAGCGATCTAAGGAAACAGGGCTGTTTTAAATTAGGGGCGTATAAAGAAACTAGCGTGAGTGGGAAGACATTAACTGTGCATCTCAAAATAACATATTTACCTAAAGAATCAACCTCGGCATCTTTCAGCACAAATGAAACCGTATTGCGGATCGCAATCAACACTCCTCTAGACTTGGAGGTAAAATGGGACTGGAACACATGAGGAAACAGGGAATGTTTTATCCTATGAGCATCTCGAGAGAAGGTGCATCTCCTGTGTAGAAATAATATCACCCTTAAGGGACAGAGCCTCTCTCCAGAGATGTGAACGTCTGTGAGGGGCGTTCAACCCATTTATGTTAAGACTAATGAGCTTTATGACCATTAATACATAGTGCAAAAATTATGTAACAAAGCTTAAATCTCAAGAAATCAGTAGGGGTGTGCGCCTTCCAGCCAGCACACACACCCTCGAGAGGCATCAGCAAGGTACTCCAGTTGAACCATGAGTGGTAAGTAAGAGCATTTCTCAGGTGAAACAGAAACAAGAAAAAGTTTAGCAACCAGGCTCTGAGTTTCAGAGCCAACACACTGTGGGGAAGTAAAGTGCATCCTGATGCCAAGGATCATGGCTATAACCAAACCTGATCATTGGAAAGCACATCAGTCAGAGACCCAACCAGAGTTCAAGCTGTGGACCAATCTCGAGGTAAACGAGCAGGAGGAATTCTGGCAGCTCTTCCATCTTTTAGATCCATCCAAATATTCCAGGAGGTAAGCAGATCTCAACCTTCCGAAGGATTGCAAACAACATGAGTGGCATCTCCTCGGCGTATCATCAAGCGGACCGGGAAGCCCCATCTGTAGGGAATATTCACAGATCTGAGGGCTTGGGTGATAGGAAGTAAGTCCCTGCTGCAGAAAGATCCACGTACAAGGAAATCTTATGATAAAGTGCAGGAAGACCACCATGCTTGCGAGAATATTCCATAAGCTTCTCTTGATTGTATAAAAATGGATCCGGGCCAATATATCTCTAGGAATAGAGTCATCCATATGTTTTGGACATGGGACTCTGTGAGCCCTATCCACCTCAATGTCCCGTTCCGTAGCAGAGGGTAGAACAGTCTTAATAAGGGAGCAGACATATTCAGGAATTGCAGTTGGGTGGACTGTTTCAGGAACCCCCCCCCCATAACTTTATATTATTACGATGACTGCGGTCCTCTAAATCTGCAACTTTGACCTGGAAGATGAAGTGGCGTCTCTCAGGGCTATTGTGGGCATCTATTAAGGCATTATATGTGAGCCAGAAAATTCTTCCATCTTGTATTCAATATGGTCTTCTCTAACCCCCAGCTCCTGCCGCCATATCTTGCAGAAAGGATTGCCTGAGAACCATGGATTTCATCACAGTATCCCTCAGAGAACCCCCTGTGACCAGGAGCTTATGCAGCAAGTCCTTGCGGTCAGTATTGCTAACATGCCCATCTTCCCCAGGCTGTAGATCAATAGTACTCACTGTGGAGAAGTGAAGCAGTGGCTGAGCAGGAGAGAGGTCTTGGGAGACGATTCAGGCAGATGACGGGGCTGCGAGCTGTCCTCCCAGAAGAGGAGTCCCGTGGTCAGGATGCAGCAACTCTGGGAGAAGAGAAGCCGCGGAGCTGTGGAGTACCATGGCACGACAGTGCCGGGTCTGACAGAGACCTGTTGGCTGCGGTAAGTCCCGGCGGGGATTCGTCCCCCCCCTGAACGCTGGCAAGGAGGCTGGCGGCGTGGAGGTGCGCACGGGCCAGGGCCATTTTGTAAGGAGGGCGCGCTGCGTACGAAACTGAATTTTGCCAATGTTACTTGTCTGTTTGCCTTCCTTCTCCTCGTCGGCAAGGTGGGGGAGATAGGAGGATCTGCCAGGTGTGTCACAGTCCCAGAAAGATGGGCTCAGACACTGGATATAGCCACTAGATCAGGCGGTGGGAGCGGAGCTCATACTTCAGGCGGCCAGTCTCCTCCGCAGCCAGGACACGCCCCACGAACACTAAGGTGTTGACAACATCTTGCCCCCAGGGTTAATACCACCAGACCCTGCTACATACTGCAACACCCTGTGGTCACCACAGGTGCATCAGGAAAAAGTTCTTTAAGCCACCGCTCCATGAAGGCACTGGAGTTTTGGCCCTCAGCCCTCTCCGGGAGACCAATTATCCTCCGGTTGTTCTTGTGCAGCCATTTCTCTAGGTCATCATTTTTCTGCTTAGCCAATTCCACCTGGGACCGGAGGGTGGCAATGGATTTAGGTACCAGGGCCACAGTGTCCTCCACCGTAGAGATGCATCTTTCAGTCGCAGAGACCCGATCCCACAGTGTCTGGAGAGCATGGCGCAACAGGCCGACATCCACCTTTAGCTCCTCCAGCTTGCCTGTAAGAGACGTATTGGAGGATTGGATAGCCGAAAGTAGAAGCTCACTCACTTCCTTGAGGGTAAGTTCCTTCGGCCCTTCAGAGCCCCCGGCTGGGGAGCTCAGTTGTGGTACAGGTGCAGGAGAGGAGCACACCGCATAAGAGCCGGTGCCATTTTGTTAATCAGCGCGCGCAAATTCCTCAAGCTTCTCAGTCGCCGATTTGTGCGAATTCTGGTTCGGATCCACCTTCAGGCCTCCATCTTCCCGGTCTTGACTCTCTTTCTAGTGGTCCGGTAAGCCAGGATTTGCGTTCATGATAGTATATTAGCAGGTTCAGAGCTGGAGCGCTCATACCAAATGCCAGGCCACGCCCCCATGTGACACCATTTTGGAAATTAATCCCCTCAAGGAACATAACAAGGGTTAGAGTGAGTACTTAAACCTCACAGGTTTTTTGAACAGTGGGCCGTAAAAATGAAAAATTGGATTTTTAACACTAAAATGCTTGTGTTACCCCAAATTTTTCATTTTCACATGAGGTAATAGGAGAAAAAGGCCCACAAAATGTGAAGCCCAATTTCTCCCAAGTAAGGAAATACCCCATATGTGGACGTAAAGTGCTCTGCTGGCGCACTACAGGTCTCAGAAGAGAAGGAGCGCCATTGGGCTTTTGGAGAGAGAATTTGGGGATTTGTATGGGGGCGGACCCGGATGCAAGAATTAGACATACCTCCGATACCAAAATTAGCCTACGGCAGTATTTCTCAAACAGGGTGCCTCCATCTGTTGCAAAACTCCCAGCATGCCTAGACAGTTAATGGCTGTCCGGTAATACTGAGAGTTGTAGTTTTGCAACAGCTGGAGGCTCTGAGGGGGAAACAGTGCTGTACAAGGCATTTTTCATTTTTACTGAGGGGGTGGTGGGGCAATGTTAGGGTGTGAATATGTAGTGTTTTATGCTTTATTTCATAGAAACATAGAATGTGTCGGCAGATTCTAGTCTGCCCAATAACCTGAATCCTATCGAATAGTCCCTGGCCCTATCTTATATGAAGGATAGCCCTATGCCTATCCCATGCATGTTTAAACTCCTTCACTGTATTTGCAGCAACAACTTCTGCAGGAAGGCTTTTCCATGCATCCACTACTCTCTCAGTAAAGTAATACTTCCTGATATTACTTTTAAACCTTTGCCCCTCTAATTTAAAACTATGTCCTCTTGTGGTAGTTTTTCGTCTTTTAACCCCTTAAGGACTCAGCCCATTTTGGCCTTAAGGACTCAGACAATAAAATTTTTACGTTTTCATTTTTTCCTCCTCGCCTTCTAAAAATCATAACTCTTTTATATTTTCATCCACAGACTAGTATGAGGGCTTGTTTTTTGCGCGACCAGTTGTCCTTTGTAATGACATAACTCATTATATCATAAAATGTATGGCGCAACCAAAAAACACTATTTTTGTGGGGAAATTAAAACGAAAAACGCAATTTTGCTAATTTTGGAAGGTTTCGTTTATACGCCGTACAATTTATGGTAAAAATGACATGTGTTCTTTATTCTGAGGGTCAATACGATTAAAATTATACCCATTATTACATACTTTTCTATTATTGTTGTGCTTAAAAAAAATCACAAACTTTTTAACCAAATTAGTACGTTTATAATCCCTTTATTTTGATGACCTCTAACTTTTTTATTTTTCCGTATAAGCGGCGGTATGGGGGCTAATTTTTTGCGCCATGATCTGTACTTTTTTTTTATACCACATTTGCATCAAAAAAACTTAATATATTTTTTATAATTTTTTTTTAAATAAAATGTATTAAAAAAGTAGCAATTATGGACTTTTTTTTTTTCGTTCACGCCGTTCTTTGTACATCCCGTACAAAGAACGGCGTGAACGAAAAAAAAAAGTCCATAATTGCTACTTTTTTAATACATTTTATTTAAAAAAAAATTATAAAAAATGTATTAAAAGTTTTTTTGATGCAAATGTGGTATCACATTTTATTTTAATAGTTCGGACATTTACGCACGCGGCGATACCAAATATGTCTAAAATTTATTTTTTACGCTTTTTGGGGGTAAAATAGGAAAAAACGGACGTTTTACTTTTTTATTGGGGGAGGGGATTTTTCACTTTTTTTTTACTTTTACTTTTACATTTTTTTACATTTTTTTTTACACTTGAATAGTCCCCATAGGGGACTATTCATAGCAATACCATGATTGCTAATACTGATCTGTTCTATGTATAGGACATAGAACAGATCAGTGTTATCGGCGATCTTCTGCTCTGGTCTGCTCGACCAGAGCAGAAGACGCTGGGAGCCGGACGGAGGAAGGTGAGGGGACCTCCGTGCGGCGTTCTGAATGATCCGATCATTCATTCAAATCGCGCACTGCCGCAGATGCCGGGATCTGTATTGATCCCGGCACCTGAGGGGTTAATGGCAGACGCCCGCGAGATCGCGGGCGTCGGCCATTGCCGGCGGGTCCCTGGCTGCGATCAGCAGCCGGGATCAGCCGCGCATGACACGGGCATTGTTCCGATGCCCGCAGTTATGCACAGGACGTAAATGTACGTCCTGGTGCGTTAAGTACCACCGCACCAGGACATACATTTATGTCCTGCGTCCTTAAGGGGTTAAATATGCTCTCCTCCTTTACCGTATTGATTCCCTTTATGTATTTAAAAGTCTCTATCATATCCTCTCTGTCTCTTCTTTCCTCCAAGCTATACATGATAAGGTCGTTTAACCTTTCCTGGTAAGGTTTATCCTGCAATCCATGTACTAGTTTAACCCCTTAAGGACTGAACCCTTTTTCACCTTAAGGACCTTTTTTGCAATTCTGACCACTGTCACTTTATGCATTAATAACTCTGGGATGCTTTTTCCGATTATTCTGATTCCGAGATAGTTTTTTCGTGACATATTCTACTTTATGATAGTGGTAAATTTTCATCGTTAATTGCACCCTTTCTTGGTGAAAAATCCCAAAATTTCGCGAAAATTTAGAAAAATGTGCAATTTTTTTACTTTGAAACTCTCTGCTTGTAAGGAAAATGATATCTTGATTCACATAAACAATATGTCTACTTAATATTTGCATCATGAAGTTGACATGTTTTTACTTTTGGAATACATCAGAGGGCTTCAAAGTTCTGCAGCAATTTTCCACAAAATTTTCAAAATCGGAATTTTACAGGGACCAGTTAAGTTTTGAAGTGGATTTGAGGGGTCTTCTTATTAGATATACCCCATAAATGACCCCATTATAAAACCTGTGCCCCCCCCTCAAAGTATTTAAAATGACATTCAGAAAGTGTGCTAACCCTTTAGGTGTTTCACAGGAATAGCAGCAAGGTAAAGGAGAAAATTAAAAATTTAAATTTTTTACACTCGCATGTTCTTGTAGACCCAGTTTTTGAAATTTTACAAGGGGTAAAAGGAGAAAAGGCCCCCCAAAATTTGTAACCCAATTTCTCTCGAGTAAGGAAATACCTCATAAGTGGGAGTTAAGTTCTCTGTGGGTGCACTACAAGGCTCAGAAGGGAAGGAGCGACAATGGGATTTTGGAGAGTGAGTTTTTCTGAAATGGTTTTTGGGGGGTATGTAACATTTAGGAAGTCCCTATGGTGCCAGAACAGCAGAAAAACCCCCACATGGCATACTATTTTGGAAACTACACCCCCCAAGGAACGTAACAAGGGGTCCACTGAGCCTTAACACCCCACAGGTGTTTGACGACTTTTCGTTAAAATCAGATGTGTAAATGAATTTTTTTTTCACTAAAATGCTGGATGTCCCCGAATTTTACATTTTTACAAGGGGTTATAGGAGAAAATGCCCCCCAAAATTTGTAACCCTATCTCTTCTGAGTATGGAAATTCCCCCTGTGTGAACATCAAGTGCACTGTGGGCGCACTACAATCCTCAGAAGAAGTCACATGTGGCTTTTGGAAAGCAAATTTTGTTGAAATAGTTTTTGGGGGGCATGTCGCATTTAGGAAGCCCCTATGCAGGGCCGGACTGGCTTAGCGGGATACTGGGAAAATTCCCGGTAGGCCAACCGCACAGTGGGCCGGCAGGGGCCGGCCCGGGTGCGGCCACACAGTGGCTGCTCACTCACACAAGGTGCTGACACTAAAGTCAGGATCTTGTGTGAAGCGGCCACAGAGAAGCCTCCCCCCCTCACCCATGTCCACCCCCCCCCCTCTCACCCATGTCCATCCTCCTCCCCCCCCCCTCACCCATATCTATCCTCCTGTCATTCATGTCCACCTTGTCCACCCCCTGTCCATCCCTTTCACCCATGTCCACCCCTCTATTCACCCCTCTGTCCCTTTGTTACCCCTCTTTTATCCCCCTTGTCATCCTTGTCCACCCTCCTGTCATCCCTGTTTACCCCCATATCTCCCGTGTCCACCCCTCTGTCACCCCGTCCATCCCCCTGTCACCCATGTTCCCCCCCCCGTCCATCCCTCTGACCACCATCCCAGTCTACACCTGTCACCTATGTTCACCCCTTTGTCACCCCAGTCCACCCTTCTTTGTCACTCCTGTCCACCCCTCTTTTAACTGCTTGTCACCCTTGTCCACACGTCATCGCTGTCCATCCTCGTGTCACCCATGTTCACCGCCCATTGTCCACCCCTCTGACCACATCCTTGTCACCCATGTACACCCCTCTGTCCCTTAGTCACCCGTTACCACCTTATCACTCCTGTCCACCCGTCACCCCCGACGCCCCTCGTCACCCATGTACAGTCTTCAACACCCATCTGTCACCCATGTACTCTCCTCTACACCCCTCTGCCACCCATGCACACCTCTCTGTCCCCCATTACCACGTTGTCACTCCTGTCCACCCCTGATGCCCCCTGTCACCCATGTACAGTCTTCTACACCCCTCTGCCACCCATGTACACCCCTGTCACCCATGTACACTACTCTACACCCCTCTGCCACCCATGTACACTCCTCTATACCCCTCTGCCACCCATGTACACTCCTCTATACCCCTCTGCAACCCATGTACACCCCTTTATACCCCTCTGCCACCCATGTACACCCCTTTACACCCCTCTACCACCTATGTACACTCCTCTAAACCCCTCTGTCACCCATGTACACCCCTCTGCCACCCACGTACACTCCTCTACACCCCTCTGCCACCCATGTACACTGCTCTACACCCCTGTCACCCATGTACACCCCTGTCACCCATGTAATCTCCTCTAAACCCCTCTGCCACTCCTCTACACCCATCTGTCACCCATGTACACTCCTCTACACCCATCTGTCATCCATGTACATCCCTCTGCCACCCATGTACACACCTGTCAGCCATGTACACTCCTTTACACCCCTCTGCCACCCATGTAATCCCCTCTAAACCCCTCTGCACCCCTCTGTCACCCATGTACACTCCTCTACACCCATCTGTCACCTATGTCCACTCTTCTACCCCCCTCTGCCACCCATGTACACTCGTCTACACCCCTCTGCCACCACTGTAAACCTCTCTATCACCACCTACACCCCTCTGTCACCCCAATATACTCCTCTACACACCTGTCTCCCATGTACACCCCCTCTGTTACCCCTTTACACCTATACGCCCCTGTATTCCTCTTCACTTGTAAAATGCTGGTAAAGTGCGGAGCCTAATAGATTTGTTTTGCAGTTTAAACGGTGAAGAGTTGTCGCTGGAAGAAATGGTCAGGACGGTCCAGACCAGATGAACGACGTTGATCAGAGATATACATATACAGTATTATAATGCATGGAAATTTGACACATATCTAAATTGCTCAAGTATAGTGCAATACAGTAGCAATTTATTTCTTCGAAATATATCGAGGAAAAAAAATTATATATATATTAGTGTACTGTAAAGGGATAAATCTAGGCGTGGCTACCGATGGTTGACGCGATGCTGTGGGGCTGGTCTGCAATTATTTCCAGGGCTGGTTTTAATCCCCAGTCCAGCCCTGCCCCTATGGTGCCAGAACAGCAAAAAAAAAAAAACACATGGCATACTATTTTGGAAACTACACTCCTCAAGGAAAGTAACAAGGTGTACAGTGAGCCTTAACACCCGACAGGTGCTTGACAAATTTTGGATAAAGTTGGACGTGAAAATGAAAAAATTTATTTTTTTCACTAAAATAGTGGTGTTACCCCAAATTTTTCATTTTCAAAATGGGTAATTGGAGAAAAAGCCTCCCAAAATTTGTAACCCCATTTCTTCTGAGTATGGAAATACCCCAAATGTGGATGTAAAGGGCTCTGCGGGCGAACTACTATGCTCAGAAGAGGAGGAGCGCCATTGAGCGTTTGGTGAGAGAATTTGGTTGGAATAGAAGTGGGAGGCCATGTGTGTTTACAAGGCCCCCCGTGGTGCCAGAACAGTGGACCCCCCCACATTCCGTGAGGGGTGTAGTTTCCAAAATGGGGTCACATGTGGGTATTTATTGTTTTGCATTTATGTCAGAACCACTGTAAAATCAGCCACCCCTGTGCAAATCACCAATTTAGACCTCAAATGTACATAGTGCGCTGTCACTTCTGAGCCTTGTTGTGCACTTTACGCCCATATATGGGGTATTTCCGTATTCAGGAGAAATTGCGTTACAAATTTTGGGGGTCTTTTTTTTTCCTTTTACCTCTTGTGAAAATTAAAAGTATGAGGCAACACCAGCATGTTAGTGTAAAAATTTTTTTTTTTTTTTTACACTAACATGCTGGTGTAGACCCCAACTTTACCTTTTCATAAGGGGTAAAAGGAGAAAAAGCCCCCCAAAGTGAGAGAGCACCATGCACATTTGAGGACTAAATTGGGGATTTGAATCCGCTATGAAAATACCCTACAACAGTGTTTCCCAAACAGGGTGTCTCCAGCTGTTGCAAAACTTCCAGCATGCCTTGACAGTCAGTGGCTGTCCGGCAATACTGTGAGTTGTTGTTTTTCAACAGCTGGAGGCTCTGTTTTGGAGACAGTGCCGTACAAGCCTTTTTTAATGTTTTTTTTTTTAATTTGGGGGGAGGGGGCAACTGTGTAGGGGTATGTAGTGTTTTACTTTTTATTTTGTAGGGTTTTTAGGATACATTCACACGGGCGGAGGTTTACAGTGGGTTTCTCGCTGGGAGTTTGAGCTGCAGCGGAAAATTTGCCGCATCTCAAACTTGCAGCAGAACTTGCTGTAAACCCACCCATGTGGGGGGGGGGGGGGGGCAAACCTCCAGCTGTTGCAAAACTACAACTCCAAGCATGCACTGACAGACCATACATGCTGGGAGTTGTAGTTATGCAACAGCGTGAGGCACATTGGTTGCGAAACACAGAGTTTGTTACTTAACTCAGTGTTTCACAACCAGTGTGCCTCCAGCTGTTGCAAAACTAGAACTCCAAGCATGTACAGTCTCTCAGTGCATGTTGGGAGTTGTAGTTTTGCAACAGCTGGAGGCACACTGATTGTAAAACACTGAGTTAGGTAACAAACTCTGTTTCACAACCAATGTGTCTCCAGCTGTTGCAAAACTGCAACAATCAGCATGCATTGACCGCCGAAGGGCATGCTGAGAGTTGTAGCAGTGTGCCTCCAGCTGTTGCAAAACTACAACTCCCAGCATACCGTTTGGTAGTCTGTGCATGCTGGGAATTGAAGTTATGCAACAGCTGGATGCACTTTTTCATAGAAAAAATGTGCCTCCAGCTGTTGCATAACTACAACACCCAACATGCACAGACTACCAAAGGGAATGCTGAGAGTTGTAGTTGGAACTCCAGCTGTTGGAAAACTACAACTCCCAGCATGCCCTTTGGCTTTGCATGCCGAGAGTTGTTGCTAAGCAACAGCAGGAAGTGAAGAGGCCTTACCTCCCGCTGTATCCTGCCCTGGGATGCCGCCGCTGCTGCAGCCGATCCTGCTGCTCCCGTCGCTGCCACCGATCCTGATGGGACCCCCGCCGGACTAGGGCAAGGTAGGGGACCCCGGCCTGCTCCGATCGCCGTCCCCAGCAGGTCCGTGATTGACCGGTCGTTCTGACCGATCATTCACGTGATCGCAAGGTGGCACTCATGCCACCTCACTCCTGCTGAGTAAGGGTGAATGGGGCTGTCTCGGACAGCCCCATTCACCCTTTTTTTCCGGGTCATCAGAGACCGATTGACCCGGAATAAGCGCAAATCGCACTTCTGAATTGACGCGCAATTTGCTGCAACCTCAGGACCCCCCTGGGCTATATGCCAGGATGCCTGCTGAACGATATCCGGCGAACGGCAGGGTCGGAAGAACGCAGGGCGTATCCATTCATCTTGAGTCCTTAGGGACTCGGAAACGGGGGCGTATGCATACGCCCTGCGTCTTTAAGGGGTTAATAGCTCTTCTCTGAACTCTATGGCCGACATTTATCATTGTCTTTAGTCTTTAGACTAAGCAGGGTTTAGTGCAAGCAGGGTTTATTTGTGCCTTTTTTGCGCCTTTTGGTTTACACATTTCTGCTGATTTTGAGTGGCAATCCACTGATTTTGGCAATACACATGATATTGAAGGGTTTTATGAACTGCGCCTTTTTGTGAAAAGGCACAAAAAAGGTGCAAAGCCACTGAAAAGTCTCTAAAACTACACCAGCCCAGACTTAGCTTAGCTTTTTGGTGTATGTGAAGAAAAAAATTTCGGAAAATGTGACTTGCACTATATTTATCAAATGCTCTGTGACCATTAAATACATTTGGTGCTCCAATACATTAGCAGCATACAAAAAAAAGGTGTAGAAAAATGCTTCACTTACATCTACAATGATAAATGCCGGCCTATATCTATATCCTTTTGGAGATACGGCCTCCAGTACTGTGCATATTACTCCAAGTGAGGCTTCACCAGTGTTCTGTACAGCGTCATGAGCACTTCTCTCTTTCTACTGCTTATACCTCTCCCTAAACATCCAAGCATTATGCTGGCATTTCCTGCTGCTCTATTACATTGTCTTCCTATCTTCTGAAATAATAAGTCCTAAATCCCTTTCCTCAGATACTGAGGCCAGGACTGTGTCAAATATTCTATATTCTGCCTGAGGTTTTTTACGCTCCAGGTGCATTATCCATATAAAATTTCAGTTGCCAGAGTTCTGACCATTCTTCTAGTTTACCTAAATTCTTTTCCATTTGGAGTATCCCTCCAGGAACATCAAACCTGGTACATATCTTTGTGTCAGCAGCAAAAAGACATACCTTACCATCGAGACCTTTTGCGATATCACTAATGCCGATATTAAACAAAATTGGTCCCAGTACAGATCCCTGAGGTACCCCACTGGTAACAAGACATTGCTCTGAATATACTCCATTGACTACTGTTACGTTATGCGCTCCGGCCGCACACGCTGGCCGTGAGCGCATGGTCCCCTTACCTGCTGCTGCCCTCGGGGCTGGGACTCGCATCACGGGACTTTCCACCATGTGAGCCCAGTCAGTCACTCACCTGATGCTTCTCCTGCCCCCGCCTCTACCTCTCTGCTCTGGCGCGCATGTCCCCTTCCCCTAGGGCGCGCACACCAGAGCTTTAAGATTTAAAGGGCCAGTGCGCTCATTAGTGTAATTCACCTGTGGCTCATTGATAAATTCCTCCACCCTCCTCACTTCCTTGCCAGATCTTTGTTGCCTTGAGCCTGAGAGAAAGAATTCCTGTTATTGACTTGCCGTATATCTGATCCTTTGCTCTGTGACTCGACCTTGCTCCTCTGCCTCCTGCCTACTGACCTCCTGCTACGTCCTAACTACGCTACTGTGCCGCCTGCCCTGACCTTCTGCTATCCTGACTACGAGCTGCCTTA
This sequence comes from Hyla sarda, assembly GCF_029499605.1. NCBI lineage: Eukaryota > Metazoa > Chordata > Amphibia > Anura > Hylidae > Hyla > Hyla sarda. The sequence continues at coordinate 355,480,383 of NC_079192.1, forward strand.
CTCCACCTTTGCCTCGCATTTCCTCAGCCGCCTGTATAGTCGAGCCGTGCCAGGGGTAGCGACCAGGGTGCCGCCTGCCGCAGCAAGTCCATCCCGCTTTGCGGCGGGCTCTGGTGAAAACCAATGGCACCTTAGACTCCGCTCCTTGGTACGGTCTGAGTCATCTGCCACACAGGTCCAGCGGATCCACATCCACCGTGGGTTCCTGTCTTCTGAAACGTGAGTGTTACAACTACAACCCTCTGTTGTCTGCCACTGCCTAATCCATTCAACAATATGGGAGTCCAAGCTCAATGACTGTAGTTTATTGATAAGTCTTCTATGTGGGACAATGTCAAAAGCCTTACTAAAATCTAGATATGCGATGTCTCCTGCCCCTCCGCCATCTATTATTTTAGTCACCCAGTCAAAAAAATCAATAAGATTTGTTTGACATGATCTATCTGAAGTAAACCCATGTTGTTTTTCATCTTGCAATCCATGGGATTTTAGATGCTCCACAATCCTATCCTTTAGTAGGGTTTCCATTAATTTCCCCACTATTGATGTCAGACTTACTGACCTATAGTTGCTTGATTTCTCCCTACAACCTTTCTTGTGAATGGGCAAGACATTTGCTAATTTCCAATCTTCCGGGACGACTCCTTTTACCAGTGATTGGTTAAATTAATCTGCTAACGGTTTTGCTAGCTCACCACTTAGCTCTTTTAATAATTTTGAGTGTATCCCATCAGGCCCCTGTGACTTATCTGTCTTCACTTTAGACAGCAAACGTAGAACCTCTTGCTCTGTAAAGACACATGCATCAAACGATTCATTAGTCTTCCTCCCTAATGAAGGTCCTTTTACTTCTTTTTCTTCTGTAAAAACTGAACAGAAGAATTCATTAAGGCAGTCGGCTAGCCTTTTATTCTCTTCTACATACCTTCTTTCCTTTGTTTTAACCCCTTAAGGACACATGACGTACTGGAACGTCATGTGTCCACTCCCGATCTATAACGCGGGGCCACGGCGTGGCCCCGCGTCATAGCGGGTCGGGCCCGGCCTCTAACAACGGCCGGGACCCGTGGCTAATAGCGCGCGGCATTGATCGCTGTGCCGCGCGCTATTAACCCTTTAGACGCGGCGTTCAAAGTTGAACGCCGCGTCTAAAGTGAAACCGAAAGCATCCCGGCTAGCTCAGTGGGCTGTTCGGGATAGCCGCGGTGAAATCGCGGCATCCCGAACAGCTGACAGGACAGCGGGAGGGCCCCTACCTGCCTCCTCGCTGTCCGATCGCCGAATGACTGCTCAGTGCCTGAGATCCAGGCCTGAGCAGTCATCCGGCAGAATCGTTGATCACTGGTTTCTTATGAGAAACCAGTGATCAACATAGAAGATCAGTGTGTGCAGTGTTATAGGTCCCTATGGGACCTATAACACTGCAAAAAAAAAGTGAAAAAAAAAAGTGAATAAAGATCATTTAACTCCTCCCCTATTAAAAGTTTGAATCACCCCCCTTTTCCAATAAAAAAAAAAACACAGTGTAAATAAAAATAAAAATAAACATATGTGGTATCACCGCGTGCGGAAATGTCCGAATTATAAAAATATATCATTAATTAAACCGCTCGGTCAATGGCGTGCGCGCAAAAAAATTCCAAAGTCCAAAATAGTGCATTTTTGGTCACTTTTTATATCATTTAAAAATGAATAAAAAGTGATCAATAAGTCCTATCAATGCAAAAATGGTACCGTTAAAAACTTCAGATCACGGCGCAAAAAATGAGCCCTCATACCGCCCCATACACGGAAAAATAAAAAAGTTATAGGGGTCAGAAGATGACAATTTTAAACGTATTAATTTTCCTGCATGTAGTTATGATTTTTTCCAGAAGTCCGACAAAATCAAACCTATATAAGTAGGGTATCATTTTAATCGTATGGACCTACAGAATACATATCAGGTGTCATTTTTACCGAAAAATGTACTACGTAGAAACGGAAGCCCCCAAAAGTTACAAAACAGCGTTTTTTTTTTTCAATTTTGTCGCACAATGATTTTTTTTCCCGCTTCACCATAGATTTTTGGGCAAAATGACTGACGTCATTACAAAGTAGAATTGGTGGCGCAAAAAATAAGCCATCATATGGATTTTTAGGTGTAAATTTGAAAGAGTTATGATTTTTTAAAGGCAAGGAGCAAAAAACGAAAATGCAAAAACGGAAAAACCTCCGGTCCTTAAGGGGTTAAATATAGTTATTCCTGGTTTTAATTTTCTTTTTTCATTTATATATCTGAAGAATTTCTTATCCCCTTTTTTGTGGTAAGTATGAGAGTAAAAATTTACCAGGTTTTATCCCCTTTTTTCACAGACTGAGCTAGTTTTTCTTCTTCCTGCTCTTCAGAAGTTCTTATAACTTGCTTGGTCTCTTTTTGTCTAGTCTTGTAGATTTCCCTATTTTCATTGCTCTGGGTTGTTTTAAAATTACTAAATGTTAGCTTTTTGTTTTTTATGATTTTGGCCACTTCTGCTGAGTACCACAGTGGTCTCTTCCTTTTTCTGCTTTTACTGACATGTCTAATGCAATTTTCTGTTGCTTTCAGTAATGAGTCTTTTAAAAGACATCTGTAACTGATGAATTAAAAAAATTCCTGGGCCCAAGCTGCAAAAATAAACAAAATAAACTTGTGCTCACCTTCCTACGTTCCTCCGTTGCTCCGATATCGGCCTCATGGTCCTCCTCTGCGATCCTCATGCTGCTTCCTGTTCACGGGAACGTCACAGAGCCATCAGCGTATCAACTGCCGCAGCGATGTCCCACCTTGGCCGGTGATAGGCTGAGCGCAGGTAAGGAGCTCGGGCCGGCTCAGCTTATCACCGGCCAAGGCGGGACATCGCGGCCGGTGATACGCTGACGGCTCTGTGACATTCCTGTCCCCAGGAAGCAGCATGAGGATCGCAGCGGAGGACCGCGAGGCAGATACCGGAGCAACGGGGGAACGTAGTAAGGTGAGTACAAGTTTATTTTGTTTATTTTTGCAGCCTGGGTACAGGAATATGTAAAATTCACCAGTACAGATGTCCTTTAAGTAGTCCCATTTCTCCTGGACTCCATGTAATCCATTCCAGTCTGATAGGGACTCATTTATGACTAATCTCATCTTTGAAAAGTCTGTTTTTCGAAAATCTAAAACTTTTGTTTTTGTGTGGTGTGACTCCTTCACTGTTCTTATATTAAACCACACTGACTAGTAATCACTAGATCCCAAGCTTTTGCCTACAATAACATCAGATACCAAATCCCCATTTGTGAATACCAAATCCAAAATGGCCTCCCCCCGGGTTGGCTCCTCAACCACTTGTTGTAGAGATAATCCCGGTAGGGAATAAGGCTGGGTGTTATACCGGTTCATACCGGATACCGTTTTTTTTCTCAGAAGGTATGAATTTTGCCCCATACCACTATACCGGTGGGGCCCCTTCCCCCACCCATGAATGAATTACAGAGCCCACGGCTCCGCTCTGTCAGGGGAGAGCAGGATGAGACTCCTCATCCCCGCTCCCCCTGCAGTTTCAGGCCGGCTCCTCTCTGCAATCAGAGCCAGGGGAAAGTGCAGAAACTGCATCCCCTGGCTCTGATGTTTCCTGGAGCCCCGAGCCGGCTCCCTGCTCCAGTCCACCTCTCCCCTCTCTTCGCCTACTTCAGGGAGTGTTCATAACAAGCGCCCACTCCCCTTCGTCCTGCAGCATAAGGCAGAGCTTTGCACCGCATTTCTTCTAGTTCCGGTGCCCGCTCCTTAGGCCCTTAGTGCATGGCGCAGGACCGAGGGGTGCGAGCGCTTCAGGGGCGAACAGACCGCCTGTGAGGGGGGGGCCCGCTGATCTTTGAAAGAGCGGCGGGCCCCCTCACAAAATGCACGTAAGCTGCGCCGCTGCTGCTCACTGTTCTAAAGTGGCCGTGGCGCATAATAGCGCAGTGGGCACTTTAGATCAAAATTTCAAATTCCCTCCTGGCGGAAGCATCCTGCGCTGAACGCTTCCGCCAGAGAGGATCCTGTGTCGGGGCGGGAAGACGGGCACTTCCCAGCAGCCGCATCAGCGCACAGGTGAGGAGGAGGGGGGGGGTAAATGGAAGCAGAGGGGGTAATGGAATAAAGGGCAGGATAGGATAAATTAAAGGATCAGGGGGGTTAATGGGTGCAGGGGGTAATGGAAGCAGGGGGGTTAATGGAATGAGGGACAGGATGGGGTTAATGGACAATGCTAATTTAATTCACATTGTGTGTGTGTGTGTGTGTTCAATGATTACTATTGGATATCAGTTTCTAACTGTGTAAAAATTTACGTTTCTTTTTCTTCCTCTAAGGGTTAGGATTGGGGGGGCGCGCATTTTGACAGAAACTATATTGATTGTGTATGTTGAAAGTGCCTGATCTTAATCTAATTTTTTTTGTACTGATAAATGTTAAATAAAGAAATGAAAAAAACTGCTTAGCAGCTACATTTTTTTGTGTTTAATCTCAGCCACACATTGCAGAATTTTAAGTGCTTGTCCCATATAGCCTTATACAACTGTATGCAACCAAGGGTTTGACGACCCAAACTAAAAGCTGTTCGTTTGGGTCATCAGATGTAAAAATATGTCCATATTAATCTAGTGTGAACCAGGCCTGCAGGACATATATCTATATATATGTCAAGTATTCATTTGAATCAGCATACATCCTGGTAGTGGACTCTGTAGACATAACCAATAGACAGTGGCCCTCATTTACTATTGCAAACCCGACATGTTTTGTCGGGTTGTGCACCAGATTCTGTCGCATTGTGCCAGAAATTCTGTCTGTTCCAGATTTTGTGCCAGAATTGAAAACTGTTAGACATAACTTTTTGGGGCTAAACAAAGACAGGCAGACAGTCTGTTTCACTGAACACTGCAACAGGAACTCTTATTACTTATGAGGCATAGACAAAACATGAACTCACAAATGTAACACTGCCATCTAGTGGTCATACAATGTAGTAGGCACACAGCAATGACACAGTGGTTGTTGCTCATTAAATACAAACCTTGCATGCTAACACCCCCACTCAACAACTACTATCTATGTCAATCCCATTTCTGATCTAAGATCCAAAAATCTGTTTCTAGCTAGTGGCTTTGTCAAAGCATCAGCAATCATTTTTCCTGACTCACAATACACAAGTACAATCACTTTCTGATCAACTAAGTCATGAATGTAATGATGTCTGACATCGATGTGCTTGGTTCTTCCATTAATCTTCTCTTAATGCAAGCCTGATTGTCCTCAAATAAGACGGTAGGTTCTGATGTTGCTTCTCCAAGATCCTTGAGTAATTGCTGTAACCACACAACTTCTTGACTGGCATAAGCTGCAGGTATGTATTCAGCTTCTGTAGAGGACAATGCCACTGACATCTGTTTCTTGCTGGACCATGATATAGGACTGTCTCCCAATTTTAATAAGTAACCACTTGTGGATTTGCATGTGCTGAGATCACCTGCCCAATCGGAGTCCACATATCCCACGAGGTTTAAATCACCACTTGCTGACAGTTTCAAATTTAAGTCTTTTGTCTGTTTCAGATATCTCATAACTCTTTTGATCGCATTCCAGTCTCTTTGACGTGGTTTATCAACTCGCCTGCAAAGAAGAGACATGCTGACTGCAATGTCTGGATGTGTAGTGGTTGCAATGTAGAGAAGTGCCCCCACTGCTTGTCTGTATTGATCATTGGATATGAGAAGATCATCTTGTCCCTTTTTCAAATATCCTTCTGGCTGTGACATGTAAATTTCTTCTTCAATATCACCATTAAGAAAAGCTGTCTTAATATCGTGATGTTTCACAATCATTGTACACATGGCAGCCACTGTCATTAGTGTTCTGAATGTACTTTGTTTAGCAACTGGAACAAAAGTAGCATCATAGTCCTCACAGAACTTCTGTGAGTAACCTTTAGCAACTAGCCTTGCCTCGTACCGACAGATTTTCCCTTCAGAGTTACATTTGGTTTTAAAAACCCATTTACATCCTATGGCATACCTTGAGGTAGCTCTGAAGTCCATGTCTGGAGATCTTTGAGTGATGTCATTTCTTCATCAGCAGCTTTATTCCATACTTGTCTCTCATGCATTGGCAGTTTCTGCATCTCTTTCCATGAACCTGGTTCAGTTTGAACAGCTCTGCGAGCTATGTAAGATATACGTTCAGCTGGAACACCTTTATTGATTCTGGTTGATTTTCTGACTGAAGGTATTTCTGGTTCAGTTTCAGGTTTTGATTCTTCGGCAGTAATTTCTATTTCTGTATCACTTTCCTTATTTTCTTGAGTGACTGATGTTGATTCTTTCTCAGTTTGAATAGTTTGATGTTTACCCCCTTAACCTCTAAAGGACCAATTACGTTGTGGAATGTCATGGCACCCTGGGCTTTAAGGACCAATAACATCCCACAACGTCATGCCGTTTTCCAGTCCCTGCCGCTCGCCGGGCAGAGATCGGAACGGCATGCCTGCTGAAATCGTTCAGCAGGCATGCCATGCAAATGCCTAGGGGGGTCCCGGGACCCCCGCATGTCGGCGATCGCAAAAAATCGCATGTCAATTCAGACATGCGATTTTCTCCTATTCCGGGCTGATCGGGTCTCTGGTGACCCGATCACCCGGAAAATAGGGATGCTCGGACCTGTGAGTGACAGGCCCCAGCATCCTGCAGGGTAGGAGTGAGGTCGCAATGCTGCGATCTCCTCCCATCCCCTGCCATTGGTCAGAACTGATTCTGACCAATGGCAGAGCGGGACGGTGGGTTGCCATGAAAACCCCCTGTTCTGCCCACCCCTGGATGTCAGGCCGAACAGGGGGAGAACATGGAGGCCGGTACCTGGAGGAGAAGACTCGTGGGGCCCGGCGATCATCGCAGATATTCACCGGAGATCCCGGCTCAGGTAGGGAATAGACGTGGGGGGGAGAAATGAAACTGAAAGTAAAGTGATTTTTACTGTGGCACCCACTAGGAAGGCCGAACTGCAACTCCCAGCATGCCCAGACAGCCAAAGGCTGTCTGGGCATGCTGGGAATTGTAGTTTTGCAACATCTGGAGGGTCACAGTTTGGGGACCACTGTTACAGTGGTGCCCAAACTGTAGCCCTCCAGATGTTGCCAAACTACAACTCTCAGCATGCCTAGACTGCCCAGGCATGCTGGGAGTTGTAGTTCTGTAACATCTGTCCCTTCAGATTTAGCAATTTTCATGACATTTTTGAAAATTGCTGCTCTACTTAGAAGTCCTCTAATTTTTTCAAAAAGTAAAGATATGTCCATTTTATGATGCCAACATAAAGTGGACATATGGTATTTGTGAATAAAAATAAAATTTATTTGGAATATCCATTTTCCTTACAAGCAGAGAGCTTAAAAGTTAGAAAAATGCTAAATTTCCTAAATTTTCATGAAATTTTGGAATTTTTCACAAAAAAAGGATGCAAGTAACGCTGAAAATTTACCACCAAAATAAAGTAGAATATGTCACGAAAAAACAATCTCAGAATCAGAATGTTCGGTAAAAGCATCTTAGAGTTATTAATGCTTAAAGTGACGGTGGTCAGATGTGCAAAAAAACGCTCTGGTCCTAAGGTGTAAAATGGCCAGACCCTTAAGGTGTAAAATGGCCTGGTCCTTAACCCCTTAAGGACCAGAGCGTTTTTTTTCACATCTGACCATTGTCACTTTAAACATTAATAACTCTGGAATGCTTTTACTTATTCTGATTCCGAGATTGTTTTTTCCTGACATATTCTACTTTAACATAGTGGTAAAATTTTATGGTAACTTGCATCCTTTCTTGGTGAAAAATCCCCAAATTTGATGAAAATGTTGCATTTTTCTAACTTTGAAGCTCTCTGCTTGTAAGGAAAATGGATATTCAAAATAAAAAATGTTTTGGTTCACATATACAATATGTCTACTTTATGTTTGCATCATAAAGTTTATGAGTTTTTACTTTTGGAAGACACCAGAGGGCTTCAAAGTTCAGCAGCAATTTAGACATTTTTCACACAATTTTCAAACTCACTATTTTTCAGGGACCAGTTCAGTTTTGAAGTGGATTTGAAGGGTCTTCATATTAGAAATACCCCACAAATTACCCCATTATAAAAACTGCACCCCCCAAAGTATTCAAAATGACATTCAGTAATTGTTTTAACCCTTTAGGAATACCAGCAAAGTGAAGGAGAAAATTCTAAATCTTAATTTTTTACACTCGCATGTTCTTGTAGACCCAATTTTTTAATTTTTGCAAGGGGTAAAAAGGAGAAAATTTTTACTTGTATTTGAAACCCAATTTCTCTCGAGTAAGGACATACCTCATATGTCTATGTAAAGTGTTCGGCGGGCGCAGTAGAGGGCTCAGAAGGGAAGGAGCGATAAATGGTTTTTGGGGGGCATGTCACCTTTAGGAAGCCCCTATGGTGCCAGGACAGCAAAAAAAAAAAAGAAAAAAAAAACCCACATGGCATACCATTTTGGAAACTAGACTCCTCGGGGAACATAACATGGGGTAAAGTGAACCTTAATACCCCACAGGGGATTCACGACTTTTGCATATGTAAAAAATTATTATTATTTTTTACCTAAAATGCTTGGTTTCCCAAAAATTTTACATTTTTAAAAGGGGTAATAGCAGAAAATACCCCCCAAAATTTGAAGCCCAATTTCTCCCGATTCAGAAAACACCCCATATGGGGGTGAAAAGTGCTCTGCTGGCGCACTACAGGTCTCGGAAGAGAAGGAGTCACATTTAGCTTTTTGAAAGCAAATTTTGCTCTTGGGGCATGCCGCATTTAGGAAGCCCCTATGGTGCCAGAACAGCAAAAAAACAAACAAACAGATGGCATACTATTTTGGAAACTAGACCCCTCGGGGAACGTGACTTTTGCATATGTAAAAAATAAATAAAAATAAAAATGTTTTCTTACCTAAAATGCTTGGTTTCCCAAAAATTTTACATTTTTAAAAAGGGTAATAGCAGAAAATACCCCTCAACATTTGTAATAATTTCCCCCGAGTACGGCGATAACCGATATGTGACCCTAAACTGTTGCCTTGAAATACAACAGGGCTCCAAAGCGAAAGAGCGCCATTTGCATTTGAGGCCTAAATTAGGGACTTGCATAGGGGTATTCTACGCCAGTCATTCCCAAACAGGGTGCCTCCAGCTGTTGTAAAACTCGCAGCATGCCTGGACAGTCAGTGGCTATCTGGCAATACTGGGAGTAGTTGTTTTGCAACAGCTGGAGGCTCCGTTTTGGAAACAGTGGCGTACCAGACGTTTTTCACTTTTATTGGGGAGGGGAGGGGGGCTGTGTAGGGGTATGTGTATATGTAGTGTTTTTTACTTTTTATTTTATTTTGTGTTAGTGTAGTGTAGTGTTTTTAGGGTACAGTCACACGGGCAGGGGTTCACAGTAGTTTCTCGCTGGCAGTTTGAGCTGCGGCAGAAAATTTGCCGCAGCTCAAACTTGCAGCCGGATACTTACTGTAAACCTCCGCCCATGTGAGTGTACCCTATACATTCACATTGGGGGGGAAACATCCAGCTGTTGCAAAACTACAACTCCCAGCATGTACGGTCTATTAGTGCATGCTGGGAGTTGTAGTTTTGCAACAGCTGTAGGCACACCGGTTGTGAAACGAGTTTGGTAACAAGCTGTTGCAAAAGCTACAACCCCCAGCATGTACGGACAGCGGAAGGGCATGCTGGGACTTGTAGTTATGCAACAGCTGGAGGCACACTGGTTTGCTACTTATCTCAGTGTTTCACAACCAGTGTGCCTTCAGCTGTTGCAAAACTACAACTCTCAGCAGTCACCGACAGCCTACGGGCGTGCTGGGAGTTGTAGTTATGCAACCAGCAGATGCACCACTACAACTCCCAGCATGTAGCTGTGCAAGCTGGGAGTTGTAGTTATACAAAAGCCGAAGGTACACTTTTCCATAGAAAAAATGTGCCTCCAGCATGCCCATAAGGGAATGCTGGGAGTTGTGGTAGTCTGCCTCCTGCTGTTGCATAACTACAGCAGGAGGCTGTCACTCATCTCCAACTGCTGATCCACGCCGCCGCAGGTCAGTCCCTCGCCGCCGCCGCTCCTGGGGGACCGATCCCAACAGGGACGCCGGGGATCGGGGTCCCCAGCTCCCGGGGTCGTCTACCCGCACCCGCTCACGTCCTCCGGAAGAGGGGCGGAGCGGGTTGCGGGAGTGACACCTGCAGCAGGTGCCCTGATTGGTCGGCCGGTAAACCGGCCGACGAATCAGGGCGATCGTGAGGTGGCACCAGTGCCACCTCACCCCTGCTGGCTATGGCTGTTCGGGGCAGTCAGAGACGGCCCTGATCAGCCAGTAATTCCGGGTCACTGGAGACCCGACTGACCCGGAATCCGCCGCAGATCACTGGGCTGAATTGTTCAGCGATCATCATGACCCCCCTGGGCGATATGCCGCGATGCCTGCTGATCGATATCAGCAGGCATCAGGCACAGTCTCCGCTCCAGATGGCTGCGGAGGGCAGGGAATGGACAGGACATACTCCTACGTCCTCGGTCCTTAAGGACTTGGGAATGGGGGCGTAGGAGTACGTTCATTGTCCTTAAGGGGTTAAACTTTGAGCACACAGAAGTTTCATCAATAATCACACTTCTGCTGACTGTTCCCTTGTTCGTGTCTTGATGTAAAATCCTGTATCCTTTTTGAGATTCACTGTATCCCACGAGTACACCTTCTTTTGCACATGCATCCCATTTTGTAAGTTTTTCTTTTGGAATGTGTACATAGGCTTTACTTCCAAAGATTCTGATGTGTCTTAAATCTGGTTTCCTTTTGTTCCACAGTTCATATGGAGTTTTTGTTGTTGCTTTTCCCGGCAAACGATTTTGAAGATAACATGCAGTTGTGATAGCTTCTCCCCAGTATGTAGTTGGCAAATCAGCATCAAATAGCATGCTCCTCCCACTTTCACACAGTGTGCGGTTCATTCTCTCTGCAACTCCATATAACTCTGGGTTATATGGAACTGTTGTCTGGAACTCCATGCTTCCTGAGACTGGCTTGTGTTTTACCACTTACCTGTTCGTAGTACTCTGGGCATTCCGCCAAAATTATTATTCACTTGAGCGAGATACTCTTCTAATTTCTCTGGCACTTCATCCTTATTGTGAAGTAGAAATATTGTGGTATATCTGTAGTAATCATCAATGAAGATCAGGAAGTACTTTTTCTTTGCTGGAGTCATAGTTTTCATTGGACCACAAAGATCTGAATGTATTAAGTCCAGAGGTTTTTGAGCTTTGTTGTTGGTCTGCTTGGGAAAAGGTGTCCTTGCAATTTTTCCTTTAATACAGCTAGTACAAATCATTATGTGATCACATGGATTAATCTTAATACCACTTGCATAGTTATTCTCAACTATTTTCTTTATTGTATCAGAATTTCTGTGCCCCAATCGTCTGTGCCAAGTGTGGATGCAGTTTGAATGTTTATCCGCTTTGGCTATTTTAACCATTTCACTGCAGTTCAGCTGATATAGTTCATCTACTATTTTAGCCTTTGCAAGCAAGCAATCCCCTTTTGTTATGATACAACTGTCACCCTGAAATGTGACTACATTGCCTTGGTTAGTGAGTTTCTTTACTGACAAAAGGTTGCTTTCAAGATCTGGCACATACAGAACATTCCTCATATGGATCTTTTTAGTGATATCTGGAGAGATAGGACAGTATAGAAGGCCATTTCCTATTCCTACTGATTTCATGAATTGTCCATTAGCTGTAGTTATCCCTTCTGTTTTGCTTTCATCAAGCTGAGTGAAGAAACTTCGGTCATTTGTCATGTGACTTGTAGCGCTTGAGTCCACACACCATGCTTGCACAGAGGTAACACCATTTTTGGATCCGAATGCATACTCCTTTGTTTCTATCACATTCTTAGCTTGTTGCAATGCACTTTGTTTTTGCATTCTAGCTTTCCAGATTCTACAATCTGCTTTTAGGTGTCCTGGTTTCTTGCACACAAAGCATTCCCGCTTTTCTAGCTGCACGTTACTGTGTTTATTTTTGTATTTGGTCTTTAAAGCCGTCTCTGAACACACACTCACATTACTCATGCTTTCAGTTTTACGCTTGTATTCATCCACAAGCTTGCCTTTAACATATTCCAGGGTCAGATCATCATCTGGACATGCATCTAGTGCGGTGACAAGTGTCTCATAACTTTCAGGAAGTCCACTTAATAATAGCGCTGCTACATGGAAATCTTTTAGCTCTTCTCCAATCCCTCTCAGTCTCTCCACCATCTCTAAAGCCTGTGTTATATATTCCTGCATGTCCTGGTCTTTCTGTAGCTTAGTCTGGTAGAGCTTTCTGATTAAATACAGTTTATTGCTGAGATTAACTCTTTCATGTGCTTTCTGTAACTCTGTCAGACTGTTACAGATATGTATGATTTGATCATCATCTATGCACAGGGAGATTGTGCTCTGCGCTTTCTGATCTCTGTCTAACCACTCCTCTGTGGGCTGTGCAGGTCTTGGTTAATTTATACATTTCCACGTACCTTCTCTTTTAAGCAGCATTTTCATCTTGAATTTCCAAGATTGGTAGTTCTGATTTGTCAGATTTGCAAAGGAGAACTTTGCTGAGGGGATGGCAGTAGCCATTTCTGCTGTTTGTCTTTCTGTTGCTGTCTCCTGCACTCAATTGATCTGGTTATATCCAGGGGCAATCTGTATTATATCCTGGGCTTCTGTAACATGTCCTGGGCCCATAACCTGTTAACTTTTTGGGGCTAAACAAAGACAGGCGACAGTCTGTTTCACTGAACACTGCAACAGGAACTCTTTTATTACTTATGAGGCATAGATAAAACATGAACTCACAAATGTAACACCGCCATCTAGTGGTCATACAATGTAGTAGGCACACAGCAATGACATACAGTGGCTGTTGCTCATTAAATACAAACCTTGTATGCTAACAAAAACACCCGACTAACTCTTCATTTTGCTAAGATGCGTGGCCGATGGGAAAGGGGGCATGGTCTCTGAAAAAGGGCGTGTTCCTGACATTTTCACAAAAAAAACAACATATTTACTAAGGTTTCCACATAAAATGTGGTGGATTTGAGCTGAGGGAAAGTGTAGGGAAAGTGGAAAATGGAGGGAAACCTTAGTAAATACCGTGGAAAATAAATTGTGGGGGAATTAAAACCCACAAAGAAACCTACACTCCACTCTTTGTAAATAAGGGCTGGTGTCTTTACATGGACTTGCAACAATCCAATGATCTCAATGGCAGCTCACATATTAAATGTGACATATGTGGAGACATAGCTCCCTTACAAGAAAAAAAAAAAAACTTCTCTAAAGACGCATGCTTTATTCCACCTTAGTTTGATATACCATAAAAGGTAAGAGTACAATTATGAGAACCAAAATGTTTTAATTCATTTTTACTTCTATTTCCAAGGTATATTTATAAGACATCAGTCCTGTAAAATAAGTTCCACCTTCAGACCCTTTTCTTGGCAAATAGTTTTGTTTGTTTTGCTTATTCCTGAAACCATTGAAGGGGTTGTTTAAAAAAAAAAAACAATGATCTAGTATGTGAACATATCCAATAGCTCTACATTAAAATGGAAAAAACAAGTGACAACTTTCACTCCTCCACTGATCACTGTTTGATACGATCCATACAGAGGTCTTAAAACAGTATGTCAACATTCTCTGCGGTATCTCAGAGGTTTGGTTTAAGAGAATCATTCCTGATGTTCATGCTCTTGTCCTGGTATAAGCCAACGAATCCTATCCGTTTGCATAGTGGCATAAACAATAAAAGAGGTCACATAGACTACAGAGAAAACCAGCAGCCAGTCTATTCCAGCCTGTGGAGTACCAGGTAATGGACCTTCAAGGTCCCCTTCTTTCACAGAAATATGCGGTTTTGCTTCAATGCCTGGAAAAAAAAAAGAAAAAGACTTGATATTGTTGAGAAAGAATCAGAAGTGGAACTAAAGGATTAATATTGAACAGCAGGGTAGCCCATACTTTCTGGTATTAGTACAGGTGACTGTTTCACAGCAGTGGTTTTCCTTTTTACCTACGTGGGGCCATTTAGGAGATATAGCCAAATATAGAAATATGCAATTGAGTATGTTTGGCAAATCGGGTGCATATCCTAGCCCCTAAGTAAACATTTATGCCCACCAGATAGGACCAGAAAGAACACCCTCTAATATGCTTACATTTCTTCAGCAGTGACATAGCCATTATGTGCTTTAAGATCTTACTGCGCAAAGCACATATCAGCTACGTCACTACTGAGAAAGTTTATGCATATTTATTAGGGGACGTTCCTACTGGACCTGCTGAATGGACTTAGAGTCCTTAAAGGGGTTATCCAGGAAAAAACTTTTTTTTATATATCAACTGGCACCTGAAAGTTAAACAGATTTGTAAATTACTTCTATTAAAAAATCTTTATTCTTTCAGTACTTATGAGCTTCTGAAGTTAAGGTTGTTCTTTTCTGTCTAAGAGCTCTCTGATGACACGTGTCTCGGGAACCGCCCAGTTTAGAAGAAGTTTGCTATGGGGATATGCTTCTAAACTGGGCGGTTCCCGAGACACGTGTCATCAGAGAGCACTTAGACAGAAGAGAACAACCTTAATCGTTTCAGTACTTATGAGCTTCTGAAGTTAAGATTTTTTAATATAAGTAATTTACAAATCTGTTTAACTTTCTGGAGTCAGTTGAGATATATAAATAAATATATATATATATATATATATATATATATATATATATATAAAACGTTTTTTCCTGGATAACCCCTTTAAGGGCTAGGGAGATCATGCACTAGGTTACTCAAAGGGCAGTAATGGGCCCTCTAAATAAAATGATTACTGAACCCCAGGGCCGCAGCCTGGTGTATAACAACCCTATTGCAACAACCCCTAAAATAGGGATCGACGGATATCGTTTTTTTAGGGCCGATACCGGTAATCGGTGGAGGTTAGGGCCGATAGCCGATAACTTATACCGATATTCCGGTATAAGTTATCGGCTATTTATCCCCCCGCGACACCGCTGCAGATCATTGATTTAAAGCGGGTGCTTTAAATCAATGCACTGCAGTGGCTTTTGCGGTGCCATAGGCCGCCGCCACCACCCGCTTCTCTCCCCCTACCTGTCAGGGTGGTCCGGGCCATCCATCCTTCCTGTAGTGTCCGGTGGCATTCCAGGTGGAGGGTGATTTGGTATCAGTTTAATCACAATTCTGGGTTTATTATTTTATTCTGGGCACCTTAATAAAAGTAATATTTTATGATTTGTTGCAATAGGAGTGTTTATTTGCACCAAATATACTCATTTCATATTATTATTATTTTTTCCATATCTCCGACCTAGATGGTATGATGCTGATGAAAAACAAAAGCATTGATGTGATCAGAGTCACCTGCTTTATTACTCAATACCAGCTGGTTAGTAACTTTAAAAACAACTTTTCCCCTATCAATAAGCATGGAAGGCCCAGAACTTGGCTTAGACAGTCCATTATCTCTACATGCCTGAGTATTCAGAGATGAATGTCTTAAAAAGGATACCAGGTCCCACTTCCCAGTTTGCCAATCTGAATATATTTGGGGAAATTGTATGGGCAGGCTTGGATGGGAAAGTGGGCTTTTGGGGCAGAAACCCTGTATCAGAGCCGAAAGATTTCTAGCAATTCTAGGGTTTGTTTAAAAAAAATTATATATTTTATATATTTTATATATATATATATATATATATATATATATATATATATATATATATATATATATATATATATATATATATATATACACATACACATACATACATGTATATGCCAGAATAAACAGGAGACCAGAGACGTGGAACCAGTGACACACACAAAACATACATACACAAAACAGACTGATATAGAGGGAGAGGGCTCTGCTCGCATGGGCTTGCCTTGAGCTAAACTTTCCCCAATCATTCTGCACTCAATACCCCATAATGACAAAGTTAAAGGAAAACTGTCACGTTTTGTCGGCCGAGTCCCGGACGCTACTGCGCATGTGCGGGCTTTCTCACTACTCCCGGAAGCGGTCTTCAGCGCTGCTTCATTCGTCCGGAGCAGCGCTGAAGTAAGGGTGTAGGCGGTGCTGCGGGCAGGCGGCAGTTACAACACAGTGGCAGTTGAAGGCAGTAACCCCGCCTTTGCCAGTTAAGTGCTAATTTTAAAACACAGAAAAAGACCTGTAACGAGCAAATGGCGCAGCGGATCCGGGCAAGGTAGGACTCAAATTGTTCAGCGTCTCCCACACTATACACAGGTACCTGTGGATAGTGCAGGTCAAAACATGTGACAGTTTTCCTTTAAAGCAGAATGTAAGAAATCTTTGCTAATTTATTAAAAACTAAAATAAGAAAAAACAAAATATTGCACTGACAAGTATTCAAACGCTATACTCAGTATTTAGTTAGGCACATTTGGCAGTGATTACCGCCTCCAGTCTTCTTGGTTATGATGCCACAAGGTTTACACACCAAAATTGAGGGATTTTCTGTGATTCTTTGCTGATCCTCTCAAGCGCTGTTAGGTTGGATGGGGACATCGGTGGACAACAATTTTCAGGTCTATTCACAAATTTTCGTCTGGGTTTAAGTCAGGACTCTGGCTAGGCCACTCAATGAAATTCAGAGTTGTCCGTAAGCCACTCCTGTGTTGTCCTGGCTGTGTGCTTAGGGTGATTTTAACCTGTTCAGGACCACGGGCGTACAAGTACGTCCTGACACCCTGGGTCTTAAGGACCAAGGACGCACATGTACGTCAGTGGGAATTTCGGTCCCTGCCGCGCACCCCGCGCAAATGCCCGGGGGGTCATCAGACTAGCTGTCATGCTGGGATTTGTAGTTTTGCAACAGCTGGAGGGCTACAGTTTGGATATCACTGTGCAGTGAACTGTGGCCCTCTAGATCTTGCAAAACTACAACTCCCAGCATGCCCACATAGCAGTTTGGAGGGTCACAGTTTGGAGATCACTGTGCAGTGGTTTCTAAACTGTAGCCCTCCAGATGTTGCAAAACTGCAAATCCCAGCATGCCCAAACAGCAAACAGCTGTCTCGCCATGCTGGGAGTTGTAGTTGCGTACCTCCAGCTGTTGCATAACATCTCCCAGCATGCACTTCGGTGATCAGTACATGATGGGAGTTGTAGTTTTGCAACAGCTGGAGACACACTGGTTGGAAAATACTGAGTTAGGTAACAGAAACTAACTGAAGGTTTTCCAACCAGTGTGCCTCCAGCTGTTCCAAAAGTACAACTCACAGCATGCACGGTCTGTCAGTACATGCTGGAAGTTGTAGTTTTGAAACAGCTGGAGGTTTGCGTAAAATGCTCTGTGGGCGCACAACAAGGCTCAGGAGTGAAAGCGCACCATGTACATTTGAGGCCTAAATTGGTGATTTGCAGAGGGGTGGCTGATTTTACAGCGGTTCTGAAATAAACGCCCAAAAATAAAAACCCACATGTGACCCCATTTTGGAAACTACACCCCTCACGGAATGTAACAAGGGGTATAGTGAGCCTTAACACCCACAGGTGTTTCAAGAATTTTCATTAAAGTTGGATGAAAAAAAAATAAAATAAATTCTTCATGGTGTTACCCTAAATTTTTCATTTTCACAAGGGAAAATAGGAAAAGAGCCCCCCAAAATTTGTTACCCCATTTTTTCTGAGTAAGAACATACCCCATATGTGGATGTAAAGTGCTCTGCAAGCGAACTACAATGCTCAGAAGAGAAGGAGCGCCATTGGGATTTTGAAGAGAAAATTTGTCCGGAATTGAAGGCCACGTGTGTTTACAAAGCCCCCATAGTGCCAGAACAATGGACCCCCCCACATGTGACCCCATTTTGGAAACTACACCCCTCATGTAATGTATTAAGGGGGTACAGTGAGCATTTACGCCCCACAGGTGTCTGACAGATTTCTGGAACAGTGGTCAGTGATGATGAAAAATGGTGAATTATACTCACCGATAATTGTATTTCCTGGAAGTCTCCATGACAGCACCCGGAGATTGCACCTGCCTAATTGGGACAGGAAAAACACCTGAGAGTTTAAAACCCCACCCCTTCCTCTCCATTACCAGTGTATTATAAAGAACACCGAGTAGAAAGAAAAAGTGATCACCGAATGACCAAACCAGAAAGAAAAACCAAAGGGTGGGTATTATGGGTGCTGTTATGGAGACTTCCAGGAAATACAATTATCGGTGAGTATAATTCACCATTTCCCAAGTCGTCTCCATGACAGCACCCGGAGATAATACCAAAGAATAGTATTCAGGGAGGGACCACAGCACTCAAGACTTTGCGTCCAAACGCCATGTCCTGATTAGAAAGAACATCTAATCTATAATGCTTGGAAATGTATGTAAATTTTTCCAAGTGGCTGTACGGCAAATCTGCTCCACAGAAGCAGATGCTCTCTCTGCCCATGAGGACGAGACTGCATGGGTAGAATGAGCCTTTAATTCAAGAGGGGGATTTTTTTCCCTTTGCTGAATAGGCGTCTGAGATGGCCATACGGATCCATCTCGCAATAGAACTCTTGGAAGCCTTTTTCCCTTTGTTAGGACCTGCAAACTGGAGAAAGAGGTTTTTGTCTTTCCTCCAGGGACAGGAGGACTCAACATACTGTAATACTGCTCTCCTTACATCTAAACAGATGAATGATCTTTCTTGATCATTCTTAGGAGCTGAGCAGAAGGAAGGAATAACAATATCCTGGGATCTATGAAAAGATGAAGATACTTTTGGTGCAAAATTAGGGTCTAATTTGAGAATGATTCTATCATCTCCGACTATAAAAAAAGGCTGTAAAGTAGAGAGACCCCGAATCTCCCTGACTCTACGTGCAGATGTTATTGCTACCAAAAGTACAGTTTTTAAGGTAAGTAATTTGATAGAGATGGACTCTATTGGCTCAAAGGGAGCTTCAGTAAGGGCCTCAAGGACTACATTAAGGTTCCACGGAGGGTAAAGATTTGTAATCCTAGGCCTAAGTTTCTCAGAGGCTTTAATAAACCTAGACACCCAACAATCATCTCCTAATTTCATTTGGAAAAGAGCACTGAGGGCTGAAACCTGCACCTTTAAAGGTGTTTGGAGAAAGACCTAAGTCAAAACCATCTTGCAGAAAATTAAGTATTTGAGGAATGTTAGGGGATTCAAGTGAAAAGGAAGACCCACACCAGAAAACATATTTTTCCCCAAACCTTAGAATAACTTTTACAGGTGGAAGACTTGCGACTGGCTAGTAGGGTGTTAATTACTCTTTCAGAGAAACCATTTCTTTCTAGTAGGAGTTTCTATGTTTCCAGGCCACTAAGCTGAGGGTATGAACCTGACTGTGCTGGACTGGACCTTGGGTTAGTAGATCTGGATGAGGAGGAAACCGTATTGGATTTTCCACACTCCGATTTTAGAAGAGGAAACCAACTTCTTTTGGGCCAAAAGGGGGATGATGAGGATTAACGTGCCAGAGTGGATCATCAGCTTGTGTAGTACTCTGGGTATTAGGACTATTGGAGGAAAGGCATATCCCCAGGCTGAAAGATCATTTCTGAACTAAAAACTAAAGCATCCACTGCCACTGGAGAGTCTCTGGGATTCAGAGAGAAGAAAATGCTCACTTTGCCCTTCTTCCTGCTGGCAAACAGGTCTATTTGGGGTAGACCCCAGGCGTTGACTATTGACGAAAAAGCCCAGTCGGCTAGCGTCTATTCCCTTGTATCTATAAAGTGTAGACTTAGAAAGTCTGCTCTGATGTTCCATATCCCCCTGAGATGGAAAGTACTTTCTGTTCTGCTGAACAGAATATTTGACCTGACACCTACTGTAGGGCTGAGTGGCGAGGCCCCCCTTGATAACGAATGAACGCCACTGCGGTTTGTGTTGTCTGAGTAAATGAGGACGTGTCTGTCTTTGCAATAAAGTTACAAGTCCTGTAGAGCCATTCAGATGGCTAACAACTCTTTCAAATTCCCTGACCTGTTCGCTAGAGCGGGACTCCATCTCCCTTGTACCGAAAGCTTTTCTGAGTGGACTCCCTAACCCTGAGTGCTGGCATCTGTGGTAATGATCCTGGGGTCTGTTTGATGCCAGTGTACCCCCCTTACAAGATTTTGGAGGGAAAGCCACCATCTTAGCTGGGTCTTTGCTTTTTGTCCGATACCCCTAGAATCCACTTCTGGAGGGGTCTGGAGTGGTACTGAGCCCAAGCCACAGTCGAGATTGAAGAGGTTAACAATCCTAGGACCGACCGAAATCTTAGAGTACAACTTTTGAGAGTAAGAAGTAGATGAATGTGATCCTGTATCTTTTGGATCTTTTCTCTGAGAAGAGAGGACTGTTGGGCTACTGAATCCAAGAGGATTCCTAAAAAGACCTTCCTGCAACTTGGTAGCAAGTCGGATTTGTCTAGGTTCAAGATCCAGCCGAGATCCTGAAGGGCCTGAGCCGTTCTTTTTATATGTTCTTTTAGGTAAAGAACAGAGTCCGCCACAATCAATATGTCATCCAATAAGGTATTACCAGAATCTTCTCTTTTCTGAGACCTGCCACCACCTTCGCTATCACTTTTGTAAAAATGCGGTGGGCCAAGGAAAGCCCGAAGGGCAGACAACAAATTGAAAATGGTGGACTCTTCCGTCCCACTGGACGGCGAATCTTAGAAGGGGTTGTGAGTCTATGTGGATAGGGAGGTGGAATACACGTCCCTGAGATCTATTGTGGCCATGACTGCACTGTCTTTTATGAGATGAATGGCTGACCTCACGGTCTCCATACTGAATTTCCTGTATGTAACTAATCTGTTTAAGGGTTTCAGATTGATGATAGTCCTGAATTTCCCCTTTGGCTTCTTGATTAGAAACAGATGGGAATAATGACCTGAACCTCTCTGGTTTCTTGGGACCTCTATGACCGCCCCTAAACTCAATAGATTCTGGACCCCCTGAATTATTAGGGCTAGGGAACCTGGGGATTTGGTTATCACAAATCTTTGGGGAGGGGGAGAGAAGAACTCTACCCTGTAACCCTCTTGGATTATGTTGACTATCCAAGGGTTGGGAATCATAGACTCCCAAATGTGGGCAAAGGATGACAATCTCGCCCCTACCGGAATGGAGTCATTGTTTACCTCCACCAGCGCTAGACTGGTTGGGGTTAAATAAGAAGCCTCTCCCTCTACCTCCTTTTACATAGAAACAACGGCCTGTTTTGCCCTTACCTCTATAGGGATGATTAGTTTGAAAAAAGAGGCGAAAGGGGGTCTTTTTTGGTTGAGCTTTCTCTTTGGGAAAACCTTTTTTTACTGTCCGAGGCTTTAGCCAGGATATTATTTTAACCAGAGCACCCTTCTTGAAATATTTTACAGAAAAGCAGTGCGGGCAGATAATCTGACAGATTCTGCAGATGCATCCGCAAGAAAATTGGTAGCCATTTTAAGACTAGGGAGACTTGCAATTATATCCTCTTTAGGGGTATCGTCCTCTAAGTGTAGCTGAAGTTGGTCAATTCACACACCCAAGGTTCTAGCTACACAACTGGAAGCTACATTAGTCATTAATGATCTCATGAATGTTCGGATGAACGGGGAAGGAGGGAGATTACGGTCACCTAGGCCTCCGAATGACTCATCCTGAATGGTTTTACCTCTTGTACCTCCTCAAGGTTAAGGGTGGCTCTAACCGCTTTAATAAGTTCCTCCACGTCCTCTGGATTTTTTTATTTTTAAGTTTCTGAGTTGCCCATAGCAACCAGATTTAAGTTTCTAAGTTGCTCATAGCAACCAGATTTTTAAGTTTCTGAGTTGCCCATAGCAACCAGATTTTTAAGTTTCTGAGTTGCCCATAGCAACCAATCAGATTATTTGAGATCCAGACAGGACCGCCTGACTTAAAGAAGAGGATTTAAAAGCCTGGATTTCAGACTGAATCATAGATCTAATATCTTTCATAATATTAGGAGTTCCCTCCTAGACTAAATTGGCAACACATTTTTAAACTCTCATGTGTTTTTCCTGTCCCAATTAGGCAGGTGCAATCTCCGGGTGCTGTCATGGAGACGACTTGGGAAATGTAATTTTACATTTGCTCAGCCCACTGTTCCAAAGATCTGTCAAACGCCAGTGGAGTGTAAATACTCACTGCACCCCTTATTAAATTCTGTGAGGGGTGTAGTTTCCAAAATGTGGTCCACTGTTCTGGCACCACGGGGGGGCTTTGTAAACGCACTTGGCCCCCGATTTCCATTCCAAACAAATTCCCTTTCCAAAAGCTCAATGGCGCTCCTCCTCTTCTGAGCATTGTAGTGCGCCAGCAGAGCATTTGAAGTTTCCAAAATGTGGTCACATGTCACCACGGGGGGTTTTGTAAACGCACTTGGCCCCCGATTTCCATTCCAAACAAATTCCCTTTCCAAAAGCTCAATGGTGCTCCTCCTCTTCTGAGCATTGTAGTGCGCCAGCAGAGCACTTGACGTCCACATATGGGGTATTTCCATACTCATAAGAAATGGGGTTACACATTTTGGGGGTAATTTTCTCCTATTACCCCTTGTAAAAATGTAAAATTTGGGGAAAAACCAGCATTTTAGTGAAAAAAAATTCTCTTCTTCATTTACACATGCAACTTTAACAAAAAGACGTGAAATACCTGTGAGGTGTTAAGGCACACTGGACCCCTTGTTACGTTCCTTGAGGGGTGTAGTTTCCAAAATAGTATGCCATGTGTTTTTTTTTTGCTGTCCTGGCACCATAGGGACTTCCTAAATGCGACATGCCCCCAAAAACCATTACAGCACAATTTGCTTTCAAAAAGCCAAATGTGACTCCTTCTCTTCTGAGCATTTTAGTTCACCTGCAGAGCATTTTAGGTCCTAACATGGGGTATTTCCATACTCGGAAGAGATGGGGTTACAAATTTTGGGGGCATTTTCTCCCATTACCCCATTACAAAAATGGTAAATTTGGGGGAAAAACTGCACTTAAGTGAAATTTTTTTTTTTCTTTATTTACACATCAGACTTTAACGAAAAGTCATCAAACACCTGTGGGGTGTTAAGGCTCACTGGACCCCTTGTTACGTGCCTTGAGGGGTGTAGTTTCCAAAATGGTATGCCATGTGGGGGGTTTTCTGCTGTTCTGGCACCATAGGGGCTTCCTAAATGTGACATGCCCCCCAAAAACCATTTCAGAAAAACTCACTCTCCAAAATCCCATTGTCGCTCCTTCCCTTCTGAGCCCACCGAACACTTTACATACACATATGAGGTATTTTCTTACTCGAGAGAAACTGGGTTACAAATTTTGAGAGGATTTGTCTCCTTTTGAATTTTCTCCTTTATTTTGCTGTTATTCATATGAGACACCTAAAGGGTTAACACACTTACTGAATGTCATTTTGAATACTTTGAGGGGTGCAGTTTTTATAATGGGGTCATTTGTGGGGTATTTCTAATTGGAAGGCCCTTCAAATCCACTTCAAACCTGAATTGGTCCATTAAAAATTCTGATTTTGAAAATGTTGGGAAAAATTGGTAAGTAAATTGCTGCTGAACTTTGAAGCCCTCTGATGTCTTTCAAAGGTAAAAACATGTCAACTGTATGATGCAAACATAAAGTAGACATATTGTATTTGTGAATCAAAATATGAGTTATTTGGAATGTCTATTTTCCTTACAAGCAGAGAGCTTTAAAGTTAGAAAAATGCAATTTTTTCACCAAATTTTGGAATTTTTCACCAAGAAATGATGCAAGTATCGACAACATTTTACCACTAACATAAAGTAGAATATGTCACGAAAAAACAATCTCGGAATCAGAATGAAAGGTAAAAGCATTCCAGAGTTATTAATGCATAAAGTGAAAGTGGTCAGATGTGCAAAAAACGATCTGGTGAAAACTGGCCTGGTCCTTAAGGGGTTAAATACATTTATCAAAACCTGTGCAGAGGGAAAGTGGACCAGTAGCTGATAATGAATTAGATTGCTTCTTTAAAAATAAAAAAAAAGAAGCCTCTGCATGCTAATAGAAGCAATCTGATTGGTTGCTATAGGCATCTGGACTGGTCAACCTTTCCTCTGCACGGGTTTTGATAAGTCTCTCCCATTGCCTTGTTGGAAGGTGAACCTTTGGCCCCAGTCTGCTGCCCAGAGCACTCTGGATCTGGTTTTCATTAATAGTATCTCTGTACTCTGCTTCATTCAGTTTTTACTCAACCCTGACCAGTCTCCCTGTCCCAAGCACTAAAAAACACCCCTGACAGCATGATGCTGCCACCAACATGGTTTATTGTAGGGATGGTATCGGGCAAGTAATGAGCAGTGCCTGGTTTCCTCCAGACACGACGGTTAGGGGCCAAAAAGGTAAAACTTACGATTCTCTTGTCTAATGAAACTATTTCTCACTGTCTGAGAGTCTTTTAGGTGGCTGCTTTCTGGTCAATGTGCCATAAAGACTTGATTGGTGGAGTGCTGCATTTATGGTTGACCCTCTGGAGGATTCTACCATCTGCACACAGTATCATCGGAGCTTTGCAAAATCAACAGAATTTTCTAAAGGTGGACTCTGATTAAAGGAGATGTCCGGTGCTCACTTTTCTTATTTTATCCGTTCCAGGCTGAAAAATAAAAGAAAACAAATTTTCTCTTACCTACCTAGGCTCCCCCGATGCTTCAGTACAGGTGTTCGGTCCCCGGGCCGATGCTTCAGTACAGGTGTTCGGTCCCCGGGCGATGTCCCGCCTCGGCCAGTGATAGGCTGAAGCTCCGTGTGACGTGCCGGGCTAACAGGAAGTAAGAAGAATACAGCCCGGGGACCGAACGCCTGTACCGGAGCACCGGGGGAGCGTAGGCAGGCAAGAGAAAGCTTTTTTTTTTTCTTTTTTTTTTTTTTTTGCAGCCCGGAACGGATACAATAAGAAAAGTGAGCACCGGGCATGTCCTTTAAGGTGTAGAAACATCTTCGAGAAATGGGAACCCCCAGAGCTAAATTTCTAGCGTCATAGCAAAGGGACTGAATAACTATGTCCATGCAAAATTTTAGTCTTCCCTTTTATATAAATTTGCTAAACATTTTTGTTTTACTTTTGTCATTATGGGGTATTTAGTGGAGACTGACTGAGGAGGGTCTTTTTCTTCTTTTAAGCACAAGGCTGTAACATAAAATGTAAAAAAAAGTGCAAGGGTCTGAAAACTTTCTGATTGCTTTGTATACAAGTCTGGTGCATTTTACATTATAGCAACTTGTTTTATATAATATTTTTTAACTTTTAATGTCAGAAGTAAAAAGGTATGTATTAAAGGGAACCTCTCACACTGAAAGTGCAGTCCACTCTGCAGGGGTCATGTTTCAGGGCAGAAGGAGCAGAGCAGAGTGCTCATATTAGTGAAATATTCAGTAGGACTGCCATTTATTCTAAATTTCTGTTAATTCTGTGCTTAGAAGTCAAGCGAGAAGTTCTTATCAGTGTCTGACAACTACCTTTGTATGTAAAACGCACACAGGGAAGGCTGCCAATCACTAGGGAATAGTAATCATAATATAATACATTATAACTTGTTCTGCAATAAGGAAACTTCTAGAGGGGCCACAAAAACAATGATTTTTAGGAAGGCAAAGTTGGATCAACTCAGAGAAGCCCTTAACAATATAAAATGGGATAATTTCCTCAAAAACAAAAATACTGACACTAAATGGGAGATTTAAGAATATTTTAAATTCTCACTGTAAGAGGTATATACCTTATGGGAATAAAAGGGTCAGGAATAAAAGAAAACCAATGAGGATGAACAAAAATGTTAAGGGGGCAATAAATAACAAAAATAAAGCATTTAAACTACTAAAACAGGACAGCAGTGAGGAAGCATTAAAAAGCTATAGAGAAAAATGTAAAAAATAAATAAAAACAAAGATAAAAGCCACAAAAATAGAGAAAGAAAGACTCATTGCCAAAGAGTAAAACTAACCCCAAACTGTTCTTTAACTATATAAATAGCATAAAGGTAAAAAATGAAAGTGTTGGCCCTTTAAAAAATTAGGAAGAAATTATAAACGGGGATCAGGAAAAAAGCAAATATATTAAACAAATTCTTCTCCACTGTATTCACCGCGGAAAATGAAATGCCAGGTGAAATACAGCGAGATAAGGGAAACTTTCCAGTACAGGTCACCTGTCTAACGTGTTCTAAAGGAATTAAGTAATGTAACAGACAGACCCCTATTTTTACTGTTCAAGGACTCTATAGTTCCAGGGAAGGTTCCCCAAGACAGGTGCATAGCAATTGTGGTGCCAATATTTAAAAAGGGGTCAAAAGGTGACCCTGGGAATTACAGACCTGTTCGTTTAACCTCCGTTATATCTAAATTGTTTGAGGGTTTTCTAAGAGATGCTATTTTGGAGTATCATGATAAAAATAAATGTATGACTCCATATCAGCATGGCTTAATGAGGGATCAGTCCTGTCAAACTAACCTGATCAGCTTTTATGAGGAGGTGAGCTCCAGACTGGACCAGGGGGAATCGCTGAATGTCGTATATATCTGGATTTTTCAAAAGCATTTGATACAGTGCCACATAAAAGGTTGGTGCATAAAATGAGAAGGATTGGTCGGGGGGAGAATGTGTGTAATGGATAGGAAACTGAGGGTAGTTATTAATGGTACTTATTCTGATTGGGTGACTGTTACTAGTGGGGTACCACAGGGATCAGTCTTGGGTACCATTCTATTTAATATATTCATTAACCCCTTAATGACCAAGGACGTATATTTACATCCTTGGCCGGCTCCCGCGATATAACGCGGGGTCACGCGTCATATCGGGTCGGTCCCGGCATGTATTTTAAGTCGGGACCCGGGGCTAATAGCGCGCGGCAGCGATCGCCTCACCGCGCGCTATTAACCCTTTAGACGCGGCGTTCAACTAAAACGAAATTGAAAGCTGCCCGGCTGCTCAGTGGGGCTGATCGGGACCACCGCAGTGAAAATGCGGTGTCCCGATCAGCTGGGACACGGGCGGAGGTCCTCTTACCTGCCTCCGGAGATGCAGGCTTGAGCAATCGACCGCCGATAACACTGATCACTGCAAAGCTATGGCTTTGCAGTGAACAGTGCTGGTAATCAGTGTGTGCAGTGCTATAGGTCAATATAGGAGCTATAACACTGCAAAAAAAAAAAAGTGTAAAAAAAAAAAAAGTTTATAAATGTGATTTAACCCTTTCCTTAATAAAAGTTCAAATCACCCCCCTTTTCCTATAAAAAAAAACACCATGTAAATAAAAATAAATATAAACATATGTGGTATCGCCGCGTGCGTAAATGTCCGAACTATAGAAATATATAATTAAACCGCACGGTCAATGGCGTACGCGCAAAAAAAAATGCCAAAGTCCATAATAACGTATTTTTGGTCGCTCTTTATACCATGAAAAATGAATAAAAAGCGATCAAAAAGTCCGATCAATACAAAAATGGTACCGCTAAAAACGTCAGATCACAGCGCAAAAAATGAGCCCTCATACCAACCCATACGCAGAAAAATAAAAAAAAGTTATAGGGGTCAGAAGATAACAATTTTAAACGTATAAATTTCCGTGCATGTAGTTATGATTTTTTCCAGAAGTACGACAACATCAAACCTATATAAATAGGGTATCATTTTAATTGTATGGACCTGCAGAATAAAGATCAGGTGTCATTGTTACTGAAAAATGTACTGCGTAGAAACGGAAGCCCCCAAAAGTTACAAAGTGGCGTTTTTTCTTCAATTTCGTCGCACAATGATTTTTTTTCCGTTTGGCTGTAGATTTTTGGGTAAAATGACTGATGTCACTACAAAGTAGAATTGGTGGCACAAAAAGCCAGGTGCAAAATTGAAAGGGTTATGATTTTTAAAAGGTGAGGAGGAAAAAACGAAAGTGCAAAAACCGAAAAACCCTCAGACATTAGGGGTTAATGACCTTGTAGAGGGCTTGAATAGTAAAGTAGCAATCTTTGCAAATCATACTAAACTCTGTAAAGTGATGAACACAATAGAGGACTGTGCACTGTTACAAATGGATCTGGATAGGTTGGAGGTTTGGGCTGGGAAGTGGCAGATGAGGTTCAACACTGATAAATGTAAGGTAATGCACATGAGGAGGAAAAATCCGGGCTAGGATTATGTATTAAATGGGAGAACACTTGGGACGACTGACATGGAAAAACGACTTAGGGGTCTTCGTTAACAGCAAATTTAGCTGTAGTGACCAGTGTCGGGCAGCTGCTGCCAAGGCAAATAAAATCATGGGGTGCATCAATAGGGGCATAAATGCCCACGACAAGGAAATAATTTTACTTCTGTACAAATCACTAGTCAGACCACACATAGAATACTGTGTATAGTACTGGGCCCCAGTATACAAGAAAGATATAGTGGAGCTTGAGAGGGTTTAAAGACGGGGAACCAGGGTAATACAGGGAATGGGAGGACTACACTACCCAGAAAGATTATCAGAATTAGGGTTATTTAGTTTAGAAAAAAGAAGGCTTAGGGGAGACCTAATAACTTATTTCTTTATTTATATAGCGCCTACAGATTCCGCAGCGCTTACAATTATGGGAAACAAAGACAAGTATCAGACATAAAATTACACAATGACTATTCAAACAAGAGGTGTGGGGATATGTTGGGGATATGTTGAGGCCAATTCGAGACTGTTATAGGCCTGTCTGAAGAGATGTGTTTTTAGGCCACATTTGAAACTATGGATGTTGTTGTTGAGTCTGAGGGATTGAGGGATAGCATTCCAGAGAACTGGTGCAGCACGAGAGAAGTCTTGGAGACGGGAGTGAGAAGTTCGGATTATAGAAGATGTTAGTGTGAGGTCATTAGCAGATCGGAGAGAACGTGTAGGATGGTAGACAGAGATGAGAGAGGAGATGTAAGGAGGTGCAGCATTGTGGAGAGCTTTGTGTGTGAGACTGAGGATTTTGTACTGTATTCTGGACTGAACTGGTAACAAGTGTAGTGACTGGCACAGGGAGGAGGCGTCGGTGTAGCGGCTGGAGAGGAAGATGAGTCTGGCTGTGGCATTATGGATGGACTGGCGAGGAGAGAGTTTGGAGAAAGGAAGGCCTATTAGTAAAAAGAGTTACAGTAGTCGAGGCGGGAGTGAATCAAAGCAATAATGAGAGTTTTAGCAGTTTCAGTAGTGAGAAACGGGCGGATTCTTGAAATGTTTTTGAGATGCAGGTGACAAGAATGTGAAAAAGACTGAATATGGGGAGTGAAAGACAGATCAGAGTCAAGTATAACTCCAAGACAGCGAGCCTGCTGCCCGGGAGTTATGGTAGTACCACATACCGAGATGGAAATGTCAGGGTTAGGTACAGTATCAGTTGATGGAAAAAAGACAAGAAGTTCTGTTTTAGAAAGATTTAGTTTCAGATATAAAGAGGACATGATGTCTGAGACGGCAGAGAGACAGTCACTGGTATTCTGTAGGAGTGCAGGGGTGATGTTGGCGGAGGAGGTATAGGAGTTGGGTGTCATCAGCGTAGAGGTGGTACTGGAAACCAAATCTACTGATTGTTTTTCCAATGGGGGATGTGTAGAGAGAAAAGAGTAGAGGACCCAGGACCGATCCCTGGGGAACCCCGACAGTAAGGGGAAGAGGAGAAGAAGTAGAGCCAGAAAACGATAGGAGGAAAACCAGGTGAGAGCAGAGTCCTTGAGACCGATTGAGCGGAGACTACTGAGGAGGAGTTGGTGATCCACAGTGTCAAAAGCCGCAGACAGGTCCAAGAGAATCAGTAAAGAGAAATTGCCATTTGATTTGGCCATCAGAAGATCGTTAGTGACTTTGGTTAGGGCCGTTTCTGTGGAGTGAAGGGAGCGGAAACCAGACTGTAAGGGGTCAAGGAGAGAGTTCTCGGAGAGATAGCGGATAAGGCGGGAGTAGACCAAGCGTTCCAGGAGTTTGGAGATAAAGGGGAGATTTGAGACGGGTCGATAGTTGGCTGCACAGGATGGGTCCAGAGATGGTTTTTTCAATAGTGGGGTTATGATAGAGTGTTTGAAGGAGGAGGGAAAGACCCCAAAAGAGAGGGAGAGGTTAAAGATTTTAGTTAGGTGACAGCTGATAGCAGGAGAGAGAGACTGGATGAGGTGTGAAGGCATGGGGTCACTAGAGCAGGTAGTACAGAGTTCAAGAGGTTTGATATGGGGATTTACTTCTAAACTGGGTGGTTCCCGAGACGGGTATTAGAGAGCACTTAGAAAACAACAACTCAACTTCAGCAGCTCATAAGTACTGAAAAAATTAAGATTTTTTAAATAGAAATAATGTACAAATCTGTTTAACTTTAACCCCTTAAGGACTGAGCCCTTTTTCACCTTAAGGACTCGGCCATTTTTTGCAATTCTGACCACTGTCACTTTAAACATTAATAACTCTGGAATGCTTTTAGTTATCATTCTGATTCCGAGACTGTTTTTTTGTGACATATTCTACTTTAACATAGTGGTAAAATTTTGTGGTAACTTGCATCCTTTCTTGGTGAAAAATCCCAAAATTTGATGAAAAATTTGAAAATTTTGCATTTTTCTAACTTTGAAGCTCTCTGCTTGTAAGGAAAATGGATATTCCAAATAATTTGTTTTTTATTCACATATACAATATGTCTACTTTATGTTTGCATCATAAAATTGACGTGTTTTTACTTTTTGAAGACACCAGAGGGCTTCAAAGTTCAGCAGCAATTTTCCAATTTTTCACAAAATTTTGAAACTCGCTTTTTTTTCAGGGACCAGTTCAGGTTTGAAGTGGATTTTAAGGGTCTTCATATTAGAAATACCCCATAAATTACCCCATTATAAAAACTGCACCCCCAAAGTATTCAAAATGACATTCAGTCAGCGTTTTAACCCTTTAGATGTTTCACAGGAATAGCAGCAATGTGAAGGAGAAAATTCACAATCTTCATTTTTTTACACTCGCATGTTCTTGTAGACCCAATTTTTGAATTTTTGCAAGGGGTAAAAAGGAGAAAATTTTTACTTGTATTTGAAACCCAATTTTTCTCGAGTAAGCACATACCTCATATGTCTATGTTAATTGTTCGGCGGGCGCAGTAGAGGGCTCAGAAGGGAAGGAGCATCAAATGGTTTTTGGGGGGCATGTCACCTTTAGGAAGCCCCTATGGTGCCAGAACAGCAAAAAACCCCACATGGCATACCATTTTGGAAACTAGACCCCTCGGGGAACATAACAAGGGGTAAAGTAAACCTTAATACCCCACAGGGGTTTCACAACTTTTGCATATGTAAAAAAAAAAATTATAATTTTACCTAAAATGCTTGGTTTCCCAAAATGTTTTTATTTTTTACAAAGGGTTAAAGCAGAAAATACCCCCCAAAATTTGAAGCCCAATTTCTCCTGATTCAGAAAACACCCCATATGGGGGTGAAAAGTGCTCTGCTGGCGCACTACAGGTCTCAGAAGAGAAGGAGTCACATTTGGCTTTTTGAAAGCAAATTTTGCTCTGGGGGCATGCCGCATTTAGGAAGCCCCTATGGTGCCAGAACAGCAAAAAAAAAAAAAACACATGGCATACTATTTTGGAAACTAGACCCCTTGGGGAACGTAACAAGGGGTTAAGTGACTTCTGCATATGTAAAAAAAAAATTTTTCTTCATTTTTAAAAAGGGTAAAAGCAGAAAATACCCCCCAAAATTTGTAACACAATTTCTCCCGAGTACGCCGATACCCCATATGTGACCCTAAACTGTTGCCTTGAAATACGACAGGGCTCCAAAGTGAGAGCGCCATTTGAGGCCTAAATTAGGGATTGCATAGGGGTGGACATAGGGGTATTCTACGCCAGTGATTCCCGAACAGGGGACCTCCAGCTGTTGTAAAACTCCCAGCATGCCTGGACAGTCAGTGGGTGTCTGGTAATACTTGGAGTAGTTGTTTTGCAACAGCTGGAGGCTCCGTTTTGGATCCGTGGCGTACCAGACGATTTTCATTTTTATTGGGGAGGGGAGGGGGGCTGTGTAGGGGTATGTGTATATGTAGTGTTTTCTACTTTTTATTTTATTTTTTGTTAGTGTAGTGTAGTGTTTTTAGGGTACAGTCACACGGGCGGGTGTTCACAGTAGTTTCTCGCTGGCAGTTTGAGCTGCGGCAGAAAATTTAGTCAGACGGGGACATCCAGCTGTTGCAAAACTACAACTCCCAGCATGTACGGTCTATCAGTGCATTCTGGGAGTTGTAGTTTTGCAACAGCTGGAGGCACACTGGTTGTGAAACACTGAGTTTGGTAACAAACTCAGTGCTTTGCAACCAGTGTGCCTTCAGCTGTTGCAAAAGCTACAACCCCCAGAATGTACGGACAGTGGAAGGGCATGTTGGGTCTTGTAGTTATGCAACAGCTGGAGGCATACTACTTTGGCTGGGGATGCTGGGGATTGTAGTTATGCAACAGCTGGAGACACACTGGTTTGCTACTAAACTCAGTGTGCCTTCAGCTGTTGCAAAACTACAACTCTCAGCAGTCACCGACAGCCAACGGGCATGCTAGGAGTTGTAGTTATGCAACCAGCAGATGCACCACTACAACTCCCAGCATGCACTTTAGCTGTTTCTGCAAGTTGGGAGTTGTAGTTACACAACAGCTGAAGGCACACATTTCCATAGAAAAAATGTGCCTCCAGCTGTTGCAAAACTATAAGTCCCAGCATGCCCATAAGGGCATGCTGGGAGTTGTGGTGGTCTGCCTCCTGCTGCAAGAGGCTGTCACTCACCACCAACGATCCACGCCGCTTCAGGTCAGTCCCTCGTCGTCGCCATCGCCGCCGCTCCTGGGGCCCCGATCCCAACATTGACGCCGGGGATCGGGGTCCCCAGCTCCCGGGGTGCACGTCCCACACCCGCTCAGTGCCACCTCCCCCCTGCTGGCTATGGCTGTTCGGGGCCGTCAGAGACGGCCCCGAACAGCCTGTAATTCCGGGTCACTGGAGACCCGATTGACCCGGAATCTGCCGCAGATCGCTGGACTGATATGCCCCGATGCCTGCAGAACGATTTCAGCAGGCATCGGGCACCAGCTCCCCTCCAGCTAGCGGCGGGGGGCCGGGATTTGCCAGGACGTACTCAAACGTCCTGAGTCCTTAAGGACTCGGAAAAGGGGCCGTTTGAGTATGTCCTGCGTCCTTAAGTGGTTAAGGAGCCAGTTGATATATATATATATATATATATATATATATATATATAAAAAGTTTTTTTCCTGGATAACCCCTTTAATCTGACATTTTGAGGACCAATGTTATAGTGGGATCTCTCATGGTTGGTTCTCTTACTTCATGAATAAAGGTGAAGAAGGCCTAGACCATAGGTTATTATCTCAAGGTACCTGACTGATTAAATATAAATGACTTGAAAGATTCCAGGTTCCTTTCACTGTAGTTAAACCGTGCCATTGGCTTTGCCCCTTGAAAGAACAGGATGTTTGGAACAGCGACTGTACCGAATCTAGTGGAAAGG
Source organism: Hyla sarda (assembly GCF_029499605.1). Taxonomy (NCBI): domain Eukaryota; kingdom Metazoa; phylum Chordata; class Amphibia; order Anura; family Hylidae; genus Hyla; species Hyla sarda. The sequence continues at coordinate 355,514,046 of NC_079192.1, forward strand.
CTAGGAGGGAAACAAGAGGTTGATTAGATATGGTATGATTTACACCGTAAGGCTATGTACACAAAGCACAGGACAGAAAATGAAGTGCATTATAATAGCAAAATGGATGGGATTTGTAGAAATCTCAACCACGTGGTGTGTAAAAAATGAATTAATAAATATGCACCAAATCCATGTATAAATTGATCAGAAGCATAACCAATGTATCCTGCTAAATTAGTGCAGATTTTCTTTACTCACTTTGGATTTTTCCTTTTAAAATTGAATTCACAGCTGTTGCAGATTTCAAATATATAAGTTGTTTTCTTGTACTTCGTTAGCTTTATATGCTCCAAAAATGGCAGCAGTAAATCTGCACTTGCTGTGGATTTTGTACTGCAAATTTTGGTGCAGAAACGCTGTATACTGAAAATCTGCTTAGTATCAATTCTGTGTAAACATGCCTTAAATTTATATCCACACAAGGAAGTTTTGTTTTTAAAAATGAATGCCACACATCTGAATAGGTCTGTTTTAATGGCAAAACATAGATGACTGGGGCAGTTGCAGAGGTTTAAAGAAAAAACAAATTACTCTTACTGGTAATTGTTTTTCGTTGAGCCCATGATGGTACCTTTGGAGAGACCGCCTCCTTCCTCAGGACAGGAAACAGGAACTGGAAACAGTTTGCATATAAGGACCATAGGAGCTGCTATTCCCCAGTTCTTAAGCAAGTATCAAAGAGTAACAACCCAAAAGGAATTATCAATGAATAATAATCAACCATAACCTACATACATAGCTAGGAAATATTAATATATCTCCCCCTTTTTTAATAATTTTTTTTTTTTACATATAACATGGGAGGGAATTAGTAGGTGCCATCATGGGCTCAACGAAAAACAATTACCTGTAAGAGTAATTTATGTTTTCCCTATCGCCCATGATGGCACCTTTGGAGAGTGAGTAGACTAAACTAATAATTAGGGGGGGGGGGGGGGGGGCGGACTACTGCCTGGAGAACTTTATGACCAAATTAAACTTCCTCATCTCTCATTTGATTCAACCTGTAGTGTTTGTAAAAGGTATGTATGTGGTGAGCTCCAGGTGGATGCTCTGCAGATCTGCTGAATAGAAGCTGAGGCTCTTTCTGCCCAGGATGTAGAAACTGATCTGGTAGAATGAGCACTAAACCCTGAAGGGGGATTTAGATTTGCAGAAGTGTATGCTAGCTGGATGGATTGTTTTATCCACCTCGCCACAGTGCTAGGAGCAGCTGCTCTACCTTTATCCGGCCCCTGGAATTGAAGTAACAACTTAGGCGATAGGCGCCAATCTTTAGATATCTCCAAATAATGAAGAAGACATCTCCTAACATCTAGACAATGGAATTATTTTTCCTTGTCATTTTTAGGATTTTCACAGAAGGAAGGTAGACTCACAACTTGAGTTCTATGGAAGTCAGAGACCATCTTGGTGAGAAAGGCTGGATCAGGAGACAACACCACTCTATCATTAAAGACAGAAAAATAGGACTGGTTAATAGAGAAACTAGTAATTTCCCCAACCCTCCTGGCGGATGTGACTGCCAAAAGAAACACAAGCTTAAAAGGTAAGAATCTCCGGTGCACAGTTTTTTCATGTTTTCCCGTCCGGGCTGCAAAATAAAAGAAAACACACTTTATCTTACCTGCCAACGAGCCCCCGGAGCTCCGGTACAGGTGTTCGGTCCCCGGGCTGTATTCTTCTTACTTCCGGTTAGCCCGGCATGTCACACGGAGCTTCAGCCTATCACTGGCCGAGGCGGGACATCGCTGCGGCCAGTGATAGGCTGAAGCTCCGTGTGACGTGCCGGGCTAACCGGAAGTAAGAAGAATACAGCCCAGGGACCGAACACCTGTATCGGAGCTCCGGGGGCTCGTTGGCAGGTAAGATAAAGTGTGTTTTCTTTTATTTTGCAGCCCGGACGGGATAACATGAAAAATGTGTGCACCGGAGTACTCCTTTAAGGGAACCTCAACTACTGGCTCAAAGGGAGTTTTAGTGAGAGTATTTAGGACAATATTTAAGTCCCAATGTGAAACCAATGGTCTAACCACAGGAGACATCCTAACTGCTCAAGGATGTGGTAATCCTATTGCCCGAGACAAGTAGTTTTGGGCGCCGGGCAGGTGAATTTTTCATAGATTTAGCCCTGTATCGGGCTAGCAGGGCCGGACCGACTTCGGAAATCTCACCTCACACCCGCGCTCAGGGTGTATGGAGGGGGCGGCGGCCCCCAGCTGATTTCAGTAGCCGTGGGCCGCTGCTCAGAGAACCCACCCCGTGCCCCAGTCTGTCGTTCTTCACACAGAAATCCTCCCCGTGCAGTGCATTCTGTCCTCCTCACACACAGAAATCCTCCCCAGTCCCGTGCAGTCTGTCTTACTCACACACAGAAATCCTCCCCAGTCCCGTGCAGTCTGTCCTCCTCACACACAGAAATCCTCCCCGTGCAGTGCAGTCTGTCCTCCTCACACACACAGCAGTCATTATGGAGGTCAGGAGCTCTGCACAGACGTCCTCTCTCCCCTCCCCCCTGCTCTGTGTTTTCCCCGTGCAAACTTGCAGCCTCTCCGTGGTAGATGAGGTCTTGTGGAGACAGATCAGGAGGAGGGGAATGGAGCTGTGTGTGGGGGAGGGGGGAGCTGTATACAGAGCTGTGTTAGTCCTCGCTCTCCCCCTGCTTCTTGTGTAATGTAGAAGCAAGTGAGTGTGAAGCTCAGGTGAGGAGGCCGAGCATGCAGGCGGCGGGAAGGGTGGTTGTATATGTATGTAATGTATGATTAGGGGGGGAGGGTGTATCAGCGGCGGGTGTATGTATGATGTGTGCATATGTATGGTGTATGTGTATGGTGTATATGCATGGTTTGAGTGTATGTGTGATGTGTGTATGATGTCTGTGTATGTATGATGTGTGTATGATGTCTGTATGTGTGTATGTAATGTATGATGGGGAAGCAGCGGCAGGTGTATGTATGATGTGTCTGCATGTATGATGTATGTATGTATGAATGTAGTGTATAATATAGGGGGCAGTGGCCGGTGTATGTATATGTATGATGTGTCTATGTATGATGTGTGTGTGTTATGTATAATATAGGGCCAATGGCCGGTGTATGTATGTATGTATGTATGTATGTATGTATGTGTCTATGTATGTATATACTGTATAATATAGGGGGCAGTGGCCGGTGTATGTATGTTTTGTACAGGGACGGACTGACAAGTGCTGCTGCAAGTTGTGCTATCTAATTTTATTTTTAATTTTTTTTGTGGCTTCTGGTCACCCGCACTAAATTGCACCCCCAGAATCCCACCCTTCATACTCACCCGTCAACCAAGAGCCCCATGGATGCACGCAAACACGCCCGAACCAAAACTACCACTTCCAGCATGTTGCACCATAACCTGAACTGTAGAAATATAAAGTGTAATATGCTAGGAGTTGTAGTTTTGGTTCGGGTCAGCTGCAGAGCCATAGGCTGCATCAGGGCATGCTGGGTGTTGTAGTTACTAACTGCAATTCCCAGTATTCCTTGACATAGCCTATGGCTCTGCAGATGACACGAACCAAAACTACAACTCCCAGCATGTTACACAATAACCTTAACTGTACTATACAGTGCAACATGCTACAACACCCACACAACCATAGGCTGTATCAGGGCATGCTGGGTGTTGTAGTTATCTACTAACTAAATGCAACTTCCAGCATTTTCTGACACATAAATTAGAGTAAATAAAATGCACCACATGAACTGGAGAAGCAGAACACCCCCCCCCCCCCCCGCCCCGTAACACAGCGGCGTTCACTGTTATCCAATCAAAAGACTCCGTGTATAAGTCCCTATGAGGACTGAAAAATAGTGATTAAAATATTTTAAAAAGTGCGTATATATGTGAATAAGCCCCTTTCCTAATACAACTTCTGATAATAAATGGTTCCGCTAAAAACTACAGATCATGGCACATAAGATTACCCTCATACATCCATGTATATGGAAAAATTGGCGTTATAGGGGTCAGATGGGGGGAGGGGGAGGGATTGCCTCGGGCGTAAAAGGAGCTAGCTACAGCTCTCCCTCTGCTAATAGCCTGGCATGCTGCGATCACCGCGGCCGCTATTAAACCATTAGATCACCGCTGTCTAAGCAGTCTCTAAAGGGATCTTATATCCATCCCTGGTGGTCTAGTGGGGTGGATCGTACTATTTTGGTTGAAATGATTTCATCTACCAGGACAAGTGGATTTTCTTGAGGGACAAGTAGATTGTGTTCCGTTTTAGTCCCTTGGACAAGTAGTTTTTTTTTTCAAATTTCCACACCCCTGCTGCTGCTGATAAAAATCTTTTTATCCAGGGATGTTCCGCTAGTTTATAATCAAAAAGAGCACTAAGTGCTGACACTTGAACTTTTAAAGTACTGGGTCTAAGCTGTTTATCTAGACCCGCTTGCAAAAAATCTAATATTTTTGGGATGTCAGGAGATTTAAGAACATCAATAGGGTTTTGCATGAATCTGCCAAAGGCTTTCCAAGTTCTTAAATAAATTTGAGAAGTTACCTTTTTTCTGCTCGCCAACAGAGTAGTAATAACACGATCAGAAAGACCCCTTTGTTCTAAGATGCCCCGCTCAACAGCCGTGCCGTCAGATGCAGATTGGAGGTCTTGGCATGCATAACTGGACCCTGATGTAGAAGGTTCGGGGACTCTGGAAGGATCCAGGGATCTGACACTGACATCATCCTCAACCAGGTGAACCATACCCTGCGGGGCCAGAATGGGGCAATGACCACTACTCTCGCCCTGTCCTCTCTGATCTTCCTTAGGACTCTTGGAAGTAACCTGACCGGAGGGAAGGCATAAAGAAGTCCCTTGCACCAACTCTGTGAAAAAGCATCTATTCCTAGGGGTTGATCCGCTGGTGACAGGGAGAAAAAAATCCTTTACTTTCCTGTTGGCCTTTGAGGCGAACAGATCTATGCGGGGAGTACCCCAACGTTGACAAATCTGGAGAAAAATCGTCTGATCTAATTTCCAATCCCTTTGGTTCAGGCGATGTCTGCTGAGATAGTTCGCCACCTGATTTTGGGACCCCTTTAGATGGAGAGAAAACAAGGAGCTGAGATGCATCTCTGCCAGTCTGAAGATGTGATGACAAGTCCTCATGAGGGAAGGGGATCTGGTACCCCCCTGATGATTTAAGTAGGCAACTACTGTGGAATTGTCTGACAGAATTTTTAGGTCTTTTCCACCAAGCAGAGGAACGGATTGAGAGATGGCGAACAGGACTGCCTTCAATTCCCTTAGGTTCTGAGATTCCCTGGAAATCTCCTGACTCCATTGACCCTGAAGGATTAAGGATTCTCCATGGGCTCCCCACCCCCAGGGGCTTGCGTCTGTAGTAAGGCAAAATTTGTTCTTTTTTACCCAATAAATGCCCTTTTCTAGAATCGCCGGATTTACCCACCAGAGAAGGGACCTCTTACTTGGGCTGAAGGAGTCATGTAAGTGTCTAATGAATCGGGGACTCCGTACCACTGGCTCAGGATTTGTCCCTGTACCCTCCTTGAATGGTACTGAGCCCATAAAACCGCTGGGATACACAAAGTTAACAGGCCCAGGACAGACATGGCCTCCCTTTATGGGGAGCTCCTTTAGTTTCAGTAGCTGAGACCCTTTCTGCATGACCAAAATCACCTTGGATTGGGGAATAAAGGAGATTTGACAGGTGGAATCCAGGCCTATCCCCAGGAATGTGCATACCTGAGAAGGGACCAGGTGGGATTTGTCTAGATTCACTTCCCACCCTAGTTTCAACAGAATTTTTTGAGTCTGAAGAACCTGCCGAATCAAGAGCTCCTCCGAGTCTGACACCAAAAGGAAATCATCTAAGTACGGAACTATGACTATATTTTGTTCTCCTACATGGGCCATCACCTCTGCCATAAGTTTGGTGAAGACTCGGGGAGCCTGTGATAGGCCAAAGGGAAGCGCCTGAAACTGGAGGTGAAACAGGCAGGTTCCCAAGACTACCGCCACCCTTAAATATTTTTGATGACCTTGGAAAATCGGGACATGATAATATGCGTCCCTCAAGTCCAAGGTGACCATAAAACAGTTCTGGTTCAGGTTCAGGATAGCTGATTGAATCGTTTCCATCCGAAATTTCTGGTACTTCAGGAAACGAATCAATAGCTTGAGATCTATTATAGCGCGGAAGGAGCCAATGGGCTGTCTTACCAGGAAGAGCGTGGAGTAGACTTCCGGAACCTGAACCAGAACTCTCTTCTGAATCAAGGAGAAAAGTTCTTTCTCCAGGGCAGCTTGTTTCTCTGGAAACTTTCGGAGATCTGTTGGAACAAATCTGGGAGTCGGGAGACCTGAGAAAACAATTTTTAACCCCTTAAGGACCGGGGTTTTTTCCGTTTTAGCATTTTCGTTTTTTGCTCCTTGCCTTTAAAAAACCATAACTCTTTCAATTTTGCACCTAAAAATCCATATTATGGCTTATTTTTTTGCGCCACCAATCTACTTTGTAATGACGTCAGTCATTGTGCCCAAAAATCTACGGTGAAACGGAAAAAAAAATCATTGTGTGACAAAATTGAAAAAAAAAAACGCTGTTTTGTAACTTTCTACGTAGTAGATTTTTCGGTAAAAATTACACCTGATATTTATTCTGTAGGTCCATACGGTTAAAATGATACCCTACTTATATAGGTTTGATTTTGTCGTACTTCTGGAAAAAAATCATAACTTCATGCAGGAAAATTAATACGTTTAAAATTGTCATTTCTGACCCCTATAACTTTTTTATTTTTCTGTGTATGGGGCGGTATGAGGGCTCATTTTTTGCGCCGTGATCTGAAGTTTTTAATGGTACCATTTTTGCATTGATAGGACTTATTGATGCACTATTTTGGACTTTGGAATTTTTTTACGCGCACGCCATTGACCGTGCGGTTTAATTAAAAATATATTTTTATAATTCGGACATTTCCGCACGCGGCGATACCATATATGTTTATTTTTATTTACACTGTGTTTTTTTCTGTTTATGGGAAAAGAGGGGTGATTCAAACTTTTAATAGGGAAGGGGTTAAATGATATTTATTCACTTTTTTTTTTGCAGTGTTATAGCTCCCATAGGGACCTATAACACTGCACACACTGATCTTTATCATTGATCACTGGTTTCTCATAAGAAAACAAGTGATCGATGATTCTGCCGCTTGACTGCTCATGCCTGGATCTCAGGCACTGAGCAGTAATTCGACGATCGGACAGCGAGGAGGCAGGTAAGGGCCCTCCCGCTGTCCTGTAAGCTGTTCGGGATGCCGCGATTTCGCCGCGGCTATCCCGAACAGCCCACTGAGCTAACCGGCATGCTTTCAATTTCACTTTAGACGCGGCGTTCAACTTTGAACGCTGCGTCTAAAGGGTTAATAGCGCGCGGCACAGCGATCAATGCCGTGGATCATGCCGTGGCCCCGCGTTATAGATCGGGAGTGGACACATGACGTTCCAGTACGTCATGTGTCCTTAAGGGGTTAAACCGGTTTTTATTGTGGACAAAACCCAGTGGCTTGCAGAAATTTTCTCCCATTGGGGAAGAAAATGAGATAACCTGCCCCCCACTGGGATCCTCAAGTCATTGCTGACTGGACTTCTTGGAGGTTTCAGGGGTAGTGAACATGAAACCTCGGCTTCTTCTCTGGCCTCGCCACTGCCTGGCCCTGTATGAACCTTTCTGAAATCCCACCCTTCCTCTCCCACGAAAGGGCATCTTGTTCTGGTTGGGGAAGGAAGGGATCAAGGGAAAGGCCTTCTTCCTATTCGCTGCTTTCTCTAAGACCAGATCTAAATCAGTCCCAAAAAAGAAAGGAACCTTCACAGGGTATAGCACTTAATTTAGATTTGGAGGTAAGATCACCTCCTTTCCACTCTTTAACCTAAATAGCCCGTCTGGCAGAGTTGGCACAGGCCGAGTCTTTAGAAGATAGTCTTAGGGTGTCTGCAGAATTATCCAATATAAAGTCTGCCGCTGCTGCCAAGGTAGGGATTGATTGAAGCAATTGGTCTCTAGGAGCACCATCCCTGATCTGCTCCCCCAGCTGATCAATACAGACTTTTAAAGATCTTGCAACAGATGTGGCAGCAATAATTTGTCTGAAGGAGCCTGCTGCTGCTTCCCAGGCTCTTTTAAGAAATCCATCAGCCCTTCTGTCCATTGGCTCCTTTAGAGAGCAGGCATACTCAAATGGTAGGGCTGCTTTTTTAGACATCTTAGCTACAGGTGGATCAATTCTAGAGACCTATCCCAATTGACGGTGAATTCTTCCTGAAAAGGATATTTTCTCTTAATAATGCTCTGTACTATAGCATATCTCTTATCTGGTCTTTGCCATTCAGACTTTATAATAGAGGTCAAAGAGTCATGCACTGGAAACCCAATCATTTTGCGGGGTGTAAGGCCTTCATACATGCGATCTTGCACAGATAAAGGCTCAATCCTATCATCAAGCTTCATGGTAGAGCTGACCACTCTGACTAGACCGTCCACATTTTCAGTAGGAAAAAGAGCACCGCTATGAACCTCCTCCAAAATTTTTGACTCTTCATCCAAATCACCCTCTTCCAATTCAAAAAAATCTCTTTGCTCTGACAAAAACAGGTACAGAAGAATGGATGGCTATAGTGGAATAACTAGGCTCTGGCTGCACAGATGACCAAGTAGACATACAGGCCTTAATCTCTTCTCTGACTACCTCCTGCATACTTTTGGAGAAAGACGGAGACACATCCTCCACAATCCTTTTAACACAGGCTTCACAATGTGAACTTCAATAATTTGGATCCAGCACCTTTCTACAAAGAACACACTCTTTACTCTTACATTTAGCCTTCCTAGGAGTTTCCTTAGCCTAAAACAAATGAACAAAAACTATTATTAAAAGGTTGCAAAAAAAAAAACTTAATGGGACAGGTGTCCCTTTACCCCACCATAGTACCGGTTCGGCTGTTACAGCAGACTCCATGCGGGTCGCTTGTTCCATAAGTCACTGACTTGGAGCAAGCACCTCTCCTGGATCCTGGAGAGGTACGGGACTGGCTGGACGCCCCTCCATTTTAAATCCCCCGCCGGATTCCGCCCTTCCCGGTCAGAAGCCGCAAGGACTTCCCTCTCCGGGTACTTTGAATAGGCCGCAGCGCCCCCTTTCTCCTCCCGGTGAAAGCGTACTGTTGTGACGTGCGCTGAATATGTACGCACGTCATGCACCCATGCGTGGGTGGGTACGCACGCAGACTCCGCCCCCTCTTCCCGGAGGCGAACGCTGCCGGATCGCGATCGCTAGGCCGCGCCGCAAAAGGAGGAGAAGGCCGCATGCACCTGCCGGAGGGAGAGAGAGGGACCGGGAGACGCGTGCCATGCGCGAGACGGGGGAGAGGTTGCCCAGACTTAGCGGCTGCCCCCATACGAAGGTCGTTAAGCCGCTTGCATGTCCCAATTAGACCAGGGCCCCCACAGTCCCCATACTTACATGAAAACTTCCCGAAGTACGGGACCAGTCCCGGTTACCATCCGCAGGACAGGAAACAGAACTTGGGAATAAAAAGTGGATTAGGCAGTGGATTAGGCAGTGGCTGAGTAACAGACAACAGAGGGTTGTAGTCAATGGAGAATATTCAGAGCAAGGTCTTGTCACCAGTGTGATACCTCAGGGATCTGTACTGGGACCAATATTGTTTAATATCTTCATTAGTGATATTACAGAAGGTCTTGATGGTAAGGTATGTCTTTTTGCTGATGACACAAAGATATGTAACAGGGTTGATGTTCCTGGAGGGATACACCAAATGGAAAAGGATTTAGGCAAACTAGAAGAATGGTCAGAACTCTGGCAACTGAAATTTAATGTGGATAAGTGCAAGATAATGCACCTGGGGCGTAAAAACCCTAAGGCAGACTATAGATTATTTGACACAGTCCTGACCTCAGTATCTGAGGAGAGGGATTTAGGAATAATTATTTCAGAAGATTTAAAAGGTAGGAAGACAATGACAAAACTTACTAATTCTCCATTGACTACAACCCTCTGTTGTCTGTTACTCAGCCACTGCCTAATCCACTCAACAATATTGGAGTCCAAGCTCAATGACTGTAGGTTATTGATAAGTCTTCTATGTGTGACAGTGTCAAAAGCCTTACTAAAATCTAGATATGCGATGTCTACTGCCCCTCCGCCATCTAAATCAATCAATAAAAAATAAAAAAATCAATAAAAAAAAATCAATAAAAAAAAAAAAGACAAGAGCAGCAGGAAACGCTAGCAGAATGCTTGGATGTATAGGGAGAGGTATAAGCAGTAGAAAGAGAGACGTACTCATACCATTGTACAGAACACTGAGACCTCATTTGGAGTATTGTGCGCAGTACTGGAGGCCGTATCTCCAGAAGGATATAGATACTCTAGAGAGAGTTCAAAGAAGAGCTACTAAACTAGTACATGGATTGCAGGATAAAACTTACCAGGAAAGGTTAAAGGACCTTAACATGTATAGCTTGGAAGAAAGAAGAGACAGTGGGGATATGATAGACACTTTTAAATACATAAAGGGAATCAACACGGTAAAGGAGGAGAGCATATTTAAAAGAAGAAAAACTACCACAAGAGGACATAGTTTTAAATTAGAGGGGCAAAGGTTTAAAAGTAATATCAGGAAGTATTACTTTACTGAGCGAGTAGTGGATGCATGGAATAGCCTTCCTGCATGGGATAAGCATAAGGCTATCCTTCATATAAGATAGGGCCAGGGACTATTCATAGTATTCAGATTATTGGGCAGACTAGATGGGCCAAATGGTTCTTATCTGCCAACGCATTCTATGTTTCTATGGTCCTTATATGCAAACTGTTTCCAGTTCCTGTTTCCTGTCCTGAGGAAGGAGGCGGTCTCTCCAAAGGTGCCATCATGGGCGATAGGGAAAATAAATAAATACACCATGTGTGAATATACTCTTAGTACAACATACAACTATTAAAACAGTTTGACATTAAAGGGGTATTCCCAACTCCATATGTTATCCCCTATCCATAACAAGTTGATTGGTGAAGGTCCGACCACTACCCCTACCGATTACAAGAACATGGGAAAACTGTCCCCAAATGAATGGACTTAGTATTGGAATTGAATCAGTTAATAGGAATTGAATCAGTTAATAGGATAACAAGGACTGGATAATATTATCCAGTCCTTGTTATCCTATTAACTGATTCATCCAATTTTCATTTACATATGCACCCTTTTGATTTTTGTTGATACAAACTTATTCTATAACAATATATTTTGTTTAAAATATTCATGTACTATATTCTTTTCCATATATCCAGCAAACTGTGCCGTTAAAACTTCGTTCCACACATTAGTTATATAGTTTCCTTCTACCTGACATACACAGAGCAGCGCTAAATCGTGCGCCTGCTCCGTAACATATCATCTTCACGGACCCGCTCCTTAGCGACGCGTCCGTAGTAACTCACACGCCGAATCTGCGCTCTGTTTGTAAACAGAGCGGCGACATGCGGCCGTTGTTTACATGCCGTGGAGCGCACGGCAATGTTCACAACGAGTGCGCATCAAGCCTCCATTTAACACATGAACCGGATCAACTATTACACCTTTGCCTTACATTACCTAATAAAGCACATTTCCTTGTCTTTATTTGAAGTTACTGTTATCTCTATATATTGGTATAAAGTACAAGAGTCAATCTAAATATAAAGTTCCCAGTTTTTTTGCATTTTTATTGCTACTGCTGTACCTCCCATCCTGAACCTGTGACCTTGCCACCATTTTGTTTCTCAATCAATGTGTGTATAAAAAGCTCTCTGTTGCACTGTACTGTACAAATCTGTCAATCTGAAGAAGGGGTATGCTAACCCCGAAACGCGTTGTTGTATACTAATAAAGCTTGAATTCCTATCCACCTCCATGACCTGGTTGTGAGATCTCTCTGGATCCCCGAGCGCCTGATGCCAGGTCAATTTTTCCAATACTAAGTTCACCAACAGGATCTCCTTTTTGGATCCATCCTGAAGACCTGTAGGCTTGCACGGATTCCTTCATTACCTCAGATTGAGGTTATATGCGTATTATCATACGCTCCAGGTGAGCGGCCATTCATTAGACCCCTTACGTATCCCCACTTTACGTGGGTCTTTGTAATAATTTTTAGGGTAATGCACTAGGCGCCTCCTTGGGCCTTCTCTTTTTTATTTGTTTACAGGTCCCAAATGAATGGTGCACAGCGCTCTATGGGGCTTTCAAACATTGCAGAATTCTGAGCTTCGCAATCTTAATAAGCCCCACAGAGGAAGAATGAAACGTGGGCATACCTAATTCTGTCACAGAGGACAGATCCGCACCAATCAACTTGTTATTCCTTAAAGGAGAACTCCACAACATAAAAATTGTCGCCCATAGTGCCGGCAGTAAAAAAATAAAGATGTACATACCTTCCTCCGCTCCCCCGGGGTTTCCGTTAACAGTTTCCGGTCTCCGCCGTGATCCACTTCCTGGTTGCCGGTGGTTGGACGAGTCATACTGCGCTCAGCCAATCACCGGCCGCAGTGAAGTCCTGACTCGGCCGACGATAGGATGAGCGGCAGTGTGACGTTTTCGGCCAGAGCCGCAAGTGCCGGTGCAGTGCCGTGGATTGTAATTTGCCATAGATTGTGATGGAGTGACTCAGAAGTGCTCGAGTGCTCCACCTCCATCACATTCTATAGGCTGACACTCGCACCCCCCCCCCCCCCAACCATTGGTTACTGCGGGGGCTGGGTTTGCGAGTGTCACCTGACATATTTAATACTCACACATCGCAGCGAGAGGATCTCTCCCTGTGACAGCCCGAAGCTGCACGGAGCTCTCATAGCCTCTGTGGCCCGTTTTATTGTCACCCGCCAGCACGCTCGATCACCAGCGCTATCGGGATCCCTATGCCAGATAGCGCCGTCATCCACTTGACTGCCGCCAGCGCGATCGGTTGCCAGCGCGATCTGGATCCCTATGCCCGATAGCGCTGACAACCGTTTGCTTCGCCGCCCGCTGCTCTACTCCCCATCCCCTGTTAACTCTCAGGGAACGGGGAACAGAAAGTAGAGCAGCGGGCGCAGCTAAAGTAGGGTTGCGCATGCGTGCGCAGCTAAAGTAGTACTGCGCATGCGCAGCACTACGCAAATAGCGTAGGTAGGTTGTAATTTAGCATAGTTTAGGCACCACAACTCCCAACATGGGAGTTGTAGTTTAGGACTACAACACCCAGCATGCCCAGACAGCTAAAGGCTGCCCAGGCATGCTAGGAGCTGTAGTTTAGGACTACAACTCCCAGCATGCCCAGACAGCTGAAGGCAGCCCGGGCATGCTGGGAGTTGTAGTTTAAATTAGATAGCTAAGGGACTACAACTCCTAGCATGCCCAGACAGCTAAAGGCAGCCCAGGCATGCTGGGAGTTGTAGTTTAGCTTAGATAGCGAAGGGACTACAACTCCTAGCATGCCCAGACAGCTAAAGTCTGCCCAGGCATGCTGGGAGTTGTAGTTTTGGACTACAACTCCTAGCATGCCCAGACAGCTAAAGGCTGCCCAGGCATGCTGGGAGTTGTAGTTTAGGACTACAACTCCCAGCATGCCCAGACAGCTGAAGGCTGCCCAGGCATGCTGGGAGTTGTAATTTAGCTGATGGGACCACAACTCCCAGCATGCCCAGACAGCTGAAGGCTGCCCGGGTATGCTGAGAGTTGTAGTGCAGTGAAGGGACCACAACTCCCAGCATGCCCATACAGCTGAAAGCTGCCCGGGCATGCTGGGAGTTGTAGTTTAGCTTAGATTAGACAGCGAAGGGACTACAACTCCTAGCATGCCCAGACAGCTAAAGGCTTCCCAGGCATGCTGGGAGTTGTAGTTTTACACAGGTATAAAGTAGTTAGCTTAGTGTTAGCGCGATTTTAGCGTAGTTAGCGTAGAGTTAGCTCAATTTTAGCGTAGCTTTAGTTTAGTGTTAGCGCGGTTTTACAGTTTTCAGCGTAGCATAGTGTTAGCGCAGTTGTTGCGTATTTAGCATAGCGTAGTGTTAGCGCAGTTTTAGTGTATTTAATGTAGTGTTAGCGCAGTTTTAGTGTATTTAGCGTAGTGTAAACGCAGTATTAGCGTATTTAGGTAAGCTTAGTATTAACGCAGTTTTAATGTATTTAGTGTAGTGTAGCATTAGCACAGTTTTAGCATATTTAGCGTAGCGTATTGTTAGCGTAGTCTTAGAGTAGTGAGCGCAGCATAGTCTCAGAGTAGTTAGCGTAGTGTAGTGTTAGTCCAGTTCTAGCATAGTTGGCGTAGTTGTACACGGGTGTAGTGTAGCTAACTTAGTTTTACAGGCAGATGAAGTGTAGTTTAGAGAGTTTAGCGTGGGGTGTAGCTTAGCTTAGTCATAAAGTGAAGGGGCTACAACTCCCAGCATGCCCAGACAGCCAAAGGCTGTCCGGGCAGGATGGAAGTTGTAGTTTTGCAAAAGTAGCAGAGGCAGTTGCGCTCTGCTACATTAATGTAGTATACAGTCACCTGTATAGATGGCTGGATACGGTGATCACAAGGCCACTTACCCACCTCCGTTCCTGCTTCGTCACTGGACTATTAGAAATGCAGGAAGATGACGGAGCTCGAACGAGGGTGGTAAGTTAGGCTCTCCAGGTACTAACCCATTTTTTTTGTGTTTGTCTTCTCGTTTCAGATACGTGAATGCGGAGGACTACATCGGAATCGGTGGACTACAACGATGACCTGCATTTTTTTCCTTTTATTTTAATAAAATGGTTAACAAGGGCTGTGGGGGAGTGTTTTTCCTAATAAAAATGTTTTAACTTGTGTGTGCTTTTTTCTTTGTTATTACTTGTGGTCGTCGCCTCCGCCCGAGAACCGTACCTACCTACCCTACTACTGCTGAATACCAACCCCTAACTAACCAAGCAGTCTGAGGTGTGCCATAACTGCTGCGTATAGAATATGCCTGGGGGAAAAGAGGGCATACCCTGTAACTGAGTAAACGGAAATTATGGGAGGGTGGGTGGGACTGAAGAACCCACGGCGGCTGAACGTGAAGAGGCCGTGGGTTCTTGAAGGCAGCCGGCTCCTCCCACAAATACAGGCCAGCTGCGCAGGCCTTAAAACTTGTGGTCGTCGCCTCCGCCCGAGAACCGTACCTACCTACCCTACTACTGCTGAATACCAACCCCTAACTAACTAAGCAGTCTGAGGTGTGCCATAACTGCTGCGTATAGAATATGCCTGGGGGAAAAGAGGGCAAAACCCTATAATTGCATGAAAGTACATTTACAAACCAACGTTTCGAAAGCATAGCCGTCCCTTCTCAACCTGTGATTATTTAATCCCTACAAGCCATTGCAACTACGGCCATGCCTCTGCATGTGATTCCCCTAACCTTGGATATGACGACAACTGAAAGCCAGCACGTCCTCTAACGATGAGCCGTCCTGATGGTCCCGATGGGGAACTACCTAAGCACCAGTCAACCAACTAACCAGGTCAGCTGCTAGAGCTGACGGCTGCTAGAGGGATCGGAACCTCCCTTTTCGTGCGCTCTCCAAGGTAGATTTGATGGCGTGGAATGGAATGCAAACAATGGTGCCTTGTCAGAGGAACCACGCGATGTTATGCTGGACACCCGACAGATATATTTCAATAGTACCATGCTGGATGCAAAGAAGAATGGCAAAACCCGATGAATGCAAAAAGAATGAAATGGCATGTGAGACGTCCACTAGGTATCAATGAATATCACATAAGTATTCTCGGCTATGTGTAGGAAGTACGCTGTGAGCTGTGGGTGTGAAAAGCCTCGACTGAGCATAACCCTACGCCCGAACATACAACTCCGAGTGCTAACATGTGTATACACAAAGACTACGTAAACACCAACTGAACCTATGTCGGCAATGCGACCCCTAGTGCAGCAACATGATAATGAGACTCACCCAACATGTGACTACTATCATCGTCAATCTAGGCCAAGACAAACTAAACCAACCACACCGAACCAAGCTATATCCCCGATGCTAAGTAAACATGGACATGCGATGACGTTACCGCCGACCTGAAGACGTGTCCGGTCGCAACTGAACTGACCTATAGACGTGATAGGCCGAAACGTGAAAGATTCAACTAATCTGTAACTAACCGAATGACCGTCGCCCTGAACAAAACAGGTCGTGACCATGCCATAACTAAAGACGTGGCAATTAACAATATAAACATCATGCTATCCCTGTAGCATAACCCGATTGCTGAAAGAATACAATGTACGCAAAGACATTATCGCTGCGTTAAGTCTCTTCAAGTTGTAACCAGACTGACCTGTAGACGTGACTGGTCTAGGTCAACAACATGAGTATGTATAAACTTTGGGTGTATGAACCGACCAAACTATGGACGTGTGGCTGGAACGAACTGCATGGGTGAGCGTATATACTGAACGACCTATATGACCAGATGTACAGAACGACTAATCCACACATGTGCCTAGTACCACTATACAACAACATGAAATACTGACATATGAAGCAACACCTGGATTTATACATGCGGTGTCTACCCCACAGTACGATAACTAGAAAGTGCTAATGTGAGGCACTCTCTCTACTTATATATATATATATATATATATATACACGCACCTATTTATACTTTTTTAATCTTTTTCTCTATTTATTTATTTATAAATATCACCTCGCATGTGTCATAACGCTGTTGCTCTGAAGGCGTGTCAGTAACGACCGTGCAACGTACCCCCTGGAGGCGTGGCAGGCATGATGGGTATACATCACCTATGTGTGGCGTTATTGCTGTTCTGAAGGCGTGTCAGTAACAACCGTGCAACGTACCCCCCTGCAGGCGTGGCAGGCATGATGGGTATACATCACCTATGTGTGGCGTTATTGCTGTTCTGAAGGCGTGTCAGTAACTACCGTGCAACGTACCCCCTGCAGGCGTGGCAGGCATGATGGGTATACATCACCTATGTGTGGCGTTATTGCTGTTCTGAAGGCGTGTCAGTAACTATCGTGCGACGTACCCCCTGCAGGCGTGGCAGGCATGATGGGTATACATCACCTATGTGTGGCGTTATTGCTGTTCTGAAGGCGTGTCAGTAACAACCGTGCAACGTACCCCCCTGCAGGCGTGGCAGGCATGATGGGTATACATCACCTATGTGTGGCGTTATTGCTGTTCTGAAGGCGTGTCAGTAACAACCGTGCAACGTACCCCCTGCAGGCGTGGCAGGCATGATGGGTATACATCACCTATGTGTGGGGTTATTGCTGTTCTGAAGGCATGTCAGTAATAACAATTATGCGACGTACCCTTTCTGCAACATGACAGGCTTAACAGGTAAACACCACCTACGCGTAATGTCAGTGTCGTTCAGAAGGCATGTCAGTACCAACGATAATGCAACATACCCCGTCTGCAACGGTTTACTG
This sequence comes from Hyla sarda, assembly GCF_029499605.1. Taxonomy (NCBI): domain Eukaryota; kingdom Metazoa; phylum Chordata; class Amphibia; order Anura; family Hylidae; genus Hyla; species Hyla sarda. The sequence continues at coordinate 355,531,618 of NC_079192.1, forward strand.
GGTAAGCCCCGCCTGTGCGTCGTGTAATTATCGTTCTGAATATGTGTCAGCAGCGACAACTGCTATGTATCACCCTGCCTATATAAAGATGCGTGCAGAACGACTACGTGTGAAACTGTCGTGAACCGCTATGCATGGCTGTACCACCAACTTGATGAACCTATACTCGGGCCAACCATATACGCATATAGACCACCAGCGAACACCTGAAGCTAACCACGACCGATGGCAGAGAATATGCCGGCAAGTAGTAACTATTACGACCACATACCTGCGTACGGGGCCACACCCCATGTGCTGTATGAGCATGTGCGCTGCACAAAACTGCGGGCGTACGAACTTCACAAATAGCGCAAGCGCATGTACAGAACACATGCCACGAGTGCACACGCAGCCTGATTCCCGCGTGCACCCATGTAATATAACCCTACAAACATGCGCGATACAAGTCCTGCGAGCGGGTGTGCAGCACAATCCTTATGAGTGCATATTCAGTAGTAATCCTACGAGCGTGGGGCCATGTAATACTATGAACGTGCGTACAGTGTGACTCGTATGAGCGTGTACATAGTATGATTCCTATGAGTGTGTACAACATGACTCCTACAAGAGCGTGTTTAGTATGAACCCTGCAAGCGAGTACAAGCGTGTATACCACGTAAACCTACGAGCAAGTGTACGGTATGGATGCTACATTGGTATGCACCGCATGAACTTTATGAATTATGCGAGCGAGTGTACCGTAAAAATGCTACCGGCGAATGTACTGCATAATCCTAACGCGTGTAAAGTAAGAATGCAACAAGCGTGTGTACAGGATATCCTACCAGTGTGTACTGTGTACGGCATGAATCTTATAAGTATGTACGCAGCATAATGCTACAAGTATGTACAAGCGTGTGTATAGAGTAAATGCTACAAGCATGCACCCCACAAATATGCTCAAGCGTAAGTGCAGTATGAATGCTACAAGCAAGCGTACAGCATGAATCCTAAGGGCGAATGTACAATATAATCCTACAAGCGAGTGTACAGTATGAAACCTGTAGGCAAGTAAACGGTATAAACTCTACAAGTGTGTACTGTATGAATCTTACAAGCGTGTGTGCAGTATAAACCTTACAAAGGGGGTGTACAGTATGACCCTAAAAGCGTGTGTACGGTATAAAACTACAAGCGCGTAGAGAACGAATGAACCCTATAAGCGTGTGTGGCGTATAAATGTTACCGGCATGAATCCTACCAACGTGCATGGGTACCAGGATGTGTACAGCATGAATCCTACGGCATGATTCCTATAAGTGAGAATCATAGCTCCACAACAGCTGGAGGCACACCGCCCGGAAACACAGAAGTATAAATATAAAATAAATGAAAAGAAAACTGTGAGGAAGTTAGTTTAAGAGACAAAGGTTGGAAGTGAGCGCAGCTGTTGGTGTAGCGTGCCTTAGACTGACCAGATTGGCAGCTGTGGGGGTGAAGCATAAGCCCACAGGGTGGGGCGGAGCGGTGAGTCCGATTGAGTGTAAAGGTGTGCGAGTCTCAGTATACCGGAGACACATATAGATCCTCCCAGCGGCACAGAACTACAAAATGTGATAATGATATATATGTGCAGGAGGCTGTTCACATAGAGCGGTAATGTTATACATGTGCAGGAGACTGTTCACGTGGTGCGGAAATGATAAAATATGCAGGAGACTGTTCACATAGTGCGGTAATGATATGCATGTGCAAGAAGCCTATCACATAGTGCGGTAATGATATGCATGTGCAGGAGACTGTTCACATAGTGCAGTAATCATATACATGTGCAAGAAGCCTAACACATAGTGCGGTAATGATATGCATGTGCAGGAGACTGTTCACATAATGCAGTAATCATATACATGTGCAAGAAGCCTAACACATAGTGCGGTAATGATATATATGTGCAGGAGACTGTTCACATAGTGCAGTAATCATATACATGTGCAAGAAGCCTATCACATAGTGCGGTAATGATATGCATGTGCAGGAGACTGTTCACATAGTGCAGTAATCATATACATGTGCAAGAAGCCTATCACATAGTGCGGTAATGATATGCATGTGCAGGAGACTGTTCACATAATGCAGTAATCATATACATGTGCAAGAAGCCTAACACATAGAGCGGTAATGATATGCATGTGCAGGAGACTGTTCACATAGTGCAGTAATGATATACATGTGCAAGAAGCTTAACACATAGTGCGGTAATGATATGCATGTGCAAGAAGCCTATCACATAGTGCGGTAATGATATGCATGTGCAGGAGACTGTTCACATAGTGCAGTAATCATATACATGTGCAAGAAGCCTAACACATAGTGCGGTAATGATATGCATGTGCAGGAGACTGTTCACATAATGCAGTAATCATATACATGTGCAAGAAGCCTATCACATAGTGCGGTAATGATATGCATGTGCAGAAGACTGTTCACATAGTGCAGTAATCATATACATGTGCAAGAAGCCTATCACATAGTGCGGTAATGATATGCATGTGCAGGAGACTGTTCACATAATGCAGTAATCATATACATGTGCAAGAAGCCTAACACATAGAGCGGTAATGATATGCATGTGCAGGAGACTGTTCACATAGTGCAGTAATGATATACATGTGCAAGAAGCCTAACACATAGTGCGGTAATGATATGCATGTGCAGGAGACTGTTCACATAGTGCAGTAATCATATACATGTGCAAGAAGCCTAACACATAGTGCGGTAATGATATGCATGTGCAGGAGACTGTTCACATAGTGCAGTAATGATATACATGTGCAAGAAGCCTAACACATAGTGCTGTAATGATATGCATGTGCAGGAGACTGTTCACATAGTGCAGTAATCATATACATGTGCAAGAAGCCTATCACAAAGTGCGGTAATGATATGCATGTGCAGGAGACTGTTCACACAGTGCGGTAATCATATACATGCGCAGCAAGCCGTTCACATAGTGCGGTAATGATATGCATGTGCAAGAAGCCTATCACATAGTGCGGTAATGATATGCATGTGCAGGAGACTGTTCACATAGTGCAGTAATCATATACATGTGCAAGAAGCCTAACACATAGTGCTGTAATGATATGCATGTGCAGGAGACTGTTCACATAGTGCAGTAATCATATACATGTGCAAGAAGCCTAACACATAGTGCGGTAATGATATGCATGTGCAGGAGACTGTTCACATAGTGCAGTAATCATATACATGTGCAAGAAGCCTATCACAAAGTGCGGTAATGATATGCATGTGCAGGAGACTGTTCACACAGTGCGGTAATCATATACATGCGCAGCAAGCCGTTCACATAGTGCGGTAATGATATGCATGTGCAAGAAGCCGAATGCCGATATGTAATACAATAACCTGGGGCCGGGCTGACCAAAGGTTTCCCTGAACTCCGGCTTACCTCCGGAGTCCGGGAACAGCCAGCGTTACCCCCGGTCAGCCACGGCCACTTACCACCACCATGCCGGCTGAAGCGACCTTCCAGTCAGCTGACTCGTGCAGTCAGCTGACCGGTGGGAACGTGACTCCACCTCCTGCCGACATCACGTGACAAACCCTTGACTGAAGAACCCACGGCGGCTGAACGTGAAGAGGCCGTGGGTTCTTGAAGGCAGCCGGCTCCTCCCACAAATACAGGCCAGCTGCGCAGGCCTTAAAACTTAACAGGCTTAGTAGTGGAAGCCGTCTTGTAGACGGAGTCCATTACTAAGTCGGGGCTTAGCGTTAGCCCCAAAAACAGCTAGCGTTAACCCCGAATTATTACCCCGGTACCCAACGCCACAGGGGTACAGGGAAGAGCCGATACCAACAGGCCCAGAGCGCCAAATATGGCGCTCTTGGGCCTAGGCGGTAACAGGCTGGCATTATTTAGGCTGGGGAGGGCAAGTAACAATGGTCCCCGCCCACCCTGGTAACGTCAGGCTGTTGCTATTTGGTTGGTATTTGGCTGAAAATGAAAAGACGGGGAACCACACACATTTTGTTTTTCGTTTTTTATTTAAAAAAAAAAAAAAAAAACGTTTGGTTCCCAGTCTTCATTTTCATTGCCTTTGCTACTTTTGAAAAACTACAACTTCCATCCTGCCCAGACAACCTTTGGCTGTCTGGGCAAGCTGGGAGTTGTAGCCCCTTCACTTTATGACTAAGCTAAGCTACACCCCACACTAAACTCTCTAAGCTACACTTCATCTGCCTGTAAAACTAAGTTAGCTACACTACACCCGTGTACAACTACGCCAACTATGCTAGAACTGGACTAACACTACACTACACTAACTACTCTATGACTATGCTGCGCTCACTACTCTAAGACTACGCTAACAATACTCTACGCTAAATACGCTAAAACTGTGCTAATGCTACACTACACAAAATACATAAAAACTGCGTTAAAACTAAGCTACGCTAAATACGCTAAAACTGCGTTTACACTACGCTAAATACACAAAAACTGCACTAACACTATGCTAAATACACTAAAACTGCGCTAATACTACGCTATGCTAAATACGCTACAACTGCGCTAACACTATGCTACGCTAAAAACTGTAAAACCGCGCTAACCCTAAACTAAAGCTACGCTAAAATTCAGCTAACGCTACGATAACTACGCTAAAATCGCGCTAACACTACGCAAACTACTTTATACCTGTGTAAAATTACAACTCCCAGCATGCCTGGGCAGCCTGTAGCTGTCTGGGCATGTTGGGAGTTGTGGTGACTTCACTGCACTACAACTCCCAGGATGCCCGGGCAGCTTTCAGCTGTCTGGGCATGCTGGGAGTTGTGGTCCCTTTACTGCACTACAACTCTCAGCATACCCGGGCAGCCTTCAGCTGTCTGGGCATGCTGGGAGTTGTGGTCCCATCAGCTAAATTACAACTCCCAGCATGCCTGGGCAGCCTTCAGCTGTGTGGGCATGCTGGGAGTTGTGCTTCCTTAGCTGTCTAATCTAGGCTAAACTACAACTCCCAGCATGCCTGGGCTGCCTTTAGCTGTCTGGGCATGCTGGGAGTTGTAGTCCCTTCGCTGTCTAATCTAAGCTAAACTACAACTCCTAGCATGCCTGGGCAGCCTTTAGCTGTCTGGGCATGCTGGGTGTTGTATTCCTAAACTACAACTCCCAGCATGCCTGGGCAGCCTTTAGCTGTCTGGGCATGCTGGGAGTTGTAGCCCTAAACTACAACTCCCAGCATGCCTGGGCTGCCTTTAGCTGTCTGGGCATGCTGGGAGTTGTAGTCCCTTCGCTGTCTAATCTAAGCTAAACTACAACTCCTAGCATGCCTGGGCAGCCTTTAGCTGTCTGGGCATGCTGGGTGTTGTATTCCTAAACTACAACTCCCAGCATGCCTGGGCAGCCTTTAGCTGTCTGGGCATGCTGGGAGTTGTAGCCCTAAACTACAACTCCCAGCATGCCTGGGCAGCCTTTAGCTGTCTATGCATGCTGGGAGTTGTAGTCTTAAACTACAACTCCCAGCATGCCCGGGCAGCTTTCAGCTGTCTGGGCATGCTGAGAGTTGTGGTCCCTTCACTGCACTACAACTCTCAACATACCCGGGCAGCCTTCAGCTGTCTGGGCATGCTGGGAGTTGTGGTCCCATCAGCTAAATTACAACTCCCAGCATGCCTGGGTAGCCTTTAGCTATCTGGGCATGCTGGGTGTTGTAGTCCTCAACTACAACTTCCAGCATGCCTGGGCAGCCTTTAGCTGTCTGGGCATGCTAGGAGTTGTCGTCCTAAACTACAACTCCCATGCTGGGAGTTGTGGTGCCTAAACTATGCTAAATTACAACCTACCTACGCTATTTGCGTAGTGCTGCGCATGCGCAGTACTACTTTAGCTGCGCACGCATGCGCAGCACTACTTTAGCTGCGCCCGCTGCTCTACTTTCTGTTCCCCGTTAACAGGGGACCGGGAGTAGAGCAGCGGGTGGCGAGGCAAGCGGGCATAGGGATCCCGATCGCGCTGGTGGGAGTCAAGCGGATGACAGCGCTATCGGGCATAGGGATCCCGATAGCGCTGGCGATCGAGTGCGCTGGCGGGTGACAATAAAACAGCCCACAGAGGCTATGAAAGCTCCGTGCAGCTTCGGGCTATCACAGGGAGAGATCCTCTCCCTGTGATAGCCCAAGTGAGACTGCCGTGAGCTGCGATGTGTGAGTATTAAATATGTCACGTGACACTCGCACACATAGAAAAACAGAGCTAATTTCTTTCAAATTCCACTCCCTTTCTGTCTCTAGGTTGGGTGTGGTTTTGCAGCTCAGTTTCACTGAAGTGAATGGAGTCAATTTGTAATACCACATCCAACCTCGAGACATATGGGGACCAATTTTAGAAAGAAATTAGCTCTGTTTTTCTATTCCTGGATAACCCCATTTTTCATTTTAGTGTTCATATATGTAAGAAATTCAGTCCCATTGGGTAAAGAGGCAAAGCAACAAATTGAGGAAAAAATTCCCAATCTACATAAAAAAGTAGCAGTATGTCTTCACACAAAAACTCTACCTGCTGTGCTGAGACGCATCCAGTGCCAAAAACTGCAGTGTTGGGTATGCTCTGGGCAAGGCATTGAAATGAGGGGCTAGGGCAGCAGAAAACTGACACCAAGGGGTGAAGAACAAAACCATGGTGCATTCACTGCTGTTTGGATTAAGAAAGTCCATAAGGTCCTGCAGAATAAATAAAAATTATATATTATCAGAGCTACATAAATGTGTAGTATAGTAAGTAGGAAGTGTTACTAAAGAATGTGTAAATCTGTATTCACCTAATGGGTTAATTCCATTACGTAAAGAAAAGTCTTACAACTTTTCAATATACTTAATATACTTCTCCATTGCGATTCCCCACCATTGTATACAGTCATTCTTGCTGGATAGAAATCCATACAGATCTAGTGCTGTTCATAGCAGAGCAACAATATAGGCTATCTTCTGAACAAAACACAACAGTAGCACATACACCTTTTAACCCATTAAGGACATCCTGTTTTGTTTTTGTTTGTTTTCAATTTCTGCACTTTTTTTTCCTCCTCGCCTTCTAATGGCAATATCACATTACATTTTTCACCTACAGAACCATATAACGACCATCAATCATTGGAGAAACCTAACAAACAGATTTATAATATATATATATATATATATATATATATATATATATATATATATATATATATGATTTTTGGGGCAAAATTTAAAACAAAATGCTATTTTGCAAATTTTAGAGGCTTACTTTTCAGTAAAAAAAAAAAAAAAAAAAAAAAAAGACCCCTTTTCTTAATTTTGTAGGTCCATATGATTAATACCCAATATATATATGGGTTTTGTTTTACTGTACTATTGTTGGAAATTATAAATTTTGGACGAAAAGGAGTATGCTTAACCCCTTAGGCCGGTTTCACATGGCACAATTTCTGCACAAAATTCTGTATGAAAATTCTGCATGAATTTATAGCCAATTCACTACAATAAATTCCTGCAGCGGAAATTCTGAAGTGTGAATGGGACAACGGAAACCCATTAAAGTGTATTGGCTATAAATTCATGCAGAATTTATGCTGAATTCAGTGCAGAAATTCTGCCATCTGAAACCAGCCTTAGGGTATGTTCACACTAAGGGTATGTTCACACTGAGGAATTGGAGAGGAATTTCCACAAGTAATTCTGCTCGCTTTTTCCTCTCCAAATCATTCAGCAGTGAAATCCCCATAGAGTTGTACAGAATTTCTGCCCCTCAGTTCACACTGAGGAATTTCCTCAAGCAGAATTCTGACTAGGAAGTCTGTTCCGCTTGAAGAAAGAACATGTTCTTTCTTTCAGGCGGAATCAGCGTCGTTCTCCCATAGAGATTAATGTTATTTTTTTTTTCAGTCAGAAGCATTTCCACACGGAATTCGCACTGAATTTCCGCATGAAAAAAATAAATTTTATGAATAGAAATACTTGATACTCCTCCTCCGCATGAAACCTGCATTTCCGCGTGAAATCTCTGAGAAAATTTCTGCTTGATTTCTGCCCCAATTCCTCAGTGTGAACATACCCTAAGGAGTTGTAGAGGAATCATTTCGGTCAGGAAAATTTTGAAATCTGCCAGAAATTGCAAGAAGAATTCAGAAGGAGGAACAACAAATGTGTTGGGGAAGAAGTTTAGCCATTACTGCCTGAATTCCGCTTCTCTAGGAAAAAAAAAAAAAAAAGTCCCACTGACTTCAATGGGCTTTTATAAGTGGATTCCACCTGAAGAATGAACATGCTTTATCTTTAGTCGGAACAGAATTCAGCATTAGAATAGGGGATAAGATGTCTGATCGAGGGGGGTTCCGCCGCTGGAGAACTTTAATTGTTAGATGATTTGGAGCATTAGATGAATAAGCAAGCAAAATCAATTGAGTCAATTCCTCTCCAATTCCTTAGTGTGAACATACCCTTAAAGGGGTACTCCGCCCCTAGACATCTTATCCCCTATCCAAAGGATAGGGGATAAGATGTCAGATCGCCGGGGTCCCGCTGCTGGGGACCCCGGGGATCGCTGCTGCAGCACCCCGCTATCATTACTGCGCAGAGCGAGATCACTCTGCACGTAATGACGGGCAATACAGGGACCCGAGCATCGTTAACTCACGGCTCCGCCCCTCGTGACGTCACGGCCCGCCCCATCAATACAAGTCTATGGGAGGGGGCGTGGCGGTCATCACGCACCCCTGCCATAGACTTGCATTAAGGGGACGGGCCGTGATGTCATGAGGGGCGGGGCCATGACGTCACGCTGCTCCGGCCCCTGTATCGCCCGCCATTACGCACAGAGCGAACTCGCTCTGTGCAGTAATGATGGTGGGGTGCCGCAGCGGCGATCCCCGGGGTCCCCAGCAGCGGGACCACGGCGATCTAACATCTTATCCTCTAACCTTTGGATAGGGGATAAGATTCCAGGGGCGGAGTACCCCTTTAAAAGGAGCACGCCAATTTCATTTTTGCATTTTCATTTTTTCCTCCTCCCCTCCTTAGAGCCAAAATTTTTTTTTCATCCACAGACCTATATGAGGACTTGTCTTTTGCGAGTCAAATTGTTCTTTCTAATGACACCTTTAATTTTAACCTAGAACATATGGCACAACAAAAATATTTTGTGGGGATATTTTAAAGTAAAACCACAAATTTGCAACTTTTGGAGGACTTCGTTTTTATGCAGTGCACTTTATGGTAAAAATTACATGTGCTTTATTCTGTGTGTTAATATAATTATAATGATACCCATGTTTACATGCTTTTGTATTACTGTACTATAATTAAAAAAAGATACTTATTTTAACAAAATTAGTATCTTTAAAATGGCTTTAACCAGCCTAGCGGTATTCCCGAGCGTGACTCGGGGTTAATTTTCGCTGCTAGAAGCGGTAACCCCGAGTCACGCTCGGGGTAGAATTGCAGAGTTGCTGTGCGGGCTGCACAGTATATCGCAAAAGCAATCGAATCGCGATTTTTGCTTTTTGCGATGTAGTGATGCAGCCCCCGGGAAAATATGTTATTATCTGCTCGGGTCGGCTCCCGTTGCGGGGGCCGGCCAGAGCAGGTAAAGACATATACTAAAAGTCAGTGTTTCTCAACCAGGGGGCCTCCAGATGTTGCAAAACTACAACTCTCAGCATGCCCGGACAGCCAAAGGCTGTCCGGGCATGCTGGGAGCAGTAGTTTCACAACAGCTGGAGGCCCCCCTGGTAGAAAAACCCTGAACTAAGTGTAAAAGTAAAAAGGAAGAAAATAAAAAAACCTTTTGCTCACCTAGTCCCGGTCCCTGCAGATGTCGGTCCCCTCCGTGCGTTCTGGTCACTGCTCTATTCATCTTACAGGACCTTTCACTTTTCAGCCAATCACAGGCCGCAGTGGTGTAAAGCCTGTGATTGGCTGAAGGGGGAAAGGGCTTGTTCTGCAGCAAATACACTAGGTTTGAAATCTGCCCGGCAAACCTAGTGTATTCTGCTGCAGAACAAGACAAGGTGACAGAGGGGGGAATGTGACACAGGGGACAATGTAACAAGGGGGGGGGGGAATGTGACAAGGGGGGGGGAGTGGAATGTAACATGGAGGGGGGAAAATGTAACAAGGGGGGGGGGGGGGGGGAGAATGTAACAAGGGGGAGAATGTGACAGGGGGGGGATGAATGTGACAGGGGGGGGGATGAAGGTGACGGGGGGGGGGAGTGTAACAAGGGGGGAGAATGTGACAGGGGGAATGAATGTGACAGGGGGGGGAGAATGCAACAAGGGGGGGGGGGGGAATGTGACAGGGGGGGGGAATGTGACAAGGAGGGGGAGAATGTGATATGGGGGGGAAATGTGACAAGGGAGGGGGGAATGTGACGGGGGGGAGATGTGGAATTTCAATGAAAAAATTGTACCGCTTTTGGTACAAATTTCCAGACGGAATCATACCGCTAGGGAGGTTAATCAGACCCCTATAACTTATTTTTCTGTTTACAGGGCTGTATGAGGGCTAATTTTTTTGTACCGTGATCTGTTCTTTTACACTTGTGTTTAACTTTTTGATAATTTTTTATTACATTTTTATGGGATGTGATGTGACCAAAACAGAGCAATTTCAGACTATGTTTATTTTGTTCACCATACAGGAAGATTAACATTATATTTTACTAGTTTGGACATTTACACACGCACCTATACCACATTTATGTAATTAATTTTTACACTTTTTTGTACAATAATTTTAATATAATTTACTCTTTCTTTATGTCCTCATAGGGGACTATACATAGCAATCATTAGATTGCTATTACTGTTCAGGGCTATGCATATGCAGTAATATTGGTGATCTATTGCGCTGGTCTGCTAGAAGGCAAACTAGAGCAGCAGATTGCTGAAGGAGCAAGTAAAGGGACCTCCAGCAGGGGTTAATGGTGGACATCAGCGAGATAACCGATTTCCACCATTACTGGCGGGTCCCTGGCTGCTGATAACCGGGATCTAGCGCAGCTCCTGCACTTGCTTCATGTACAGACCATAAATGTATGCCACAGTGCCAAGTACCAAGACATCAGGGCGTACCTTTTCGCCCATTGTCCTTAAAAGGGTTAAATTGTTCTCTTCCGACCTCTAACACTTATTTTTCTGTATACAGGGCTGTATTTTTAGCAATGTGATCTGCAGTTTGTATCAGTAGCATTTTGTTTTCATGGGATTTTTTGCTATATGAAGTGACCAATATCAGCAATTCGGGACCGGTATTTTTTACAATTATGCCATTGACTGCGTGGTTTATTTAACCTTCTACTTTAATAGTTTGGACATTTACACACGGTAACACCACCTATGTTTATTTTTGTTTACATTATTTTATTAAATAAAAAATAAGAAAGGGGGGGGGGGGGTGATTCAAACTTTTATTAGAGACGAGGCTTATGTTGCTGAGGCTGCCTGCAGGATTGGACTGCCAATCAAATGAGCCAGAAGCAGATAGAGGGCCCCCCTTCCCATTCTCTCAGCCTCTCAGCACACTGTGATTTTGTCTCAGGATATCGATCAGCTCCACTAGGCTCCCGATAACGTTATTTTTCCATTTTAGATGCTGCGATCAACAGTGATTAGTCGTGGGTACTGGCTTCTGTAAGCATCTGGAACCATACAGTAGAGCGTACATGTATGCCCAATGTCCTTACTAAAGGGGTTTTCTTGTTTAAAAAGTATATGTGTGTGTGTGTGTGTATGTATATTATAATTATATATATATATATATATATATATATATATATATATATATATATATATATATATATATATATATTTTAGAGCTGGGCGGAATGACCTAAAATATATATCACGGTATTTTTGTAACTTATGGCAGTTCCACGGTATATAACGGTATTTCTTTCACACCCCCAATCATGTGACCCGCAAGCGCTGTTCTGCTCCCCCCCTCCCCCAAATCATGTTACCTGCCAGCGCTGTTCTGCTCCCCCCCAATTAATCAGTCCAGCGGGGTACTACTCACATATGTCACCCGCAAGCACTGCCCTCCTCCTCTTTGTTGCGAGCCACCGGCGCTGGAACTCTATACTGTACGCCAGTGGTCTCCAACCTGCGGACCTCCAGATGTTGCAAAACTGCAACTCCCGGAGGTCCGCAGGTTGGAGACCACTGCTGTACGCTGTATCCCTATGCCCGGGCTGCAAAAGATAAACAAAATAAACTTTAAACTTCCCTACGTCTACCTCACGCTGTTCCTGGGGACTGGAACGTTGGACAGCAGTCAGCCTATTACCGGCCGCAGCGATGTTCCGCCCAGGCCAGTGATAGGCTGAGCCCACTGTCATGTAAGAAGCCGGCTTCTTACATGACAGTGGGCTCAGCCTATCACCTGCCGTGGCGGGACATCGCTGCGGCCGGTGATAGGCTGACTGCTGTCCAACGTTTCAGTCCCCAGGAACAGCGTGAGGTAGATGTAGGTAAGTTAAAGTTTATTTTGTTTATCTTTTGCAGCCCGGGCATAGGGATACAGCGTACAGCATTGGACTCCAACCTGCGGACCTCCAGCTGTTGCAAAACTACAACTCTCAGCATGCCCAGACAGCCGTTGGCTGTCCGGGCATGCTGGGAGTTGTAGTTTTGCAACAGCTGGAGGTCCGCAGGTTGGAGACCACTGGCGTACAGCGCCGGTGGCCAGCAACGAAGAGGAGGAGGGCAGTGCTTGCGGGTGACATATGTGAATAGTACCCCGCTGGGCTAATAATTAATTGGGGGGGAGCAGAACAGCGCTGGCGGGTAACATATGATTAGTTCCACGATGTGGTGACAGCGCAGCGGGCTGATAATTCCTTCATTCCCGAGGGGGAGGGGCCAAACCGGTATTGCGGTAATTTGCTCTCCTTACATCTAAACAGTTGAATGATCTTTCTTGATCATTTTAAGGAGCTAAGCAGAAAGAAGGAATAACAATATCTTGGGATCTATGAAAAGATGAAGATACCTTTGGTACAAAATTAGGGTCTAATTTGAGAATGATTTTATCATCTCTGACTATAAAAAAAGGATGTAGCGTAGAGAGAGCCTGAATCTCACTGACTCTACGTGCAGATGTTATTGCTACCAAAAATACAGTTTTTAAGGTAAGTAATTTGATAGAGATGGACTCTATTGGCTCAAAGGAAGCTTCGGTAAGGGCCTCAAGGACTACATTAAGGTTCCACGGAGGGTAGAGGTTTGTAATCCTAGGCCTAAGTTTCTCAGAGGCTTTAATAAACCTAGACACCCAGCAATCATCTCCTAGTTTCACTTGGAAAAGAGCACTAAGGGCTGAAACCTGCACCTTTAAAGTGTTTGGAGAAAGACCTAAGTCTGCAGAAAATTAAGTATCAGAGGAATCTTAGGGGATTCAAGTGAAAAAGAAGACCCATACCAGGAAATGTATTTATTCCAAACCTTAGAATAGCTCTCACAGGTGGAAGACTTGTGACTGGCTAGTAGGGTGTAGATTACTCTTTCAGAGAAACCCTTTCATTCTGGTAGGAGCTTCTTAGTTTTCATGCCGCTAAGTTGAGGGTATGAACCTGACTGTGCTGGACTGGACCTTGGGTTAGTACATCTGGACGGGGAGGAAACCTTATTGGATCTTCCACACTCATGGGCCTTAGAAGAGGAAACCAACTTCTTTTGGGCCAAAAGGGGGTGATGAGCATTAACGTACAAGAGTGGATCATCAGCTTGTGTAGCACTCTGGGTATTCGGACTATTGGAGGGAAGGCATATCCCAGGCTGAAAGACCATTCCTGAACTAGAGCATCCACTGCCACTGGAGAGTCTCTGGGATTCAGAGAGAAGAATTTGTTCACTTTGCGATTTTTTATGGAGACAAACAGGTCTATCTGGGGTAGACCCCAGGCATTGACTATTGACGAAAATGCCCAGTCGGCTAGCGTTCATTCCCCCGGATCTATAAAGTTTCAACTTAGAAAGTCTGCCCTGAGATGAACTGCTAAGATGGATAGTACATTCTGTTCTGCCCAACAGAATATTTGACCTGAGATTGATTGTAGGGCTGAGTGGCGAGGCCCCCCTAGATGGCGAATGAACGCCACTGCGGTTGTGTTGTCTGAGTAAATGAGGACGTGCTTGTCCTTGCAATAAAGTTCCAAGTCCTGTAGAGCCATTCAGATGGCTAAGAACTCTTTCAGATTCCCTGACCTGTTCGCTAGGGCGGGACTCATTTTCCCTTGTACCGAAAGCTTTTCTGAGTGGGCTCCCCAGCCCTGAGCACTGGCATCCGTGGTAATAATCCTGGGGTCTATTTGATGCCAGTGTACCCCCTTACAAGATTTTGGAGGGAAAGCCACCATCTTAGCTGGGTCTTTAATTCCGATGGAAGAGGAAATTTTTTTGTCTAAGGAAGTTTGCTTTTTGTCCCATACCCCTAGAATCCACTTCTGGAGGGGTCTGGAGTGGTACTGAGCCCAAGTCACCGCCGGGATTGAAGATGTTAACAATCCTAGGACCAACATGGCAAATCTTAGAGTACAACTTTTGAGAGTAAGAAGTAAATGAATCTGATCCTGGATCTTTTCTCTGAGAAGAGAGGACTGTTGGGCTACTGAATCCAAGAGGATTCCTAAAAAGACCTTCCTGCGACTTGGTAGCAAGTAGAATTTGTCTAGGTTCAAGATCCAGCTGAGATCCCGAAGGACCTGAGCCGTTCTTTTTATCTGTTCTTTTAGGTAAAGAACAGAGTCCGCCACAATCAACATGTCGTCCAAATAAGGTATTACCAGAATTTTCTCCTTTCTGAGAACTTTCACCACCTCCGCTATCACTTTTGTGAAAATGCGGGGGGCCGAGGAGAGTCCGAAGGGCAGACAAACAAATTGAAAATGGCAGACTCTTCCATCCCACTGGACGGCGAATCTTAGAAAGGGTTGTGAGTCTATGTGGATAGGGAGGTGGTAATACGCGTCCCTGAGATCTATTGTGGTCATGACTGCACTGTCTTTTATGAGATGAATGGCTGACCTCACTGTCTCCATCCTGAATTTCCTGTATATAACTAATCTGTTTAAGGGTTTCAGATTGATGATAGTCCTGAATTTCCCATTTGGTTTCTTGATTAGAAACAGATGGGAATAATGACCTAAACCTCTCTGGTTTATTGGGACCTCTATGACCGCCCCTAAACTCAATAGATTCTGGACCCCCTGAATGGTTAGGGCAAGGAACCTGGAGATTTGGTTACCACAAATCTTGGGGGAGGGGGAGAGGAGAACTCTACCCTGTAACCCTCTTGGATTATGTTGACTATCCAAGAGATGGGAATCAATGATTCCCAAATGTGGGCGAAAGCTGACAATCTCGCCCCAACCAGAATGGCGTCATTGTTTACCTTACCCCCACCAGCGCTAGACTGGTTGGAGTTAAATAAGAAGCCTCTCCCTCTACCTCCTTTCCTATAGGACCAACGGCCTGTTTTGCCCTTACCTCTATAGGGCTGACTAGTTTGAGAAAGGAGGCGAAAGGGTGGCTTTCTAGGTTGAGCACTGTCTTTGGGAAACCCTTTTTTATTGTCCAAGGCCTTAGCCAGGATATTATCTTAGTCAGCTCCAAAAACAAATTGTCCAAAAAAAAGAAGGACGGCTACCGTATATACTCGAGTATAAGCCGACCCGAGTATAAGCCGAGACCCCTAATTTCAACCCAAAATCCCAGGAAAAGTATAAGCCTAGGGTGGGAAATACCTCATCCCCCCCTGTCATCATCCAGACCCGTCATTAACATCCTCATCATCCCCTTGTCATCATCCCACACATCCCCCCTTCATCATCCCCTTGTCATCATCCCACACATCCCGTCATCATCCCACACATCCCCCCTTCATCATCCCCTTGTCATCATCCCACACATCCCCTTATCATCCCACACATCCCCCCTTCATCATCCCCTTGTCATCATCCCACACATCCCCCCTTCATCATCCCCTTGTCATCATCCCACACATCCCCTTATCATCCCACACATCCCCCCTTCATCATCCCCTTGTAATCATCCCACACATCCCCCCTTCATCATCCCCTTGTCATCATCCCACACATCCCCTTATCCCACACATCCCCCCTTCATCATCCCCTTGTAATCATCCCACACCCCCCCCTTCATCATCCCCACCCCCCTTCATCATCCCCACACCCCCCCCCCCCCCTTCATCATCCTCTTCTCATCATTCACCCTCAGTGGTCTTCAACCTGCGGACCTCCAGAGGTTTCAAAACTACAACTCCCAGCAAGCCCGGGCAGCCATCGGCTGTCCGGGCTTGCTGGGAGTTGTAGTTTTGAAACCTCCGGAGGTCCGCAGGTTGAAGACCACTGCGGCCTTCAACATGCGGACCTCCAGAGGTTTCAAAACTACAACTCCCAGCAAGCCCGGGCAGCCATCGGCTGTCCGGGCTTGCTGGGAGTTGTAGTTTTGAAACCTCCGGAGGTCCGCAGGTTGAAGACCACTGCGGCCTTCAACATGCGGACCTCCAGAGGTTTCAAAACTACAACTCCCAGCAAGCCCGGGCAGCCATCGGCTGTCCGGGCTTGCTGGGAGTTGTAGTTTTGAAACCTCCGGAGGTCCGCAGGTTGAAGACCACTGCGGCCTTCAACATCATCCAGCCCCCTCTCACCCCCTTTAGTTCTGAGTACTCACCTCCGCTCGGCGCTGGTCCGGTCCTGCAGGGCTGTCCGGTAAGGAGGTGGTCCGGTGAGGAGGTGGTCCGGGCTGCTATCTTCACCGCGGGCGCCTCTTCTAAGCGCTTCCGGCCCGGAATAGAGCCGTTGCCTTGACAGCGACGTATCTGCGTCGTTGTCAAGGCAACGTGACTATTCTGAGGCCGGGCCCGAAGCGCTTAGAAGAGGCCTCCCCGGTGAAGATAGCAGCCCGGACCACCTCCTCACCGGACCACCTCCTTACCGGACAGCCCTGCAGGACCGGACCAGCGCCGAGCGGAGGTGAGTACTCAGAACTAAAGGGGGTGAGAGGGGGCTGGATGATGTTGAAGGCCGCAGTGGTCTTCAACCTGCGGACCTCCGGAGGTTTCAAAACTACAACTCCCAGCAAGCCCGGACAGCCGATGGCTGCCCGGGCTTGCTGGGAGTTGTAGTTTTGAAACCTCTGGAGGTCCGCAGGTTGAAGACCACTGCGGGTGGGGGAGTTCACTCGAGTATAAGCCGAGGGGGGTGTTTTCAGCACGAAAAATCGTGCTGAAAAACTCGGCCTATACTCGAGTATATACGGTAATTTGTTTTTGGAGGTAACATCCCCAGTCCAGGATTTTAACAAGAGAACCCTTCTTGAAATATTTGACAGGACGGCAGTGCGGGCAGATAATCTGACAGATTCTGCAGATGCATCTGCGAGAAAATTGGTAGCCATTTTAAGAATAGGGAGACTTACAGGGCGATACCCCTAAAGAGGATATAATTGCAAGTGTAGCTGAAGTTGGTCAATCCATACACCCAAGGTTCTAGCTACACAAGTAGCAGCTACATTAGGTCTAAGCAACGTAGCTGCTGCCTCCCAAGATTTCTTTAAGACACTCTCTGTTTTTCGGTCCATTGGATCCTTTAACTGAGAGGAGTCTTCAAATGGCAAGGAGGTATTCTTGGCCACCTTGGCTATGGGAGTGTCGACTTTCGGAATAGTGTTCCAGTTAGTTAAGTCCGTCTCCGCGAAGGGATAACGTCTCTTAATGCCCTTAGGAATAAAAGGCCCCTTATCTGGACTAGCCCATTCGTCATTAATGATCTTATGAATGTTCAAATGAACAGGGAAGGAGGGAGATTTACGGTCCCCTAGACCTTCAAATAGTTCAACCTGAATGGTTTTAACCTCTTGTACCTCCTAAAGGTTAAGGGTGGCTCTAACAGCTTTAATAAGCTCCTCAATGTCCTCCGGATTAAACAGAAATTTTTTAAGACACCTTAGGCTCCTTATTACAGATTATACATTTTATTATTTTAGATTTAGTTTTTACGGAAATCAAAAGGAGTATCCTTTTCTCCCTAAAAAATAAAGGGAGGAAAGGATCAGACAGTAATTCTGAAGATAAGCCAGGGTATAAACCCTATAGGCCCTTATTACTCACGGTTACATGGATCTGCACGGGTTCAACCTCAGTGGCCTTGACCGGTGTAGACATCATGGAAGACTGTAGCAGCAGAAATTGCTTCAGCTGAGACAAATAGCACCTTCAAGGGAACCATGATGGACGCCAAATAAACCCCCAGCATCAGGAGTACTTACAAGATACCTGTGGTGGGTAATAGGACGTAGCAACTGTAGCAACTCCTCTGGAGTAAGCACTCTCTGTGGTTTCCTTGTGGTTTAAATTCATGGGGATTTTTGAAATCCCCGCCTCTTCTCCAGCCAGGTGTGATGTCAGACGCCATACACGAGGCCGGAAGTGACGTTCCTACCATCGAGTCCTCCGGTTTGCGATGCCGCCTGCTTGCTTAGACGGCGCGGGACAGGAAGGCAGGACCCGAGGACCGCGATCCGGCCCCGATCGCGTCTCCCCTGCATAAGCCTGCCTTGGTGCCGCAAGGGGAGACAAACGGAAGAAGACGTCTGAACTTGTGTCGGGTGGCCGTCCGCGTAACGGAGGTACTCTATGGTGCCCCCGCGACTTTTTTCGCATTAGAGCGCTCCTGCACTCTCAGAGATTCCTTCCCTACTCGGGACAGGAAAAACACTGGGAATGGAGAGGAAGGGGTGGGGTTTTAAACTCTCAGTGTTTTTCCTGTCCCAATTAGGCAGGTGCAATCTCCGGGTGCTGTCATGGAGACGACTTGGGAAACGTGTATAGCAAAACATGTGTTACTACAATCATTTTCTGTGAGGAAAAATTTTATTTTGTAGAAAAATTTCAGGGCTTGCCAACATTTACGGCCATGACAAATATATGCATATATGACATATATATATGACATATATGACAAATATATATATATGACATATATATATGCAAAGGAAATACAACAAAAACACCCTCACCCTCCTGTTACTTCTTGCCCTGTGCACAGTGTGTGGTGACATCACCAGGCATCCTTCTACCAAGGAAAATGGAGCAACAGGACAGGTCATAAGTTTTTTGTTTTAAGTTTTGCCTTCTTATATGCCCAGGATATTGTACATGAATACGTGTACGTGAATACCCCTTTGGAGCATGGTCCCACTTCCAAAATTTGCATTGCAGTGAGAAATACACAGCATTTTCTCTAAGGATTGACCTCTGAAAATGATCATCCAAAAATGGCCCTTTTGGATAAGGGAATCTCCCACTGATAATTTCAGAGGGCGTGGCTTAGATTAGGGGTGTGCCTTGGAACTTACTTAAGCAAGTCTGGAAGAATAAGCGCAGTTGGTGCCATGTACCAGAAGGATCACCACATCTCCCCCGGGATAGTCACATCTGAAGCAGGGCCAGAATGTAATGCTTTGCTGCATTTTTCCCACATTGGTCAATAGTTTATAAGAGGGCTGGGGCCAGTTAGTGTACAGGTAGTGATGGCGTATTGAATAATTCAGGCTTTGCCACCCTCTCCGGCGCCTCCTGCTCCCATGTGTCATTGACCGCCCTCCCAGCCAATCATCGGATGCAGTTGATTGGCAAGGCGGGCCGTTTCTGTCAAGACAAGTGTGCCCCAGAAGGTGGGGGCTAAAGTACTCAGCCGGGAAAGCCAGGCCCCATTCAGGAAATCTCAAGGGGGGGGGGGGGGGGGGGGGGTTAGAGAATGGCGGGCCCAGAAGTCAGATCCCATGATCAGACACTTAGCTCCTTTAATTTACTGTTTTGCATCAGTATGTTTTAGTTAATTAATTTTATTTTATTTGTATGATGGACCATTTTGGACAAAAAGTTGGACAGTTTTTGTGTTATTTAACCCCTTCAGGACGGAGCCCATTTTGGCCTTAAGGACCAGAGCGTTTTTTGCACATCTGACCACTGTCACTTTAAACATTAATAACTCTGGAATGCTTTTAGTTATCATTCTGATTCCGAGATAGTTTTTTCGTGACATATTCTACTTTAACATAGTGGTAAATTTTTGTCGATACTTGCATAATTTCTTGGTGAAAAATCCGTAAATTTGATGAAAAATTTGAAAATGTAGCATTTTTCTAACTTTGAAGCTCTCTGCTTGTAAGGAAAATGGATATTACGAATACATTTTTTTTTTGGTTCACATATACAATATGTCTACTTTATGTTTGCATCATAAAATTGACATGTTTTTACTTTTGGAAGACACCAGAGGGCTTCAACGGTCAGCAGCAATTTTCCGATTTTTCACAAAATTTTCAAACTCAGTATTTTTCAGGGACCAGTTCAGGTTTGAAGTGGATTTGAAGGGTCTTCATATTAGAAATACCCCATAAATGACCCCATTATAAAAACTACACCCCCAAAAGTATTCAAAATGACATTCAGTCAGCGTTTTAACCCTTTAGGTGTTTCACAGGAATAGAAGCAAAGTGAAGGAGAAAATTCACAATCTTCATTTTTTACACTCACATGTTCTTGCAGACCCAATTTTTGAATTTTTACAAGGGGTAAAAGGACAAAATTTTTACTTGTATTTGTAGCCCAATTTCTCATGAGTAAGGACATACCTCATATGTCTATGTAAAGTGTTCGGCGGGCGCAGTAGAGGGCTCAGAAGGGAAGGAGCGACAAGGGGATTTTGGAGAGTACGTTTTTCTGAAATGGTTTTTGGGGGGCATGTTACCTTTAGGAAGCCCTTATGGTGCCAGAACAGCAAAAAAAAAAAACCACATGGCATACCATTTTGGAAACTAGACCCCTCGGGGAATGTAACATGGGGTAAAGTGAACCTTAATACCCCACAGGTGTTTCACGACTTTTGCAAATGTAAAAAAAAAATAAAAATTTTTTACCTAAAATGCTTGTTTTCCCAAAAATTTTTTATTTTTAAAAAGGGTAATAGCAGAAAATACCCCTAAAAATTTGAAGCCCAATTTCTCCCGATTCAGAGAACACCCCATATGGGGGTGAAAAGTGCTCTGCTGGCGCACTACAGGTCTCGGAAGAGAAGGAGTCACATTTGGCTTTTTGAAAGCAAATTTTGCTCTGGGGGCATGCCGCATTTAGGAAGCCCCTATGGTGTCAGGACAGCAAAAAAAAAACCCACATGACATACCATTTTGAAAACTAGACCCCTCGGGGAACGTAACAAGGGGTTAAGTGAACCTTTATACCCCACAGGTGTTTCACGACTTTTGCATATGTTAAAAAAAAAATTTTTTTTTTTTACCTAAAATGCTTGTTTTCCCAAAAATTTTACATTTTTAAAAAGGGTAAAAGCAGAAAATACCCCCCAAAATTTGTAACACAATTTCTCCCGAGTACGGCGATACCCCATATGTGGCCCTAAACTGTTGCCTTGAAATACGACAGGGCTCCAAAGTGAGAGCGCCATGCGCATTTGAGGCCTAAATTAGGGATTGCATAGGGGTGGACATAGGGGTATTCTACGCCAGTGATTCCCAAACAGGGTGCCTCCAGCTGTTGCAAAACTCCCAGCATGCCTGGACAGTCAACGGCTGTCCGACAATACTGGGAGTTGTTTTGCAACAGCTGGAGGCTCCGTTCTGGAAACAGTGGCGTACCAGACGTTTTTCATTTTTATTGGGGAGGGGGTACAGTGTTTTTAGTGTAGTGTTTTTAGGGTACAGTCACACGGACGGGGGTTCACAGTAGTTTCTCGCTGGCAATTTGAGCTGCAGCAGAAGTTTGTGGCAGCTCAAACTTGCAGCCAGATACTTACTGTAATCCTCCGCCCATGTGAGTGTACCCTGTACGTTCACATTGGGGGGGACATCCAGCTGTTGCATAACTACAACTCCCAGCATGCCCGTTGGCTGTCGGTGACTGCTGAGAGTTGCAGTTTTGCAACAGCTGTAGGCACACTGGTTATGTATCACTGAGTTTGTGACCTAACTCAGTGTTTCACAACCAGTGTGCCTCCAGCTGTTGCAAAACTACAACTCCCAGCATGTACGGTGCATGGTGTACGGTGACTGCTGAGAGTTGTAGTTTGCAACAGCTGGAGGCACACCGGTCGTGAAACACTGAGTTAGGTAAAAAAAAAACTCACAAGTTTCACAACCAGTGTGCCTTCAGCTGTTGCAAAACTACAACTCTCAGCAGTCACCGACAGCCAACGGGCATGCTGGGAGTTGTAGTTATGCAACCAGCAGATGCACCACTACAACTCCCAGCATGCACTTTAGCTGTTTGTGCAAGCTGGGAGTTGTAGTTATACAACAGCTGAAGGTACACTTTTCCATAGAAAGAATGTGCCTCCAGCTGTTGCAAAACCATAAGTCCCAGCATGCCCATAAGGGAATGCTGGGAGTTGTGGTGGTCTGCCTCCTGCTGTTGCATAACTACAGCTCTCAGCATGCCCTTTTTGCATGCTGGGAGCTGTTGCTAAGCAACAGCAGGAGGCTGTCACTCACCTCCAACGATCCTCGCCGCACAGGTCAGTCCCTCGTCGTCTCCGCCGCCGCAGCTGCTCCTGGGGCCCCGATCCCAACAGGGGCGCCGGGGATCGGGGTCCCCAGCACCCGGGGTGCACGTCCCGACGAATCAGGGCGATCGTGAGGTGGCACCAGTGCCACCTCACCCCTGCAGGCTCTGGCTGTTCGGGGCCGTCAGAGACGGCCCCGAACAGCCAGTAATTCCGGGTCACTGGAGATCCGATTGACCCGGAATCGCCGCAGATCGCTGGACTGAATTGTCCAGCGATCTGCGGCGATCGCCGATATGGGGGGACATAATGACTTCCCTGGGCGATATGCCGGGATGCCTGCTGAACGATTTCAGCAGGCATCCGGCTCCGGTCCCCAACCGGCTAGCGGTGGGGGCCGGAATTCCCACGGGCGTATGGATACGCCCTCGGTCCTTAAGGACTCGGGATGCAGGGCGTATCCATACGCCCTATGTCCTGAAGAGGTTAAAGGGGTAATCTGGTGGAAAACCATTTTTTCTAATCAACTGGTTCCCTTTAAATTAATTACATTTGTAAAATTAATTACATTTGTAAATTACTTCTATATAAAAATCTTAATCCTTCCAGCACTAATCAGCAGCTGTATACTGCAGAGGAAGTTGTATAGTTCTTGTCTGACCACAGTGCTCTCTGCTGCCATGTCAGAAACTGTTCAGAGAAGGAGAGGCTTGCTATAGGGATTTGTTTTTGCTCTGGACATTTCCTAACATGGACAGAGATGTCAGCAGAGCACACTGTGGTCAGGCTGAACATAACTCTAGAGCATACAGCAACTGAAAATTACTGGAAGGATTAAGATTTTTAAATAGATGGGATTTACAAATCTATTTAACTTTTTGCCACTAGTTGATTTTTAAAAGGTTATTTTCCACTCCATTAATAATAAAACTGTTTAATTTTTATTAGCATGGAGTTTTTAATTCCAGATTACTTTAACCCCTTAAGGACACATGACATTCTCATACGTCTCTATTTCCGAGTCCTTAAAGGACACATGACGTATGAGAACGTCATGTGTTTTACCGGCCCCCCGCAACCATCTGGAGCGGAGCCGGTGCCCGATGCCTGCTGAAATCGTTCAGCAGGCATCGGGGCATATCGCCCAGGGGGGTTATGATGACCCCCCCCATGTCGGCGATGGCCGCAGATCGCTGGACAATTCAGTCCAGCGATCTGCGGCGGATTCCGGGTCAGGGTGGGTTCACACTACGTTTTGTCCCATACGGGAGCGCATACGGCAGGAGGGAGCTAAAAGCTCGCGCTCCCGTATGTAACTGTATGCGCTCCCGTATGCCATTCACTTCAATGAGCCGACCGGAGTGAAACGTTCGGTCCGGTCGGCTCATTTTTGCGCCGTATGCGCTTTTACAACCGGACCTAAAACCGTGGTCGACCACGGTTTTAGGTCCGGTTGTAAAAGCGCATACGGCGCAAAAATGAGCCGACCGGACCGAACGTTTCACTCCGGTCGGCTCATTGAAGTGAATGGCATACGGGAGCGCATACGGTCACATACGGGAGCGCGAGGTTTTAGCTCCCTCCTGCCGTATGCGCTCCCGTATGGGACAAAACGTAGTGTGGACCCAGCCTCAATCGGGTCTCCAGTGACCCGGAATTATTGGCTGATCGGGGCCGTCAGAGACTGCCCCAAACAGCCAGAGCCAGCAGGGGTGAGGTGGCACTGGTGCCACCTCACGATCGCCCTGATTAGTCGGCCGGATTACCGGCCGACCAATCAGGGCGCCTGCTGCGGGTGTCACTCCCACAACCCGCTCCGCCCCTCTTCCGGAGGACGTGAGCGGGTGCGGGACGTGCACCCCGGGTGCTGGGGAGCCCGATCCCCGGCGTCCCGGTTGGGATCGGGGCCCCAGGAGCAGCGGCGGCGGCGACTACGAGGGACTGACCTGTGCAGCGAGGATCGTTGGAGGTGAGTGACAGCCTCCTGCTGTTGCTTGGCAACAGCTCCCAGCATGCAAAAAGGGCATGCTGGGAGCTGTAGTTATGCAACAGCAGGAGGCAGACCACCACAACTCCCAGTATTCCCTTATGGGCATGCTGGGACTTGTAGTTTTGCAACAGCTGGAGGCACATTCTTTCTATGGAAAAGTGTACCTTCAGCTGTTTTATAACTACAACTCCCAGCTTGCACAATCAGCTAAAGTGCATGCTTGGAGTTGTAGTGGTGCATCTGGTGGTTGCATAACTACAACTCCCAGCATGCCCGTTGGCTGTCGGTGACTGCTGAGAGTTGTAGTTTTTCAACAGCTGAAGGCACACTGAGTTAAGTAGCAAACCAGTGTGTCTCCAGCTGTTGCATAACTACAATCCTCAGCATCCCCAGCCAAAGTAGTATGCCTCCTGCTGTTGCATAACTACAAGACCCAGCATGCCCTTCCGCTGTCCGTACATGCTGGGGGTTGTAGCTTCTGCAACAACTGAAGGCACACTGGTTGCAAAACACTGAGTTTGTTACCAAACTCTGTGTTTCACAACCAGTGTGCCTCCAGCTGTTGCAAAACTACAACTCCCAGCATGCACTGATAGACCGTACATGCTGGGAGTTGTAGTTTTGCAACAGCTGGATGTCCCCCTCCCCCCCCCAATGTGAATGTACAGGGTACACTCACATGGGCGGAGGATTACAGTAAGTATCCGGCTGCAAGTTTGAGGTGCGGCAAAATTTCTGCCGCAGCTCAAACTGCCAGCGAGAAACTACTGTGAACCCCCGCCCGTGCGAATGTACCCTAAAAACACTACACTAACACACAATAAAATAGAAAGTAAAAAACACTACGTATACACATACCCCCTCCCCAATAAAAATGAAAAACGTCTGGTACGTCACTGTTTCCAAAATGGAGCCTCCAGCTGTTGCACAACAACTACTCCCAGTATTGCCAGATAGCCGTTGACTGTCTAGGCATGCTGGGAGTTTTACAACAGCTGGAGGCACCCTGTTTGGGAATCACTGGCGTAGAATACCCCTATGTCCACCCCTATGCAAGTCCCTAATTTAGGCCTCAAATGCGCATGGCGCTCTCACTTTGGAGCCCTGTCGTATTTCAAGGCAACAGTTTAGGGACACATATGGGGTATCGCCGTACTCGGGAGAAATTGCCTAACAAATTTTGGGGGGTATTTTCTGCTATTACCCTTTTTAAAAATTTAAAATTTTTTGGAAAACAAGCATTTTAGGTAAAAAAAACAATATATATTTTTTAACATATGCAAAAGTCGTGAAACACCTGTAGGGTATTAAGGTTCAAATTACCCCTTGTTACGTTCCCCGGGGGGTCTAGTTTCCAAAATGGTATGCCAAGTGTTTTTTTTTTTTGCTGTCCTGGCACCATAGGGGCTTCCTAAATGCGGCATGCCCCCAGAGCAAAATTCGCTTTCAAAAAGCCAAATGTGACTCCTTCTCTTCTGAGACCTGTAGTGTGCCAGCAGAGCACTTTTCACCCCCATATGGGGTGCTTTCTGAATCGGGAGAAATTGGGCTTCAAATTTTGGGGGGTATTTTCTGCTATTACCCTTTTTAACCCCTTAAGGACTCAGGGTTTTTCCGTTTTTGCACTTTCGTTTTTTCCTCCTTACCTTTTAAAAATCATAACCCTTTCAATTTTCCACCTAAAAATCCATATTATGGCTTATTTTTTGCGTCGCCAATTCTACTTTGCAGTGACATTACTCATTTTACCCAAAAATGCACGGCGAAACGGGAAAAAAAATCATTGTGCGACAAAATCGAAAAAAAAACGCCATTTTGTAACTTTTGGGGGCTTCCGTTTCTACGCAGTGCATATTTCGGTAAAAATGACACCTTATTATTCTGTAGGATCATACGGTTAAAATGATACCCTACTTATATAGGTTTGATTTTGTCGCACTTCTGGAAAAAATAACTACATGAAGGAAAATTTATACGTTTAAAAATGTCATCTTCTGACCCCTATAACTTTTATTTTTCCACGTACAGGGCGGTATGAGGACTAATTTTTTGCGTCGTGATCTGAAGTTTTTATCGGTATGATTTTTGTTTTGATCTGACTTTTTGATCACTTTTTATTCATTTTTTTTAATGGTATAAAAAGTGACCAAAATACGCTTTTTTGGACTTTGGAATTTTTTTGCGCGTACGCCATTGACCGTGTGGTTTAATTAATGATATATTTTTATAGTTCGGACATTTACGCACGCGGCGATACCACATATGTTTATTTTTTTTTTTACACTGTTATTTTTTTTATGGGAAAAGGGGGGTGATTCAAACTTTTATTAGGGAAGGGGTTAAATGACCTTTATTAACACTTTTTTTAACTTTTTTTTTGCAGTGTTATAGGTCCCATAGGGACCTATAACACTGCACACACTGATCTCCTATGCTGATCACTGGCGTGTATTAACACGCCTGTGATCAGCATTATCGGCGCTTGACTGCTCCTGCCTGGATCTCAGGCACGGAGCAGTCATTCGTCAATCGGACACCGAGGAGGCAGGTAAGGGCCCTCCCGGTGTCCGATCAGCTGTTCGGGACGCCGCGATTTCACCGCGGCGGTCCCGAACAGCCCGACTGAGCAGCCGGGATACTTTCAGTTTTACTTTAGAAGCGGCGGTCAGCTTTGACCGCCGCTTCTAAAGGGTTAATACCGCACATCGCCGCGATCGGCGATGTGTGGTATTAGCCGCGGGTCCCGGCCGTTGATGAGCGCCGGGACCGAAGCGATATGATGCAGGATCGCGGCGCGATCCCGCTTCATATCGCGGGAGCCGGCGCAGGACGTAAATAGACGTCCTGCGTCGTTAAGGGGTTAAAATTGTAAAAATTTTGGGAAACCAAGCATTTTAGGTAAAAAAAATATATATTTTTTTACATATGCAAAAGTCGTGAAACACCTGTAGGGTATTAAGGTTCACATTACCCCTTGTTACGTTCCCCGAGGGGTCTAGTTTCCAAAATGGTATTTCAAGTGTTTTTTTTTTTTGCTGTTCTGGCACCATAGGGGCTTCCTAAATGCAGCATGCCCCCAGAGCAAAATTTGCTTTCAAAAAGCCAAATGTGACTCCTTCTCTTCTGAGACCTGTAGTGCGCCAGCAGAGCACTTTTCACCCCCATATGGGGTGTTTTCTGAATCGGGAGAAATTGGGCTTAAAATTTTGGGGGGTATTTTCCGCTATTACCCTTTTTAAAAATGTAAACATTTTGGGAAAACAAGCATTTTAGGTAAAAAATATATATATTTTTTTTTACATATGCAAAAGTCGTGAATCACCTGTAGGGTATTAAGGTTCACTTTACCCCTTGTTACGTTCCCTGAGGGGTCTAGTTTCCAAAATGGTATGCCATGTGTATTTTTTTTGCTGTCCTGGCACCATAGGGGCTTCCTAAATGCGGCATGCCCCCCAAAAACCATTTGTCGCTCCTTCCCTTCTGAGCCCTCTACTGCGCCCGCTGAACAATTAACATAGACATATGAGGTATGTGCTTACTCGAGAGAAATTGGGTTTCAAATACAAGTAAAAATGTTCTCCTTTTTACCCCTTGCAAAAATTCAAAAATTGGGTCTACAAGAACATGCGAGTGTAAAAAATGAAGATTTTGAATTTTCTCCTTCACTTTGCTGCTATTCCTGTGAAACACCTAAAGGGTTAATACACTTACTGAACGCCATTTTGAATACTTTGGGGGGTGTAGTTTTTATAATGGGGTCCTTTATGGGGTATTTCTAATATGAAGACCCTTCAAATCCACTTCAAAACTGAACTGGTCCCTGAAAAATTTGTGAAAAATTTCTAAATTGCTGCTGAACTTTGAAGCCCTCTGGTGTCTTCCAAAAGTAAAAACTCATAAATTTTATGATGCAAACATAAAGTAGACATATTGTATATGTGAACCCAAAAAAAATATATTTTGAATATCCATTTTCCTTACAAGCAGAGAGCTTCAAAGTTAGAAAAATGCAAAATTTTCATTTTTTTTCATCAAATTTTGGGATTTTTCACCAAGAAAGGATGCACGTTACCATAAAATTTTACCACTAAGTTAAAGTAGAATATGTCACGAAAAAACAATCTCGGAATCAGAATGATAACTAAAAGCATTCCAGAGTTATTAATGTTTAAAGTGACAGTGGTCAGAATTGCAAAAAACGCTCCGGTCCTTAACCCCTTAAGGACCCAGCCATTTTACACCTCAGGACCCGGCCATTTTTTGCAATTCTGACCACTGTCACTTTAAACATTAATAACTCTGGAATGCTTTTAGTTATCATTCTGATTCCGAGATAGTTTTTTCGTGACATATTCGACTTTAACATAGTGGTAAAATTTTGTGGTATCTTGCATCCTTTCTTGGTGAAAAATCCCAAAATTTTATGAAAAATTAGAAAATTTTGCATTTTTTTTTAACTTTGAAGCTCTCTGCTTGTAAGGAAAATGGATATTCCAAATATTTTTTTTTTATTCACATATACAATATGTCTATTTTATGTTTGCATCATAAAATTTACGTGTTTTTACTTTTGGAAGTCACCAGAGGGCTTCAAAGTTCAGCAGCAATTTTCCAATTTTTCACAAAATTTCCAAACTCACAATTTTTCATGGACCAGTTCAGGTTTGAAGTGGATTTGAAGGGTCTTCATATTAGAAATACCCCACAAATGACCCCATTATAAAAACTGCACCCCCCAAAGTATTCAAAATGACATTCAGTCCGCGTTTTAACCCTTTAGGTGTTTCACAGGAATAACAGCAAAGTGAAGGAGAAAATTCACAATCTCCATTTTTTACACTCGCATGTTCTTGTAGACCCAATTTTTGAATTTTTACAAGGGGTAAAAGGAGAAAATGTATACATCTATTTGTAGCCCAATTTCTCTCGAGTAAGCACATACCTCATATGTCTATGTAAAGTGTTCGGCGGGCGCAGTAGAGGGCTCAGAAGCGAAGGAGCGACAAGGGGATTTTGGAGAGTATGTTTTTTTTAAATGGTTTTTGGGAGGCATGTTGCATTTAGGAAGCCCCTATGGTGCCAGAACAGCAAAAATCCCCCACATGGCATACCATTTTGGAAACTAGACCCCTTGAGGTACGTAACAAGGAATAAAGTGAGCCTTAATACCCCACAGGGGTTTCACGACTTTTGCATATGTAAAAAAATAAAAATAACATTTCACTAAAATGTGTGTTTCCCCCCAAATTTCACATTTTTGCAAGGGTTAATAGCA
This sequence comes from Hyla sarda, assembly GCF_029499605.1. Classification (NCBI taxonomy): domain Eukaryota; kingdom Metazoa; phylum Chordata; class Amphibia; order Anura; family Hylidae; genus Hyla; species Hyla sarda. The sequence goes on from NC_079192.1 coordinate 355,561,462, forward strand.
GAAAATACCCCCCAAACATTGTAACCCCATCTCTTCTGAGTATGAAGGTACCCCATAAGTTGACCTGAGGTGTACTATGGGTGAACTACAATGCTCAGAAGAGAAGGAGTCATATTTGGCTTTTTGAGAGCAAATTTTGCTCGGGGGCATGTCGCATTTAGGAAGCCCCTATGGTGCCAGGACAGCAAAAAAAAAAAAAACACATGGCATACCATTTTGGAAACTAGACCCCTTGTGGAACGTAACAAGAAATAAAGTGAGCCTTAATACCCCACAGGGGTTTCACGACTTTTGCATACGTAAAAAAAAATAAAAAAATAAAAAAAAAATCACTAAAATGTGTGTTTCCCCCCCCAAATTTCACATTTTTGCAAGGGTTAATAGCAGAAAATACCCCCCAAAATTTGTAACCACATCTCTTCTGAGTACGGAGGTACCCCATAAGTTCACCTGAAGTGCACTGCGGGCGAACTACAATGCTCAGAAGAGAAGGAGTCATATTTGGCTTTTTGAGAGCAAATTTTGCTCGGGGGGCATGTCGCATTTAGGAAGCCCCTATGGTGCCAGGACAGCAAAAAATACCCACATGGCATACCATTTTGGAAACTAGACCCCTTGAGGAACGTAACAAGGCATAAAATGAGCATTTACCCCCCACTGGTGTCTGTCATATCTTTGGAACAGTGGGCTGTACAACATTTTTAATTTGCACAGCCCACTCTTCCAAAGATCTGTCAGACACCTGTGGGGTGTAAATTCTCACTGCACCCCTCATTACATTCCGTGAGGGGTGTAGTTTCCGAAATGGGGTCACATGTGGGGTTTTGTTTTTTTTGCGTTTGTCAAAACCGCTGTAACAATCAGCCACCCCTGTGCAAATCACCTCAAATGTACATGGCGCACTCTCCCTTCTGGGCCTTGTTGTGCGCCCCCAGAACACTTTACGCCTACATATGGGGTATCTCCGTACTCGGGAGAAATTGCGTTACAAATTTTGTGGGGCTTTTTTCCCCTTTACCTCTTGTCAAAATGAAAAGTATAGGGCAACACCAGCATGTTAGTGTAAAAAGTTTATTTTTTTAAACTAACATGCTGGTGTAGACCCCAACTTCACCTTTTCATAAAGGGTGAAAGGAGAAAAAGACCCCCAAGATTTGTTAGTCAATTTCTCCCGAGTACGGCGATACCCCATATGTGGCCCTAAACTGTTGCCTTGAAATACGACAGGGCTCCAAAGTGAGAGCGCCATGTGCATTTGAGGCCTGAATTAGGGATTTGCATAGGGGTGGACATAGGGGTATTCTACGCCAGTGATTCCCAAACAGGGTGCCTCCAGCTGTTGCAAAACTCCCAGCATGCCTGGACAGTCAACGGCTGTCTGGCAATACTGGGAGTTGTTGTTTTGCAACAGCTGGAGGCTCCATTTTGGAAAGAGTGGCGTACCAGGCGTTTTTCATTTTTATTGGGGAGGGAGGGGGGCTGTGTAGGTGTATGTGTATATGTAGTGTTTTTTACTTTTTATTTTATTTTGTGGTAGTGTAGTGTTTTTAGGGTACAGTCACATGGGCGGGGGGTTACAGCGAGTTTGAGCTGCCGCGCAAAATTTGCTGCATCGCAAACTTGCAGCCCGATACTCACTGTAAGCCCCTGCCCATGTGAATGTACCCTGTACATTCACAGGGGGGGGACCTCCAGCTGTTGCAAAACTACTACTCCCAGCATGCCTGAGAATGTTTGGGAGTTGTGGTTTTGCAACAGCTGGAGGCACACGGGTTGGGAAACACTGAGTTAGGAAACAATGTTTCCCAACCAGTGTGCCTCCAGCTGTTGCAAAACCACAACTCCCAAACATTCTCAGGTATGCTGGGAGTAGTAGTTCGGCAACATCTTTAGAGCCAGATGTTGCCGAACTACAACTCCCAGCATGCTTGGAGTTGTAGTTTTGCAACATCTGGAGGACTACAGTTTGCAGACCACTAATACAGTGGTTCCCAATCTGTGCCCTTCCAGATGTTGCAAAACTACAACTCCCAGTATGCCAAAACTGTCCAGGCCTGCTGGGAGTTGTAGTTCTGCAACATCTGAAGGGCCAGATGTTACAGAACTACAACTCCCAGCATGCCTGGACAGGAAGGGCATGCTGAGGATGTGTAGTTTTGCAACATCTAGAAGGGCACAGTGGTCTCCAAACTGTGGACCTCCAGATGTTGCAAAACCAACTCCCAGCATGCCCAGATGCCAAGGGCTGTCTGGGCATGCTGGGAGTTGTAGTTTACAGGGTCCTATTACAGCAATGCACGCCGCTTTACGGCGACGTGCATTGCTGTGAAGGGCCCGACCGCGGCTAAAGATCTACTCACCTGTCGCCACCGCCGCCATCTTCATCGTCTGGATCCGGGTCTTCAGGGACGAGGTAAGTACCGGGGCCGGTCCCCAGCACTCCCCCGTCCCCCGCCGCGTCCTTCGGTCTTCCTCCCGTCCTCTCCGGACTTTCAGGGGCCGGGCAGGACGGGAGGAAGTAACCGCCTCCCCTCCTGCGATTGGTCGGTTAACTAACCGACAGATCGCAGGGGATAGGAGGAGGTGGCAGGCTTGCCACCTCGCTCCTATACGTTAGCATGGTCCTGGCTGTCTGTGACAGCCGGGATCATGCGAAATTACCGGGTGGTCGGGTTCCAGAGACCCGATCAGCCCGGTATCGCCGCAGATCGCAAGGGCGATTTCCCTTGCGATTTGCGGCGATCGCCGACATGGGGGGCCTACATGGCCCCCCTCGGCGTTTGCCCTGGATGCCTGCTGAAGGATTTCAGCAGGCATCCGGTTCCGATCTCTGCCCGGCGAGCGGCAGAGACCGGAAAACGCCATGACGTATGCATACGTCATGGGTCCTTAAGACCCAGGGTGTGATGACGTATGCATACGTCATGGGTCCTGAAGAGGTTAAGGTGTAAAATGGCCTGGTCCTTAAGGGGTTAATTCACGAATTTAACAAAACATTTTTTTGATAATACAAGTTTACAAAAATAAAATTCTAGCACACTGGTATCCATATAACCCTATTTTTACTTCCTGCTTTTCAGCTCATTCTAAACTGCGTTTACGTCAGCCTCTGCTTCTCCCAGTCTCTTGCAGGAGGGAGAGTGAGCAGGAAGTGAGACAGACTGGATCACAAGCAGCAGCTAAAAGAACTTTCCAGTGAGTGAGTCATATGTTCAAATCAAGAAAACTGCCCATGATTGGTAATAACAGTAAATGGCTGACATAAATAACTTTTAGTTATAGTTCAAATAATCAATCATTTTGCTTAACCGGACTACCCCTTTAACCCCTTAAGGACGCAGGACATAAATGTACGTCCTGGTGCGGTGATACTTAACGCACCAGGACGTACATTTACGTCCTGTGCATAACCGCGGGCATCGGAGCGATGCCCGTGTCATGCGCGGCTGATCCCGGCTGCTGATCGCAGCCAGGGACCCGCCAGCAATGGCCATTAACCCCTCAGATACCGGGATCAATACAGATCCCAGCATCTGCGGCAGTATGTGATTTCAATGAATGATCGGATCGCCCCACAGCGCTGCTGCGGGGATCCGATCATTCAGAATGCCGCACGGAGGTTCCCTCACCTTCCTCCTTCCGGCTCCCGGCGTCTTCTGCTCTGGTCTGAGATCGAGCAGACCAGAGCAGAAAATGACCGATAACACTGATCTGTTCTATGTCCTATACATAGAACAGATCAGTATTAGCAATCATGGTATTGCTATGAATAGTCCCCCATGGGGACTATTCAAGTGTAAAAAAAAATGTAAAAAAATTTAAAAGTTAAAAAAAAAATTTGAAAAATCCCCTCCCCCAATAAAAAAGTAAAACGTCCGTTTTTTCCTATTTTACCCCCAAAAAGCGTAAAAAATAAATTGAATAGACATATTTGCTATCGCCGCGTGCGTAAATGTCCGAACTATTAAAATAAAATGTTAATGATCCCGTACGGTTGAACGGCGTGAACGTAAAAAAAAATAAAAGTCCAAAATTAATACTTTAATACATTTTATTAAAAAAACATTATAAAACATTTATTACAAGTTTTTATATGCAAATGTGGTATCAAAAAAGTACAGATCATGGCGCAAAAAATGAACCCTCATACCGCCGCTTATACGGAAAAATAAAAAAGTTATAGGTCATCAAAATAAAGGGATTATAAACGTACTAATTTGGTTAAAAAGTTTGTGATTTTTTTAAGCACAACAATAATATAAAAGTATGTAATAATGGGTATCATTTTAATCGTATTGACCCTCAGAATAAAGAACACACATCATTTTAACCGTAAATTGTACGGCGTGAAAACGAAACCTTCCAAAATTAGCAAAATTGCGTTTTTCTTTTTAATTTCCCCACAAAAATAGTGTTTTTTGGTTGCACCATACATTTTATGATATAATGAGTGATGTCATTACAAAGGACAACTGGTCACGCCAAAAACAAGCCCTCATAATAGTCTGGCAATGAAAATATAAAAGAGTTATTTTTAGAAGGCGAGGAGGAAAAAACGAAAACGTAAAAATTAAATTGTCTGAGTCCTTAAAGGGTACCTCTCATCACAAATCTTTTGATATATTATAGATTAATGTATGCAGAATAACTTTACAATTGCATGTTATTAAAAAATATGCTTCTTTCTATTTCATTTTCCACTTTGAAGAAATGACCACTAGGGGTCTCCCTACCAGTCCTGGCAGCAAGCATTTCAGACTCATGCTGGAGTCCTAAACACTACGAGCTGCCAGTCTGCTTTGTTCACAAAGGAGAACACTCAGAGCTGCCAGCCTGCTTTGTTCACAGCCTGTTTGGCTGTGAACAAAGCAGGCTGGCAGCTCTGAGTGTTTAGGACTCCAGCATGAGTCAGAAATGCTTGCTGACAGGACTGATCGGGAAAAATACAATAGAAAGAAGCATATTTTTCATTAACATGCTATTGGAAAGTTATTCAACATTCATTAATCTAAAATATATCAAAATTTTATTTGATGAGAGGTACCCTTTAATGCCAAAATGGGCTGAGTCCTTAAAGGGTTAAGATTCATTCACACAGACAGGTTTTGCTGCGTACTTTCTGCAGCTGATATGCTGCTTTTTATTTTACACACCAAAATTCTCCCGTGTGAATGTACCCAAAGGAGTATTTGATTTCACAGAGTGTTTGAATGGGGCGGGCTCTTGGCTGGATTTCCATTGTGGAAAATCCACCGCAGGCCCTACTGATTTCAATAAAATATTTGCTGCGGGAAACATGCTGCGACTTTGCATACAAATCCGCCCGTGTGAACGCACAGCAGATTTACTTGCGGATTTGCTGCTTTTTCTTTTCTGTATTTATTTTATCATTGACTTACCAGCAAAAAATAACCAGCAGTAAAAAAAACAAAAACAATAGAAAATAAGCAACAAAATATGTAGCAAAATCAACCTACGTTAAAACACCCTTAGGCTATGTTCACACGGCAGAATGTCCATGCGGAATTTAAAGGGGTACTCCGGTGGTCCACGTGTTTTTCCGTTTTTGACTTACCGTATTGGTTTTGTTTAATTTCTATTCTTGTTGTTTAGGCTACTCTATTTCCGTTCTTTGTTGTCTTTTTATCCCCCACTTTGTTTTACTATCTTTGCTTCTATTTCCTGTTACTTGCTGTGCTGAAAACTACAAATCCCAGTATGCCACATGCCTTGCTGGTTTGGGGCGGCTCCTTTTTTTTGTTTGTTTGTTCTGCCCTTTACCCATCCTACTATTTTCCCGGTTCGGCCCCCTTATACACAGCACACTTATACACAGCACACTAATACACTGGGGTACACTGTCATACACACACACAAAAGGGACTACAACTCCCAGCATGTGTCATTCAGGAGTCTTCAGTCTGTGGTATAACACCAGCATGCTGCTTCTGTAGTCTCCTGGGGGTTGTAGTTCACCACACATCTGTAGGGCATACACCAGTGTTTCCCAACCAGGGTGCCTCCAGGTGTTGCAAAACTACAACTCCCAGCATGCCCTGACAGCCTTTGGGCATGCTATGAGTTATAGTTTTGCAACAGTTGGAGGCACAATGGTTGGGAAACACTGGTGTAACATGATGTGTATGCTGAATAGGCTAGAACAGTGTTTTCCAACCAGTGTACCTCCAGCTGTTGCAAATCTACAACTCCCAGCATGCCCAAAGTCTGTCAGGTCATGCTGGGAGTTGTAGTTTTGCAACAGCTGGAGGCACATTGGTTTGTAAACACTAGCATACACACACATACACAACAAGGACTTCAACTTCCAGCATGTGTCATTCAGGAGTCCCCCCCCCCCCCCCCCTTCCCATATAGGGGGAGATTTATCAAAACCTGTGCAGAGGAAAACTTGCCCAGTTGCCCATAGCAACCAATCAGCTTGCTGCTTTGATTTTGGCCTGAGAAAAATGAAAGAAGCAATCTGATTGGTTGCTATGGGCAACTGGGCAAGTTTTCCTCTGCACAGGTTTTGATAAATCTCCCCCATAGAGATCATTCCCAGTATGAGATTTATTCCCCTGCAGTCCATACATCCCCAGCCTGTGCACCTTCTCATCCTCCCCTTCAGATATCACTTATCTTCTCTGTGAGGTCCTTCTCCTGTGCAGACCTGCGTCCTTAGAATACAGAGCAGGGGGAGGGGAGGTGTGGAGCTGTGTACTCAGCTGGATGAGATGAGGGGGCGTGGCTTATTCCTCTCATGCAGACAGAGGGGAAAAAAAGCTTTGACATCTTGTCCACAACAGACTCAGAACTGTGGACAACAGTAAAAAAAAAAAACAAAAAAAAAAAACCTCTGAACTACAGAACTTCCTGCCCAACAAACAGGTAAGAAAAAGACATACATGCTGCCAAAACATATAATACATGTATATTGCAAAAAAACAAAACTTACAAAGAAGATGCCATATAGTCAAAAAAATTAACCACCGGAGTACCCCTTTAAAGGTATGTTCACACGTGCATATTTTGCTGCCCATTGACTTAAAGTGGTTCTCCGGTGCTTAGACATCTTATCCCCTATCCTCCTGATCGCAGGAGTCCTGCCGCTGGGGACCCCCGGGATCTTGCACGCGGCACCCCGTTTGTAATCAGTCCCCGGAGCGTGTTCACTCCAGGTCTGATTACCGACGACCACTGGGCCGGCGCCGTCTGACGTCACGCCTCCGCCCCCGTGTGACGTTACGCTCCGCCCCTCAATGCAAGCCTATGGGAGGGGGCGTGACAGCTATCACGCACACTCCAGTAGGCTTGAATTGAGGGGCAGAGATTGACGTCACACGGGGGCGAAGGCGTGACGTCACACGCCGCCGGCCCAGTGGTCGTCGGTAATCAGACCTGGAGTGAACACCTTATGGAGCAGGGGGAATGACCGCGATGTGTTCAAGTACACCGTGCATGCCTGCGGCGACTCGCACATTGCAGTAGTGTGTCTGCTCGTAGCAGCGGATTGCTGCTCCAAGCAGGCACATCTGGAGGCAAACCTTAGAAGTCCATCATCTTCAGCGAAAAATACACTGTGGATCCACTCATGTGAACGAGCCCTAAGGGTGTGTTCTTATGTACATATTCTGTTGTAGAATTTCCACAGAGTAAAATCTGCAACCGAATTTCTGCAGACCCATTGTAGTCAATGGGTAACAACAAAATCTGCTACAGAGTATGAATGTCAAAATGTACCCCAAGACCAGATTCACATTATAGATTATCTGCCTGAAAAATTCCAGGCAGACATTTCGTGCAGAGCAGTCAGCACTAGAACCACTTGAACATGCGCCGCCTCCATAGACAGCAACGCATTTCCCAAAAGATTCCACCAAAATAATAAAAATTTAAGATAATCAAAACTGCTGCACCATAATTTCCAAACAGAACCACTCCACTTCTAGGGGGAAAGTTATCAAGACTTTTTCTAAGGAAAAGTTGACCAATTGCCCTTTGCAACCAATTAGATTGCTTCTTTTATTTTTCAGAGGGCTTTTCAATCAGAAGCAATCAGATTGGTTGCTATGGGCAACTGGTCAACGTTTCCTCAGCACAAGTTTTGATTAATCTTCCCCATAGTGTAAATGTAGCGTCAGGATCACGTACAGGATCCTGCACAGATTTGATGCACAGGGTTTGTAACTGCAGATCAGAATCTGTGCTCAATCATTTAGTTTACATTGAAATCAGCAGCAGAAAATCCTGTGCATCAAATCTGCGTACGTGTGAACGTACCCTAAAGGTACGTTCACATGGGTGGTTTTACAGTGAGTTTCCCACTGAGTTTGAAGTCAATTTATTTTCTGCAGTTGAATTTCTGCTGGTTAATAAGCAGCAGAAAATCTGCGGCAAAAAGATGCATGTACCCCTGTTCATGATATTTAGAGATTCACTGGTGTCTGGTATTGTGCCAAGGGACTGGCGCAAGGCGAATGTGATGCCAATCTTCAAAAAGGGCTCTAGGTCTTCCCCAGGAAACTATAGACCGGTAAGTTTAACGTGCATTGTGGGTAAATTTTTGAAGGACTTATAAGGGATTACATACAGGAATACATAGGGGATAATAGTATTATAAGTGATAACCAGCATGGGTTTACTAAGGATAGAAGCTGTCAAACCAATCTAATTTGCTTTTATGAAGAGGTGAGTAGAAGCCTTGACAGAGGAATGGCTGTGGATATAGTGTTTCTGGATTTTGCTAAAGCATTTGATACTGTCCCTCATAGACGTCTGAAAAGTGGTGGATAAAATCCAGGAAAACAGGAATTACCATACGGCGCTTTCACTCCTTGGACAGATGCAGGCAACAGTCCATATGGCAGGTTAATTCTTTATTGTGCAACTTCAAGTTTCGAGCTCGTGCTGAGCTCTTCGTCAGGCATATGATCAATAACATTAAAAACAGGTGATTTAAAAGCCCGGGGAAGGAACATCTTCCGGGTCACCAGGTCATTACAATCAATTAATCCAATTCAATACCTTGTTTAAACTTAATAGAATTTCACAAATATCAATGTACACGTGAAACATAAGTTAAACTTGATTACATGTGTACGGCAGATCTTAAAATAAGGGGCTTTAAAAACACTATATAGCGCTGCTACCCCCGTAAGTTGCCCACGCCAGCCACCTCATTTAACATAGATGTGAGCATCACATCTTGTTTGTTGTGACCGCAAGAGGAAACAGCTTACAGACTTCGGGGCTGATTGGTGCATAACACACCTATTTTATAAAGGGATTTTTTCCATACTGTATGCATCCTTCCACTGTGAGAAAGGCTGAACAGTGCGATGCTTATATTGATTGTATCAGATTGTATCATACTGGTGCCCCGTATATTGCCGGCACAGTTTCATATAATTATATGCACATCGCTCTTACAAGATACATGCACTGATGGCACTGTTACATATGCTACATCCATAGCATGGAGTGCGGTTAACCGCTGCTGACATCACATGTCAGCACACTAACTAATATCTTAACAGTTACTCCCGTGTAATGACACTCACATAAACATCACTGACATTGCTAAATCCTTGAATTACACTGCTCAAATAGTTAATTTTGCTCATTGTGGCACCATACTGAATTCAGCCCTTAATGTCCCATGCACTGATGCATCTGTAGCACTGAGCGCATCACGGTGATGCCGTTACTTACACTATAAAGTTGTCAGCCAAATAGTAGTGATCCCCGTGCAATATGTTTGTCAATCAGAGCACACCAGTCACATCATTGATCAGACACTACAATACTTACTGCCTTCGGTATTAGCGCTGCCTTACATGTTTGCGCGTGTCTTTCATCTCACACCTACACAGTATGAGAGTTGTCACATCCGCCGGCAGCCACAATCTAGCGAATGGAACATTACTCTAGTTTGTTTACCCAGCCTCGCTCTGGAGTTCACTCATCCAGAGGTGGCTGGCGTGGGCAACTTACGGGGGTAGCAGCGCTATATAGTGTTTTTAAAGCCCCTTATTTTAAGATCTGCCGTACACATGTAATCAAGTTTAACTTATGTTTCACGTGTACATTGATATTTGTGAAATTCTATTAAGTTTAAACAAGGTATTGAATTAGATTAATTGATTGTAATGACCTGGTGACCCGGAAGATGTTCCTTCCCCGGGCTTTTAAATCACCCGTTTTTAATGTTATTGATCATATGCCTGACGAAGAGCTCAGCACGAGCTCGAAACTTGAAGTTGCACAATAAAGAATTAACCTGCCATATGGACTGTTGCCTGCATCTGTCCAAGGAGTGAAAGCGCCGTATGGTAATTCCTGTTTTCCTGGATTTTATCCACCACTTTTCATTGCCCATCCAGCGACCGAGAGGAACCTGGAAAGGAAACCGTGGCTGCTGACCTCCATTTCTTCCTGCGAGTCTATATGCCTGCTGAGGTGTTGTGCTCTTAGCACAACACGATTTGGTAAGCCTTCAATTTTTGTGCACATTGAAGCCACTCTGCTATACCGTCCACACTAGGAGCGCACCTTGTTGTTTTTTTGTCTTTTTCACATTCCTCATAGACGTCTGACAGGTAAGTTAAGGTCTTTGGGTATGGAAATTTTAGTTTGTAACTGGATTGAACACTGGCTCATGGATCGTACCCAGAGAGTGGTGGTCAATGATTCGTACTCTGATTGGTCCCCGGTAATTAGTGGTGTACCCCAAGGTTCTGTACTGGGACGGCTGTTTAATTTATTTATCAATGATATAGAGGATGGCATTAACAGCTTTGTTTCTATCTTTGCAGATGACACCAAGCTTTGTAGCACGGTACGGTCTATAGAGGAGGTGTATAGGTTACAAGATGACTTGGATAGACTAAGTGTCTTGGCATTCACTTGGCAAATGAGGTTCAATGTGGATGAATGTAAAGTTATGCATCTGGGTACTAATAACCTGCATGCGTCGTATGTCTTAGGGGGGATTAAACTGGCAGAGTCACTGGTAGAGAAGGATCTGGGTGTACTTGTAGATCATAGACTACAGAATAGCATGCAATGTCAGGGTGCTGCTTCCAAAGCCAGCAGGATATTGTCATGTATCAAAAGAGGCATGGACTCAAGGGACAGGGACATAATACTCCCCCTTTATAAAGCATTGGTACGGCCTCACCTGGATTATGCTGTTCAGTTTTGGTCACCTGTCCATAAAAGGGACACTGTGGAGCTGGAAAGGGTGCAGAGACGCGCGACTAAACTAATATGGGGCATGGAACATCTTAGCTATGAGGAGCGATTAAAGGAGTTACAATTGTTTAGTCTTGAGAAGAGACGTTTAAGGGGGGATATGATAAACTTATATAAGTATATTAATGGCCCATACAAAAAATATGGAGAAATACTGTTCCAGGTTAAACCCCCCCCCCCCAAAGGACGAGGGGGCACTCCCTCCGTCTGGAGAAGAAAAGGTTTAGTCTCAAGGGGCGACACGCCTTCTTTACCATGAGAACTGTGAACTTATGGAACAGTCTACCGCAGGAACTGGTCACAGCAGGAAAAACTAACAGCTTTAAAACAGGATTCGATACATTCCTGGAACAAAACAACATTAATGCTTATGAAGAAATACAAAATCCCATACCTTCCCCAATATCGCGCCACACCCCTACCCTTCAATTCCCTGGTTGAACTTGATGGATATATGTCTTTTTTCGACCGTACTAACTATAACTATGTGTGAACATACCCTAATCATTGAATTCAGGTGATTGAGTCAATTCCACTGCCACAGGTGTATAAAATCAAACACCTATGAAGCACCTACCAATGTCATCTGCCTTTCTGGCTCATTTAAACAGCAGTATATCTGCACGGAAATATTACTGGCGGATATGCTTTGTGTGGCAGGCGTCGACTAGGCGTTAGGACTGCTCGGACATGTGCCTTTGCCATTGACAGTCAGTGAGTGCTGAGCGGCATACAGTACAAACAATCTGCTGACTACAGCATTCAAAAGCTCATCTGGCATTAAAATAGGCACAAAAGTGCTGTGGTTTAACCCCTTAAGGACCAGGCCATTTTACACCTTAGGACCAGAGCGTTTTTTGAACATCTGACCACTGCCACTTTAAACATTAATAACTCTGGAATGCTTTTACTTTTTCTGATTCTGAGATTGTTTTTTCGTGACATATTCTACTTTAACATGGTGGTAAATTTTTGTGGTAACTTGCATCCTTTCTTGGTGAAAAATCCCCAAATTTGATGAAAAAATTGAAAATTTAGCTTTTTTCTAACTTTGAAGCTCTCTGCTTGTAAGGAAAATGGATATTCCAAATAATTTTCAAACTCACTATTTTTCAGGGACCAGTTCAAGTTTGAAGTGGATTTGAAGGGTCTTCATATTAGAAATACCCCACAAATGACCCAATTATAAAAACTAAACCCCCCAAAGTATTCAAAATGACATTCAGTAAGTGTGTTAACCCTTTAGGTGTTTCACAGGAATAGCAGCAAAGTGAAGGAGAAAATTCACAATCTTAATTTTTTACACTTGCATGTTCTTGTAGACCCAATTTTTGAATTTTTACAAGGGGTAAAAGGAGAAAATTAAAACTTGTATTTGTAGCCCAATTTCTCTCAAGTAAGCACATACCTCATATGTCTATGTAAATTGTTCGGCGGGCGCAGTAGAGGGCTCAGAAGGGAAGGAGCGACAAGGGAATTTTGGAGGGTACGTTTTTCTGAAATGGTTTTTGGGGGACATGTTGCACTTATGAAGCCCCTATGGTGCCAGAACAGCAAAAAAAAAAAACAAAAAAAAATGGCATACCATTTTGGAAACTGGACCCCTTGAGGAACGTAACTAGGAATAAAGTGAGCCTTAATACCCCACAGGGGTTTCATGACTTTTGTATATGTAAAAAAAATTATAATTTTTTCACTAAAATGTATGTTTCCCCCCAAATTTCACATTTTTGCAAGGGTTAATAGCAGAAAATACCCCTCCAAAATTTGTAACCCCATCTCTTCTGAGTATGGAGGTACCCCATAAGTTGACCTGAAGTGCACTACGGGCGAACTACAATGCTCAGAAGAGAAGGAGTCATATTTGGCTTTTTGAGAGCAAATTTTGCTCTGGGGGCATGTCACATTTAGGAAGCCCCTATGGTGCCAGGATAGCAAAAAAAAGCCCACATGGCATACTATTTCGGAAACTACATCCCTCAAGGAACATAACAAGGGGTACAGTGAGTCTTCACACCCCACAGGTGTTTGATAAATATTCATGAAGTGGGATGTGAAAATGAAAAATTTGATTTTTTTTACACTAAAATGCTGGGGTTACACCAAATTTTTCATTTTCACAAGTGGTAAAAGGAGAAAATGTCACCGTAAGTTTGTAAATACATTTCTTTGGAGTAAGGACATACCTCAATTCTGGGCGTAAACAGCTTGCACACTGGTCTGAGAGGAGCAGGTCGCATTCAGGGGCCTTGAGCTTCTGCGTTGCGACCTATGGAGCCAGAACAGTGGGACCCCCCCTCAATAAATAACTAAAATGGGGTACAGTGGGACATAAAATTATAAAACCGGTTATGTTCACAGAATGATGACCCAGAGCATAGCCAAAACAAAAAAATATGCCCGCCCCAAACCCTATGCTCTGAATCCTCATTCTGGGAATGTGACGTGTGTGGCCGTCCCTGACCTGTTGCCTCAAATGCGCACCCCGCTCAGGTGGAGAGAAAGCGCTGCGCATTTGAAGAAAAATAAAAAGTCCCCGATGATAGTGACTCAGTGACCCATGACCCAGAGAAAAAAATACCCCCAGAGGTCTCATCAGTTTTTGTTTTTTTAGATGAGTTTTTTTGGGCAATTTAGTGGTTTTATGGTGTTAAAATTTGGAATGTACTCTGGACATGGTACATTGGGGTCAAATTATGGAAAATTAAAATGAAAAGGGAAAATTTAGTACTGCATGGAAGTGTGATACTCCCTGAAGCACTTTTTAATGCAGAGGCTCGGATGATCGGGGCAAGTGTCACATTGAGTGCTGGTATCCTTCCGAATCCCCCTCCTGTTACACACTCTGCATTTTTTCTGGGATTGTCCCTTCTTTCCAGTGTGGGGGACCTCACCTGGAAAGTGTTGGCCTGGAACGATCCTGGCACCTATAACTCCAGTTCCTTGGGAAGTCCGGCCTGCTCTTTCCCGGTCGCCAAAGATCAGGACCTTTAGGACTTCTTCTTGGAACTGGAGGAATGTCCCTGTGTTGCCAGCGTACTGTGACAGTACAAAAGCGTTGTACATGGCAACCTGTACGAAGTAGACCCCAACTTTTTTGTACCAGACCCGTGTTTTCCGCATGGCCATGTATGGCTTGAGGACTTGATCAGAGGGATCAACTCCCTCCATATACCGATTGTAGTCCAGAATACAATCGGGCTTGAGGACCGGTGTTGTGGTACCTCGCACAGGCACAGGTGAGCTGCCGTTACCATGAATAGTGGTCAGCAGAAGGACATCCCTCTTATCCTTATACCTGACCAACAACAGGTTTTCATGGGTAAGGGCACGGGACTCCCCCTTGGGCATAGGTGTCTGCAGAAAATTTAGAGGGAGGCCTCTCTGGTTTTTCCGCACGGTCCCACAAGCGGATGTGGATCTGGCGGGAAGGGATGTGAAGAGAGGGATGCTGGTATAAAAGTTGTCCACGTACACGTGGTAACCCTTATCCAACAAAGGGTGCACAACAATCTGGGGGTTCAATACGGGAATCTCGTCCCTCATACACTCTAAACTTGAGAGTGTACCCAGAGGTACTCTCACAAAGTTTATAGAGCTTCACGCCATACCGCGCCCGCTTCGAGGGAATATACTGGCGGAAGATGAGTCTCCCCTTAAAACTGATAAGAGACTCATCAACCGAGAGCTCCCTGAGGGGTACGTAGGCCTCCAAAAATTTGGCCCCAAAGTGATCGATGACCGGCCTCACTTTGTAAAGCCGGTCATGGGCGGGATCACCTCGGGGAGGACATGCCGCATTATCTGCATAATGCAGGCATTTCCGAATGGCCTCGAACTACCTCCGTGCCATGACCATACTGTAAAGCGGGGTCTGGTAGAGGATGTCCCCGCTCCAGTACTGTCTGACACTTGGTTTTTTGACCAGGCCCATATGCAGCAAGAGGCCCCAAAATGTCCTCATCTCTGCTGCATCAATGGCGTACCATTCATTGGGCCTGGCCAAAACAGAATCAGGGTGGTGGGCGATGAACTGCCTGGCGTACAGATTCGTCTGCTCCACCATTAGATTGACAAAACGGTCACTGAAAAAAATAACTGAAATAGTCAATTTCAGTGAATCCAGAATTGTCAATCCGGATTCTGGAGTCGCCAACAAACTCCGGAACCCGTGGCTGATAAGCCTCTGGGGGTCTCCAGACAGGTTCACTGGAAGGGGGGTCCGGAAAAGACGCAAATCGCAAGTGTTTACTTTTCTTCTATTAGGTGTTTCGGGGGCTCCGGTAAACTTGTCTGGGGGGGTCAGACTCCTAGTACGAGCAGCATCACCACTCGCACTAGTGCCGGCCACTGGGCCACTATCATGGGGGGTGCGTGGCCTCGCCTAGCGGCGTCTCCGCCGTCGTGCAGGGGGCTCATCATCAGTACTAGATGAGGAGGAGAACGATGAAGAACACAGGAATGTTGGATCTTCATCGTCCTCACTGACAGATTCGGAGTCGGAGGCAAGAAAAGCGTATGCCTCCGCTGCCAAAAATGCCTGGCGAGCAATCGCCTTTTTTCTACGGTGGTGGGGGTGGCGGGGGTGTGTGTGTGTGTGTGTGGGGGGGGGGGGGGGTGAGTATGTAGTGTGTGTGATTGGTGTAACTAACTGTATTGGGGGGGGGGGGGGGGGGGAGAAAGCGCTGCGGCCAAAAAAAAAAAAAAAAGGCCAAATCCCTAATCCCTAATAGGGCCCGGGTCACACACAAAAAATTGTGGCGGACCCTTTAGGTACTATTAGGGGGTCGGGGGGGGGGGGGGGAAATATGTAACTTTATTTTACTGGTTAACCCTACCTGTCCCTGGGGCTGTACTCTCTCCCTGCTCTAAGGGGGGGGGGGGTCTTCCTCTGTGAGGGGCTCCGATCTTCACAGAGGGGGGGGGGGTCCCTGGCTCCTCCTCGCAGCTCTGGCCGCTGAATTAACTCAGGGAGCAAGCAGAGTCCGGCCAATAGCAGCGATCCTGGGGGGGTGACGAAATCGCCACCTCCCCATAGATACAGAGGGTGATAGGGGGTGTATCCTACACCCCCGATCCCCTTGTATCTCCGGGTCAAACGTGACCCGCATCACCGGAATAGCAGAAAATCGCAAGTGTGAATTCACTTGCGATTTTCGGCGATCGCCTACATGGGGGGTCTGATGACCCCCCTGGGCATTGGCGCGGGGTGCCTGCTGATCGATATCAGCAGTCACCCCGGTCCGGTCCCCACCCGGCAGGGACCGAAATTCCCACAGGCGTACAGGTACGCCCTTGGTCCTTAAGTACCAGGGAGCAAAGGCTTACCTGTATGCCCTTGGTCCTTAAGGGGTTAAAGCACGATGCCACCAGACTCTGAAGCAGTGAAAATGTGTTCTGTAGAGTGACAAATTACAGTTTGCTTTCTGTAAGGCTTCCTTTACATATATCGGTTATCTGGCGTCGTTTCTTGGCATGTACCAGAGAAAAACGGAAAGCAGAACTGAACCCACTCATTTGAATGGGACAGTTCACAATCACTCAGCGTCTCCTGCGTTCCCCTGTCCAGCGATCACAAACAATGGATGCCGGGTGCTACAAAACTGATGCATTTCTGGCATCAGTTGTTGCGAGTTTCGCCGGAGCCGGATGCCTGATATAGTTACATAGTTAGTACGGTCGAAAAAAGACATTAGTCCATTAAGTTCAACCAGGGAATTGAAGGGTAGGGGTGTGGTGGGATATTAGGGGAAGGGATGGGATTTTATATTTCTGCATAAGCATTAATGTTATTTTGTTCCAGGAATGTATCTAACCCTGTTTTAAATTTATTAATCGTTCCTGAGGTAGACTGTTCCATAAATTCACAGTTCTTATGGTAAAGAAGGCGGGTCGCCCCTTGAGACTAAACCTTTTCTTCTCCAAACGGAGGGAGTGCCCCCTTGTCCTTTGAGGGGGCTTAACCTGGAACAGTTTTTCTCCATACGTTTTGTATGGGCCATTAATATATTTATATATGTTTATCATATCCCCCCCCTTAAACGTCTCTTCCCAAGACTAAACAATTGTAACTCCTTTAATCGCTCCTCATAGCTAAGATGTTCCATGCCCCATATTAGTTTAGTCGCGCATCTCTGCACCCTTTCCAGCAACACAGTGTCCCTTTTATGGACTAGTGACCAAAACAGAACAGCATATTCCAGGCGAGGCCGTACCAATGCTTTATAAAGGGGGAGTATTATGTCCCTGTCCCTCGAGTCCATGTCTCTTTTGATACATGACAATATCCTGCTGGCCTTGGAAGCAGCAGCCTGACATTGCATGCTATTCTGTAGTCTATGATCTACAAGTACACCCAGATCCTTCTCTACCAGTGACTCTGCCAGTTTAATCCCCCCTAAGACATACGACGCATGCAGGTTATTAGTACCCAGATGCATAACTTTACAATTATCCACATTGAACCTCATTTGCCAAGTGGATGCCCAGACACTTAGTCTATCCAAGTCATCTTGTAACCTATACATATCCTCTATAGACTGTACCGTGCTACAAAGCTTGGCGTCATCTGCAAAGATAGAAACAGAGCTGTTAATGCCATCCTCTATATCATTGATAAATTAAACAACAGCGGGCCCAGTACAGAACCTTGGGCTACACCACTAATAACCGGGGACCAATCAGAGTATGAATCATTGACCACCACTCTCTGGGTACGATCCATGAGCCAGTGTTCAATCCAGTTACAAACTAAAATTTCCAAACCCAAAGACCTTAACTTACCTGTCAGACATCTATGAGAGACAGTATCAAATGCTTTAGCAAAATCCAGAAACACTATATCCACAGCCATTCCTCTGTCAAGGCTTCTACTCACCTCTTCATAAAAGCAAATTAGATTGGTTTGACAACTTCTATCCTTAGTAAACCCATGCTATATGTAACTCTAGCCTTAGTCTGATGGAGGAGTCTGTATTTAAGTCTGAGAAATGCCAGGAGAACATTGCATGCCTGACTGTAGTTTCCCAACTGTAAAGGGATAATACTACGAGTTGGTCAAGGACCTTTCGTTCCAGTGGAAGGTAATCTTAAAGGGGTATTCCAGTGAATTATTTTTTTCCATATCAACTGGCTACAGAAAGTTAAACAGATATGTATATTAAATCAAAAAGAAATTGGGATATGTGCAGCTCACAATATAAATTAGTCTAGGCTAAATGGAAAGTATTTACACCAAAAAAATACCAGTATAAAATAATATATAAGGATAAAAAGGGGGGTACGAAATGCCTCTAGACTAATACCATAAAATGGTACATGATGATGAAATTACAGAAAAATAAAGTCGGACTGTGCTTCACTTTAAATGATGTACAAATTTAATATAAAATATTACAAATGAGACATAAAATAAATAATGCAAATCTAATACATAAATGCCTCCTACCACAGGGCCCTTGTGGGGAGGTATGGTATTGAAATACAAAAAATATATTAAAAAAATGTTTAAAAAATGGCATTTAAATTGTATTCTACCGCTAATGAGGGTGCGTGTGTGCGTGTGTATACCCCGATATACCCCCAGGAAAGGCAGGGGGAGAGAGGCCGTTGCTGCCTGCTTCTCTCCCCCTGCCTTTCCTGGGGTCTAGAGCGCTGCCGTCGGCCCTTTTCACCCCCTGGTTATCGGCGCCGCTGCCCGTCCTGTCCCCCTGACTATCGGTGCCGGCGCCGATAGCCAGGGGGAGAGAAGCGGCGCCGACAGCCAGGGGGAGAGAAGGGGCAGGTGCACCCATTGCCGGCGCCGCTGACCCATTACCTGAGTCGGGTCCGCGCTGCTCCAGGCCTCCGTCGTGCGTCCCCAGCGTCGTTGCTATGCACGGCGCGGCGCTCTGACGTCATGCGCCGCGCCGTTCAGCGCATAGCAATGAGGCCGGGGATGCACGACGGAGGCCTGGAGCAGCGCGGACCCGACTCAGGTAATTATGCCACCGGGGATGGGGGGGAGGCAACGGGGCAGCGGCGCCGGCAATGGGTGCCGCTGCCCCTTCTCTCCCCCTGGCTGTCGGCGCCACTTCTCTCTCCCTGGCTATTGGCGCCGGCACCGATAGTCAGGGGGACAGAACGGGCAGCGGCGCCGATAACCAGAGGGTGAAAAGGGCCGACAGCAGCGCTCTAGACCCCAGGAAAGGCAGGGGGAGAGAAGCGGGCAGCGACGGCCTCTCTCCCCCTGCCTTTCCTGGGGGTGTATCGGCGTATAACACGCACACAGACTTTAGGCTAAAAATTTTAGCCTAAAAAGTGCGCCAACTCCTAAAGGTGGTTTTTGGCTGGACGTCCGAGAGATAGGTGTTGTAGAGGCGGTGTCCAGCGCTAGTATGCGCTTACGGTGAGGGGCCCGGATGCCACAGGCCAAAGAGAAATCACCGGTCACGGAATAATTCCGGAGATGGATGCAGGCTCGAAGACAGATGTCGTGGAGGCTGTGTCCAGTGCTGGCATGCGCTTGCGGGGACGGGCCCGGTTGCCGCAGGCCGAGGAGAAGTCACGGAGTGTCTCCGGGGATGGAGGTACACTCGGAGATAGATGGATCTTACTCCGGAAACAAAGGAAGGAAGGCCTCGTGGAGGATCTCTCGGCGTCTGGTGGAATGGCGGATGGAATGCAGCCAGGTGTGGAAACAGCAGATGATAAAGTTGTATCGGAGGTAAGTGATAGCGGTTTGTGGATTGCGGTAAATATTTCTTTCTCTAGACGCGTTTCAGGGTACTTTATATATGACCCTTTCCTCAGTAGAGATATCTTTAACAGTGAAGCTCAAAGTCCTTTTATACATGTTACCTGTCTAATTGTAACAGGTGTGTTTCTGTTTAGATCTTCCGCAAATAGCGGAATGGAACGGGAAACAGAGTTGTTCCATCTTGATAGAACAATGTTCACATATAGAATCAGTATATGTGCGTTCTTATTTAAGTATAGTATTATATATATTATAAACATTGAAATGGTAAATATAACACACAGTAAGATGATTAGGATGTACAGATAGAGTAAAAAGAGAATAGTACAAAAGTAATAATGAGATATAGAAATAATAAAAATAAATAAAAATATTAATAAAAGTAAAGAAAAATAAATTAAAATAAAATTAAAATTAAAAAGTAAAAAATAAAAAATAGAAATAAAGTAAAAGAAATATAAAAAAAATTAAAAAAATAGATATAAAAATGAAATTAAGTGAATAAAATAAAATAATACAAATATAGATATACATGATAAAATACAGTCACTGAAAGCAATTAATACACAGAAAGGTTAAAGGATGGCTGTCACGCAAAGCAAAGATAGAGTGGGTCCAGCTCCTCCATGGGGGCCCCTAAGGAGAAAAGGGGGCCTCCATGGGGAGGGCGGGACACACTCTACAAAAATCCAAAAAGTTCAAAATTCGAGTTTAGGCCATTCGGCTCTAAAGAATTGAATTCATAAATCTTCTGACTTTCGGCCTTAGACATTTTAACAATGAAACTGCCTCCTCTCCAATCTTTCTTGATAGTTTGTAAGCCTGTGTAGAAGAAAGTAGTAGTTTCTTTATTGTGAAATTTTGCAAAATGAGCTGATAAAGGGTGTTTTAAGTTTCCATTTTTTATGTTTGTTAAGTGTTCAGCAATTCTGGTCTTTAATGGTCTTTTTGTTCTCCCAATGTATTGTTTCATACATCCACACTGTATCAAATATAGTACTCCACTTGTGTGGCACGAAATGTGTTCTTTAATAATCCATTTAAAGTCAGTGGTGCATGATGAAATTTGTATCGTTTTTTTAGGGCCCTTCACCTTCACACAATTAGGGAATATTCCACATCTAAAAAAAACTTTTGTGTTTAGCCACGTCTCAGACATATTATGAGTTTTTATGGGTGGTTTTATACTTGGTGCAATCGTTAACCCCAAATTGGGGGCGTTTTTATATACAATAGGGGCTCGGTCTGGCAGCAATCCTCCTATGTCTTTATCTTGTTTAACCATATACCAGTGCTTATTGATGATTTGTTCAATTTTTTTTAGTATTCATAATTATAAGGTAGAATTAATTTAATTGAATGTTCTGTGGATATAGTGTCATTATCTTTTGGTGTGAAAAATGTGGTCCTATCTAGGAGTTTAACATGATTAAGGGACTGGGTTAAAAGTGTGCCTGGATAATTTTTATCTTTGAAAAGAGAGATCATATCTTCTGCTTCTTCCAGAAAAGTGTTGTTGGATGTACAGTTACGTTTTAAACGACGAAACTGTCCTTTAGGACAGTAAGCCAACTAGATAGATGGCAACTTGTATAATCGATATAACTGTTTTTCGTAGTAGGTTTTTTATAGGTATTGCAATTTAGTCTAGTTTTATCCGGACTCACTTTAATCTCCAAGTCAAGAAAAGTGAGATTGTGTGCTAATGTGTGAAGTAAAATTGAGAAAGTGACTATTAGTGTTTAAATTGTCAATAAATGATTCTAAATCTGTGATAGACCCATCCCAAATTAAAACAATATCATCGATATAACGCCTCCATGGAGGAGCTGGACCCACTCTATCTTTGCTCTGCGTGACAAGCCATCCTTTAACCTTTCTGTGTATTAATTGCTTTCAGTGACTGTATATCTATATTTGTATTATTTTATTTATTCACTTATTTTCATTTTTATATCTATATTATATTTTTTTATTTTTTATATATTTCTTTTACTTTATTTCTATTTTGTATTTTTTACTTTTTAATTTTAATTTTATTTTCATTTATTTTTCTTTACTTTTATTAATATTTTTATTTTTATTATTATTTCTATATCTCATTATTTTTGTACTATTCTCTTTTTACTCTATCTGTACATCCTAATCATCTTACTGTGTGTTATATTTACCATTTCAATGTTTATAATATATATAATACTATACTTAAATAAGAACGCACATATACTGATTCTAAATGTGAACATTGTTCTATCAAGATGAAACAACTCTATGTTTCCCGTTCCATTCCGCTATTTGCGGAAGATCTAAACAGAAACACACCTGTTACAATTAGACAGGTAACATGTATAAAAGGACTTTGAGCTTCACTGTTAAAGATATCTCTACTGAGGAAAGGGTCATATATAAAGTACCCTGAAACGCGTCTAGAGAAAGAAATATTTACCGCATGACCACCGCAATCCACAAACCGCTATCACTTACCTCCGATACAACTTTATCATCTGCTGTTTCCACACCTGGCTGCATTCCATCTGCCATTCCACCAGACGCCGAGAGATCCTCCACGAGGCCTTCCTTCCTTTGTTTCCGGAGTAAGATCCATCTATCTCCGAGTGTACCTCCATCCCCGGAGACACTCCGTGACTTCTCCTCCGTGCCAGCACTGGACACAGCCTCCACGACATCTGTCTTCGAGCCTGCATCCATCTCCGGAATTATTCCGTGACCGGTGATTTCTCTTTGGCCTGTGGCATCCGGGCCCGTCACCGTAAGCGCATACTAGCGCTGGACACCGCCTCTACAACACCTATATCTCGGACGTCCAGCCAAAAACCACCTTTAGAAGTTGGTAATTATATCATTTTGCAAACTGTTCTAAACCACATGAGAACGGAGTGTACCTTATAAAAGTATATTATGTCGGTTTGCACAATATTGGGATAGCGGTAGAATACAATTTACATGCCATTTTTTAAACATTTTTTTTATATATTTTTTGTATTTCAATACCATACCTCCCCACAAGGGCCCTGTGGTAGGAGGCATTTATGTATTAGATTTGCATTATTTATTTTATGTCTCATTTGTAATATTTTATATTAAATTTGTACATCATTTAAAGTGAAGCACAGTCCGACTTTATTTTTCTGTAATTTCATCATCATGTACCATTTTATGGTATTAGTCTAGAGGCATTTGGTACCCCCTTTTTTATCCAGATATGTATATTACTTATAATTAAAAAAAAAATTCATCCTACCACAGTGCTCTCTGCTGACACCTGTCTGTCTCAGGAACTGTCCAGAGTAGGAGCAAATCTCCATAGAAAACCTATCCTGCTCTGGACAGTTCCTGAGACAGAGAGGTGTCAGCAGTGAGCACTGATGTCAGACAGGAAAGAACGACTCAACTTCAGCAGCTGATAAGTACTGGTAGGATTAAGATTTTTAATAGAAGTAATTTACAAAATCTGTTTAACTTTCTGGAGCCAGTTGATATAAAAAATATTTGTTTTCACCGGAATAACCCTTTAATGCTTTAGCATACAAAGACCTTTTGCACAGTTGTATGCTTCCAGCTTTTTGAATGGTTAAGTTCAGCCCTTTTCCATTCCAGGATGATTGTGCCCCAGTGTACAAAAAGAAAGGTCCACAACTGCATGGTTTGAGAAGATTGGTGTGGAAGAACAGGAATGTCCCATATAATGTCCTGACCTCAACCCCATTCAACGCTTTTGGGAGATTGCAAGCCAGGCCCTGTCATCCAACATCTTTCTGCTCACAAGCCATGGAGCACCAAGCTCTTATCGATGCCACATTCCTTACCTATAATTCATACTAATTTCCTGTTTCTTCCATGCTGTATAATCAGATTGCCCTGAGAAAACCTGCCCCAAAAGTATCTTGCAACCACTGCACTCCATTAATATAATATGCCCATAAACATCTCCTCCAGATGCATCCTTCTAATAGTAATCACATTACTAATCTTTATCATACCTGAGAAACATTAAGGATCTGCAAAGGAAAGTTCTCCATGTTAGTGATGTTGCGGTCCTCACAGTTAACTTTCAGAGGCTTACTGCTATCTGTGGTGTTTGAGTCATCTGTCTTGGCTTGATCTGAACCTGCAGTACCAGCATCCATATTCTGGATTTTTTTTCGCACTTGATTGCCGGAATTACTATGCGTGCTGTCACTGGAGATACAATCGGCACTACCAGTTGCACTGTCACATGCTGGATCCCCTCCAACTCTGTTCTTCATGTCCTGTAGCATGGAGAGCAGCACAGATGGGTCGGGCTGGATATCACAACTTTGCATGGCATCTGCAATCTCAGCAGTCTTGTACTGGACACTACTTGTAACTGGGGTAGGTATGGTGTTATGAAGAATTTCTGCCTGACCTTCTGGATAAACATCTGCATTTTCAATACCTATGGAATTGCATCAAAAACAAAAGGTCTGTAAATGAGGATATTCTGCTCAAAACACATTTATGGTTCAGTCATTTATTTTCGAAAAGTCATATAACTTAATGCAGGTCTCTAATACTTTAGTCTTTTTTTTTTTTTTTTTAAATGACACGCTTTTTAAATTTACTTCTTAAAAGGGGTACTCTACAAATCTGTTTAACTTTCTGTCACTAGTTGATAAAAAAAAAAAAAGTTTTCCAGTAAATTATTCCCGCTCCATCTCCAAAAAGAGACCCAGTGTAATTTAAATCTATAAAAAAAACAGTGTAATGTAAATCTATAAAAAAAACAGTAGGAAAGGAGGCAGAAAACATGATTTTTTTTAGCGCAGGTTTGCTGTTTTATTAAGGAGACACAGTTTCCTAAATTCTTAAGTAAACAGGTTTATTTCTTGCCCGGAAGGCAGGGCCGGATTAATTTAGGGGCGGATGGAGCTGCCGCTCCAGGCCCCTACATGAAAATAGGCCCAGCGTCCTGCACAGGCGGCCCGGTGCCCACGATAAATATGATAACAGAAAAAGAGAGCCGGCCCTGCACTGTCCCAGGCCGGCCCTGCTTCTTACTTACGGCACTGGGTCACTGCAGGCCGCTGCAGCACTTTTTTCTTTTTCTTTTTTAAATAGTTAGCCTCCGGCCCTTTAAGATGAGTGAAGGGGCCGTGGCCGCAATGCATCGCTGGGAAGAGAGCAGAGGGACGCTCCTCCCCCCACACTGTGCAGGCTGCAGCCCTATTGGAGCAGGCAGGTGCTTTGCTTCCTGCTCCATTGCTGACTACAGCACCCGCCCGCGCCGAAGGGGAACAGGAAGACTTCCCCTGCCCACCGCTGTGGCCCCCCATACAAAAGGTAATTTTCTGGGAGGAAAAGGTTGAGGGGAAAATTGCTGTTTGGGAGGTCAGTGGGAGTTAAATGGGCAATTTCTTAATGTTTCCTGACCAGGGTGCCTCCAGCAGTTTTAAAACTACAACTCCCAGCATGCCTTTGGCTGTCCAGACATGCTGGGAGTTGTAGTTTTGCAACACTTTATCTATCTAATCTCATATCTAGCTATCTTATATCTATCTATCTCATATCTATCTATCTATCTATCTCATATCTATCTATCTATCTCATATCTATCTCATATCTATCTGTCTCATATCTATCTATCCATCTATCTATCTATCTCATATCTATCCATCTATCTATCTATCTCATATCTATCCATCTATCTATCTATCTCATATCTATCCATCTGTCTCATATCCATCTGTCTCATATCCATCTGTCTCATATCTATCTGTCTCATATCTATCTGTCTCATATCTATCTGTCTCATATCTATCTGTCTCATATCTATCTGTCTCATATCTATCTGTCTCATATCTATCTGTCTCATATCTATCTGTCTCATATCTATCTGTCTCATATCTATCTGTCTCATATCTATCTGTCTCATATCTATCTGTCTCATATCTATCTATCTATCTCATATCTATCACATATCTATCTATCTCATATCTATCTGTCTCATATCTATCTGTCTCATATCTATCTGTCTCATATCTATCTATCTATCTCATGTCTATATATCTCATATCTATCTATCTCATATATCTGTCTCATATATATCTGTCTCATATATATCTGTCTCATATCTATCTGTCTCATATCTAACAGTTAGATATGAGACAGTTAGATATGAGACAGTTAGATATGAGACAGATATATATGAGACAGTCTCATATCTATCTCATATCTATCTATCTCTCTCATATCTATCTATCTATCTCATATCTATCTATCTATCTCATATCTATCTATCTCATATCTATCTATCACATATCTATCTATCACATATCTATCTATCACATATCTATCTATCACATATCTATCTATCACATATCTATCTATCACATATCTATCACATATCTATCACATATCTATCTCATATATATCTGTCTCATATCTATCTATCCATCTCATATCTATATCTATCTATCTCATATCTATATCTATATCTATCTCATATCTATCTATCTCATATCTATCTCCTATCTATTTATCTACATCATATCTATCTATCTCATATCTATCTATCTATCTCTCATATCTATCACATATCTATCTATCTCATATCTATCCATCTATCTATCTCATATCTATCTGTCTCATATCTATCTATCTCATATCTATCTATCTATCTATCTCATATCTATCTATCTATCTATCACATATCTATCTATCTATCTATCACATATCTATCTATCACATATCTATCTATCACATATCTATCTATCACATATCTATCTATCTCTCATATGTATCTATCTATCTCATATCTATCTATCATCTATCTATCTATCCATCTCATATCTATCTTATTTCTATCTTATATCTCAGTGTTTCCTGACCATGGTGCCTCCAGCTGTTGCAAAACTATACCTCCCAGCATGCCTTTGGCTGTCCAGACATGCTGGGAGTTGTAGTTTTGCAACACTTTATCTATCTCATATCTAGCTATCTATCTCATATCTAGCTATCTATCTCATATCTAGCTATCTATCTCTCTATCTCCTATCTCTCTATCTCCTATCTCTCTGTCTCCTATCTATCTGTCTCATATCTATCTGTCTCATATCTATCTGTCTCATATCTACCTATCTATCTCATATCTATCTATCTCATGTCTATATATCTCATATCTATCTCTCATATCTATCTCATATCTGTCTCATAGCTAACTGTCTCATATCTATCTATCTCATATCTATCTCATCTATCTATCTATCTATCTCATATCTATCTATATATCTATCTATCTCATATCTATCTATCAATCTCATATCTATCTCTATCTATCTCTCTATCTCTCATATGTATCTATCTCATATCTATCTATCTATCTATCTCATATCTATCTTATTTCTATCTTATATCTCAGTGTTTCCTGACCATGGTGCCTCCAGCTGTTGCAAAACTATACCTCCCAGCATGCCTTTGGCTGTCCAGACATGCTGGGAGTTGTAGTTTTGCAACACTTTATCTAATCTCATATCTAGCTATCTCATATCTATCTATCTCCTATCTGTCTATCTCATATCTATCTATCTATCTCCTGTCTATCTCATATCTATCTATCTACCTATCTAATATCTATCTACCTATCTAATATCTATCTACCTATCTAATATCTATCTACCTATCTCATATCTATCTATCTATCTCTCATATCTGTATCTCATATCTGTCTATCTCATATCTATCTATCTCATATCTATCTATCTCATATCTATCTATCTGTCTAACTCATTTCTATCTCATATCTATCTATCTATCTCATATCTATCTTATTTCTATTTTATATCTCAGTGTTTCCTGACCATGGTGCCTCCAGCTGTTGCAAAACTATAACTCCCAGCATGCGTTTGGCTGTCCAGGCATGCTGAAAGTTATAGTTTAGCAACAGCTGGAGGCACCCAGGTTAGGAAACACTGATCTATTTATGTATCTAATATCTATATTATATCTCAGTGTTTCCAATATACCAGTGTACCCAATATACCAGTGTACCCAGTGCTCCAGTGTATCCAATAAACCAGTGTACCCAGTGATCCAGTGTACCCAATATACCAGTGTACCCAATATACCAGTGTACCCAATATACCAGTGTACCCAATATACCAGTGTACCCAGTGTACCCAATATACCAGTGTACCCAATATACCAGTGTACCCAGTGATCCAGTGCACCCAATATACCAGTGTACCCAGTGATCCAGTGTACCCAATATACCAGTGTACCCAATATACCAGTGTACCCAATATACCAGTGTACCCTATATACCAGTGTACCCTATATACCAGTGTACCCAGTGATCCAGTATACCCAGTATACCAGTGCACCCAATATACCAGTGTACCCAGTGATACAGTATACCAGTGTACCCAGTGATCCAGTGTACCCAATATACCAGTGTACCCAATATACCAGTGTACCCTATATACCAGTGTACCCTATATACCAGTGTACCCTATATACCAGTGTACCCAATATACCAGTGTACCCAATATACCAGTGTACCCAGTGATCCAGTATACCCAATATACCAGTGTACCCAGTGATACAGTGTACCCAGTATAACAGTGTACCCAATATACCAGTGTACCCAGTGATCCAGTGTACCCAATATACCAGTGTACCCAGTGATCCAGTATACCCAATATACCAGTGTACCCAGTGATACAGTGTACCCAGTATAACAGTGTACCCAATATACCAGTGTACCCAGTGATCCAGTGTACCCAATATACCAGTGTACCCAGTGATACAGTGTACCCAGTATACCAGTGTACTCAATATACCAGTGTACCCAGTGATCCAGTGTACCCAATATACCAGTGATCCAGTGTACCCAATATACCAGTGATCCAGTGTACCCAATATACCAGTGTACCCAGTGATCCCAATATACCAGTGTACCCAGTGATACAGTGTACCCAATATACCAGTGTACCCAGTGATCCAGTGTACCCAATATACCAGTGTACCCAGTGATCCAGTGTACCCAATATACCAGTGTACCCATTGATCTAGTTTACCCAATATACCAGTGTACCCAGTGATCCAGTGTACTCAATATACCAGTGTACCCAGTGATAGTGTACCCAATATACCAGTGTACCCAATATACCAGTGTACCCAGTGATACATAGTTACATAGTTAGTACGGTCGAAAAAAGACATATGTCCATCAAGTTCAACCAGGGAATTAAGGGGTAGGGGTGTGGCGCGATATTGGGGAAGGGATGAGATTTTATATTTCTTCATAAGCATTAATGTTATTTTGTTCCAGGAATGTATCTAATCCTGTTTTAAAGCTGTTAATTGTTCCTGCTGTGACCAGTTCCTGAGGTAGACCGTTCCATAAATTCACAGTCCTCACGGTAAAGAAGGCGTGTCGCCCCTTGAGACTAAACTTTCTTCTCCAGACGGAGGGAGTGCCCCCTCGTCCTTTGGGGGGGTTTAACCTGGAACAGTTTTTCTCCATATTTTTTGTATGGCCATTTATATACTTATATACGTTTATCATATCCCCCCTTAAACGTCTCTTCTCAAGACTAAACAATTGTAACTCCTTTAATCGCTCCTCATAGTTAAGATGCCCCATATTAGTTTAGTCGCGCGTCTCTGCACCCTTTCCAACTCCGCAGTGTCCCTTTTATGGACAGGTGCCCAAAACTGAACAGCATATTCCAGGTGAGGCCGTACCAATGCTTTATAAAGGGGGAGTATTATGTCCCTGTCCCTTGAGTCCATGCCTCTTTTTATACATGACAATATCCTGCCGGCTTTGGAAGCAGCAGCCTGACATTGCTTGCTATTCTGTAGTCTGTGATCTACAAGTACACCCAGATCCTTCTCTACCAGTGACTCTGCCAGTTTAATCCCCCCTAAGACATACGATGCATGCAGGTTATTAGTACCCAGATGCATAACTTTACATTTATCCACATTGAACCTCATTTGCCAAGTGGATGCCCAGACACTTAGTCTATCCAAGTCATCCTGTAACTTATGCACATCCTCTATAGACTGTACCGTGCTACAAAGCTTGGTGTCATCTGCAAAGATAGAAACAGAGCTGTTAATACCATCCTCTATATCATTGATAAATAAATTAAACAACAGCGGGCCCAGTACTGAACCTTGGGGTACACCACTAATTACCGGGGACCAATCAGAGTACGAATCATTGACCACCACTCTCTGGGTACGATCCATGAGCCAGTGTTCAATCCAGTTACAAACTAAAGTTTCCAAGCCCAAGGACCTTAGCTTACCTGTCAGACGTCTGTGAGGGACAGTATCAAACGCTTTGGCAAAATCCAGAAACACTATATCCACAGCCATTCCTCTATCAAGGCTTCTACTCACCTCTTCATAAAAGCAAATTAGATTGGTTTGACAACTTCTATCCTTAGTAAACCCATGCTGGCTATCACTTATAATACAATTATCCCCTATGTATTCCTGTATGTAATCCCTTATAAGTCCTTCAAACACCTCATTTGCCAAGTGGATGCCCAGACACTTAGTCTATCCAAGTCATCTTGTAACTTATGCACATCCTCTATAGACTGTACTGTGCTACAAAGCTTGGTGTCATCTGCAAAGATAGAAACAGAGCTGTTAATACCATCCTCTATATCATTGATAAATAAATTAAACAACAGCGGTCCCAGTACTGAACCTTGGGGTACACCACTAATAACCGGGGACCAGAGTACGAATCATTGACCACCACTCTCTGGGTACGATCCATGAGACAGTGTTCAATCCAGTTACAAACTAAAATTTCCAAACCCAAAGACCTTAACTTACCTGTCAGACGTCTATGAGGGACAGTATCAAACGCTTTAGCAAAATCCAGAAACACTATATCCACAGCCATTCCTCTGTCAAGGCTTCTACTCACCTCTTCATAAAAGCAAATTAGATTGGTTTGACAACTTCTATCCTTAGTAAACCCATGCTGGCTATCACTTATAATACAATTATCCCCTATGTATTCCTGTATGTAATCCCTTATAAGTCCTTCAAACAATTTACCCACAATGCATGTTAAACTTACCGGTCTATAGTTTCCTGGGGAAGACCTAGAGCCCTTTTTGAAGATTGGCACCACATTCGCCTTGCGCCAGTCCCTTGGCACAATATCAGACACCAGAGAATCTCTAAATATCATGAACAGGGGTACAGATATTACTGAACTTACCTCTCTAAGAACTCTTGGGTGTAGTCCATCCGGTCCTGGGCATTTGCTTACATTTATATCACTTAACTTACCTTGTACCATCTCTACATTAAGCCAGTTCAGTACATTACATGATGTGTTACCAGCACTGACCTGGCCAATGTCAGCTCCTTCTTCCATAGTGTATACAGAACTAAAGAAAGCATTCAGTAGCTCCGCCTTCTCTTGATCGCCTGTGACAACCTCCCCATTATCATTATTAAGGGGTCCTACATGCTCTGTCCTAGGTTTTTTTGCATTTATATATCTAAAAAAATATTTAGGATTAGTTTTGCTTTCTTTGGCCACCTGTCTCTCATTTTGAATTTTTGCTGTTTTTATTACATTTTTACAGATTTTAGTAAGCTCCTTGTACTGTTTAAATGTTATAGCTGACCCATCAGATTTGTATTTTTTGAAGGCTATTTTTTTTGTTGTTTATTGCTCTTTTAACATCATGTGTCAGCCATGTAGGATTTAGTTTTAATCGTTTATATTTGTTCCCCTTTGGTATATATTTAGCTGTATAGTTATTTAGAGTTGATTTAAAGATGTCTCATTTACCTTCTGTATCAGTATTTGACAACACCTCCCCCCAGTCTATGTCCTGTAGTGCAGCCCTCAGCCCAGGGAAATTTGCCTTTTTAAAGTTATATGTTTTTGCCTTCCCCGCCTGTCTTTGTTTTCTACATTTTAAGTCAAAAGTAACTATATTGTGGTCGCTATTACCAAGGTTTTCCCGCACAGTTACATTACCAACCAGCTCTGCGTTGTTGGAAATGATCAGATCCAACAAGGCATCACTTCTTGTTGGGTCCTCCACAAACTGGCCCATAAAATTATCCTGCAATAAATTTAGGAATTGTCGCCCCTTTGTAGTTTTAGCCAACCCCGGACCCCAATCTATATCTGGATAGTTAAAATCTCCCATTATTACCACTGTACCTGCCCGGGCGGCCCTCTCTATTTGTTTATGAAGCCGAACTTCTATGTCTTCAGTGATATTAGGGGGTCTGTAGATTACACCAAATACTATTTTTTCAGTATTTCCCTCCTTTTGTAATTCTACCCACAATGATTCCACATCCTCAGAATCATCACACACTATGGCATCGTTCACACTGACTTTCATACCACTTCTTACATACAGACAGACTCCACCACCTTTTCTGTTCATTCTATCCTTGCAAAACAATTTAAACCCCTGCAGATTGACAGCCCAGTCATGCGAGGAGTCCAGCCATGTCTCAGTGACCCCAACTATATCAATATGTTCCTCCAGTATCAAGGCCTCAAGCTCCCCCATTTTATTTGCTAGGCTTCTGGCATTTGTGAACATACACTTTACATTTCCATCCTTTATGTTATTGGGGTTAATGGGATTCAAGGGTGTAAGTTTTATTTTCCTATGAAGCTTATTTCTATTAACTATTCTAACCCCTCCCTCCGCTCCACCCCCAGGTACATTTATAATTCCCACCTCTCTATCTACACTATCTTTCCCCTCTTTGCTGTAGGTTCCCTCCCCCCAAGTCCCTAGTTTAAACACTCCTCCACCCTTCTAGCCATCTTCTCCCCAAGCAAAGCTGCACCCTCCCCATTGAGGTGCAGCCCGTCCCTATGGTAGAGCCGGTAACCGACAGCGAAGTCAGCCCAGTTCTCCATGAACCCAAACCCTTCCTTCCTACACCAGCTTCTGAGCCACTTGTTTACCTCCCTGATCTCCCGCTGCCTCTCTGGTGCGGCTCGTGGTACTGGTAGTATTTCAGAAAAGACTACCTTGGAGGTCCTTGCCTTAAGCTTGCGGCCTAAGTCCCTGAAATCATTTTTAAGGACACTCCACCTACCTCTTACTTTGTCATTGGTGCCAATATGTACCATGACTGCTGGGTCCTCTCCAGCCCCGCCCAACAACCTGTCAACCCGATCCGCGATGTGCCGAACTCGTGCGCCAGGCAGACAACACACTGTTCGGCGATCCCGGTCTTTGTGACAGATTGCCCTGTCTGTCCCCCTAATAATTGAGTCCCCCACCACTAGTACCTGTCTGGCCTGCCCTGTACTCCTCCCTCCCTCCTTACTGGAGCAGACACCCCCCTGGCGGTCAGAGGCGGTATCCTGCTGCAGTTCTGCTAGCTCTGTAATGGCATCCCCCTCATCTGCCAAGCGGGCAAACTTGTTGGGGTGTGCCAGTTCAGGACTAGCCTCCCTGACACTTTTTCCCCTACCCCTCTTTCTAACTGTAACCCAGCTAACTGCCTGACTGTCCTGCAACTCCGTCCCACTGTCCTCCCCCACCTCTATTCCCGAGAGTGCCTGCTCAGTGAGCAGGAGACTCCTCTCCATGTTGTTAATGCTTCTCATTGTTGCCAGTCGCCCCTCTAGATGCAGGATCTGGGCTTCCAAACGGACAACTAGCACACATCTCGCACAACAATATGCACCCTCAAACTGTTGTTCAAGGATTGCATACATTGAACAGGATGTACATTGGACTGCATTTTCCAACATGGAGGCCATCTAGTTATGGGGATTTCACAAATGTATAGGAAAAAACAGACAGTCAAAATTACACTTAAAATTTTTTGTAGACCTTGTGGGTTCAAAAATTAAAACTCACAGCGATCTCAACCTCCTGCTTTCAAACTCCAGTTTTTGAAACTCCTCTTTCACGCCCCCTCTTACACAACAACACTCAGAAGAGCAAGCTCTCAATAAGAGTCCCAAGCTAAGATTTATACACCTGTGCCCAATCTACTCCTCCTCCCCCTAGAGGTGGAACAGAGAAAAAAAAAAAAAAATGAAAAAGGGTGTTTAAACTCTAACAGTTATCCCACTATGTGCAAAAGAGAAAAACTTACCCAAAATATGAATGTGGGCTATAGGCAGTCGCACCCACTCCACAGATTCACTCGGCACAACAGATAATCACAGTTTTTGAAACTCCTCTTTCACGCCCCCTCTTACACAGCAACACTCAGAAAGAGCAAGCTGATACAGTGTACCCAATATACCAGTGCACCCAATATACCAGTGTACCCAGTGATCCAGTGTACCCAGTATACCAGTGTACCCCATATACCAGTGTACCGAGTGATACAGTGAACTCTCCCCAGGGCATCGCCTGCTCCTCTGCCCCACATAGTGGATAGTCCTGATGGGTAGGGGCATATACTGTCACTAGGGTCCGGGTATATACCGTCACTGGGGTCCGTGTATATACCGTCACTGGGATCCGGGCATATACTGTCACTGGGATCCGGGTATATACTGTCACTGGGGTCCGGGTATATACTGTCACTGGGATCCGGGTATATACTGTCACTGGGATCCGGGTATATACCGTCACTGGGATCCGGGCATATACCGTCACTAGTGTCCGGGTATATACCGTCACTGGGATCCGGGCATATACCGTCACTGGGGTCCGGGTATATACTATCACTGGGATCCGGGTATATACCGTCACTGGGGTCTGGGTATAAACTGTCACTGGGATCCGGGTATATACTGTCACTGGGGTCCGGGTATATACTGTCACTGGCATCCGGGCATATACCGTCACTGGGGTCCGGGTATATACCGTCACTGGGGTCCGGGTATATACCGTCACTCGGGTCCGGGTATATACCGTCACTGGGGTCCCGGTATATACCGTCACTGGGGTCCCGGTATATATCGTCACTGGGGTCCCGGTATATACCGTCACTGGGGTCCCGGTATATACCGTCACTGGGGTCCCGGTATATACCGTCACTGGGGTCCCGGTATATACCGTCACTGGGGTCCCGGTATATACCGCCACTGGGGTCCCGGTATATACCGTCACTGGTATTATTGTGTGATGTGGAATCACTGTGGGTAGAATTACAAAAGGAGGGAAATACTGAAAAAATAATATTTGGGGTAATCTACAGACCCCCTAATATCACTGAAGAGATAGAAGTTCAGCTTCATAAACAAATAGAGAGGGCCGCCCGGGCAGGTACAGTGGTAATAATGGGAGATTTTAACTATCCAGATATAGATTGGGGTCCGGGGTTGGCTAAAACTACAAAGGGGCGACAATTCCTAAATTTATTGCAGGATAATTTTATGGGCCAGTTTGTGGAGGACCCAACAAGAAGTGATGCCTTGTTGGATCTGATCATTTCCAACAACGCAGAGCTGGTTGGGAATGTAACTGTGCGGGAAAACCTTGGGAATAGCGACCACAATATAGTTACTTTTGACTTAAAATGTAGAAAACAAAGACAGGCGGGGAAGGCAAAAACATATAACTTTAAAAAGGCAAATTTCCCTGTGCTGAGATCTGCACTACAGGACATAGACTGGGGGGAGGTGTTCTCAAATACTGATACAGAAGGTAAATGGGACATCTTTAAATCAACTCTAAATAACTATACAGCTAAATATATACCAAAGGGGAACAAATATAAACGATTAAAACTAAATCCTACATGGCTGACACATGATGTTAAAAGAGCAATAAACAACAAAAAAATAGCCTTCAAAAAATACAAATCTGATGGGTCAGCTATAACATTTAAACAGTACAAGGAGCTTAATAGAATCTGTAAAAATGTAATAAAAACAGCAAAAATTCAAAATGAGAGACAGGTGGCCAAAGAAAGCAAAACTAATCCTAAATATTTTTTTAGACATATAAATGCAAAAAAACCAAGGACAGAGCATGTAGGACCCCTTAATAATGATAATGGGGAGGTTGTCACAGGCGATCAAGAGAAGGCGGAGCTACTGAATGGGTTCTTTAGTTCTGTATACACTATGGAAGAAGGAGCTGACATTGGCCAGGTCAGTGCTGGTAACACATCATGTAATGTACTGAACTGGCTTAATGTAGAGATGGTACAAGGTAAGTTAAGTGATATAAATGTAAGCAAATCCCCAGGACCGGATGGACTACACCCAAGAGTTCTTAGAGAGGTAAGTTCAGTAATATCTGTACCCCTGTTCATGATATTTAGAGATTCTCTGGTGTCTGGTATTGTGCCAAGGGACTGGCGCAAGGTGAATGTGGTGCCAATCTTCAAAAAGGGCTCTAGGTCTTCCCCAGGAAACTATAGACCGGTAAGTTTAACGTGCATTGTGGGTAAATTGTTTGAAGGACTTATAAGGGATTACATACAGGAATACATAGGGGATAATTGTATTATAAGTGATAGCCAGCATGGGTTTACTAAGGATAGAAGTTGTCAAACCAATCTAATTTGCTTTTATGAAGAGGTGAGTAGAAGCCTTGACAGAGGAATGGCTGTGGATATAGTGTTTCTGGATTTTGCTAAAGCATTTGATACTGTCCCTCATAGACGTCTGACAGGTAAGTTAAGGTCTTTGGGTTTGGAAATTTTAGTTTGTAACTGGATTGAACACTGGCTCATGGATCGTACCCAGAGAGTGGTGGTCAATGATTCGTACTCTGATTGGTCCCCGGTTATTAGTGGTGTACCCCAAGGTTCTGTACTGGGCCCGCTGTTGTTTAATTTATTTATTAATGATATAGAGGATGGTATTAACAGCTCTGTTTCTATCTTTGCAGATGACACCAAGCTTTGTAGCACAGTACAGTCTATAGAGGATGTGCATAAGTTACAAGATGACTTGGATAGACTAAGTGTCTGGGCATCCACTTGGCAAATGAGGTTCAATGTGGATAAATGTAAAGTTATGCATCTGGGTACTAATAACCTGCATGCATCGTATGTCTTAGGGGGGATTAAACTGGCAGAGTCACTGGTAGAGAAGGATCTGGGTGTACTTGTAGATCACAGACTACAGAATAGCATGCAATGTCAGGCTGCTGCTTCCAAAGCCGGCAGGATATTGTCATGTATCAAAAGAGGCATGGACTCAAGGGACAGGGACATAATACTCCCCCTTTATAAATCATTGGTACGGCCTTACCTGGAATATGCTGTTCAGTTTTGGGCACCTGTCCATAAAAGGGACACTGCGGAGTTGGAAAGGGTGCAGAGACGCGCGACTAAACTAATATGGGGAATGGAACATCTTAGCTATGAGGAGCGATTAAAGGAGTTACAATTGTTTAGTCTTGAGAAGAGACGTTTAAGGGGGGATATGATAAACGTATATAAGTATATTAATGGCCCATACAAAAAATATGGAGAAAAACTGTTCCAGGTTAAACCCCCCCAAAGGACGAGGGGGCACTCCCTCCGTCTGGAGAAGAAAAAGTTTAGTCTCAAGGGGCGACACGCCTTCTTTACCATGAGAACTGTGAACTTATGGAACAGTCTACCTCAGGAACTGGTCACAGCAGGAACAATTAACAGCTTTAAAACAAGATTAGATACATTCATGGAACAAAATAACATTAATGCTTATGAAGAAATATAAAATCTCATCCCTTCCCCAATATCGCACCACACCCCTACCCCTTAATTCCCTGGTTGAACTTGATGGACATATGTCTTTTTTCGACCGTACTAACTATGTATATATTTCCTCCTTGTATACTGGTATTATTGTGTGATGTATATATTTCCTCCTTGTATACTGGTATTATTAAGTGATGTATATATTTCCTCCTTGTATACTGGTATTATTGTGTGATGGTATATATTTCCTCCTTGTATACTGGTATTATTGTGTGATGTATATATTTCCTCCTTGTATACTGGTATTATTGTGTGATGTATATATTTCCTCCTTGTATACTGGTATTATTGTGTGATGTATATATTTCCTCCTTGTATACTGGTATTCTTGGTCATGTAAAATTATCTCACCTATGTTAACTTGTTATATATTTTCTTTTGTGTATAGGTTGGGGCATTAGGAGGCATTTGGGTTGGATAGGGGCATGGCAGAGGTGTGGCCATGGGTGGAGCCTCACAGGGGGCCCTTGCTTTATTTGGTCCGAGGACCCTGAGTGTTGGCAGTCCGCCCCTGCCTGGGTGGTCACATGGCCTGGGTAACCTACTGACCAGCGGGACTCACGTCACGGTATCATAGGACTCTCCTCCCCCCTGTCAGAAAGAGGATGGTATGTGCTGCTTTCCTGCCTGGCCCACGCCCGTCAAAAAATGTTACTGTGTAACAGCGGCTGAGGTCCCACCAGCGGTCATTGTTCTCTGCCTCTGAAGTCCCCCAAAAAGGTACCACCACCAGTCATAAACTGACTTGATATTTAGGTATATAGAAAAGCTAGGTGACAATTTCTCACCTAGCTTTTCCATGCCTAGCTTTTCTATGCCTGCTTATAAAAGCTCAGTTATTATAGGCAGACATGCCATTCTAGAAAACTAGGTGAGAAATTGTCACCTAGCTTTTCTGTGTACCTGAATGGCATGTCTGCTTATCGTAGCTCAGCTATTATAGACAGATTTGACTAAAGTTTATAGGTAAATCTATAATAACTGAGCTATTATAAGCAGATATGCCATTCAGAAGCATGAAAAAGCTAGGCAAGAAATTTTCACCCAGCTTTTCTGTGCTCCTTAGTGCCATTTCTGCTTATCTTAGTTAAGCTAATATAGACAGATTTGCCTATAATTTATAGTAAGTTATCCTTATAGGCTATAAGCAGCAATGGCATTCAGGAGCACGGAAGTTCTCACCTAGCTTTTTTATGCTCCTGAATGGCATATCTGCTTATAATAGCAAAGCTATTATAGACAGATTGGCCTAGAAGTTATAGACAAGTGTGCTTGACTCCTTCCTGCGAAAAAAAGTAATAATAAAATTTAATTAACCCTTTCCCTAATAAAAGTTGAATCACCTCCCTTTTCTAATTTTTCAAATAAAAAAATGTTATCCAAAAAAAAAAAAAAAAAAAAAGTGGTATCGCAGCTTATAATGATGAGTGATCTGCATGGTCAATGGCCCAATTTGGGTATCGTTCTAATCGTATGGACCTACAGAATAAAGCTAAAGGGACAGACTTATCAAAACCTGTGTAGAGTAGAAGTGCAGTTGCCCATAGCAACCAATCAGATTGCTTTCATTTTTTAAAAAGCCTCTGAAAAATGAAAGCAATCTGATTGGTTGCTATGGGCAACTGCACCACTACTCTACACAGGTTTTGATCAATCTCCCCCAATGTGGGACTGTTTGCAAAAAGTGCTTTGTGTAGAAAGCCCCCAAAAATTGAATTTTTTTTTCAAGTTTGTCCCACAAATATTTGTTTGTTTGTCATTGCAAAGTATAATTGGTGACGCAAAAAAACAAGCCCTTATATGAGTCTGTAGGTAGAAAAATAAGAGTTATGTCTAGAGATGAGCGAATCAGAGCTGACGAACCCGAATTCATTACGATTTTCAGAAAATATACGATTCGCAACGAATGCGAATATCGCCGCTATTCTATTGCGCAAATCGCTTCATTGAACTCCATTTACTGCGGTGCAGGGCCCAGGGCATCTAAAATGGCAGATCCACATGTCAGTATATGGGGCAAGGAATTCTGGGAAGGCGGGAAGGGAGGTAGACATGATGACCCTGAATCACATGCAGCATGCAGCCTATCAGCAGCCAGTCACTCCTGTGATGTCACAGCCCTATATAATCAGCAGCCATATTGCGGCAGTCACTTCATTATATTACACTGCAGAAAGATCATAGGACACAGAGCCTGTGTGTGTTACAGCAGAGAAAAGCGCAGTCCAGCAGCGTTTAACATCCTCCTAGTAACATCAGATAAAAGAAGCGATCTGATTGGTTGTTGTGGGCAACTCAGCAACTTTTGGACACTAACATATTTATCTATCCTGGTAATTTAATGTGCATAATACGTGACGGATGCGCTTTATTTGTGATAAACAAAATTGCTTTGTGTTGCTTTCTCATTTTATATATTTCAATAAAAAAGGCCCATCAAAATCTTCAGCACCAGGCCCATGACCCTCTTAATCCGTCCCTGCCGGAAGGGGCCCTTCGTCAGCTAATGTGCAAGTTATGTGATGGTGGGCCTATTCTGGGCCAGAAACTTGTTTTACTCTGCTCAATAAACCTGTTTACTTAAGAATTGAGGACTACTTGATAGACCACCAAACCTGCGCTGAAAAAATATCCTGTATTCTGCCCTGTTGTATCAAGCTGGATGAGAAAGCCTCTTGCTGGGAGAATCAAGGCTGCATAACCTGGTGTCGTTCTTGGTTAAAATGCTACATGGAGTTGTGCCCTCAGCGCAACACAACTTGGTAAGTGGATTTCTATTTGCTTACCAATTACTTCAAAACAAAGAAAAAACAGGCTCACAGGTGTGTGGGAGGGGAGGGAAAAAGTAAAGGCTCACCCTGCCAGGTTGTGTGCACTCCCACACAACCAGGATATGCGTTTAATATGATGATCCCGGTCTGCAGCCTTCCTAGAAATAGTAGGGAGATGTATAGCAAACTTCGAGGAGGATAGGAATTCCGGCGCTGACCAAGGAGAAGACAATAGAGCCAGGTGTGTAGTGAACAGATTTAATCCAATGCGACGCGTTTCACCACGCTTACGTGGTTTCATCGCGCAAGCGCGGTGAAACGCGTCGCATTGGATTAAATCTGTTCACTACACACCTGGCTCTATTGTCTTCTCCTTGGTCAGCGCCGGAATTCCTATCCTCCTCGAAGTTTGCTATACATCTCCCTACAATTACTTCAAAGACACAAAGCAGCGGCCTGAACCCCTAATAGGGCCCGGGGTCACACGGATCAGGTGACAGCGGACGCTTGGGGACCTATTAGGGGGTCGGGGGGGGATGATTTTTTATTTTTTTAACTTTATTTTTAACTTTTTTTTTTTTTACTGTTTTTGGACACAGAATGCCTACCTTGCCCTGATAACTGCTTTCCCTGATCTAGGGGCTCCTGGGGGGGCTCCGATGGTGCAGAGGGGGGGTCCTGGTCCTCTCGTGGCAGCTCTGCCCGCTGATTGAACTCGGCGAGTGCGCAGAGCTGCGTGAGGGGACCATTAACCCCTCCTCTGCTGGACTACTATTGGCAGGACGATCGCCGGCCAATAGCGGCGTTGCTGGGGCGGTGACAGTATTGTCACCGCTCCCCAGCAACGGCAGGTGATTGGCAGTGTATTGTACACTGCCGATTACCTTCTTTTTCCGGGTTATCGGGTCACAAGTGACGCAAATGACCGGAATCGCAGCAGCATGATTTCTCTGCTGCGATCGCCGACATGTGGGGGGTTCCGAGACCCCCCTCTGCATTTGCACGGCATGCCTGCTGAACGATTGCAGCAGGCATGTCGTTCCGATCTCTGGCCGGCGCGCGGCAGGGATTGGAAAACCCCAGGGCGTAGGTTTACTCCCTGGGTCCTTAAGCACCAGGGCGTAAAATTTCGCCCTGGGTCCTGAACAGGTTAAGGACACAGCTCATTTTCACCTTAAGGACACCGCCCTTTTTCGCAATTCTGACCACTGTCACTTTATCATAGAGCTTGCTATTAGAATGTAATGCCTGCAAGGGGCAAGATTAGACTCCCAGCAATATGAAAATAATAAGGGGGATAAATCAATTAGAATCCCAGGGGAGGTGCATGTAATACTTAACTTTTAGTTTTACAAAGTTAAAATCGTCACCAAATAAATTGGTGCTCAAATGACCCAAACGAATAAATATAAATGTTCTGGTTGCGGTATGGATCTAACTCCAGAAGCAATATAAAGCATACAGGGTGTCGCTCTCAACGCGTTTCTGCCACTAATGATATGGCGTCATCAGGAGAGACAAAAGACAAAGCTTGAGACACCTTAGAATTGTGGTACTAAGAGCACCCTATAAATAATTAAACAAACCAATGTGACTAAGAGATCACGGCAAGGACTGTCTGTATCAGGCCACCTGCAAAGAAAGCACAACAGAAAGGTACCAATGTCATTTATGTGCTCCAAGCATAATAAAACACATGAACAATTCATGCGGAGCATACACTCACTGTGCCGTGGATATTTTCCAGAAAACCTAAAGAGGAAAGCACATAGAGAAAAGCCCCTATCAGTTACTGTCCAGCTGGTACCTGTAAAGAAGAACCACTCCTCCGCAGTATGCAGTATACTATAATTGAGCCTCAGTCAATATAAGGTTCAATTTTTTTAGTCCTCGTCCGCGGAGTCTAACCTCTTCCGAGCATCCAGGGTATCTATACCCATGGCCTTTGTATTTGGCTTTGCCAAAACTCTATATGTATGCTAGTTTAATTTCCTCCGACCAGTTTGTATCAATATAATTATGGGAGTCACCAATGAATTATGGCAATAGTACCCAGTCATTTAGGGTACCCAGACTTCCTATTATGTATGTATACACTCCTATGGTCTGGCTTTTCTATGCACCTGTTATATATATGTATAAGGCATCTCCGAAGTATTGCCTATTAAATATATATATTTATAAATAGTTTTAGGTTACATACTTAACCGCTATCCCGTTAGTTCCCCCTAAACTTGCCTCAAACATCTAGCCATTATGAATATACCAGGATATAAGAGTGTTTACAATAGCCGTAATCACATGATTCTTTTGTTTTCATTGCGGCCGTTACCTGACCGCGCGCTGCACGATAATCGCCGGCCCCTATGACGTCAATCAGGGGCGCGGCGGAAGTGACGCGTGGCTCGGCCAGCGTATAAGACGTCACACGCCGTGATCCCAGGTACGGAAGCGCATTAGCAGCCGGCATTTACCGCAAGGCTCCCCGCCACTGCGGGTATAGCGTACCGTCCTGGGATCACGGATATCGGCAGACTGGAACTGTGAGTAGCCGCATACTGCGGAGGAGTGGTTCTTCTTTACAGGTACCAGCTGGACAGTAACTGATAGGGGCTTTTCTCTATGTGCTTTCCTCTTTAGGTTTTCTGGAAAATATCCACGGCACAGTGAGTGTATGCTCCGCATGAATTGTTCATGTGTTTTATTATGCTTGGAGCACATAAATGACATTGGTACCTTTCTGTTGTGCTTTCTTTGCAGGTGGCCTGATACAGACAGTCCTTGCCGTGATCTCTTAGTCACATTGGTTTGTTTAATTATTTATAGGGTGCTCTTAGTACAACAATTCTAAGGTGTCTCAAGCTTTGTCTTTTGTCTCTCCTGATGACGCCATATCATTAGTGGCAGAAACGCGTTGAGAGCGACACCCTGTATGCTTGATATTGCTTCTGGAGTTAGATCCATACCGCAACCAGAACATTTATATTTATTCGTTTGGGTCATTTGAGCACTAATTTATTTGGTGACGATTTTAACTTTGTAAAATTAAAAGTTAAGTATTACATGCACCTCCCCTGGGATTCTAATTGATTTATCCCCCTTATTATTTTCACTGTCACTTTATGCATTAATAACTCTGAGATGCTTTTACCGATTATTCTGATTCCGTGTTTGTTTTTTCATGACCTATTCTACTTTATGTTAGTGGTAAATTTTCGTTGTTACTTGCATCCTTTCTTGGTGAAAAATCTCAAAATGTTGAACTTTTAGCATTTTTCTAACTTTGAAGCTCTCTGCTTGTAAGGAAAATTGATATTCCAAATAAATGTTATATTGATTCAGAAATACAATGGCCCTCATTTACTAAGAGTGTCGGTTTAATCTCTGAGTGTTTTCCCTGAATTCTCTGAGTGAAAATCTCCATATTTACTAGTCTGTGGCCCGACAAATAATTTTTTTGGCGCACGGGTTTGGAAATTTGGCGCACGGGTTTGGAAATGTGTCGCACGGTAAATTGTATATATGTCTCCCGCACAGCGCATCTATATGTGCCCCGCACAGCGCATCTATATGTGCCCCGCACAGCGCATCTATATGTGCCCCGCACAGCGCATCTATATGTGCCCCGC
This sequence comes from Hyla sarda, assembly GCF_029499605.1. Lineage (NCBI taxonomy): Eukaryota > Metazoa > Chordata > Amphibia > Anura > Hylidae > Hyla > Hyla sarda. Next base: position 355,605,522 of record NC_079192.1, read on the forward strand.
ACAGCGCATCTATATATGCCCCGCACAGCGCATCTATATATGCCCCGCACAGCGCATCTGTCACTGTGCGCACTGATGGTGACGTCCCCAACACACGTTGTGACTTATATACAATTTACCGTGCGACACAATTTCTAACCCGTGGGACACATTTCCAAACCCGTGCGCCAAAAAAATTATTTGTCGGGCGACAGATTAGTAAATATGGAGATTTTCACTCAGAGAATTCAGGGAAAACACTCAGAGATTAAACCGACACTCTTAGTAAATGAGGGCAATTGTATTTCTGAATCAATATAACATTTATTTGGAATATTAATTTTCCTTACAAGCAGAGAGCTTCAAAGTTCGAAAAATGCTAAAAGTTCAACATTTTGAGATTTTTCACCAAGAAAGGATGCAAGTAACAATGAAAATTTACCACTAACATAAAGTAGAATAGGTCATGAAAAAACAAACACGGAATCAGAATAATCGGTAAAAGCATCTCAGAGTTATTAATGCATAAAGTGACAGTGGTCAGAATTGCGAAAAAGGGCGGTGTCCTTAAGGTGAAAATGAGCTGTGTCCTTAACCTGTTCAGGACCCAGGGCGTAATTTTACGCCCTGGTACTTAAGGACCCAGGGAGTAAACTTACGCCCTGGGGTTTTCCAATCCCTGCCGCGCGCCGGGCAGAGATCGGAACGACATGCCTGCTGCAATCGTTCAGCAGGCATGCCGTGCAAATGCAGAGGGGGGTCTCGGGACCCCCCACATGTTGGCGATCACAGCAGAGAAATCATGCGAGCGATCTGCTGCGATTCCGGTCATTTGCGTCACTTGTGACCCGATAACCCGGAAAAAGAAGGTGATCGGCAGTGTACAATACACTGCCAATCACCTGCCGTTGCTGGGGAGCGGTGACAACGCTGCTATTGGCCGGCAATCCTCCTGCCAATAGTAGTCCAGCAGAGGAGGGGTTAATGGTCCCCTCACGCAGCTCTGCGCACTCGCCGAGTTCAATCAGCGGGCAGAGCTGCCACGAGAGGACCAGGACCCCCCCCCCTCTGCACCATCGGAGCCCCTAGATCAGGGAAAGCAGTTATCAGGGCAAGGTAGGCATTCTGTGTCCAAAAACAGTAAAAAAAAAAAAAGTTAAAAATAAAGTTACAAAAAAAAAAAATCATCCCCCCCCCCGACCCCCTAATAGGTCCCCAAGCGTCCGCTGTCACCTGATCCGTGTGACCCAGGGCCCTATTAGGGGTTCAGGCCGCTGCTTTTTAGTTTTTTCCCTGTAAGTTTACACCAAGCACCACACACTTCCCTGATGCACACAACCCCCCCCCCCACCGTAGAAAAAAGGCGATGGCCCGTCGGGCATTTCCGGCAGCGGAGGCTTACGCTTTTTTAGCCTCCGACTCTGAATCTGCCAGTGAGGACGAGGAAGATCCGACTTTTTTGTGTTCTTCCTCGCCCTCCTCATCATCCAGCAGTGATGATGAGTCCCCTGTACGGCGGCAGAGACGCTGCCAGGTGAGGCCACGCACCCCCCATGAGAGTGACCCAGTGGCATACACTAGTACGAGTGGCAATGCCGCTCGTAATAGGAGTCCGGCCCCCCAGACAAGTGCACCGGAGCCCCCATCCGATGACCCTGTCTGGAGCCTCCCAGAGGGTTATCAGCTACGAATTCCTGAGTTTGTTGGCGACTCAGGAATCCGGATTGACCATGCTGGCTTCACTGATCTGGACTTTTTAAAGTTTTTTTTCAGTGACAGCTTTGTCAATCACATGGTGGAGCAAACAAACTTGTTCGCCCAGAAGTTCATTGCCCACCACCCCGATTCGTTTTTGGCCAGGTCCAATAAATGGCGTTCCATTGATGCAGCGGAAATTAAGACATTTTGGGGCCTCACGCTGCATATGGACCTGGACAAAAAAAACAAAGTGTGACCCGAGGTGATCCCGCCGATGACCGGCTTTACAAAGTGAGGCCGGTCATCGATCACTTTGGGGCCAAATTTTTGGAGGCCTACATACCGCTCAGGGACCTCTCGGTAGATGAGTCTCATCAGTTTTAAGGGGAGACTCATCTTCAGCCAGTATATTCCCTCGAAGCGGGCGCGGTATGGCGTCAAGCTCTATAAACTCTGTGAGAGTACCTCCGGGTACACTTGCAGGTTTAGAGTATATGAGGGATGGGATTCCCGTATTGAACCCCCAGATTGTCCCCCCACTCTGGGTGTTAGCGGGAAAATAGTTTGGGACCTTATGCACCCATTGCTGGATAAGGGTTTCCACGTGTACGTGGATAACTTTTATACCAGCATCCCTCTGTTCAAATCTCTTTCCGCCAGATCCACGTCCGCTTGTGGGACCGTGCAGAAGAACCAGAGAGGCCTCCCTCTAAATTTGGTCCAGACATCTATCCCCAAGGGTGAGTCCCGTGCCCTCAACCATGATAACCTGTTGTTGGTGAAGTATAAGGATAAGAGGGATGTCCTTATACTCATCACTATTCATGGGAACGGCAGCACCCCTGTCCCTGTGCGAGGTACCGTGGGACCGGTCCCCAAGCCCGATTGTATTCTGGACTACAATCGGTATATGGGGGGAGTTGATCTCTCAGATCAAGTCCTCAAGCCATATAACGCCATGCGGAAAACACGGCCATGGTACAAAAAAGTTGCGGGCTACATGGTACAGGTTGACATGAACAACACTTTTGTACTGTCCAAGTACGCTGGCAACACAGGGGCATTCCTCCAGTACCAAGAAGAAGTCCTAAGGTTCCTGATCTTTGGCGACCGGGAAAGATCAGGCCAGACTTCCCAAGGGTCTGGAGCTATAGGCGCCAGGATCTTCTCAGGCCAACACTTTCCGGGTGAGGTCCCCCACACTGGAAAGAAGGGGCGATCCCAGAAAAAATGCAGAGTGTGTCGCAGGAAGGGGATACGGAAGGACACCATCCATCAGTGCGACACTTTGCCCAGATAATCCGGGCCTCTGCATAAAAGACTGCTTCAGGGATTATAACACTTCCATGGAGCCCTAAATTTCCCTTTACATTTTTAAATTGTCCATAATTTGACCAATGTACCAAGTCCAGAGTACATTCCAAATTGTAACCCCATAAATCACTAAATTGCCCAAAAAAACTGAAAAAAACAAAAACCTAGTAACACCTCTGGGGGGGATTTTTCAAAAAAATGGCTCATAGGTCACAGAGTCACTATCATGGGGGACTTTTTATGTTGCCTCAAATGCGCAGCGCTCTCTCTCCACCTGAGCGGGTGCGCATTTGAGGCAACAGGTTAGGGACAGCCACACACATCACATTCCCAGAATGATGATTCAGAGCACAGGGTTTGGGGCGGGCATTATTTTTTTTTAGTTTCGGCTATGCTCTGGGTCATCATTCTGGAAACATATCCTGTTTTATTATTTTATGATTTATAGTTTTCTGGCCCACTGTACCCCATATTACGGGCCTCTGTACCCCACCTGTCTACCCCAGTTATGGCCCGTTGTCCCCCATAGTGCTCCCCCCCCATTAATGCTCCTTGAGGTCCCACATCCTGGCTGCTAAGATAAGCTCAAGGCCCCTGACTGACCTCCCACTCCAAGACCTGGTGTGCAACCGCGGAGCGAAAATCATCAAAAATTAAGGGATGTCCTTACTCCAAAGAAATGTATTTACAAATTGTGGGGTGTCTTTTCTGCTATTAACCCTTGTAAAAATGTCAAATTTTGGGGAAAACCCACATTTTAGTGAAAAAAGAAAAAACATTTTTTTTTTACATATGCAAAAGTCGTGAAACTCCTGTGGGGTATTAAGGCTCACTTAATTCCTGTTACGTTCCTCAAGGGGTCTAGTTTCCAAAATGGTATGCCATGTGGGCTATTTTTTTTTTGCTGTCCTGGCATCAAAGAGGCTTCCTAAATGCGACATGCCCCACGAGCAAAATTTGCTCTCAAAAAGCCAAATATGACTCCATCTCTTCTGAGCATTGTAGTTCGCCCGTAGTGCACTTCAGGTCAACTTATGGGGTACCGCCATACTCAGAAGAGATGGGGTTACAAATTTTGGTGAGTATTTTCTGCTATTAACCCTTTCAAAAATGTGAAATTTTGGGGGAAACACATTTTAGTGAAAAAAAAAAATTTTTTTTACATATGCAAAAGTCGTGAAACACCTGTGGGGTATTAAGGCTCACTTAATTCCTTGTTATGTTCCTCAAGGGGTCTAGTTTCCAAAATGGTATGCCATGTGTGGTTGTTTTTTTTTGTGGTCAGATGTTCAAAAAATGGCCGGGTCCTAAGGTGTAAAATGGCTGGGGGGGTTAAGGGGTTAAATGTCGACGGATAGTTCGCGCGGACACTGATGCTCCCTGAGCCTGCAGGACAGCTTGAATATCTTCGGAACTTTGGACTATCCTGTGTTGACAACTTTCATCAATTTTTTGCTACAGTGCCATGGGTTGCAAACTTCTTGATAATGTTGCGCAGTGTGGACAAAGGCAAATCTACATCTCTAGAGATGGACTTGTAACCTTGAGATTGTTGATATTTTTCCATAATTTTGGTTTTCATGTTCTCAGACAGTTCTCTTCTCACCTTTTTTGTTGTCCATGCTTAGTGTGGCGCACACACAGCCACACAATGCAAAGACTGAGTGAACTTCTCTCCTTTTTATCTGCTTTCAGGTGCGATTTTTCTATTGCCCACACCTGTTACTTTCTCCAAGCGAGTTTAAAGGAGCATCACGTGCCTGAAATAATCTTATTTATCCACAATTTTGAAAGGGTGCCAATAATTTTGTCCAGCCCATTTTTGGAGTTTGGTGTGACATTTTGTCCAATTTGCTCTTTTTCCTCCTTTTTTTGTTTAGTTCCAATACACACAAAGGGAAAAAACACGTGTATGGCAAAACATGTGTTAGTGCAATCCTTTTCTGTGAGAAATACTTCATTTCGTAGAAAAATTTCAGGGTGCCAACATTTACGGCCACGACTGGAGCACACTAGGCGCGCATGTCATTTTTTTTTTTTTTGTCTAATGTAAAGCTATGGGTCTTGCGCTGGAGATGGGTTCTGTGGCTACAGAGCGGGAAGCTCTGTTTAATAGTGCCTAGAAATATACAGTGGAGAGCTGCAGGGAAAATGGTGCCCCATTCAAGGGATCTGGGTACAGAATTTGAAATATGACAAATAACTATCATGCACAGTAGAAAAAAAGGAGGAGGTCCAGCTCACAGGTAGATTGCAGTTAAAACATAGCTTTCATTAAATCATGGAACAAAACAACAAAAAACTAATAGGTGCTTTAAAAACAGCATGCCAACGCGTTTCAGGCTTAGGGCAAGCTCTTAGTCATTGCAAAGTAGCACAAAACAGTGATGGTTTATATACACTTATAGGTAGGTAAAGAATGTTACGTGAATACCCGAGAGGTGTCGGGCAGCAGATTCAGCGTGTGACGACAGTTCCGGTGAACCTTGTTACATGAGTTTGATGTAAAATCTTGTATGGACATTCGCACTAGAGCTAGGTTAAGTAAAACTGGAGTAGTCCATAGCAACATAGTGCTACATTTCAGATTACAGGCTGGCACTTATGGGTTAACCATAGCAAGTGGGATTGCTTTGTTTATGCTATCCCTAGGTTGAACTATATATCACCTACTGTTTGACAGCACTGGCATTATTTACTTACGTAAACACATATTGCTGCACATAACATGTTCGTACAATTACCAATATATTAATACGTGCGCAAACTATATATGTTCATGAGATAGTGCTACATTGAGAAAGAAAAAGCTATTTTGATATGGACTACTGCAGTTTTGATTAACCTAGTCCTACATACATAGTTAGTATGGTTGAAAAGACATACGTCCATCAAGTCCAACCAGGGGATTGAAGGGAAGGATGTAAGGGGATAAGGGAAAGGGATGTAGTTTTATAATTCTGCATAAGCTTTAATGTTATTTTGTTCCAGGAATGTATCTAACCCTGTTTTAAAGCTGTTAATTGTTCCTGCTGTGACCAGTTCCTGAGGTAGACCGTTCCATAAATTCACAGTCCTCACGGTAAAGAAGGCGTGCCGCCCCTTTAGACTAAACCTTTTCTTCTCCAGACGGAGGGAGTGCCCCCTCGTCCTTTGGGGGGGGTTTAACCTGGAACAGTTTTTCTCCATATTTTTTGTATGGGCCATTAATATACTTATATACGTTTATCATATCCCCCCTTAAACGTCTCTTCTCAAGACTAAACAATTGTAACTCCTTTAATCGCTCCTCATAGCTAAGATGTTCCATGCCCCATATTAGTTTAGTCGCGCGTCTCTGCACCCTTTCCAACTCTGCAGTGTCCCTTTTATGAACAGGCGACCAAAACTGAACAGCATATTCCAGGTGAGGCCGTACCAATGCTTTATAAAGGGGGAGTATTATGTCCCTGTCCCTTGAGTCCATGCCTCTTTTGATACATGATAATATCCTGCCGGCTTTGGAAGCAGCAGCCTGACATTGCATGCTATTCTGTAGTCTGTGATCTACAAGTACACCCAGATCCTTCTCTACCAGTGACTCTGCCAGTTTAATCCCCCCTAAGACATACGACGCATGCAGGTTATTAGTACCCAGATGCATAACTTTACATTTATCCACATTGAACCTCATTTGCCAAGTGGATGCCCAGACACTTAGTCTATCCAAGTCATCTTGTAACTTATGCACATCCTCTATAGACTGTACCGTGCTACAAAGCTTGGTGTCATCTGCAAAGATAGAAACAGAGCTGTTAATACCATCCTCTATATCATTGATAAATAAATTAAACAACAGCGGTCCCAGTACTGAACCTTGGGGTACACCACTAATAACCGGGGACCAATCAGAGTACGAATCATTTACCACCACTCTCTGGGTACGATCCATGAGCCAGTGTTCAATCCAGTTACAAACTAAAGTTTCCAAGCCCAAGGACCTTAACTTACCTGTCAGACGTGTGTGAGGGACAGTATCAAACGCTTTGGCAAAATCCAGAAACACTATATCCACAGCCATTCCTCTGTCAAGGCTTCTACTCACCTCTTCATAAAAGCAAATTAGATTGGTTTGACAACTTCTATCCTTAGTAAACCCATGCTGGCTATCACTTATAATACTATTATCCCCTATGTATTCCTGTATGTAATCCCTTATAAGTCCTTCAAACAATTTACCCACAATGCATGTTAGACTTACCGGTCTATAGTTGCCTGGCGAAGACCTAGAGCCCTTTTTGAAGATTGGCACCACATTAGCCTTGCGCCAGTCCCTTGGCACAATACCAGACACCAGAGAATCTCTAAATATCATGAACAAGGGTACAGATATTACTGAACTTACCTCTCTAAGAACTCTTGGGTGTAGTCCATCCGGCCCTGGAGATTTGCTTAAATTTACTTTACTTAACTTACCTTGTACCATCTCTACATTAAGCCAGTTCAATATATTATATGATGTGTTACCAGCACTGACCTGGCCAATGTCAGCTCCTTCTTCCATAGTATATACAGAACTAAAGAACCCATTCAGTAGCTCCGCCTTCTCTTGATCGCCCGTGACAACCTCCCCATTATCATTATTAAGGGGTCCTACATGCTCTGTCCTTTGTTTTTTTGTATTTATATATCTAAAAAAATATTTAGGATTAGTTTTGCTTTCTTCGGCCACCTGTCTCTAGTGTGAATATCCATACCAGGTTTTATATCACACTCACGTAACTAGGTCCACCGTAACTTGTCATACGGTGAATCTGCTGCCCAGCACCTCTCAGGTATTCATGTGTCATTCTTTACCTACCTATAAGTGTATATAAATCATCACTGTTTTGTGCTACTTTGCCATTACTAAGAGCTTGCCCTAAGCTTAAAACACGTTGGCGTGCTGTTTTTAAAACCTCTATTAGGTTTTTGTTTTCTTTTGTTCCATGTTTTAATATGATTTAATAAAAGCTATGTTTTAACTACAGTCTACCTGTGAGCTGGACTCCTTCCTTTTTTCTTCTGCTACCTACGGAAAGCGGCCCGCACAGTCCGTGCTCCAGCAATTTCCACTACAGCTGGAGTCCTTCTATCCTATGTCCATATCGGGTGAGCATGTTTGTTTTTTCCCCATCTTTTATTTATTTTATTTTATTATCATGCACAGCGCTGCACAAAAGTCATAAGTCTAAAAAAAAAAAAAAAAAGCATTCGGTATGCTTTAAAGGGGTGATCCAACATAATTTTACTTTCGTAAATAAGCCACATATAGTCCGGAACATGCTTTCCAATTATTCCTGCTTGGTTAAATGGTAAATGCTCATGTTCTGTGTCCCCCCAAAACAATGATGTCCCATTTTGTAGAAAGCACTTTTTCTGGTTTGCATGCTCCTTCAGACTGCATCCATTTGCTCAAGGTGGGAGGTGAATTTATGCCCTCCCACAATGTGTTCATCACACCCATTTCAGCACAGCCCAGCCCCCTGATGACGTATGAGGCATCATGTAAGTGCATGCGTGATAGCGCAGATTACATTCAACAATGTCACCTGATGTCCACACAGACTGCCAATAAAAGCTGATGTCAGTGCCAACATTACAAGACAGCAGAGATAATGCTCAGATTTGTGATGCCGCATACATCATCAGGAGGTTGGCTTGTCACCCAAGAGACAAAGCACAACTTTTGATTCATTGGCCCTGATTTACTAAGTGTGAAGAGGAGTTTTTAAAAGGTGTTTTTTTTCTATGATATTTCCTGTTTTGGCGCTTTTCCCTGTGTTTTTTTTTTTTAAAACAACTGCTTTGACTGCTCCCCTATCCAAAGGATAGGAGATAAGATGCATGATCGCGGGGGTCCCGCCGCTGGGGACGTCCGCAATCTCGTATGCAGCAGCCACCTATGGGAGCTGCACGCAGCACTGCAGCCTCAGAGTCTGCCAGGTCACGACTACGGTGCCGGAGTATCGTGATATTACGACTTCCTGCCCCTGCAATGCAAGTCTATGGGAGGGGGCATGACTGCTGTGGTCCTGTTACCGCCTAGGCCCAGGAGCACCATTTTTGACACTCCGATCCAGTTGGCACCTGAGGCCAGGGAGAGATTACCTGGGAAAGGGGGGCGGGGAGAGCGGTAGATGGGAGATAACCGTGCGGGGCGGGCGGCAGGAGATGACCTGGGGGGAGCTGGTCTGATCAGACAAAGGGCCGGGGGGACAGAACAATGGCTGGTATGATGAGATGTGTGAAGGGGGGGGGGGGGGGAGATGAAAAACAGTGTAGGGTGGGTACAAGTATAAGATGTACATGTCCTTAATAGCTGCACCGATTTTCATCTGGTAAGGATGCATTCACACCGCGATTTCGCTGTGCAGTTCCCGTATATGGTTTTGTATTTGAAAATCATATACAACCGTATAGCAAACTGTATACATTGATCTTCCAGCTTTTGCCAAGCATAAAACTGCAGTCTACCACAGTTTTGTGTCCGGTTGTGTCCTGTTTTTCTATTTACAAAAGGGTTTTGTGTTCTTAATAAAAACTAGGCCTTCATGATATCACAATAGCAATCGAATTGCGATTAGTGACGATAGCGATATGTCGATTTGGCCTTTGGGATGCGATCAGCTGCTCCGGCTGCGATCAGCTGCTCTGGCAGCAGCAGCATCATCTGCAGTGGCTCCGGTGATTGTGGCAGGGGCTTCCGTGGCTACAGCGGCAGCTGTCTGAATGCGCTCCTCCTCCGACAGTTAAGATTATTGATGGTGGGGGCTTACGTTGGAGGAGGAGCAAATTCAGTTGCGGACTGGCCACCATATGTATACACCGCAGCTTTTCGGCGGGTGTATGAAGCAAGCTCAGGAGCTGAGCTCACTTCATACAGGCTAATGCCGGACATCCCCGATCAGCGGATCGCGGCATCTAAAATACCTTAAAACTAGTGCCGGTAACTCAGTGGAGATGATTGGGGCAACCACGGCAAAACCTGCTGGGTCCCAATCAGCTTAGAGGACAGCGTGAGGTTCCCTACTTTTCCGTCCGATCAGCGCTTCAATAATGCAGGCCTCAGCAGCCTGTAGTAATGGAGCAATGATAACACTGATCAATGCTATGTTATAGCTATATCACAAGATTGCAGTAGTAGTCCCAATAGGACAGTATTTTCCAAACAGTGTTGCCACCAGCTGTTGCAAAACTACAACTCCCAGCATGCCCGGACAGGCTGTCTGTCGGGCATGCTGGGAATTGTTTTGCAACAACTGGAGAGACACTGTTTAGAAAACCCTGCCCTATGGGGAATAACAAATTGTAAAAAAAGAAAAAAAAAAATGTAAAAAAGAAAAAAAAGGTAAATACATTTTAATAAGACCCTCCCCTAATAAAAGTTTAACCCCCCCCCCCCCTTTTGCCCTATTTTTAAAATAGAATTGTGAAAACAAAAACCTAAAAATACATGGCATCATAAATGTCCGAACTATTAAAAAATAATATTAATGAAAGTGCATGGTCAATGGTGGAAATATAAAAACAAACAAAAACTAAACAGTATTACAAATTTTAGGTCACTTCATAAACCAGAAAAAAAAATGTAATAAAAAGTGATCAAAAAGTCCCATCAAAACAAAAAGGGTACTGATAAAACTATAATTCACATAGCAAAAAATTAGCTCAGAGGCACAAAACAAGCCTTATATGGATCTTATAGGTGGCAAATTGAAAGCGTTATGGCTATTAGACGAGAAGTAAAAACAAACTCCCTCCCCCTCCCTTAACGACCAAGGATATTTACGTCCTTGGCCGGTTCCCGTGATATAACGCGGGTCACGCGGTGACCCCGCGTCATATCGGGTCGGTCCCGGGGCTAATAGGGCGCGGCAGCGATCGCGGTGCAGCGCGCTATTAACCCTTTAGATGCGGCGTTCAAAGTTGAACGCCGCATCTAAAACAAAAGTGAAAGCTGCCCGGCTGCTCAGCGGGGCTGATCGGGACTACCGCAGTGAAAATGCAGTGTCCCGATCAGCTGGGATACGAGCAGAGGTCCTCTTACCTGCCTCCGGCGTGTCCCCTCGGCGATTGATTGCTCCAAGACTGAGATGCAGGCTTGAGCATTCGACTGCCGATAACGCTGATCATTGCAAAGCTATGGCTTTGCAGTGAACAGTGCTGGCAATCAGTGTGTGCAGTGTTATAGGTCCCTACGGGAGCTATAACACTGCAAAAAAAAACTGTTTAAAAAAAAGTTAATAAATGTGATTTAACCCTTTCCTTAATAAAAGTTCCCCCTTTTCCCATAAAAAAACAAAAAAAAACATGTAAACATAAACATATGTGGTATTGCCGCGTGCGTAAATGTCCGAACTATAAAAATATATAATTAAACCGCACGGTCAATGGCGTAGGCGCAAAAAAATTCCAAAGTCCAAAATAACGTATTTTTGGTCGCTTTTTATATCATGAAAAAATGAATAAAATGCGATCAAAAAGTCCGATCAATACAAAAATGGTACCGTTAAAACTTCAGATCACGTCGCAAAAAATGAGCCCTCATATCGCCCCATATGCGGAAAAATAAAAAGTTATAGGGGTCAGAAGGTAACAATTTTAAACGTATACATTTTTCTGCATGTAGTTATGATTTTTTACAGAAGTACAACAAAATCAAACCTGTATAAGTAGTTCTTTACCGGAAAATGTACTGCGTAGAAACGGAAGCCCCCCAAAACTTACAAAATGGCGTTTTTTTTCTTCAATTTCGTCGCACAATGATTTTTTTCCCCGTTTCGCTGTAGATGTTTGGGTAAAATGACTGATGTCACTGCAAAGTAGAATTGGTGGCGCAAAAAATAAGCCATCATATGGATTTTTAGGTGCAAAATAGAAAGGGTTATGATTTTTAAAAGGTGGAGGAAAAAACGAAAGTGCAAAAACGGAAAAACCCGTGGTCCTTAATGGGTTAAAGGGGTACTTTGCCCCTAAACATCTTATCCCTCTATCCAAAAGATAGGGGATAACGTGTCTGATCGCGGGGGGGGGGTGGTATTGGTTGAGTGGTCCGACCGCTGGGGACCCCTGTGATCTACAGGCCGGCCCTGCGGTGTTCAGGAATGTAAGGAGTGTGACAGTGGGGGTCTTTTCTCATCTGACACGGAGTGAAGTTCGCTCCGTGCATCAGATTACACGGTGCCACGCTGGAGATCGTGGGGTTCCCAGCAGTGTATTCTTTGTATAAGGGATAACATGTCTTGTGGCGAAGTACCCCTTTAAAAAAGAAACTGTCAGCTTCCTTCCCCCGCACTAACCAGCGGTACTGCCTGCTAGTGCGGGGGACGCTGATCAGTTTGATGCCTACCATGCCCGGATCCGCCCCATCGTTCGGCCGAAATCTTCGATTTTCTGTAAATACTAATTAGGTGCTAACTGGCACTCTGACATCAGCGCTGTTTGTCCGCAGTGCCGCCCAGCTCATCAATATTCCTCCCCTCCCTCCGCCTCTCCCTCTTCATTACAGAGCGGGGAGAAGAGGGAGAGGTGGAGGGAGGGGAGGAATATTGATGAGCTGGGCAGTGCTGCAGCCTGTGCCAGTTAGCACCTAATTAACATATACAGAAAATTGAAGATTTTGGTCGAACGGTGTGGCGGATCCGGGTCATGGTAGGTATCAAACTGATAAGCGTTCCCAGCACTACCAGGCAGTACTGCAGGTTAGTGCAGGGGACACAAGCTGACAGTTTTCCTTTAAAGAGGTACTCCGCTGCCCTGCTTCGGAAGCTCCTCGTTCCCATAGACTTTCGTTGAGGGGGCGGGCGTGACGTCACGAGGGGTGGTCCTGAACATGGAAGCCCACACGCAGCGTTCGGAACAATAAACTTCCAGACGCTGGGGAGCAGAGCTTCCCGAGCAGGGAAGCGGAGTACCCCTTTAAGGGAATTCACTTCTAGTGCTCCCTCCCACACAGCTGCACTGCACAATAGAGCAACACAACAACGCCGTTGAGTGTGGAGACTATACCAGGCCAGGAACATGCGGAGGAATTAACCCCTTAAGGACCCAGCCAATTTTCACTGTAGGACCCGGCCATTTTTTGAACATCTGATCACTTTCACTTTAAGCATTAATAACTCTGGGATGCTTTTACCTTTCATTCTGATTCAGAGATTGTTTGTTCGTGACATATTCTACTTTATGTTAGTGGTAAAATTTTGTCCATACTTGCATCGTTTCTTGGTGAAAAATTCCAAAATTTGATGAAAAAAAAGAGAAAGTTTAGCATTTTTTTTTTTTTACTTTGAAGCTCTCTGCTTATAAGGAAAATGAATATTCCAAATAAATTATATATTGATTCACATATACAACATGTCTACTTTATTACTGCATCATAATGTTGACATGTTTTTACTTTTGGAAGAGATCAGAGGGCTTCAAAGTTCAGCAGCAATTTTCCAATTTTTCACAAAATTTTCTAAATCAACATTTTTCAGGGACCAGTTCTGTTTTGAAGTGGATTTGAAGGGCCTTCATATTAGAAATGCCCCACAAATTACCCCATTATAAAAACTGCACCCCTCAAAGTATTCAAAATGACATTCAAAAGGTTTGCTAACCCTTTAGTTGTTTCACAGGAATAGCAGCAAATTGAAGGAGAAAATTAAAAATCTTCATTTTTTACACTGGCATGTTCTTGTAGACCCAGTTTTTAAATTTTTACAAGGGGTACAAGGAGAGAAATCTTCCTAAAATGTGTAACCCAATTTCTCTTGAGTAAGAAAATACCTCATATGTGTATGTCAAGTGTTCGGCGGGCGCAGTAGAGGGCTCAGGAGGGAAGGAGCGACAATAGGATTTTGGAGAGTGAGTTTTTCTGAAATGGTTTTTTGTGGGGCATGTCGCATTTAGGAAGCCCCTATGGTGCCAAAACAGCAAAAAAAATAAAAATAAAAATAAAAAACACATGGCATACTATTTTGGAAACTACACCCCTCAAGGCACGTAACAAGGGGTCCAGTGAGCCTTAACACCCCACAGGTGTTTCACGACTTTTCATTAAACTATACAGCTAAATATATACCAAAGGGGAACAAATATAAACGATTAAAACTAAATCCTACATGGTTGACACATGATGTTAAAAGAGCAACAAACAACAAAAAATTGCCTTCAAAAAATACAAATCTGATGGGTCAGCTATAACATTTAAACAGTACAAGGAGCTTAATAAAATCTGTAAAAATGTAATAAAAACAGCAAAAATTCAAAATGAGAGACAGGTGGCCAAAGAAAGCAAAACTAATCCTAAATATTTTTTTAGATATATAAATGCAAAAAAACCTAGGACAGAGCATGTAGGACCCCTTAATAATGATAATGGGGAGGTTGTCACAGAGAATCAAGAGAAGGCGGAGCTACTGAATGGGTTCTTTAGTTCTGTATACACTATGGAAGAAGGAGCTGACATTGGCCAGGTCAGTGCTGGTAACACATCATGTAATGTACTGAACTGGCTTAATGTAGAGATGGTACAAGGTAAGTTAAGTGATATAAATGTAAGCAAATCCCCAGGACCGGATGGACTACACCCAAGAGTTCTTAGAGAGGTAAGTTCAGTAATATCTGTACCCCTGTTCATGATATTTAGAGATTCTCTGGTGTCTGGTATTGTGCCAAGGGACTGGCGCAAGGCGAATGTGGTGCCAATCTTCAAAAAGGGCTCTAGGTCTTCCCCAGGAAACTATAGACCGGTAAGTTTAACGTGCATTGTGGGTAAATTGTTTGAAGGACTTATAAGGGATTACATACAGGAATACATAGGGGATAATTGTATTATAAGTGATAGCCAGCATGGGTTGACTAAGGATAGAAGTTGTCAAACCAATCTAATTTGCTTTTATGAAGAGGTGAGTAGAAGCCTTGACAGAGGAATGGCTGTGGATATAGTGTTTCTGGATTTTGCTAAAGCATTTGATACTGTCCCTCATAGACGTCTGACAGGTAAGTTAAGGTCTTTGGGTTTGGAAATTTTAGTTTGTAACTGGATTGAACACTGGCTTATGGATCGTACCCAGAGAGTGGTGGTCAATGATTCGTATTCTGATTGGTCCCCGGTTATTAGTGGTGTACCCCAAGGTTCAGTACTGGGACCGCTGTTGTTTAATTTATTTATCAATGATATAGAGGATGGTATTAACAGCTCTGTTTCTATCTTTGCAGATGACACCAAGCTTTGTAGCACAGTACAGTCTATAGAGGATGTGCATAAGTTACAAGATGACTTGGATAGACTAAGTGTCTGGGCATCCACTTGGCAAATGAGGTTCAATGTGGATAAATGTAAAGTTATGCATCTGGGTACTAATAACCTGCATGCATCGTATGTCTTAGGGGGGATTAAACTGGCAGAGTCACTGGTAGAGAAGGATCTGGGTGTACTTTTAGATCACAGACTACAGAATAGCATGCAATGTCAGGCTGCTGCTTCCAAAGCCGGCAGGATATTGTCATGTATCAAAAGAGGCATGGACTCAAGGGACAGGGACATAATACTCCCCCTTTATAAAGCATTGGTATGGCCTCACCTGGAATATGCTGTTCAGTTTTGGGCACCTGTCCATAAAAGGGACACTGCGGAGTTGGAAAGGGTGCAGAGACGCGCGACTAAACTAATATGGGGCATGGAACATCTTAGCTATGAGGAGCGATTAAAGGAGTTACAATTGTTTAGTCTTGAGAAGAGACGTTTAAGGGGGGATATGATAAACGTATATAAGTATATTAATGGCCCATACAAAAAATATGGAGAAAAACTGTTCCAGGTTAAACCCCCCCAAAGGACGAGGGGGCACTCCCTCCGTCTGGAGAAGAAAAAGTTTAGTCTCAAGGGGCAACACGCCTTCTTTACCGTGAGGACTGTGAATTTATGGAACGGTCTACCTCAGGAACTGGTCACAGCAGGAACAATTAACAGCTTTAAAACAGGATTAGATACATTCCTGGAACAAAATAAGATTAATGCTTATGAAGAAATATAAAATCTCATCCCTTCCCCAATATCGCGCCACACCCCTACCCCTTAATTCCCTGGTTGAACTTGATGGACATATGTCTTTTTTCGACCGTACTAACTATGTAACTATGTAAATTATTTATTTAATTTTTTCCACTAAAATGCTAGTTTTCCCCCAAATTTTTACAAGGGATAATAGGACAAAATGCCCCCCAAAATTTGTAACCCCATCTCTTCTGAGTATGGAAAAACCCCAAGTGTGGACGTCAAGTGCTCTGCTGGCGCACTACAATGCTCAGAAGAGAAGGAGTCACATTTGGCTTTTAACCCCTTAAGGACGCAGGACGTACTCAAACGGCCCCTTTTCCGAGTCCTTAAGAACACAGGACGTTTGAGTACGCCCTGTCAAATCCCGGCCCCCCGCCGCTAGCTGGAGGGGAGCCGGTGCCCGATGCCTGCTGAAATCGTTCAGCAGGCATCGGGGCATATCGCCCAGGGGGGTCATTATGCCCCCCCATGTCGGCGATGGCCGCAGATCGCTGGACAATTCAGTCCAGCGATCTGCGGCAGATTCCGGGTCAATCGGGTCTCCAGTGACCCGGTGACCCGGAATTACAGGCTGTTCGAGGCCGTCTCCGACGGCCCCGAACAGCCAGAGCCTGCAGGGGTGAGGTGGCACTGGTGCTACCTCACAATCGCCCTGATTCGTCGGCCGGATTACCGGCCGACAAATCAGGGCGCCTGCAGCGGGTGTCACTCCCGCAACCCGCTCCGCCCCTCTTCCGGAGGACGTGAGCGGGTGCGGGACGTGCACCCCAGGTGCTGGGGACCCCGATCCCCGGCGTCAATGTTGGGATCGGGGCCCCAGGAGCGACGGCCGCGGCGGCGACGACGAGGGACTGACTTCATGCGGCTGGATCGTTGGAGGTGAGTGACAGCCTCCTGCTGTTGCTTAGCAACAGCTCCCAGCATGCAAAAAGGGCATGCTGGGAGCTGTAGTTATGCAACAGCAGGAGGCAGACCACCACAACTCCCAGCATGCCCTTATGGGCATGCTGGGACTTGTAGTTTTGCAACAGCTGGAGGCACATTTTTTTTTATGGAAAAGTGTACCTTCAGCTGTTGTGTAACTACAACTCCCAGCTTGCACCAACAGCTAAAGTGCATGCTGGGAGTTGTAGTAGTGCATCTGCTGGTTGCATAACTACAACTCCCAGCATGCCCGTTGGCTGTCGGTGACTGCTGGGAGTTGTAGTTTTGCAACAGCTGAAGGCACACTGAGTTATGTAGCAAACCAGTGTGTCTCCAGCTGTTGCATAACTACAGTCCCCAGCATCCCCAGCCAAAGTAGTATGCCTCCAGCTGTTGCATAACTACAAGACCCAGCATGCCCTTCCGCTGTCCGTACATGCTGGGGGTTGTAGCTTTTGCAACAGCTGAAGGCACACTGGTTGCAAAACACTGAGTTTGTTACCAAACTCTGTGTTTCACAACCAGTGTGCCTCCAGCTGTTGCAAAACTAAAACTCCCAGCATGCACTGATAGACCGTACATGCTGGGAGTTGTAGTTTTGCAACAGCTGGATGTACCCCCCCCCCAATGTGAACGTACAGGGTACACTCACATGGGCGGAGGATTACAGCAAGTATCCGGCTGCAAGTTTGAGCTGCGGCAAATTTTCTGCCGCAGCTCAAACTGCCAGCGAGAAACTACTGTGAACCCCCCGCCCGTGCGACTGTACCCTAAAAACACTACACTAACACACAATAAAAAGTAAAAAAACACTACGTATACACATACCCCTATACAACCCCCCTCCCCTCCCCAATAAAAATGAAAAACGTCTGGTACGCCACTGTTTCCAAAACGGAGCCTCCAGCGGTTGCAAAACTACAACTCCCAGTATGCACTGATAGACCGTACATGCTGGGAGTTGTAGTTTTGCAACAGCTGGATGTTCCCCCCCCCCCCCCAATGTGAACGTACAGGGTACACTCACATGGGCAGAGGATTACAGTAAGTATCCGGCTGCAAGTTTGAGCTGCGGCTCAAACTGCCAGCGTGAAACTACTGTGAACCCCCGCCCGTTTGACTGTACCCTAAAAACACTACACTACACTAACACACAATAAAATAAAAAGTTAAAATCACTACATATACACATACCCCTACACAGCCCCCCTCCCCAATAAAAATGAAAAACGTCTGGTACGCCACTGTTTCCAAAACGGAGCCTCCAGCTGTTGCAAAACAACTACTCCCAGTATTGCCAGATAGCCACTGACTGTCCAGGCATGCTGGGAGTTTTACAACAGCTGGAGGCACCCTGTTTGGGAATCACTGGCGTAGAATACCCCTATATCCACCCCTATGCAAGTCCCTAATTTAGGCCTCAAATGCGCATGGCGCTCTCACTTTGGAGCCCTGTCGTATTTCAAGGCAACAGTTTACGGCCACATATGGGGTATCGACGTACTCGGGAGAAATTGTGTTACAAATTTTGGGGGGTATTTTCTGCTTTTACCCTTTTTAAAAATGTAAAATTTTTGGGAAAAGAGGCATTTTAGGTAAAAAAAATTTTTTTTTTTTTCATATGCAAAAGTCGTGAAACACCTGTGGGGTATTAAAGTTCACTTTACCCCTTGTTACGTTACCCAAGGGGTCTAGTTTCCAAAATGGTATGCCATGTGGGGCTTTTTGCTGTCCTGGCACCATAGGGGCTTCCTAAATGCGGCATGCCCCCAGAGCAAAATTTCCTTCAAAAAAGCCAAATGTGACTCCTTCTCTTCTGAGACCTGTAGAGCACCAGCAGAGCACTTTTCACCCCCATATGGGGTGTTTTCTGAATCGGGAGAAATTGGGCTTCAAATTTTGGGGGGTATTTTCTGCTTTAACCCTTTGTAAAAATGTAAACTTTTTGGGAAACCAAGCATTTTAGGTAAATTATTATTATTTTTTTTAACATATGCAAAAGTTGTGAAACCCCTTTGGGGTATTAAGGTTCACTTTACCCCTTTTTACGTTCCCCAAGGGGTCTAGTTTCCAAAATGGTATGCCATGTGGGGATTTTTGCTGTCCTGGCACCATAGGGGCTTCCTAAATGCGGCATGCCCCCGGAGCAAAATTTCCTTCAAAAAAGCCAAATGTGACTCCTCCTCTTCTGAGACCTGTAGTGCGCCAGCAGAGCACTTTTCACCACCATATGGGGTGTTTTCTGAATCGGAAAAAATTGGGCTTCAAATTTTGGGGGGGTATTTTCTGCTATTACCCTTTTTAAAAATGTAAAACTTTTGGGAAACCAAGCATTTTAGGGAATTTTTTTTTTTTTTTTTTTTTTTACGTATGCAAAAGTCGTGAATCACCTGTGGGGTATTAAGGTTTACTTTACCCCTTGTTATGTTCCCCGAGGGATCTAGTTTCCAAAATGGTATGCCATGTGTTTTTTTTTTGCTGTTCTGGCACCATAGGGGCTTCCTAAATGTGACATGCCCCCCAAAAACCATTTGTCGCTCCTTCCCTTCTGAGCCCTCTACTGCGCCCGCCGAACAATTAACATAGACATATGAGGTATGTGTTTACTCGAGAGAAATTGGGTTTCAAATACAAGTAAAAATTTTCTCCTTTTTACCCCTTGCAAAAATTCAAAAATTGGGTCTACAAAAACATGCGAGTGTAAAAAATGAAGATTGTGAATTTTCTCCTTCACTTTGCTGCTATTCCTGTGAAACACCTAAAGGGTTAAAACGCTGACTGAATGTCATTTTGAATACTTTGGGGGGGGGGGGTGCAGTTTTTATAATGGGGTCTTTTATGAGGTATTTCTAATATGAAGACCCTTCAAATCCACTTCAAACCTGAACTAGTCCCTGAAAAAAAGCGAGTTTCAAAATTTTGTGAAAAATTGGAAAATTACTGCTGAACTTTGAAGCCCTCTGGTGTCTTCCAAAAGTAAAAACACGTCAATTTTATGATGCAAACATAAAGTAGACATATTGTATATGTGAATAAAAAACAAATTATTTGGAATATCCATTTTCCTTACAAGCAGAGAGCTTCAAAGTTAGAAAAATGCAAAATTTTCAAATTTTTCTTCATCAAACTTTGGGATTTTTCACCAAGAAAGGATGCAAGTTACCACAAAATTTTACCACTATGTTAAAGTAGAATATGTCACGAAAAAACAATCTCGGAATCAGATTGATAAATAAAAGCATTCCAGAGTTATTAATGTTTAAAGTGACAGTGGTCAGAATTGCAAAAAATGGCCGGGTCCTAAGGTGTAAAAGGGCTCAGTCTTTAAGGGGTTAAAAAGCGAATTTTGCTGAAATGGTTTTTGGAGGCCATGTCGCATTTAGGAAGCCCCTATGGTGCCAGAACAGCAAAAAAAAAAAAACACATGGCATACTATTTTGGAAACTACACCCCTCAAGGAACACAACAAGGGGTACAGTGAGCCTTAACACCTCACAGGACTTTTTGCTAAATTCGGATGTGTAAATCAAAAAAAAAAAATTTCACTAAAATGCTGGTTTTCCCCAAAATTTTACATTTTTACAAGGGGTAATAGGAGAAAATTACCCACAAAATTGGTAACCCCATTTCTTCTGAGTATGGAAATACCCAATGTGTGGATGTCAAGTGCTCTGCTGGTGCACTACAATGCTCAGAAGAGAAGGAGCGCCACTGAGCTTTTGAAGCTTTTGAATTTGGTTGGAATAGAAGTCGGGGGCCATGTGCATTTACAATTCCAGACAAATTTTCTCTTCAAAATCCCAATGGTGCTCCTTCTCTTCTGAGCATTGTAGTGCGCCAGCAGAGGACTTTACATCCACATATGGTGTATTTTCTTACTCAGAAGAAATGGGGTTACAAGTTTTGGGGGGGCTTTTTTCCTATTTTTCCTTGTGAAAATGAAACATTTTGGGTAACACCAGCATTTTAGTGAAAAAAATAATTTTAATTTTCCCATCCAACTTTAACGAAAATTCATCAAACACCTGTGGGCTGGTTAAGGCGCACTATACCCCTTGTTACGTTCCGCGAGGGGTGTAGTTTCCAAAATGGGGTCACGTGTGGGTGATTTCTTTTTTTTTTTGCGTTTATGGCAGAACCGCTGTAAAATCAGCCACCCCTGTGCAAATCACCAATTTAGGCCTCAAATGTACACAGAGCGCTCTCACTCCTGAGCCTTGTTGTGTGCCTGCAGAGCATTTTACGTCCACATATGGGGTATTTCCATAGTCAGGAGAAATTGTGTTACAAATTTTGGGGGTCTTTTTTTCCTTTTAACACTTGTGAAAATAAAAAGTTTGGGGCAACACCAGCATGTCAGTGTAAATTTTTTTTAACACTAACAGGCTGGTGTAGCCCCCAACTTTTCCTTTTCATAAGGGGTAAAAGGAGAAAAAGCCCCCCAAAATTTGTAGTGCAATTTTCTCCGGAGGACGGAAATACCCCATATGTGGCCCTAAACTGTTTCCTTGAAATACGACAGGGCTCTGAAGTGAGAGAGCGCCATGCGCATTTGAGGACTAAATTAGGGATTGCATAGGGGTGGACATAGGGGTATTCTATGCCAGTGATTCCCAAACAGGGTGTCTCCAGCTGTTGCTAAACTCCCAGCATGCCTGGACAGTCAGTGGCTGTCTGGAAATGCTGGGAGTTGTTTTGCAACAGCTGGAGGCTCCGTTTTGGAAACACTGCTGTACAATACGTTTTTCATTTTTATTGGGGGGGACAGTGTAAGGGGGTGTTTATGTAGTGTTTTACCCTTTATTATGCGTTAGTGTAGTGTAGTGTTTTTAGGGTACATTCACACGGGCGCAGGTTTACAGTGAGCTTCCACTAGAAATTTGCGCTGCAGGGAAAAATTTGCCGCAGCTCATACTTGAAGCAGGAAACTTACTGTAAACCTGCCCGTGTGAATGTACCCTGTACGTTCACATGGGGGGCAAACCTCCAGCTGTTTCAAAACTACAACTCCCAGCATGTACTGACAGACAGTGCATGCTGGGAATTGTAGTTTTGCAACAGCTGGAGGCACACTGGTTGATTCACTTCACTCCAGTTAGGTTCTGTTGCCTAACTCAGTATTTTCCAACCAGTGTGCCTATAGCTGTTGCAAAACTACAACTCCCACCATGTACTGATCGCCGAAGGGCATGCTGGGAGATCTAGTTATGCAACAGCTAGAGGTACGCAACTACAACTCCCAGCATGCCGAAACAGCTGTTTCGGCATGCTGGGATTTGCAGTTTTGCAACATCTGGAGGGCTACAGATAGAGACCACTGCACTGTGATCTCCAAACTGTGGACCTCCAGATGTTGCAAGACTACAAATCCCAGCATGCACAGACAGCAAACTGCTGTGTGGGCATGCTAGGAGTTGTAGTTTTGCAAGATCTAGAGTGCTACAGTATAGAGATCACTGTGCAGTGGTCTCTAAACTGTAGACCTCCAGCTGTTGCAAAACTGCAAATCCCAGCATGCCCAAACAGCTGTCTGGGCATGCTGGGAGTTGTAGTTTTGCAACATCTGGAGCGCTACAGTCTAAGACTGTAGCCCTCTAGATGTTGCTAGGCAACTTACCGGCTTACGTTGGATCCAGGGAGCAGTCCTCTTCTGCCGCACGACATCGGCGCCCACACCGATCGCCGATCCCGTCCCGCAGCTTCCACCGACGGGTAAGTGGATCTTCGGCATTCGGTCCCCCATTCTGCCCCGCCAATTGTGGGTGGGCAGAACGGGGAAAACTAAACTAAACCCCCCTGCCCCCGATCTGCTATTGGTGGTCGCGTCTAGACCACCAATAGCAGGGATAGGAGGGGTGGCACCTCTGCCACCTCACTCCTATCGCTACAGGGGGATTGCGGGTGTCTTAGACAACCGCGATCCCCCTTATATTCCGTGTCACCAGGTCACCATAGACCCGTATGACCTGGAATCGGCGCAAATCGCAAGTGTGAATTCACTTGCGATTTGCGCCGATGGCCGACATGGGGGGGGTCGGATGACCCCCCCTGGGCATCTGCACGGGGTGCCTGCTGATCGATATCAGCAGTCACCCCAGTCCGGTATCTGCGCGGCGGGTACTGAAATTCCCATGTCCTTAAGACCCAGGTACAGAAGGCATATCCATACGCCCTAGGTCCTGTACGGGTTAAAGAGAACCTGTCACCAAATAAACTATTCTAAACTAACTCAGGCTATTTTCCCTAAAACCCCTCCCACCCTTAAAAAAAAAATTTCAAAGCTTTAAAATCTCTGTATTACATCTTTATTCTTGCTCACACAGTGCAGTCTCCCAGCAGGAGAAAGCAGGCGTTTCCCAGCAGGCATGACATAATTGAAGTTTGCTGGGGCACCACTTCCACCATAACATGATTGCAGTGCTGTGATTAATAGAAAAACTCAGGCTCTGTGCATGTTTCAGTGAGGCTCTCCTGCAGCTTTCATTCTGTGCAGCTGTCAATCAAGCTCAGAGAAGCACTTCCTGAGTTTGGTCTCCTGCTAGGTCGGGAGGAGACCAAACTCACTGTATTAATTGTGGCAGGGACCAGAATAGAGCCACCTAGTGGCCGTTTTTTTCTATTACATTTTAAACATATTTATGTTGATAATTTTAAAAGCAAGGGAATGGCAAAGTGTCTGCTAATTACACAAGGAACACTATATTAAAAGTTTAATTTGGTGACAGTTACTCTTCAAAGGGGTTCTCCGGTGCTTAGACATCTTATCCCCTATCCTATTGGTGGTAAATTTCCGGCGTTTTCCAACTAGCATTTTTCTAACTTTGAAGCTCTCGACTTGTAAGGAAAATGGATATTCACAATAAATTTTATTTTTATTCACAAATACAATATGTCCACTTTATGTTGGCATCATAAAATGGACATATTTTTGCTTTTTTTTTAATTTGAGGGCTTCAAAGTAGAGCAGCAATTTTCAAAAAATTCAAGAAAATTGCTAAATCTGAAGGGACAGATGTTACAGAACTACAACTCCCAGCATGCCTGGGCAGTCCAGGCATGCTGAGAGTTGTAGTTTGGCAACATCTGGAGGGCTACCGTTTGGGCACCACTGTAACAGTGGTCTCCAAACTGTGACCCTCCAGATGTTGCAAAACTACAACTCCCAGCATGGCCAGACAGCCTTTGGATGTCTGGGCATGCTGGGAGTTGCAGTATGGCCTTCCTAGTGGTTGCCACAGTAAAGATCACTTTACTTTCAATTCCCAGCCCCCCCCCCCACTGTAGTTTCCATACCTGACCCCGGATCCAGCAGTCTCCAGCAACGATCGGGGATCTCCAGGCATCTTCTCCTGCAGGTACCGGCCTCCATCTTCTTCCCACGATCCCCTCGACATCCAGGGGTGGGCAGAACGGGGGTTGCCATGGCAACCCACTGTCCTGCTCTGCCATTGGTCAGAATCAGTTCTGACCAATGGCAGGGGATAGGAGGAGATCGCAGCACTGCAACCTCACTCCTAGCCCTCAAGATGATCGGGGCTGTCCCTGACAGCTCCGATCATATCTATTTTCCGGGTGATTGGGTCACCAGAGACCCGATCAGCCCGGAATAGCAGAAAATCGCATGTCTGAATTGACATGCGATTTTCTGCGATCGCCGACATGGGGAAGGTCTCAGGACCCCCCCCCCCCCCCCCCATGGCGATGTGCCGGGGTGCCTGCAGAATGATTTCAGCAGGCATTCTGGTCCGGTCCCCAACCGGCTAGCGGCGGTCCCCAACCGGAATTTCCACGGGCGTATGCATACGCCCCACGTCCTTAAGGACTCGGGATGCAGGGCGTATGCATACGCCCGGCGTCCTGTACAGGTTAAGCTTATTTCTCCCCATTACATATCCAACCCCCTCCATTTAAAACATTCAGTCAATGAACATGTGATCTGGGGGGTTGGCTATATGTAATAAAGGGATTGGATATGAAATACAGGGATTTCACTATTTGTTTATTATATCGCAAATGCATATAAAAATTGCAATATTTACTTCCATAATCCCAATCACACATTTTCCCGATATCGTGCAGCCCTAATAAAAACAGTATATGAAACTTTGAGAGTTTTCCCAAAACAAAAACAGATTCATAACAGTATGGCAAAACTGTGATGTGAATGAAGCCTAATAAACGTTACAAACAGGAGTCACCCACACTATCTACAGGTATATTCAGGCTAGTGCAGGTGACCCTGCTGTCAGTTTCCATTGAAACCCATTGGGGGAAAAAACAAGAGTGCAAAAATGAAAAATCCCTGTGTACTTGAGTTAAAAAGTGTAAAACAAAAAAGTTTCTAAGATTACATTAAATCTGCCCCCCCCCCCCCCAAATAAAAAAAATTGTAATCACCCTTATTTTCCCATTTTACAAAACTAAATAAAAGTAATGAACTTATTTTGTATGGATGTGTGCCCAGTTGTCCGAATTAAATAGAATAGGTTTTTTTAATCATGCACAGTAAACTGTGTAAATGTAAAAAAATAATAAATACTGAATGCCAAAAAAATATTAACCTTTAGTCGCATCATGTAACAGAAAATAATGAATATAAAGCAATCAAGTTCCAACAAAACAAAAATGGCAACGATAAAAACTATAAGATCGTGTTGCAAAATAAGAGCCCTCATATAGCCACGTATACAAAAAGTAAAAGTTATAGGGAGTCTGTAAAAGACAATTTTAGGTATATTGATTTTTGTTAAAAAAAGTTAGACTTTATTTTAACCCCTTAAGGACCCAGCCATTTTACACCTTAGGACCCGGCCATTTTTTGAACATCTGACCACTGTCACTTTAAACATTAATAACTCTGGAATGCTTTTAGTTATCATTCTGATTCAGAGATTGTTTTTTCGTGACATATTCTACTTTAACATAGTGGTAAAATTTTGTGGTAACTTGCATCCTTTCTTGTTGAAAAATCCCTAAATTTGATGAAAAATTAGAAAATTTAGCATTTTTCTAACTTTGAAGCTCTCTGCTTGTAAGGAAAATGGATATTGCAAATATTTTTTTTATTTTATTCACATATACAATATGTCTACTTTATGTTTGCATCATAAAATTGATGTGTTTTTACTTTTGGAAGACACCAGAGGGCTTCAAAGTTCAGCAGCAATTTTCCAATTTTTCACAAAATTTTCAAACTCACTATTTTTCAGGGACCAGTTCAGGTTTGAAGTGGATTTGAAGGGTCTTCATATTAGAAATACCCCACAAAAGACCCCATTATAAAAACTACACCCCCAAAGTATTCAAAATGATATTCAGTCAGCGTTTTAACCCTTTAGGTGTTTCACAGGAATAGCAGCAAAGTGAAGGAGAAAATTCACAATCTTCATTTTTTAGACTCTCATTTTCTTGTAGACCCAATTTTTTAATTTTTACAAGGGGTAAAAGGAGAAAAGTTATACTTGTATTTGTAGCCCAATTTCTCTCAAGTAAGCACATACCTCATATGTCTATGTAAAGTGTTCGGCGGGCACAGTAGGGGGCTCAGAAGCAAAGGAGCGACAAGGGGATTTTGGAGAGTACGTTTTTCAGAAATGGTTTTTGGGGGGCATGTTGCATTTAGGAAGCCCCTATGGTGCCAGAACAGCAAAAAAAAAAAAAACACATGGCATAACATTTTGAAAACTAGACCCCTTGAGGAACGTAACAAGGAATTAAGTGAGCCTTAATACCCCACAGGTGTTTCACGACTTTTGCATATGTAAAAAAAAAAATTAACATTTTTCACTAAAATGTGTGTTTCCCCCCCCAAATTTCACATTTTTGCAAGGGTTAATAGCAGAAAATACCCCCCAAAATTTGTAACCCCATGTTTTCTGAGTATGGAGGTACCCCATAAGTTGACCTGAAGTGCACTACGGGCGAACTACAATGCTCAGAAGAGAAGGAGTCATATTTGGCTTTTTGAGAGCAAATTTTGCTCGGGGGCATGTCGCATTTAGGAAGCCCCTATGGTGCCAGGACAGCAAAATAACCTCCACATGGCATACCATTTTGGAAACTAGACCCCTTGAGGAACGTAACAAGGGGTACAGTGAGCATTTACCCCCACTGGTGTCTGTCAGATCTTTGGAACAGTGGGCTGTACAAAAATTTTTTATTTGCACAGCCCACTGTTCCAAAGATCTGTCAGACACCAGTGGGGTGTAAATTCTCACTGCACCCCTCATTACATTCTGTGAGGGTGTAGTTTGCAAAATGGGGTCACATGTAGTTTTTTGTTTTCTTTTGCGTTTGTCAAAACCGCTGTAACAATCAGCCACCCCTGTGCAAATCACCTCAAATGTACATGGTGCACTCTCCCTTCTGGGCCTTGTTGTGCGCCCCCAGAGCACTTTACGCCCACATATGGGGTATCTCCGTAGTCGGGAGAAATTGCATTAGAAATTTTGGGGGGCTTTTTTCCCTTTTACCTCTTGTCAAAATGAAAAGTATAGGGCAACACCAGCATGTTAGTGTAAAAATTTTTATTTTTTTTTACACTAACATGCTGGTGTAGACCCCAACTTCCCCTTTTCATAAGGGGTGAAAGGAGAAAAAGCCCCCCCTAAATTTGTTAGGAAATTTCTCCCGAGTACGGCGATACCCCATATGTGGCCCTAAACGGTTGCCTTGAAATACGACAGGGCTCCGAAGTGAGAGCGCCATGCGCATTTGAGGCCTGAATTAGGGATTTGCATAGGGGTGGACATAGGGGTATTCTACGCCTGCGATTCCCAAACAGGGTGCCTCCAGCTGTTGTAAAACTCCCAGCATGCTTGGACAGTCAACGGCTGTCCGGCAATACTGGGAGTTGTTGTTTTGCAACAGCTGGAGGCTCCATTTTGGAAACAGTGGCGTACCAGACGTTTTTCATTTTTATTGGGGAGGGGAGGGGGGCTGTGTAGGGGTATGTGTATATGTAGTGTTTTTTACTTTTTATTTTGTGTTAGTGTAGTGTAGTGTTTTTAGGGTACAGTCACACGGGCGGTGGATTACAGCGAGTTTCCCGCTGCGAGTTTGAGCTGCCGCGCAAAATTTGCTGCATCGTAAACTTGCAGCCTAATACTCACTGTAAGCCCCCTGCCCATGTGAATGTATCCTCCAGCTGTTGCAAAACTACAACTCCCAGCATGCACGGTCTATCAGTGCATGCTGGTAGTTATAGTTTTGCAACAGCTGGAGGCACACGGGTTGGGAAACACTGAGTTAGGAAACAGACAATGTTTCCCAACCAGTGTGCCTCCAGTTGTTGCAAAACCACAACTCCCAGCATGCCCAGGCAGCTGAAGGGCATATTGGGAGTAGTGGTTACGCACTGGAGCTGGAGGAGAACAACAGCTGGAGGAGAACAGTTTGGGGACCACTGTGTAGTGGTGTCCAAGCTGTAGCCCTCCAGATGTTGCAAAACTACAACTCTCAGTATGCCTGGACAGTAAGGGCATTCTGAGGATGTGTAGTTTTGCAACATCTGGAAGGGCACAGTGGTCTCCAAACTGTGGACCTCCAGATGTTGCAAAACTGCAACTCCCAGCATGCCCAGACGCCAAGGGCTGTCTGGGCATGCTGAGAGTTGTAGTTTACAGGTTCCCATTACAGCAATGCATGTCGCTTTATGGCGACATGCATTGCTGTAAAGGGCCCGACCGCGGCTGAAGAGGAACTCACCTGTCGCCGCCGTCTTCATCGCCGGGATCCGGGTCTTCAGGGACGAGGCAAGTACCGGGCCGGTCCCCAGCACTCCCCCGTCCCCCGCCGCATCCTCCGGTCTTCCTCCCGTCCTCTCCGGACTTCCAGGGGCCGGGCAGGGCGGGAGGAAATAACCGCCCCCCCCCCCCCCCCCCCTGCGATTGGTCGGTTAACTAACCGACGGATCGCAGGGTATAGGAGGAGGTGGCCGGCTTGCCACCTCGCTCCTATACTTTAGCATGTTCCTGGCCGTCTGTGACAGCCGGGATCATGCAAAATTACCGGGCGGTCGGGTCCCAGAGACCCGATCAGCCCGGTATCACCGCAGATCGCAGGGGCGATTTCCCTAGCGATTTGCGGCGATCGCCGACATGGGGGGCCTACATGGCCCCCCTCAGCGTTTGCCCTGGATGCCTGCTGAAGCATTTCAGCAGGCATCCGCTTCCGATCTCTGCCCGGGGCGCGGCAGAGACCGTAGAAACACCAGGACGTACTAGTACGTCCTGGGTCCTTGAAGCCCAGGGTGCCAGAACGTTCTAGTACGCCCTGGGTCCTTAAGAGGTTAACTAGTACAGTAGAAAAACTATCAATTAGGTATCGTTTTAACGGCATTGACCTAAAGAAAAAAAATAGAATGACATTTTTACCATAAAGTGCACTGTGTAAAAACAAACCCCCAAAAAGTTGCAAAAATCGCAGTTTTCTGTTACATTTCCCCCACGAGTAATAATTTTAGTAATAGTTTTGCAGTACAATTTATAGTAAAATGAAAGATGTCATTACAAAGTACAATTGGTCCCACAAAAAACAAGCCCTCATATGGGTCTGTGGATGGAAAAATGCCTATTAAGAAGAGGGAAAAAAAACAATAACTGTTTAACACTACTTATTAAACACTATTTGTAGGGGCAATCTTTGGTAAGCTCTATATTAAATGAGTACTCTGGGATGGGAAAATTGCCCCTCATACTGCCGGCAGTAAAAAAATAAAGAGGTACATTCCTTCCGTCGCTCCCCCAGTGCCTCTTCCTGGTTGCCAGTGGTTGGCGAGTCAAACTGCACTCATTTAATCACCGGCCGCAGCAAAGTCCCACCTCGGCCAGGGATAGGCTGAGAGGCAGTGTGGCGTTTTCGTCCCCGGTAGCAGGGCCAAAAACGTCACGCTGCCGCTCAGCCTATCACCGGCCGAGGCGGGACTTTGCTGCGGCCGGTGATTAACTGAGTGCATTATGACTCGCCAACCACCGGCAACCAGGAAGAGGATCACGGTAGAGGTCAGAGTGGGTTATCGGAGGACCGACGGAAGGCATGTACCTCTTTATTCTTTTACTGCTGCCAGTA
The DNA here is from genome assembly GCF_029499605.1 of Hyla sarda. NCBI lineage: Eukaryota > Metazoa > Chordata > Amphibia > Anura > Hylidae > Hyla > Hyla sarda. The sequence goes on from NC_079192.1 coordinate 355,635,571, forward strand.
CGAGGGGCAATTTTCCCATCTCCGAGTACTCCTTTAACCCCTTAAGGACCAATGACGTACCGGTACGTCATTGGTCCTGCTCTTCTGATATAACGCGGGGTTACACAGTAACCCCGCGTCATATCATGGCGGGCCCGGCGTCATAGTGATGCCGGGACCCGCCTCTAATAGCGCGCAGCGCCGATCGCGGCGCCGCGCGCTATTAACCCTTTAGCCGCGCGCTCAAAGCTGAGCCGCGCGGCTAAAAGTGAAAGTGAAAGTTCCCGGCTAGCTCAGTCGGGCTGTTCGGGATAGCCGCGGCTAATCGCGGCATCCCGAACAGCTGACAGGACAGCGGGAGGGCCCCTTCCTGCCTCCTCGCTGTCCGATCGCCGAATGACTGCTCAGTGCCTGAGATCCAGGCATGAGCAGTCATGCGGCAGAATCGTTGATCACTGGTTTCTTATGAGAAACCAGTGATCAACATAGAAGATCAGTGTGTGCAGTGTTATAGGTCCCTATGGGACCTATAACACTGCAAAAAAAAAGTGAAAAAAAAAGTGAATAAAGATCATTTAACTCCTCCCCTATTAAAAGTTTGAATCACCCCCCTTTTCCAATAAAAAAAAAACAGTGTAAATAAAAATAAACATATGTGGTATCACCGCGTGCGAAAATGTCCGAATTATAAAAATATATCATTAATTAAACCGCTCGGTCAATGGCGTGCGCGCAAAAATTCCAAAGTCCAAAATAGTGCATTTTTGGTCACTTTTTATATCATTTAAAAATGAATAAAAAGTGATCAATAAGTCCTATCAATGCAAAAATGGTACCGTTAAAAACTTCAGATCACGGCGCAAAAAATGAGCCCTCATACCGCCCCATACACGGAAAAATAAAAAAGTTATAGGGGTCAGAAGATGACAATTTTAAACGTATTAATTTTCCTGCATGTAGTTATGATTTTCTCCAAAAGTCCGACAAAATCAAACCTATATAAGTAGGGTATCATTTTAATCGTATGGACCTACAGAATACATATCAGGTGTCATTTTTACCGAAAAATGTACTACGTAGAAACGGAAGCCCCCAAAAGTTACAAAACAGCGTTTTTTTTTTCAATTTTGTCGCACAATGATTTTTTTTCCCGCTTCACCATAGATTTTTGGGCAAAATGACTGACGTCATTACAAAGTAGAATTGGTGGCGCAAAAAATAAGCCATCATATGGATTTTTAGGTGTAAATTTGAAAGAGTTATGATTTTTTAAAGGCAAGGAGCAAAAAACGAAAATGCAAAAACGGAAAAACCTCCGGTCCTTAAGGGGTTAAAAGACACAATACAAGGTTGAAGTTCAGGGGGGCGCGGCTTATTCATTTAGAACAATGCTTTCCAACTGTAACTAAACTACAACTTCCAGCATGCCTTTATTTAGACAGTCACACTCTAATCAAAGTAAAAACAACAGGTTAAGTCCCACGTGACATGTAAAGGGGCGCTGACTCTTCTATAGAGACAGATCAGTGCAGAAAACAAGTCAATACACAAGACTATACTCGCTGCCATGTCCCCAGCTTGTCCCCCCTCTGAAGCCCAGCACCGACAGATGGCTCTCACCTCTAGTGCCTAGTGTCATACACAAGACGTATACGCCACATATTATCCCGGGCAGCACACGAAGCCCCATACTCAGGCTGGCTATGTCATCTGTGTAGAAACATTTCTGTCTTCTGCGTTCCAAGCAAAACTCTACATTTCCGGGCTCGGTACATGACACGCTTCCGCTAGAAGCGCCATGCTACGTTATTTCTGTGTAGTGAAACGTCCATTTTGTTGAAGACTGCGGAAATCTGGGGAAAAACAGACGCGAAGTCACCTACAGTACTTTGTGTTGACCGGTTGAGGGAGCCTGTGTGACCGGAGGCGATAAATGGATTGTATTTCTACAGAGGCCCTGTAGCACTGCAAGTTGTTCGGACGGTCTAACGTTAAAAACAGCGCATCTATCCAAAGATTATGGGTTCGGAAATCTCACCTCACTGCACGTTCCCATTCGCTTCTATGGAGTTAAGCTGCAATATATCAAATAACTCAGCGTTTCCCAACCAGGATGCCTCCATCTGTTGCAAAACTACAACGCCCAGCATGCTTGAACAGCCTTTGGCTGTAGGCAACCTAATTGGAAAACACAGAAATAACATTTGGACAGGTGTGGCTCTATTTTTTTTAGAAGGAAACAAAGCTGTTTTCCTAACCCTATAGCTCCTGTTAACCCCTAAAGGACTCCCCTAAAGGATTTTTTTCAAATTTTTGTCTATTTAAGTCAATGTTTCCCAACCAGGATGCCTCCAGCTGTTGAAAAACTGCAACTCCCAGCATGCCCGGACAGCCAACGGCTGTCCAGGCATGCTGGGAATTGTAGTTTTTCAACAGCTGGAGGCACCCTGGTTGGGAAACACTGCTTTAAGTGGTTGCTATCAGTAGCCAGGTAATGGTGGATATCAGCAATCGTGCTGATGTCTGCAATTAATCCCTCAGATGCCGCGATCAATACAGATAACGGCATCTGTGGCGATGCAGCTCTTTAAATGGCTGATCTGATTGCTCACGGCACTGCTGAGGGGGATCAGATCAGCCATGATGCTGGATGGAGGCCCCCTCACCTGCCTCCCTCTATCCCCCCCAGTATCATCTTCTCTGGTCTGACATCAAGCAGACCAGAGTAGATCGCCAATAATACTGATCAATGCTATGCCATCTAATGATTTCTATAAATAGTCCCCTGTGGGGGACACACAAAAAAATACATAAATAAATCACCTCCCCCATTGAAAATGTAAATCACCCCTCTTCCCATTTTACCCTCAAAAAGCATTAAAAAAAAAAATTAACATACATATTTGGTATTTCCACAAGCATACATGTCCGTGCAATCAAAATATAATGTTAATGATCCTGTATAGTGAACGGCGTAAAAGTTGCTGTGTTTTGGTCACATCACATTCCAAAATATATTATAAAATGCGATCAAATGCTCATTGATATGCAAAAATGGTACTAAAAAAAAAAACCTTCAGATCATGGCCCCAAAAAAATGAGCCCTGATACAGACACATATACGGAAAAATGAAAAATTTATAGATGGTCAAAATAGTGCAATTTTAAACATACTTCTTTTGTGAATAAAAGTTTATCTAAAAAGCAGTACAATTATAGAAAAGTATGTAATCATGTGTATCATTTTAATCGTATTGACCCAAAGAAAAAAGAAAACATGTCATTTTTACCATAAATTGTACAGCATAAACAAAAAAAATTCAAAAAATTTGCACTATTTCAGTTTTCTTTTCAATTTCTTCACACTTTTTTCTGGGTTTGTCGTACATTTTATAGTGAAATGAGTAATGTCACATGGTTCAATTGCTCACACAACAAACAAGCCCCCACATGGGTCTGTAGATGGATATGCAAAAGAGTTTTGAATTTTAGAAGGTGAGGAGGAAAAAACGAAAACGCAAAAATAAAATTGGCTGTGTCCATACAGAGGTACTCCAGTGGAAAAAAAAAATGTAATCAACTGGTGCCAGAAAGTTAAGCAGATTTGTAAATTACTTCTATTAAAAAATCTTAATCCTTCCATTACTTATCAGCTGCTGTATGCTCCAAAGGAAGTTTTTTTTTTTTTAGATATATATAAATGTAGTTATTATTATTAGAGCGCCGATACACAAGTAATAGAGGCTCACTTACTAAAATCCTGATGGGGAGTGTACTCGGAATCTCTGCCCAGAGGGAAGTTCCGCTGGAAGGAAAAAAAGTATATACACAGGGTGGGCCATTTATATGGATATACCTTAATAAAATGGGAATGGTTGGTGATATTAACTTCCTGTTTGTGGCACATTAGTGTATGTGGAATGCTCGGACCTGACACCCATAGCTAGATGGTGCACCACCACATTATGGGTGCCAGGTCCGAGCATTCCTAGATGAACAGTTTCCTGGAAAGTTGAATGGCCCCCCAAGGTATCCCAATCTGACCCCCTTAGACTTTTATCTTTGGGGTCATCTGAAGGCAATTGTCTGTGCTGTGAAGATACGAGATGTGCAGCACCTGAAACTACGGATACTGGAAGCCTGTGCTAGCATTTCTCCTGCGGTGTTGCTATCAGTGTGAGAAGAGGGTGGCATTGTCAATCCAACACAATGGGCAGCACATTGAACACATTTTATAAGTGGTTAGAAACTTGTAAATAACTCATGAAAGAATAAAGTTACGTTAAAACCAAGCACATCATTGTTTTTCTTGTGAAATTCCCAATAAGTTTGATGTGTCACATGACCCCCTTTCTATTGAAAAAACTAAAGTTGGATTAAAAATGTCCGACTTCAAAATGGCCGCCATGGTCACCACCCATCTTGAAAAGTTTCCCCCCTCACATATACTAATGTGCCACAAACAGGAAGTTAATATCACCAACCATTCCCATTTTATTAAGGTGTATCCATATAAATGGCCCACCCTGTAGTTCACTGATCACTGTGTATCAGTAGCAGGATGATGTAAAGACAGGAAAAAAGGCACACACCCCACTAGTGTTATAGGTTATGATGATGGATAAGTGCAATAAGAGTCACACTTACCAGAGGGTGTTGCGCTAAGGGCACAACACCGTACAACGTATTGATCAAAGAAAGTCTGTTAGCAGCCACGATCCTCAGGTCGATCCTAGCTCACCGGTCCAAACAGCAGAAGCCAAAAAGTATTGCAAACGTGGATCTTCACAGGCGCATAAACAGCAATGAATTAACCTTAAGGACCAAGGACGTACCGGTACGTCCTTGGTCCTGCTCTTCTGATATAACGCGGGGTTACACAGTAACCCCGCGTCACATCACGGCGGGCCTGGCGTCATAGTGAAGCCGGGACCCGCCTCTAATAGCGCGCAGTGGCTAAAAGTGAAAGTGAAAGTTCCCGGCTAGCTCAGTCGGGCTGTTCGGGATAGCCGCGGCTAATCGCGGCATCCCGAACAGCTGACAGGACAGCATAAGGGCCCCTTCATGCCTCCTCGCTGTCCGATCGCTGAATGACTGCTCAGTGCCTGAGATCCAGGCATGAGCAGTCATGCGGCAGAATCGTTGATCACTGGTTTCTTATGATCAGCATAGGAGATCTGTGTGTGCAGTGTTATAGGTCCCTATGGGACCTATAACACTGCAAAAAAAAAGTGAAAAAAAAAAGTGAATAAAGATCACTTAACTCCTCCCCTATTAAAAGTTTGAATCACCCCCCTTTTCCAATAAGAAAAAAAACACAGTGTAAATAAAAATAAACGTATATGGTATCACCGCGTGCGGAAATGTCCGAATTATAAAAATATATCATTAATTAAACCACTCGGTCAATGGCGTGCGCGCAAAAAAAATCCAAATTCCAAAATAGTGCATTTTTGGTCACTTTTTATATAATTTAAAAATGAATAAAAAGGGATCAATAAGTCCTATCAATGCAAAAATGGTACCGTTAAAAACTTCAGATCACGGCGCAAAAAATTAGCCCTCATACCGCCCCATACACAGAAAAATAAAAAAGTTATAGGGGTCATAAGATGACAATTTTAAACGTATTAATTTTCCTGCATGTAGTTATGATTTTTTCCAGAAGTACGACAAAATCAAACCTATATAAGTAGGGTATCATTTTAATCGTATGGACCTACAGAATAAATATCCGGTGTCATTTTTACCGAAAAATGTACTACGTAGAAACGGAAGCCCCCAAAAGTTACAAAACAGCGTTTTTTTTTAAATTTTGTCGCACAATGATTTTTTTTCCTGTTTCACCGTCGATTTTTGGGCAAAATGACTGACGTCATTACAAAGTAGAATTGGTGGCGCAAAAAATAAGCCATCATATGGATTTTTAGGTGCAAAATTGAAAGAGTTATGATTTTTTAAAGGCAAGGAGCAAAAAAACGAAAATGCAAAAACGGAAAAATCCCTTAAGGGGTTAAGGACGCCGCGTGTATGCATACGCCCGTGGGAATTCCGGTCCCCGCCGGTTGGCGGCCGGACCGGAATGCCTGCAGAAATCATTCAGCAGGCATCCCAGCACATCCCCGAGGGGGACCCCCCCCCCCTCGGCGATCGCAGAAAATCGCATGTTAATTCAGACATGCGATTTTCTGCTATTCGGAAAATAGGGATGATCGGAGCTTACAGGGACAGCCCTGATCATCCTAAGGGATAGGAGCGAGGTCGCAGTGCTGCGATCTCCTCCTATCCCCTGCCAATGGTCAGAACAGATTCTGACCAATAGCAGGGCAGGACAGTGGGTTGATGGAGGCTGGTACCTGGAGGAGAAGATGCCTGGGGACTGGGGACCCCCGATCTGGGGGGGGGGGGGGTGCTGGGAAATGAAAGTGAAAGTAAAGTGATCTTTACTGTGGCAACCACTAGGCTGTCTGGGCATGCTGGGAGTTGTAGTATTGCAACATCTGGAGGGTAACAGCTAAAACTCTCAGCATGCCTAGACTGCCCAGGCAGGTTGGGAGTTGTAGTTCTGTAACATCTGTCCCTTCAGATTTAGCAATTTTCATGAAATTTCTTAAAATTGCTGCTCTACTTTGAAGCCCTGTCATTTTTTCAAAAAGCAAAAATATGTCCATTTAATGATGCCAATATAAAGTAGACATTGTATTTGTGAAGAAAAATCAAATTTATTTGTAATATCTATTTTCCTTACAAGTAGAGAGCTTCAAAGTTAGAAAAATGCTACATTTTCATGAAATTTTCAAGTAACGCCGAAAATGTACCACTAAAGTAAATTCTAAAATAAATTCTACCAAAATTCTAGCAATAAAGTAGAATATGTCACGAAAAAACAATCTCAGAATCAGAATATTGGTAAAAGCGTTTTTGAGTTATTAATTCGTAAAGCGACGGTGGTCAGAATTGTGAAAAAGGGCTCAGTCCTCAAGGTGAAAAAGGGCTGCAGCCTTAAGGGGTTAAGTTGAAAAGGTCCTCAAGTTCATAGTAAATATTTATTTCAAGCACATAAAAGAAATGCGTTTCCTGGCGTAGCGGGCACTTCATCAGGCAAGTGTGCATATACAGGTATCAGACAAAAAGACATTTAAATAGATGGTCCCTACATATGTTTAGAAGGTCACATTAATTAGGCTATTCTAGACGGGTTACGGCACTAGACCTAGACTAGCATGATTGTACAACATAATAGATATACATAAAACATGTTGCAAATAAATAATGTATGGTCTTTAATTAATATAAAGAGGTAGACAGGTATTAGGTTGTGAAAACGGAATATATAATAGCTGTGGGGTCTATAAACATCAGCGTGCGAGCATATCAGGGTTTCCGTTGCTCAGCGCTGTAGTATGTTTGGTTTTATGAATGGACAGCGCTATACAGACTGTAGCGATGCTAGTAGTGGTGCGCTGGAGGGAGTTAGTGAGAGAGTAAATCACGCTCCACAAGATGTAGCGGAGCTGGTGATAGGCGGAATGCAGCGCATGTTAAAGATACAGGGCCGTGCCTGTCTGAGTAACATGGCCGAAGTGGACAGGGAGTAACCCCGAGCAACAGATCGGTCACAACTCATGGGTATGGTAAAATACACCGCATGATTAGCTGGAAGATCGCAGCTCATGAATATAGTGAATCACAGTGTGTGATTAGTCAGGGAGTAACCCCAGGAACAGATCGGTCGCAGTAGTAAATACAAACTTGTAAGTATATAGAGAATGGTAGCTCATACATATAATAAATCGCAATGTGTGGTTGGCTAGGACAATATATTATTTTAATTTAAAAGAAAGAAAGGAGGGAATAAGGGACCTCCACGGAATAGGGTATGCTATTAGAAAAAATGGTGTAATCATATTAGTATCTAAGTATATTATTATTATGATATGACAGAGGAAGGGCAGGGAGTATTATAAAAGGAAGAAAACATGAGAATAAAATCGATAAATGGACATGTGTATATGTCAACACATATCCACATGTATGTATGTTAATAATGTAATATAGTGAATGGGGAGGGGCAGAGAGGAATATGAATATGTATACCAGTAAACAAGGATAAATAGATAGGAAGATGAAATTAGCTAGCAATGGCTGGGGAGAGAGGGAGAGAGAGGGAGAGAGAGGGAGAGGGAGGGAGAGGGAGGGAGAGGGAGGGAGAGGGAGGGAGAGAGAGGGAGAGGGAGAGAGAGGGAGAGAGAGGGAGAGAGAGAGGGAGAGAGAGAGAGAGAGAGAGATATCAAAAAATTCAGCAGCACACAAATTTGTGAAAAAAATAGGTGGGTGTTTATTACATCACCAGAAGAACAGAAGCTTCTGTTCTGCTGGTGATGTAATAAACACCCACCTATTTTTTTCACAAATTTGTGTGCTGCTGAATTCTTGGATTTCTACTTAAGTGAGGACCCCTTACCAAGGTCTCTATTTCCAGCGTGCACCCTGTACTTTATGCAACTGAATTAGTAGTGCTGCTCTTCCTTTTCTTTTTTTTACATATATATATATATATATATATATATATATATATATATATATAAGTAGGAAAAAGGTTTCACCACAGGAAGGCCATCAGTGCGGTGCAGGTATCCCCCAGCTTGTCAGGCTGGATATACAAACAGTGCTCCTTTCAAGAAAACAGCACCAATCACTGGGTCCGGATTAAATGCAGGTTAAGATTCTTTATTGCATTAGAGCATAGGGTGCAACGTTTCGGCATACAAGCCTTTGTCAAGCATAGTGAGACAGTGGAATATAACAATCTTAAATAGGTGACCAAAGAACATGATTGGTGGAAGCGCATCTGTGTAACATTAGTGCATCAGCAGTGGGAGAACCTACTGGTGATCATTGGTTAAGGCAGAGACCACGTGACATAACATTGTCGAAAAATACAAACATATTAATATCTCATGTGATAACATTCATATATAGTGAAACGGATTGTCTCGCCCTCTGAAAATTTGGAGGGCAGGTTAGATGAGATGTGTGAGAAGTTTAAAAAGAGAGGGTATCCCCATAAATTGCTGGTACGACACCGAGTTAAATGTAGCAAAAAAGGATAGAACTGAGCTACTTCAGTCCTCCCCCAAAGAAAGGGATGAGAGAATTCATTTTGTCTCTACTTTTAGCACACAGAGCAGCCAAATAGCTAAAATTATTAAACAGAATTGGAACATCATTCAACGCACCACTAATTTGACAGTTACCCCAGTTATGGCCTATCGGAGAGGCCGCAACTATAAAGATCAATTAGTAAAATCGGACATCTGGAGTCAAAAAATGGGGTTAAAGGAGAAAAACATGTGGCTGGGCCTGTCTCCCTGTCTGGGCTGCAGCCACTGCAATAGTATCATTAAAGGAGATACCTTTAAACATCCCCAAACTGGATATACTTTTAAAATACAGGATAGGTACACTTTTAGGTCGTCGTTTGTGGTCTATCTCCTACAATGCCCTTGCGGGCTTTATTATGGGGGCGAGACAACAAATGAATGCCGGATCCGCCTCAATGCACATAAATCATCAATTCGCACTGGTAAGATAGAACATCCTATTCCCAAACACTTCTTAGAGATGGGTCACAACATTAGCCAACTACGTTTTAGAATTATTGACCACATCGCTCCTCTTAGGGGGGGGGGTGGGGGGGGCGATCGGGAAAGGTTACTCAAACAGAAAGAACTCCGGTGGATACATAAACTCAATACTTTGTATTCACACGGACTGAATATTGACTTCAGCCTCAAACCGTATATGTCATAGTTTGGGTCTCACTCTTTTTTGGTTGCTTTTCTAAAATCTAATTTTTCTACCCATCTATTTTTCTTTGTCTCTCGTCTCCTTCCCTTCCCTTTTTCCTTTCCTTCAACTTTCTTTCTTTTTTTCCCCCTCTCTTTCTTCCCCCCCCCTTATTCTCTTTCTCCCTTTTCCCCCTCTTTTTTCTCCTGTATTCTTTCCCCTCCCCCCCTTTTTCTCCCCCCTTCCTCCTTTTTTCTCCCCTCTTTTGTTTCATTTACTTTTTTACTTTTGCCCCGCTTTGTCTTCCTTTTTTTTCTTCTTTTCCCTTTTCTCTCTGTTTTCACTTGCTTTTTCTTCTTCCTTTTCCTTTTTTTCTTTTTTTCCTTTTTCCCTTTTTCCCTTCCTGCCCCTATTCTTTCTCTTTTTTTCTTTCTCACCTTCCTTTCTTTATGTTCCCCGCTTCTTCTTTTGTCTACCCTTAGTACCTGTTCAGACTATGCAGAGACAATTTTTTAACAACGCAAGGCATTGTTTTAAATTTTTTCATCTTATCGTATTTTTTAGGCCACCTTTTACACTTACAACACTTTGGAACACTTGAACGTTCGCAACGCCGGGAGCTCCATGGAAGAACATACAAGTAAAACATCAGAACACATCAGAGTATAGATCTCCGGCTTAATATATTCAATATGTATTGTATCTCCCTGGGATCCCATTCCATCTCCTGTCAGATTTAATGCGAGACACCGGCTGTCAGCACTTGACAGTGGGTCTCTTGCTACTAATTCAGGACGGACGCGCTTGTACGCCGAAACGTTGCACAATATGCTCTAATGCAATAAAGAATCTTAACCTGCATTTAATCCGGACCCAGTGATTGGTGCTGTTTTCTTGAAAGGAGCACTATATATATATATATATATATATATATATATATATATATAGCCTATTGGCTGAGTTTGTGTGAGGGGCGGGAGTATCTCCCCCCCCACACACAAACACACGTCCAGGCGGGGCGTCAAGTATTTGTGGGTGGGGACGGGTGTATATAACGCCCCTGCTCCTACAGGAGGGGCGTACGTTGACATTTGCGGACCCCTCCCAACCCTCCCTCTTTTTCAAATCATCCACTACAGGGTATGCCCACTAAAAGCGTGCCCTCTGTCGCGGTCATTGGGCACAAATCTGACCATTAGGTTAGTGTAATCTTTTCCATATAAGTACGCATGGATTACTGTAACCATGAGCACGAGATGAATGTGTACAAATCTGACCGTTAAGTTTAGTTTAATGCTTCCATACACGTACGCATGTATTGCTGTAACAACGAGCACGAGTGTGAAGCCCTGAACACACATATATATATATATATATATACATACACACACACACACACACGTGTATGTCTCTCATAAGAGTAAAAAATAATATTAGGTAGACCAGTCAGTATAAATACACATTGAAGGAAGACTAAAAAAAAAACTATTAAATATAGTTAATAGACCGTAAGTTAACAATAATATTAAAAACAGGGAGGGTGATTCCATAGTGGGAAGATTTATGCACATATAAAAAACGAACAGCAATGACCAATAAACCTGATGATAAAAGTTAATTTGATAATGTATATAAATCCTTAAATAAAATTATATAAAAAGAGCTTCTAAAATGTGAAAACTGGATTCAGTTAAGGTATAAAAAAAAAAAGACATTAAACAACTACATTAGCGTGGTCTAAAGTGATAAGAGGTGCTTAACACCAAGTGCAGTTGTGCACCTATATTGGAGAGGAGGACCTGCACTTGTGGACCACAATATGGGTTCACTCCTGTGGTAGATGTAAACAATGACATTAGCTAATCCTCAAAACTGATGTAAAATTGAGACATTAGCCAGTATATCCTTATATGAAGGGTATACCTAACCCGTACACCAATGCCAAGGATTCTCAAATGGTGCAGGACCTAACACTAGCCTACCTGTGCCAGATGATCAAAGCCAGGAGCCAAATCACAGCAGCCTTAGGTCCGACTTGTAGACTGCTCCCCAGGTTACCTCCAGTGTGACTACCACACATACAATGGGAGGGGGGAGAGACAGGCTACAAGCCACACCCTGGTTGGATCATATATTGCCGGCCTCACAGGTGAAACCTTAATGCTACATAATATGATAAAAGTTTTTAGCATCAACTTTAAGCTCCAAAAGCAGCTCACATTAAACTTTTACATGGTCATGGCAGGAAACAATCCACCCCAAGTGCAGTTGTGCACCTATGCTGGGGTGGAGGTCCTGCACTTGTGATCCGTTGCTATGAACGATTCCCAGCATAATATGCATACAATGGAGGATGCCTGCAAACGGTCACAAGTACCACAATGGCATCCTTGTTACGCCGAGCGCTCCGGGTCCCCGCTCCTCCCCGGAGCGCTCGCTTCACTCTCCCCGCGGCAGCGCTCCGGTCACGTCCTCTGACCCGGGGCGCTGCGATTCCGCTGCCAGCCGGGATGCGATTCGCGATGCGGGTAGCGCCCGCTCGCGATGCGCACCCCGGCTCCCCTACCTGACTCGCTCTCCGTCTGTTCTGTCCCGGCGCGCGCGGCCCCGCTCCCTAGGGCGCGCGCGCGCCGGGTCTCTGCGATTTAAAGGGCCACTGCGCCGCTGATTGGCGCAGTGGTCCCAATTAGTGTGTTCACCTGTGCACTTCCCTATATCACCTCACTTCCCCTGCACTCCCTTGCCGGATCTTGTTGCCTTAGTGCCAGTGAAAGCGTTCCTTGTGTGTTCCTTGCCTGTGTTTCCAGACCTTCTGCCGTTGCCCCTGACTACGATCCTTGCTGCCTGCCCCGACCTTCTGCTACGTCCGACCTTGCTTTTGCCTACTCCCTTGTACCGCGCCTATCTTCAGCAGCCAGAGAGGTGAGCCGTTGCTAGTGGATACGACCTGGTCACTACCGCCGCAGCAAGACCATCCCGCTTTGCGGCGGGCTCTGGTGAAAACCAGTAGTGGCTTAGAACCGGTCCACTAGCACGGTCCACGCCAATCCCTCTCTGGCACAGAGGATCCACTACCTGCCAGCCGGCATCGTGACAGTAGATCCGGCCATGGATCCCGCTGAAGTTCCTCTGCCAGTTGTCGCTGACCTCACCACGGTGGTCGCCCAGCAGTCACAACAGATAGCGCAACAAGGCCAACAGCTGTCTCAACTGACCGTTATGCTACAACAGTTACTACCACAGCTTCAGCAGTCATCTCCTCCGCCAGCTCCTGCACCTCCTCCGCAGCGAGTGGCCGCTCCTGGGATACGCTTATCCTTGCCGGATAAATTTGATGGGGACTCTAAGTTTTGCCGTGGCTTTCTTTCCCAATGTTCCCTGCATCTGGAGATGATGTCGGACCTGTTTCCCACTGAAAGGTCTAAGGTGGCTTTCGTAGTCAGCCTTCTGTCCGGAAAAGCCCTGTCATGGGCCACACCGCTCTGGGACCGCAATGACCCCGTCACTGCCTCTGTACACTCCTTCTTCTCGGAAATCCGAAGTGTCTTTGAGGAACCTGCCCGAGCCTCTTCTGCTGAGACTGCCCTGTTGAACCTGGTCCAGGGTAATTCTTCCGTTGGCGAGTATGCCGTACAATTCCGTACTCTTGCTTCAGAATTGTCCTGGAATAATGAGGCCCTCTGCGCGACCTTCAAAAAAGGCCTATCCAGCAACATTAAAGATGTTCTGGCCGCACGAGAAATTCCTGCTAATCTACATGAACTTATTCACCTAGCCACTCGCATTGACATGCGTTTTTCCGAAAGGCGTCAGGAACTCCGCCAAGATATGGACTCTGTTCGCACGAGGCGTTTCTCCTCCTCGGCTCCTCTCTCCTCTGGTCCCCTGCAATCTGTTCCTGTGCCTCCCGCCGTGGAGGCTATGCAGGTCGACCGGTCTCGCCTGACACCTCAAGAGAGGACACGACGCCGTATGGAGAACCTCTGCCTGTACTGTGCTAGTACCGAACACTTCCTAAGAGATTGTCCTATCCGTCCTCCCCGCCTGGAAAGACGTACGCTGACTCCGCACAAAGGTGAGACAGTCCTTGATGTCTACTCTGCTTCTCCACGTCTTACTGTGCCTGTGCGGATGTCTGCCTCTGCCTTCTCCTTCTCTACAGTGGTCTTCTTGGACTCAGGATCTGCAGGAAATTTTATTTTGGCCTCTCTCGTCAACAGGTTCAACATCCCGGTGACCAGTCTCGCCAGACCCCTCTACATCAATTGTGTAAATAATGAAAGATTGGACTGTACCATACGTTTCCGCACGGAGCCCCTTCTTATGAGCATCGGATCTCATCATGAGAGGATTGAACTTTTGGTCCTCCCCAATTGCACCTCGGAAATTCTCCTTGGACTTCCCTGGCTTCAACTTCATTCCCCTACCCTGGATTGGTCCACTGGGGAGATCAAGAGTTGGGGGGCCTCTTGTTCCAAGAACTGTCTAAAACCGGTTCCCAGTAACCCTTGCCGTAACTCTGTGGTTCCTCCAGTAACCGGTCTCCCTAAGGCCTATATGGACTTCGCGGATGTTTTCTGCAAAAAACAAGCTGAGACTCTACCTCCTCACAGGCCTTATGATTGCCCTATCGACCTCCTCCCGGGCACTACTCCACCCCGGGGCAGAATTTATCCTCTCTCTGCCCCAGAGACTCTTGCCATGTCCGAATACGTCCAGGAGAATCTAAAAAAGGGCTTTATCCGTAAATCCTCCTCTCCTGCCGGAGCCGGATTTTTCTTTGTGTCCAAAAAAGATGGCTCCCTACGTCCTTGCATTGACTACCGCGGTCTTAATAAAATCACGGTTAAGAACCGCTACCCCTTACCCCTCATCTCTGAACTCTTTGATCGCCTCCAAGGTGCCCACATCTTCACTAAATTGGACTTAAGAGGCGCCTATAACCTCATCCGCATCAGAGAGGGGGACGAGTGGAAAACGGCATTTAACACCAGAGATGGACACTTTGAGTATCTGGTCATGCCCTTTGGACTGTGCAACGCCCCTGCCGTCTTCCAAGACTTTGTCAATGAAATTTTTCGTGATCTGTTATACTCCTGTGTTGTTGTATATCTGGACGATATCCTAATTTTTTCTGCCAATCTAGAAGAACACCGCCAGCATGTCCGTATGGTTCTTCAGAGACTTCGTGACAACCAACTCTATGCCAAAATTGAGAAATGTCTGTTTGAATGCCAATCTCTTCCTTTTCTAGGATATTTGGTCTCTGGCCAGGGACTACAGATGGATCCAGACAAACTCTCTGCCGTCTTAGATTGGCCACGCCCCTCCGGACTCCGTGCTATCCAACGCTTTTTGGGGTTCGCCAATTATTACAGGCAATTTATTCCACATTTTTCTACCATTGTGGCTCCTATCGTGGCTTTAACCAAAAAAAATGCTGATCCCAAGTCCTGGCCTCCTCAAGCAGAAGACGCCTTTAAACGACTCAAGTCTGCCTTTTCTTCGGCTCCCGTCCTCTCCAGACCTGACCCTTCCAAACCCTTCCTATTGGAGGTTGATGCCTCCTCAGTGGGAGCTGGAGCTGTTCTTCTACAAAAAAATTCTTCCGGGCATGCTGTCACTTGTGGTTTTTTCTCTAGGACCTTCTCTCCAGCGGAGAGGAACTACTCCATCGGGGATCGAGAGCTTCTAGCCATTAAATTAGCACTTGAGGAATGGAGGCATCTGCTGGAGGGATCAAGTTCTCCTGTTATTATCTACACCGACCACAAGAACCTCTCCTACCTCCAGTCTGCCCAACGGCTGAATCCTCGCTGAATCTCTGTTCTTTGCCCGATTTAATTTTGAGATTCACTTTCGTCCTGCCGATAAGAACATTAGGGCCGATGCTCTCTCTCGTTCCTCGGATGCCTCAGAAGTTGAACTCTCTCCGCAACACATCATTCCACCTGACTGCCTGATCTCCACTTCTCCTGCCTCCATCAGGCAGACTCCTCCAGGAAAGACCTTTGTTTCTCCTCGCCAACGCCTCGGAATCCTCAAATGGGGTCACTCCTCCCATCTCGCAGGTCATGCGGGTATCAAGAAATCTGTGCAACTCATCTCCCGCTTCTATTGGTGGCCGACTCTGGAGACGGATGTTGTGGACTTTGTGCGAGCCTGCACTATCTGTGCCCGGGATAAGACTCCTCGCCAGAAGCCCGCTGGTTTTCTTCATCCTCTGCCTGTCCCCGAACAGCCTTGGTCTCTGATTGGTATGGATTTTATTACTGATTTACCCCCTTCCCGTGGCAACACTGTTATTTGGGTGGTCGTTGATCGATTCTCCAAAATGGCACATTTCATCCCTCTTCCTGGTCTTCCTTCTGCGCCTCAGTTGGCTAAACAATTTTTTGTACACATTTTTCGTCTTCACGGGTTGCCTACGCAGATTGTCTCGGATAGAGGCGTCCAATTCGTGTCTAAATTCTGGAGGGCTCTCTGTAAACAACTCAAGATTAAATTAAATTTTTCTTCTGCATATCATCCCCAGTCCAATGGACAAGTAGAAAGGATTAACCAGATCTTGGGTGATTATTTGCGACATTTTGTTTCCTCCCGCCAGGATGACTGGGCAGATCTCCTCCCATGGGCCGAATTCTCGTATAACTTCAGGGTCTCTGAGTCTTCCTCCAAATCCCCATTTTTCGTGGTGTACGGCCGTCACCCTCTTCCCCCCCTCCCTACTCCCTTGCCCTCTGGTCTGCCCGCTGTGGATGAAATTTCTCGTGACCTTTCCATCATATGGAGAGAGACCCAAAATTCTCTCTTACAGGCTTCATCACGCATGAAGAAGTTCGCGGATAAGAAAAGAAGAGCTCCCCCCGTTTTTTCCCCTGGAGACAAGGTATGGCTCTCCGCTAAATATGTCCGCTTCCGTGTCCCTAGCTACAAGTTGGGACCACGCTATCTTGGTCCTTTCAAAATTTTGTGTCAAATTAATCCTGTCTCTTATAAACTTCTTCTTCTTCCCTCTCTTCGTATCCCTAATGCCTTTCACGTCTCTCTTCTCAAACCACTCATCCTCAACCGTTTTTCTCCCAAATCTGTTCCTCCCACTCCTGTTTCTGGCTCCTCGGACATCTTCTCGGTCAAAGAAATTTTAGCTGCCAAAAAGGTCAGAGGGAAAAATTTTTTTTTAGTGGACTGGGAGGGTTGTGGTCCTGAAGAGAGATCCTGGGAACCTGAGGACAACATCCTAGACAAAAGTCTGCTCCTCAGGTTCTCAGGCTCTAAGAAGAGGGGGAGACCCAAGGGGGGGGGTACTGTTACGCCGAGCGCTCCGGGTCCCCGCTCCTCCCCGGAGCGCTCGCTTCACTCTCCCCGCGGCAGCGCTCCGGTCACGTCCTCTGACCCGGGGCGCTGCGATTCCGCTGCCAGCCGGGATGCGATTCGCGATGCGGGTAGCGCCCGCTCGCGATGCGCACCCCGGCTCCCCTACCTGACTCGCTCTCCGTCTGTTCTGTCCCGGCGCGCGCGGCCCCGCTCCCTAGGGCGCGCGCGCGCCGGGTCTCTGCGATTTAAAGGGCCACTGCGCCGCTGATTGGCGCAGTGGTCCCAATTAGTGTGTTCACCTGTGCACTTCCCTATATCACCTCACTTCCCCTGCACTCCCTTGCCGGATCTTGTTGCCTTAGTGCCAGTGAAAGCGTTCCTTGTGTGTTCCTTGCCTGTGTTTCCAGACCTTCTGCCGTTGCCCCTGACTACGATCCTTGCTGCCTGCCCCGACCTTCTGCTACGTCCGACCTTGCTTTTGCCTACTCCCTTGTACCGCGCCTATCTTCAGCAGCCAGAGAGGTGAGCCGTTGCTAGTGGATACGACCTGGTCACTACCGCCGCAGCAAGACCATCCCGCTTTGCGGCGGGCTCTGGTGAAAACCAGTAGTGGCTTAGAACCGGTCCACTAGCACGGTCCACGCCAATCCCTCTCTGGCACAGAGGATCCACTACCTGCCAGCCGGCATCGTGACAATCCTACACCAGATAAATGTGTATGTGGATGCGTATTACATAATTTAGACATTAAACAACTATATTAACGTGATTTAAAGTGATAGGAGGTGCTCCACCCCTAGTGCAGTTGTGCACCTACATTGGAGTGGAGGACCTACACTTGTGGACCACAATATGGGTTCACTCCTGCGGTAAATGTAAACAATGACATTAGCTAACCCTCAAAACTGATGTAAAATTGAGACATTAGCCAGTATATCTTTATATGAAAGACATACCTGAGCCCACTCACCACGCCAAAGTTTCTCAAATGGTACGGTACCTAACACTAAACCTACCTGGCCAGATAACTAAAACCAGGAACCAAAATTACAGCAGCCTTAGATCAGACTTGCAGACTCCTCCCCAGTTACCTCCAGTGTGGACTAATATGTATGGGAGAAAAGACAAACAGATGCGGCGCTAATAGTGCCGGTTATCCGTGGATAACGGATGATAGGTAGAAAGGTAGATAAGAGCCTGCTCACCTTAGTTGGTCGCGTTAATGTGAGGCGCAACGCTGAATAAGAGCCTTGAGCAGGTATCTTTTCTGCAGGTGCGCCGGGAGCAGCTGGCCGTCGGTCCTGTCGGAGACGGTTGGTGCAATCCTGTAGCGTGTATGGGAGATAGGAATCCCAGCAAGGGTCTCCTATTCTTCCCCTGGGTGAAAATTGCAGCGCTACACCGTTGGAGTGGAATAAGCAGTCGGGGTTAATAAAACGTGATCATCATCTTTTGCACTAATAGTCATAAAAAGGATCAGTTTTATGATGGACAACGCGTTTCGGAGGGGCTCCCTCCTTCGTCAGGTCCGTATTCCCTTGTGGACCACAATGGTACGGGCATCTTAACACTGTGCCTCAAAACATTCACGGTTACTCCCATTGATCATGTACCCAAACATAGATCCAACCGTTTTGAACTCCTAAAAAGACTGGAGATTTTTAGGATTTTTAAATGTGGCTCGTTACAGCCACAAGGATTGAATGAAATTTCAAAGACCATATTGATTTGATGCTGAGTAGTAGACATTTTTATACACTCACATTTATATATATTTATATATATATGTATATATATATATATATATATATATATATATATATATTTATAAATTTATACTTACTGGATCTTCCATACTACCATTTTATCAGATTTTTTTATACCTCAACTGAATCCAGTTTTCACATTTTAGAAGCTCTTTTTATATAATTTTATTTAACGATTTATATGCATTATCAAATTTACTTTTATCATCAGGTTTATTGGTCATTGTTATTTGTTTTTTATATGTGTGCATACATTTTTGTGTGCTCCACAGACATCCAGCAGACTAGAGCAGAGCAGGTGTTTCCATCAGCCTTTCCCAGGAGTGTGGCAGGCTCCTGGGAAGAGCCTCCCTGCATGGAGCACCGGGAGTCGCCGGCCTCCACTTCCCTTTCTTCCAGGCTGGCAGGGGGTGGAGAGAAAACTACAACAGCCATTGTTCTGGCCGGAGGAAGAAAATATGGCACAAGTGAGGATGGTGGTGATGGAGTAAAGGAGGAGAAGGTGGCGGAAAGTGTTCAGGTGGTGGAGGAAGATGCAGTGCCTGTTTCTACTCCCTGTGTCACCATGACCACACAAGACAGTTACATTGAGCCAGCTCAGGTGGTGCTCCCGTTAAGTGAGAGCGAGGAGGATGATGAGGAGGAGAGTGAGACTGGGGGATTATTGAGAGCAACTGTGATGCAGGAGCCCCCAGCCCACCTCCAGAATTTCACCTTCAGCGATGACTTGTGTGAGGATGTGTCAGTAAAGCAGAGATCAAAAAAGCAGAGGACCCAAGAAACAGTACAGTACGTGTTTTGTCATTTCCGGCAGTCTTGGCCAGCTGCTGGGCCCCCCAGACTGCCAGACCCTGTTTCTATAGTGGAATGGGGCCAGCATGGGGGGTACAACATGGCGTCAAATATGCCTGTGGAGGCTATAAATGTGAAGCCCACAGGCACTGCAGGGCACTCCTCTGTGAGGGGGGAGGGAGTACCCGGGTGCGTGGATTAGCCGCAGAGCCCATGCAGTCGGGCAAAGGAAAAGAGAGTGTGGGAGGAGATGGGGTGCGCTCGGAGGGGCAGCCCCAGACTCCAGAAGTTACATCATCCCTGAAGGAGAAGCCATCAGTGTTGACCGCAGCAGCTAAGCCAGCACAGAAATTCTTTCTTAAACCAGCTACACTACAAGTCCCAGCCAGCCCGGAATTTGTTAGGCAGAATGCTAAGAGTGTAAGATGTGAGAATGATGGGTGTAGTAGTATTGTGGATGAGAGGAGTGTATGTGGGAGTGGTATGAATGGGAAGTCTAGTATGGATGGAAATAAAGATCATGAGAGTAGTGGTGTGAATGGTGTTATTAGTGGTTCTGGGTCCTGGCCTAGTCCGACTGCCCCCCCCCCCCCCCCCGGTAGTGACTGCTCCTAGGAGTTATTCCAATGTCACTGCCGGGGGTTCAGGGGGGTCCCATCTCTGTCCAGCTCTGGAGGCCATTCGAAACAGCACCTCCTGGAGGCTCAGCGTAGGGGCGACAGGTCGATCCAGGTAGAGGGAAGGGGTGAGGTCGACCTGTCTTTCTGGATAGAGAGGCATGGTCTGGGGGCTTTCCGAGAGTGGAACGGGGAGGTTTTCTGGTCCATCCGACAACCGGGCAGGACAATAATCGTAGGAATGTGGTCCATCTGATTTGGAGAGGCAAGGATGCATGCCCACCTCGCGCAAAAGTGGTTGAGCTCCTCCTTCAGATGGAATTAAGGGCGAGTGACATCTTTGCCCTGATTCACCCCTACGGTTCGTCTGAATTTGATGTCAGTTTTGTTTAGCCAGAGGGTCTCGAACTCTTCTGGTCAAACTACGAAGTGGCAAAGAACAAGCCTGGCTGGCGGGATTTCCCCGTAAAGGCGATTTTCCGTTAGAACTCTGTCAAGAAAGTGACCGTTCTGACCCGTAACGACTCACTTTCTTGTTATGACATCATGACCTGGCTCAGAAGGTATGGGGATGTGATGGACATGCCCAAGAAAAACTTGGATGAGCACGGGATCTGGTCCGGGGCCTGGATGTTTTCCGTCAAACTCAAGCATTCCGGGCATACGGTTGCCCACATTCCGTCAGCCTCCTTCCTTGGACGTGATAGGATCCACGTCTATCAGGGGCAGCCTAAGCTCTGTCACAGGTGTGGCAGCCCCACCCACTTTAGCGCAGCCTGTACTGTGCAGGTCTGCGCTTTGTGTGGTGGGGTGGGTCATCTGGCCGCATCCTGTAGGCAGATCCAGTGCCCCCTGTGTGGTGTCCTCGGAGACCCTTTCAGCCGCTGAGGAGAGCTGTGAAGTTGCCTCGGCTGGGGAGAGTACGGGCAGGGATGAGGGTGCAACATTGCTAATGAGGAGGAAAAAGGGCCCCGCCATACTAAGGCAGGAGGAAAATCGTAGGAGGAGTAGGGAGCTGGAGAGTGCCCAGGTGATGGGGGTAGCTCCAGCCCCTACTCCTGAAGCTGGTCCTGTAACCGCTGAAGCCCTGGAGGAGAATGTGCTGGATGAAGAGATCAGGAGGCTGCGGAGAGAGGAAGGCAATATGGCCGACCCTTCCGATTCCTCCCACTATGAAAGTGTGGATGTGGAGAGTGAAGTGAGGCCTAAAAACAAAGATAAGGGCAAAAGGAAAGGGAGAAAGAATAGGTCAGAGCCCTCTGAAGCTCCTGGTACTACGGGCCAGGTACAAAACGGAAGCCTGACTGCCCCCTTCTGATTGACCTGTCAAACCGGTACCTCCCCCTCTTTGGAGGAGGAAGGTGAGGGTGTGGTGCCTAGGGAGAAAGAGCCTCTGGGGGGAACTCAGCCCTGTCCTGTTGAGGCACCATTCTCAGAGGGCAGGGCTAGACCAGGGCCGGAGGAAGACGGGGACAATATGGATCTATCTGAGTAAAAAAAAAAAAAAGATCCAAGAGTGGTCCTGCCCTCTCGTCTTCTTTGGGGGATGAAGGGGCAAAAAAAAAAGGGAAAGAAAAGGTAAAGGATGTGGCCTTATAATTTAATCACCCTGTATGGCGGCACTCACCCCATTGACGCTGGCATCTATTAATTGTGCCAGCATAAAGTCTGATACGGCTAGATTTTCAGCCTTTCAGCCGACATTTTCTTTTTACAGGAGACCAGGTTGTCAGATCTAGCCTCTCTGGTAAAAGCCAGAAGAGAGTGAAGGCATGGTCCCTCCCACTGGTCTCTTGCGGCTGAGCCCTATAGTGGGGTCGCGATCCTTTTTACCGATCCTGTCCTGTTGAATGCCGATGAGTTATTGAATTAGAAATTGGGAGGTGCCTGATGTTAGATGTCTTCATGAAGGGACAGGAACTCCGGCTCATTAACATCTACGCCCTGCAAACTAAGCGAGGCCGTAAAGATCTCTTTATGAGGATTAAGCCCTTTCTTTTTATGAGTCGGCAGGTGATCTTTGGAGAGGACTTCCATAATGTCACGAGGTCCCAAGATAGAAGAGGCTCCAATGGTCCACTGACTTGCGATAGTGTGGCACTGATTAGCATAGCTAGAGAAGCTCGCCTAGAGGATGCCCACATCCGGAGCCCCTATCATCAAAGTAGTCGCAGGTCTAGGATAGATAGGTTTTATTTGAAGGAGGAAGCTGTCTCTTCCGCAGTGTCCGTGGTTGAGGTGGAGTTCCCAGACTGTATGATTTTGTTTTCCCTGAATGTTTCAGAGCCCTCCGGATGGGAAAAGGTTATTGGAAGCTGAATTCGTCCCTCCTGGAGGAAGCGGAGATAAGACAGTCCTTTGAGGATTTTCTTCAGAGTCAGGTACCTTTACTTGATCTTTGTAGTAATAAGCTGGAGTGGTGGGAGATATTCAAGAAGCGATTTGCGGGGGGTTTTCTGCCAGCTCTCGAGCCTCAGGTCCCTGAACAGGTACCGCTTGTATAAGGGTCTAAGGAGGGAACTCGAGCTTCTCGTTTCGACTGGAGGTAGTCGAGAGGATTTCTCCAGAGTGAAATCCTTGCTGATGAGGTGTCAGTATAATAGGCACGCATCTTTGGTTTTTGAGAGGGATTTCGGGAAGTACTGCTCGCCCGACCCTTACAGAAACTGTAAGATGTCAGTGAGAAGTAAAATCCTTTCAGGACTGATTGATAGTACAGGATCTCTGAATCAGTCCAGATCAGGGATCTTGGAGGTCGTCAGATCCTTCTACTCGCACCTCTTGGGGGAGGAAGGATCTAGATCGATACAAGATGTAGGTTTTCCTGGCTGAAACCATTCCTGAGCCAGGGGTAGACCCCTCTCTTGATGTTTTGGCAGAAGAAATCAGGGAAGAGGAAGTGAGACTGGTGATCGAGGGGCTTGCACTTAAGTCGCCAGGTCCAGATGGCTTAACATCCGAGTGGTACAGGACCTTTAAAGAGTCTTTAGCTCCCCTCTTGACTGAGGTATTCAATGAGTGTCTCTCCTCGGGCACTCTGCCGAAGTCAATGAGGAGGTCAGCCCTGATTCTTCTCTCAAAGGGTAAAGATCCCAGTCGTATTGAGAATTGGAGGCCCATAGCTCTTCTCAATACGGACAGGAAGCTTCTGGCTAAGATACTGTTTAATCGGTTGGTGAAGTTTGCACCCCGGCTCCTTTCGGAGGCCCAGCACTGCACTGTTCCAGGTCGAAGCACCTTAAGTGCGGTCCTTAATGTCAGGGAGGCAGTGGAGCGGAGTAGTGCAGGTCTCTGGAAGGGGTACTTGCTGTCCTTGAATCCGGCCAAAGCATTTGATCGGGTGAACCACGAGTACTTAAGTTCTGTCCTCCTGAGATATGGCTTACCGAGTGCTTTTGTTAATTGGCTTAAAGGGGTACTCCGGTGAAAACCTTTTTTCTTTTAAATCAACTGGCTCCGGAAAGTTAAGCAGATTTTTACATTACTTCTATTAAAAAATCTTAATCCTTCCTGTACTTATTAGCTGCTGAATACAACAGAGGAAATTATTTTCTTTTTGGAGTGCTGTCTGATGACATCACGAGCACAGTGCTCTGTGCTGACGTTATTATAATAATAATAAGTCTTTATTTACTGTTGTCCTTAGTGGGATTTGAACCCAAGGCCCCAGCACTCCAGGGCAGCAGTGCTAACCACTAAGCCACCATGCTGCCCTTAGCATACATCTGGTATGCACGGTTGCTAAAATGGACAGAGATGTCAGCAGAGAGCACTGTGGTCGTGATGCCATCAGTGTTCCAAAAATAAAGGAATTTCCTCTGTAGCATTCAGCAGCTAATAAGTACTGAAAGGATTAAGATGTTTTAATAGAAGTAATTTACAAATATGTTTAACTTTCTGGCACCAGTTGATTTAAAAGAAAAAAGGTTTTCACCGGAGTACCCCTTTAAGATCTTGTATGCAGGGGCAGAGAGTTTCCTGCTGGTGAACGGGTGGTCTGGCCGCTCTTTTGAGGTCCGTCAGGGTTGTCCTTTGAGCCCACTGTTATATGTGTTCGCGATCGATCCCTTCCTTAGGAGGGTGAGTCGCGGACCATTGGCGGGAATCGGGATGAGTCTGGCGGAGCCGGCTGTCACCCAGAGAGTGGTGGTGTACGCTGACGATGTCACTATTTTCGTCTCTGGACTGCTACTCGGAGGCATCCGGGTCTAAGATCAACCGGGATTAGTGTGAGAGTCTCTGGCTGGGAGGGGGGGATCCCACGTTTGATCTCCCGGACACCCTTCCAGGGCCCCAAGAATCAGCAAAAGTCTTAGGCATCACATATGGCCAGGATGATTATCCTACCAAACTGGGATGGTAAGCTCCAGGATGCCGCTCAGAAGGTGGACCAGTGGAAGGGTTGGTCTATGACCCTCAGGGAAAGGGTACACCTGATCAAATCGTACCTGCTCCCCTTGTTTATCTATCTGGGCAGCATATGTATCTTGCCAGAGGCTTACTATACTAGGATCTACAGCCTGTTTTTCCAACTGTTATGGGGAAACAGGATGAACCTAGTCAAGAGGGAGGTTACGTACCGCAGGAGGAGACTAGGGGGTTTATCTATGGTTAACCCTGTGGTGTTCTTAACGAACACCTTTTTGAAAGCTGACATCTCAAACCTTTGGAAAGAGAGGGCTCCTCCATGGGTAATCTCCTGCAGGGAACGGTTTCTGCCTTTCTTCCAAGAATGGGAGAGAGGAGGGCGAGTGAAGAACCGTACTCCCCATGGATATCTTCCGGCTTACGCTACCCCGACTCGTCAATACAACGGTGGGGTTTTGGAGTGTGGGAAATCAGGACCCAGTCAAGGCAGTTCCCTGACAAACGGGTTCTGTTGACCCACTTCCAGAAGCCTCTGGCACTCAGGGACTGCCCAGGTCGGGATCTGAGAGTGGGGTTGTACCTTTTTAACATGAAAAGGATCCCCCAGAAGTTTTGGGACTTAGCCTGGTGCTGCTTTCAGGGGAAGCTATATGTAAGAGACAACCTGAAGTACAGGAACTCTGATGACCGGGGATGTCCCCTAGAAGAGTGAGAAAGAGAAAGCATGGACGACTTCCTGTTTCATTGTCCCTTTAATATAGGGGTTTACAACAGGGTGGGTGCTTCCATCAGCTGCCGGCCAGGCTTACATATCTGGAGTGGGCTTATGGGGCATTCAGAACCCTGGGTGGCCGAGACCGGGGCACTTTATTCTTAGTTAGTTTAGTGGTTAGGTACTACACATGGAATGCACAGTGTTTAGTGTCGACCCAACAGAAAATGCTCTCTGAGGTGGAGGTCTGTAGGAATATCACCGGTGACCTCAGGAAGATCAGGTCTTTGGAGTATGGCAATCTTGGTACCAGTAGGGCTTCTCTCCTATGGATAGGGTTTTCTTTTGATATGCCCAAGGTACTAGACCTTTTGGTTAGGGACAGTGTTATAGGGATAGAGATAGGTTGAGAACAGGGTTAGTTTTAATGGAGGGATAGAAATAGGGAGAATTGTATGGGGAGTCTGTCATCCTTCTTCCTGGTGGTGGGCTAATGCATGTGCACGCTAGCTTTTTGTAGGTGTTTTCTGTAGAGCATATATTTTATTTATATAGTATATTTAGTGATTTTGTACCTATATTGTGTTATATCTATATTGTTTCATATTGTTTCATGTTATAGTAGTTATGGTAGTCGGACCAGTTGTTGTGTTGAATAGTGGTTTATCTGGTTTATTTGGTTTATTTCAGTTATTTGGTCGGTTTTATTTATTTTGATTATTTGCAGTAATGTGCATGTTATGTTTGCTGTTTTGTTTTCTTGCTGTGTGCATTTCCTTATAGCCAGATAATGCTAAATCTTATAAGTTTATTTTGATATGCCAAGTTGTGCTAATTTTATATTAGTTTTCAGTATGTGTGTGTGCTGATTTGATAGTTTTGTTATGTTTTCTTTGGTATTTTCATTAGTCCCAGATGATGACTCAGTTAATTTGGTCATTTTGTAAGTGAATTTATATATATATATATATATATATATATATATATATATATATATATATATATATATTGTGGCAAGGAAAGGGTGTATTTCCTTGGCTCACCCTGCAGAAGCTCTCACCTGCTTCTTAAGTAATGAGGCAGGAGGGAAGGGAGGTGTATATGAGATGGAGACTCAGTGTAATGGGGGCTCTTCCTAGGAGACAGCATGTGGGCTGTAGGGAAGAGACAGAGCCTGCTGAGGAGTACACAGCCCGAGCTAAGAGAGGCTCAAAGAGACTGCCATGAATTGTGAGTAGAAGGTTGCAGGGGACATAAGTTTAACCGGCTGAGGGAAGCTCAGCGGTTGTTAGTCAGGACAAGCTGATCTGTTTAGTCAGTGACCAGACGGTCTAGGATTTTGTTTTGTTCCTGCTTTTTGTTTATTTCTGTCCCTGCAACCTGTCTAATAAAACTGGCAAGGTGCCAGATTTGCATTATAAGCATTTGTTTGCTGGTTTATTGAGAAGAAACGCATCCTGTGGCGTGGTCCAGGACGATCCCAGAGCTAATCCCCAAGACGGATCGTCACATTTTGGTGGAGGATGCGGGCACGCCGTTGCTAGGAGCAACCCCCTGCAAGATTGCAAGTCGGAGGAGCCCAGCAGAGGAGTTCAAGCAGTTTGGTGTCTGTGGAGGAGCGTTGCTAGGGGCAACGGATCTAGAATTTTTTTCAAGAAAATGGGACAACCTCGAAAGGCCGTTGCTGGGAGCAACCGACGTGGGCCACAAGTTGTGGTCGCCAAGACGAAGCCGAGGTCCCGTGAGTTGTCGGTGGGCGGAATCCCACTGTGGGTGGACTTGGATTGTTGCCAGACTGTATCTCGGATTATGCCAGAAATAATTCAGTTTGTGAAGTCCCGCCCGGAGCCCGGTAAGACTGTTCAAATTACCTTTGATACATGTTTTGGGACAGTAAGCCATATGATGGAGGTATGTGCGGAACTTACAGTGAAATTGTACTGGGCAGAGACTTTCCGTATTTCTGGCAGCTGTGGGATGCTGAGAGTGCACCTGAGAGTTCGCACACAAAGGTTCCAGAAGGAGTGAGGACTGGGGGTCTCTACTGGACTGTGTGAATGGTGCTGTATATTGTGAACCCATGCAGGCTGATAATGTTTTTCTTGAAACACTTATGTTAATGTGTTCTGATGTAAAGAGTTCTATTCCCACCTCTCGCAGGACAAAAGAAAACCTGTGTGAGCTGGAAATAGAAGGTAAAAAGATGACTGTTTTGTTAGATCCAAAATGTATAATAAGTCTGGTAAAGACCAGCTGCAGAAAGCCAGACCCCGCTATAGTGTCTATACAGGCCGGTATTTGGGGTTATAAAACAGTTAATGTGTGTATTTCTACTCCCTATGGTACCATAAGTCACAAGGTTGCAATAGACCCTACCTTAGAGTATGAAGTAGTGCTGGGGAAGGATTTTCCATTTTTTCAGCAGTTGTGGGAAGATAGTCAGGTGACTAGAGCAGGAACACCTGATAGGCTCACAACACTTGGTTTTCACCACATAGCAGGGGACAGTAGCTCAGCTGAGGACGGGGAGTGTCAGCAGACCCTAGGTATATGTCAGGTGGGAGTGTGCCAGACCACTAGGGGAGCTGAAGAACAGTCTGCGAGTCAAGTTAAAGTGATGACTGGAATAGAAGCTCCAGAGATGGCTGTGGAAAAACCAAAACTCCAGAAAAGAGTACCAGTGGAGCTGGGGGCTGCACTTACAGTCACAGACAGAGTACTAAGTGAAGGAGACTGTGACAAGACAAAAGAAAAGTCTGCCAAGAAGCCAAGAGACAGTTCAGAGGAACTGATCAGGAATCTCCCTGACTCGCTGGTGCCAAGAACCAATGAAGTTGTTGCTAGGGGCAACAAACTTACCGCCAAGGCATTGCCGGTCCGACGGGAGTGTTTAGTGAGAGTCTCCAGAGTTGCCAACGTGGTGGGAGAGGAAGAGTGCCAGGTTTCAGTGGCATCTGTTGTGGATGATAATAATGAGGCACAAGTGGCCGCAACCACGGAAAAGGGGGAGACTTCATCTAGAGATGGAGAAGAGCTGGGTCGAGTGTCTGACAGAGGACCAGAGGATGTCTCAAGGTCTAACAGCGAGAGTGAGGAGACCGCTGTCAGTAAAAGGTCTCGGAAAAGACGAGCTGGCCTTGGGAAAAAACTGGAGCAGATCCAGAATCTGGAAGAAACCCTGCAGATGGTTTCTGTGAAGTTGTTGGAGAAAGAAAAAGAGGTACATCGCTTGACAGAGGAGAGGGACAAATCACTTGCTGACTTTAAAAAAGAGCAAGAAGTGAGGCTTCAGCTGGAAAAAGTCATGGAGCACCACAGAAGTGAGTTTGTGTCTCTGCAGGATGAACTGTCCCGCTCCCAGGGTCTTGTGACCAGCAAGGAGAGTGAAGTGGAGAGTCTGGCCAAGCGGATGTCATTCCAGGAAGAAGAAGTGAGTCTTCTACATGGTGCATATCAGGCTCTGCAGAGTGATCACAAGGCTAGCCTGGTAGCCATGGAAAAAATAGAAAAAGAGAAGAATGAAATGAAGATGGAAGCTGAAGCTCTTGCCAGCAATCTGGAGAGTGTCTCTAAAGCTAAGAGACAACTTGAGGAGGAAGTCAAGGTGAAGAATGCCCTTGCACATGCTCTTCAATCTGCTCGTCATGACAATGTCTTGCTCCGTGAGCAGTATGAGGAGGCCCTGGAACAAGTTGAGACTCTGCAACATGAAAACAAGAACTTGCAACAGGAGATCTCAGATCTATCTCAACAGATTGGTGAGAGTGGAAAATCTATCAATGAGTTAGTGAAGTCCAAGAAACAGTTGCTGGACAGTGAGAAGGTGATCTCCGCACAACTCAAGAGTGAGCAGCTGAGATATATAAAGCTGGAACATGACATGAAGATCTTAAAAGAGAGCCTGGAAGCGCAGAACGAAACGCGCAGAAGGTCCCACGTAGCTGCCTTGGTTTTGCTGGGAGCGCAACTCTACGAGCAGGTGGCTGTGCTGGCAGACAATGAACAATTGAGGAAACAATTGCTGTCTTCGGAAGATACTGTCAGGGACTTGACATAGTTACTTGACAGTGAGAGGATGAAGTCTGCTAAGCTCCAGTGTAAGCTGCGAAAATGTGAGAAAAAGGAAGAGGACCAGGAAGTCCTAAAAGAGAACAGAGACCAAGATATGGCAGAATTGGCTCAAGAAAGGCTTCTGGCGCCGAAGTTACAGGATACAGTTGTGCTTTCTCTGATTGCGAAAAAGTCCTCTAAAGCTAAGATTGAGGTGAAGTCCTGTAAGAAGTCTTCTGAAGCTAGGACTGAGCTGAAACCTGGTGGGAAATCCTCTGAAGTGAAGACTAAGGAGAAGAGAGGTGGGAAATCCTCTGAACCTGAGCAGACCAAAAATTCTGAAGGTAATGCTGAGGCAGAGAAATCCTCTGAAGCAGAAGCTAAACCAGAGTCAACCTCAAAAGCTGTGAGTAAAAAGAATGGCACAACTGAAGCTACAGGTGAAGAGAAGAGTAAGCCTGAAGAAGCTGCAGTAGTAGAAGCTGATTCTACACAAGAATCTGAAGGAGCCAAAGACTCTGAAGCCAAACCTGAGGAAGCTGGTGCCCCAGAAGAGAAAGCTGGATGGGATGAGGTGAAACCATGTGAGAAATCCACTGAAGACAAGACTGAGGTGAAACCAGGTGGGAAGTCCTCTAAAGTTGAAACTGAGATGGACCCGTGTCAGAGGTCCTCTGATGGTACAGAGAACAAGACAGTGGTTGGTGAAGCCACTGAGGCCGAAAGATTCTCTAAAGCAGAGGCAGAGGTCCGGCAAGCAAGAAGAAGACAAAGGTTAGAAGCATTGGTCCTCTCACTCCTTAATTTCAAGAACCCTGCCCACACCAGGGTGAAGAACCTGGTACTGGAGAGGTGTGACCGAGAGACTTGCAATTGGTGGCTGGTAAAAGTCCGGAAGAAAAAAGTCAAGGGCTTCAGAGACTGTGGGGCAAAAGTTGTCCAAGAGAAAGGAAAGGCAGATGGTTTCTGCCTTTCAAATACATGTGCTCCTTCCCGATGGTCTGAGCAAAGGGGGGGGGGATATGTGGCAGTGTGGCAAGGAAAGGGTGTATTTCCTTGGCTCACCCTGCAGAAGCTCTCACCTGCTTCTTAAGTAATGAGGCAGGAGGGAAGGGAGGTGTATATGAGATGGAGACTCAGTGTAATGGGGGCTCTTCCTAGGAGACAGCATGTGGGCTGTAGGGAAGAGACAGAGCCTGCTGAGGAGTACACAGCCCGAGCTAAGAGAGGCTCAAAGAGACTGCCATGAATTGTGAGTAGAAGGTTGCAGGGGACATAAGTTTAACCGGCTGAGGGAAGCTCAGCGGTTGTTAGTCAGGACAAGCTGATCTGTTTAGTCAGTGACCAGACGGTCTAGGATTTTGTTTTATTCCTGCTTTTTGTTTATTTCTGTCCCTGCAACCTGTCTAATAAAACTGGCAAGGTGCCAGATTTGCATTATAAGCATTTGTTTGCTGGTTTATTGAGAAGAAACGCATCCTGTGGCGTGGTCCAGGACGATCCCAGAGCTAATCCCCAAGACGGATCGTCACTATATATATATATATATATATATATATATATATATATATATATATATATATATATACACATATATATATATATATATATATAAATATTAAAGAATAATAAAGGGGGAAAAAATAAAAAATAAAGGGAAAAAAATAACTTTTATGTTTATATTTTGATAAGCCAAGTTGTGCTATTTTTATGTTCATTTTCGGTATGCATGTGAGTGTGTTTGATTAGATCGTTTGGGCATATATTAGTACCGTATATACTCGAGTATAAGCCGAGACCCCTAATTTCAACCCAAAATCCCAGGAAAAGTTATTGACTCGAGTATAAGCCTAGGGTGGGAAATACCTCATCCCCCCCTGTCATCATCCAGACCCGTCATTAACATCCTCATCATCCCCTTGTCATCATCCCACACATCCCCCCTTCATCATCCCCTTGTCATCATCCCACACATCCCCTTATCATCCCACACATCCCCCCTTCATCATCCCCTTGTAATCATCCCACACATCCCCCCTTCATCATCCCCTTGTCATCATCCCACACATCCCCTTATCCCACACATCCCCCCTTCATCATCCCCTTGTCATCATCCCACACATCCCCTTATCATCCCACACATCCCCCCTTCATCATCCCCTTGTCATCATCCCACACATCCCCCCTTCATCATCCCCTTGTCATCATCCCACACATCCCCTTATCATCCCACACATCCCCCCTTCATCATCCCCTTGTAATCATCCCACCCCCCCCCCTTCATCATCCCCACACCCCCCCCCCTTCATCATCCTCTTCTCATCATTCGCCCTCAGTGGTCTTCAACCTGCGGACCTCCAGAGGTTTCAAAACTACAACTCCCAGCAAGCCCGGGCAGCCATCGGCTGTCCGGGCTTGCTGGGAGTTGTAGTTTTGAAACCTCCGGAGGTCCGCAGGTTGAAGACCACTGCGGCCTTCAACCTGCGGACCTCCAGAGGTTTCAAAACTACAACTCCCAGCAAGCCCGGGCAGCCATCGGCTGTCCGGGCTTGCTGGGAGTTGTAGTTTTGAAACCTCCGGAGGTCCGCAGGTTGAAGACCACTGCGGCCTTCAACATGCGGACCTCCAGAGGTTTCAAAACTACAACTCCCAGCAAGCCCGGGCAGCCATCGGCTGTCCGGGCTTGCTGGGAGTTGTAGTTTTGAAACCTCCGGAGGTCCGCAGGTTGAAGACCACTGCGGCCTTCAACATCATCCAGCCCCCTCTCACCCCCTTTAGTTCTGAGTACTCACCTCCGCTCGGCGCTGGTCCGGTCCTGCAGCACTGTCCGGTAAGGAGGTGGTCCGGTGAGGAGGTGGTCCGGGCTGCTATCTTCACCGGGGGCGCCTCTTCTCCGCGCTTCCGGCCCGGAATAGAGCCGTTGCCTTGACAGCGACGTATCTGCGTCGTTGTCAAGGCAACGTGACTATTCTGAGGCCGGGCCCGAAGCGCTTAGAAGAGGCCTCCCCGGTGAAGATAGCAGCCCGGACCACCTCCTTACCGGACAGCCCTGCAGGACCGGACCAGCGCCGAGCGGAGGTGAGTACTCAGAACTAAAGGGGGTGAGAGGGGGCTGGATGATGTTGAAGGCCGCAGTGGTCTTCAACCTGCGGACCTCCGGAGGTTTCAAAACTACAACTCCCAGCAAGCCCGGACAGCCGATGGCTGCCCGGGCTTGCTGGGAGTTGTAGTTTTGAAACCTCTGGAGGTCCGCAGGTTGAAGACCACTGCGGGTGGGGGAGTTCACTCGAGTATAAGCCGAGGGGGGTGTTTTCAGCACGAAAAATCGTGCTGAAAAACTCGGCCTATACTCTAGTATATACGGTATCTTAGTATTTTAGTATCTTAGGAAAGCTGGGCTGGCCGGTTAGGCAGGGTTTTGTTTTTGGGTTTTGTTTTTGGTTCTAGAGTATTTCTTATTTATGTTATAGCTGGTTAAGCTTGCTTTGTGTTTTTGTATTTGATAAGTTCTGTATTTTTATAATAAAAAAAGAGTGTCAGCAGAGAGCACTGTGGTCAGACTGAACAGAAATTAAAAAAGAACTTCCTGTGGAGTACTGGAAGGGTTAGATTTTTTTTATTAGAAACAATTTACAAATCTAATTTAAATCAACTGGTTCCAGAAAGTTAAACAGATTTGTAAATGACTTCTGTTAAAAAATGTTTACCCTTCCAGTACTTTTTAGTGACTGTATGCTACAGAGGAAATTCCTTCTTTCTGAATTTCTTTTTTGTCTTGTCCACGGTGCTCTCTGCTGGCACCTGATGCCCGTATCTGGAACTGTCCAGAGCACCATAGGTTTGCAATGGGGATTTTCTCCTGCTCTGGACAGTTCCTGATACAGGCATCAGGTGTCAGCAGAGAGCACTGTGGACAAGACAAAAAATTCCTCTGTAGCATATAGCTGCTAAAAAGTACTTGAAGAGTAAAGATTTTTTAATATAAGTAATTTACAAATCTGTTTAACTTTCTGACACCAGGTGATTTAAAAAAATATATATATAATGTTTTCCACTGGAGTACCCCTTTAACTTTCTGTTACCAGTTGATTTTTTTATTTTATTTCCACCAGAGTATGCCTTTAACCCCTTAGCGCATAAGGACGTTTATGAACGTCCATATGCGCGTCCCCATGCTATAAGCAACCAGGACACACACTAATGCCGGACATCGCCGATCGGGCTTATGTTCAGCATTAACTCTTTAGATGCCGTGTCTAAAAGTGAAAGTAAAAGCATCTTGTCTGCTCAGTCGGGCTGATCGGGACCATCGCGATAAAATCGCGATGTCCCGTTCAGCTAAGACGCAGCAGGAGGTCTCCTCACCTGTCTCCTGCACGTCCGATCGTCAATTGATTGCTCAAAGCCTGAAATCCAGGCTTGAGCAATCAACCACCGATAACACTGATCCCTGCCATTGAATGCAATGGCAGTGATCAGTGTATTGAATCAATGTACTGCATGTTATAGCCCCCTATGCTCCGTCCTTAAGGGGTTAAGGCCAAAATGGAACTGGGCGGTGAACGGAACGTCCGACCAATAACTACTGGCAGAGGGAGGGTTGATGTCCCCCTTCCTCCACTCTGTCCGCCCATCCGCCTCAGTCGGCAAGCAGAGCGGAGTGAGGGAGTCAAGGACCCCCCTCAGCATAATCGGTGCCCACCAGGGCACTCTGAGTGGCATCCAGCCACTGTTAGGTCAGGGACAGTGTTTCTTGAGGTACAGGTAAGGTGGTGAAGAAAAAGTTTTTTTTTATTCCACTTCAGTAGTGGCGTGTGATTTATAAATCACACACCCTTATTTAGTGTACACAAAACACACACACTCTGGTCCAGATTTATCAAACTGCGTGAGAGAAAAAGTGGAGAGATTTTCCCACAGCAACCAACCAACACAGCTCAGCCAACAAACTGTGGTAAACTGAAAACTGAGCTGTGATTGGTTGTTATGGGAAAATCACTCCACTTTTTCTCTCACACATCTTGATAAAACTGGACCACTCTCAGGAATCCAGACTGACAGTCAGGTACACTAAAATTGACTTTTTTAGTTATTATTTCAGTGACGACTTTCTCAATCTAATAGTGGAGCAGATGAACCTGTACGTCCAACAGTTCATGGATGGCACGCCATCAATGCAGCCAAAATGAGGAAGTTTGGGGGCCTCGTGCTGCATATGGGCCTAGTCAAAAAAAAAAAAAAAAAAAAAAAACGGTGTCAGGAAATACTGGAGTGGGGACGTCCTCTACTAGACCCCAATCTATAGTATGGCCATGACAGGGGGATGGTTTGAGGCCATACGGAAATGCCTGCATTACGCTGATAATGCATCATGTCGTCGTCCCCAAGGTGATCCTGCCTATGACTGCCTATACAAAATCAGGCCGGTCATAGATCACTTTGTGGCCAAATTTTGGGAGGCCTATGTACCCCAAAGGGAGGTGTCTGTTGAGGAGTCTCATTGGTTTTAAGGAAAACTCATCTTCTGCCACTATATCCCATCTAAGCGGGTGAGATATGGTGTGAAGCTCTACAAACTTTGCAATTGTACCTCAGGGTACACTTGCAAGTTTAGAGTATACGAGGGACAGGATTCCCGTATTGAACCCCCAGAATGTCCCCCCATTCTGGGTGTTAGCTGGAAACTCGTGTGGGACCTTGTGCACGCACTGCTGGATAAGGGTTACCACCTTTACATGGATAACTTTTATACCATTATTCTTCTGTTCAAATCCCCACCGCCAGATCCACATCCGTTTGTGGGACCGTGCGGAAGAATCAGAGGCGCCTCCCTACAAATTTCCTCCAGACACCTATCCCCAGGGAATGAGAACCGTGCCCTTACCCATGAAAACCTGATTCTGGTCAGGTATTAGGATAAGAGAGATGTCCTTATGCTGACCACAATTCATGGTAACGGCATCACCCCTGTCCCTGTGCGAGGTACCACAACAACGGTCCTCAAGCCCGATTGTATTCTGGACTCTAATTGTTATATGGGGGGAGTTGATTTCTATGATTAAGTCCTCAAGCCATATAACGCCATGCGGAAAACCTGGGACTGGTACAAAAAAAAGTTGTGGTCTACATGGTCCGGGTTGCCATGTACAACTCTTTTGTACTGTCCCAGTACGCTGGCAACACAGGGACATTCCTTCAGTTCCAAGAGGAAGTCTTAAAAGCCCTGATCTTTGGCGACCGGGAAAGAGCAGGCCGGAGTTGCCAAGGAACTGAAGTTATAGGTGCCAGGATCGTCCCTGGCCAGCACTTTCTGATGAGGTCCTCCACACTCGAAAGAAGGGACGATTCCAGAAAAAATGCAGTGTGTCACAGGAGGGGGATAAGGAAGGACACCACCACTGAGTGTGACACTTGCCCCGATCATCTGGGCATTTGCATTAAAGATTGCTTCAGAGAGTACTACACTTCCATGGAGTACTACATTTCTAATCCTCTTACCCCATTTTAATTTCCCATAATTTGACCCCAATGTATCTGTCCAGAGTACATTCCAAATTTTAAATCCATAAATCACAAAATTGCCCAAAAACACTTTCACAAAATAACCCTGATAAGACTCTTGGGGTATTTTTTGCAAAAATGGGTCATGGGTCACCGAGTCACTAGCATCGGGGGTTTGCATGTTGCCTCAAATGTGCAATGCTCTCTCCCCACCTGAGCGGTGTGCATATTTGAGGCAACAGGTTAGGGATGGCCACAAACATCACATTCACCCCTATATACCTTCCCCGGGGGAAGGTGTCTCTAATAGGGTCACATGTGGGTGTTTCTTTCTTTTATTCTCCTCTGAATGTATGTAACCGTCAGCTACTAATAGGTCAGTAGGAAACATCGGCCTCAAATGCAAACAGAGTTCTCTCTCATGAGCCCTGTCATATTTCCAGGCAACAATTTGTAGGTCATGTGTTAGTTGTTCCCAGAGTGATGAAGCAGATCATAGGTGAAAATTGCAATTTTCATTTTTCCCAAAGTAAACTTCATCCATTCCAGGAAAAGAAATTCAGGAAACACCCGTGCTTTCAAAATGTCCACTTTACATTCGCTTCCAGGCTGTGAAGAGACAGAGGTGCTGTTTGGTAACTATAAAACCAAGTATATCTAGCAATTGTCTGAGCTAGTGTCACGCCGAGTGCTCCGGGTGCCGCTGCCTTCCCGGAGCGCTCACGGCGTTCCTCTGGCTGCAGCGCTCCAGTCGGCATTGCTGACCACGAGCGCTGCTCTCTGGTCCCCGGAGGGGACGCGATCCGAGGCACGGCTCGTGTCCGCCCTCGGATTGCGCCCCGTCTCTCTCACCTCTCGCTCCCGTCTGCTTCCTCCCAGCGTGCGCAGTCCCGCTCCCTAGGGCGCGCGCGCGCACCGACTTGCTTAAATTTAAAGGGCCAGTGCACCACTAATTGGTGCCTGGCCCAATCACGCCCTAATGTATAAAAACCCACTTCCCCTTCCTCTCCTCGCCGGATCTTGTTGCCTTGTGCCATGAGAAAGCGTTATACTGTGTCCCAAGCCTGTGTACCTAGACCTTCTGCTGTTACCCCTAACTACGAACCTCGCTGCCTGCCCTGACCTTCTGCTACGTCTGACCTCGCCTCTGTCTAGTCCTTGTGTACCGCGCCAGTCTCAGCTGCCAGAGAGGTCGAGTCGCTACTGGGGAACACGACCTGGTAGTTACTGCCGCAGCAAGTCCATCCTGCTTTGCGGTGGGCTCTGGTGAACACCAGTAACTGCTTAGAACCGATTCCCCAGTACGGCCCGCGTCATCGCCTCTTTGGTACAGGGGATCCACCTCTAGTGTCATCACCAGCCGCTAGCCCGGATCCTGACAGCTAGTGATTGTGTGTCTGTATACAAGAGTGTGACGTATACAAGTGAGTAAGTATAAAAGTGAGGGGACTTAAAATTTAAGGGACTTTAAATTTAGGGAGTTTAATTGAAATATTTGATATATATATATATATATATATATATATATATATATATATATATATATTTTTTTTTTTTTCTGTTAATACTTGCAATCCCCAAATTTAGTATGGCCTCCATGTTGGAAAATGCAGTCCAGTGCACATCTTGTGCAATGTATGCAATCCTTGAATAGCAGTTTGAGGGTGCATATTGTTGTGCGAGATATGTGCGAGTTGCTCATTTGGAAGCCCAGATCATGGATCTAGAAGAGCGACTGGCAACACTGAGAAGCATTGGCAACCTGGAGAGGAGTCTCCTGCTCACTGAGCAAGTACTCTCTCGGGGTAGAGGTGGAAGAGGATACTGGGACGGAGGTGCAGGACAGTCAGGCAGCTAGCTGGGTTACAGTTAGAAAACGGGGTAGAGGGAAAAGTGTCAGGGAGGCTAGTCCTGAACTGGCACACCCCAACAAGTTTGCTCAGTTGGCAGATGAGGGGGATGCCATTTCAGAGCTAGCAGTACTGCAGCAAGATACTGCCTCTGACCACCAGGGGGGTGTCTGCTCCAGTAAGGAGGGAGGAGTGCAGGGCAGGCCAGACAGGTACTGGTAGTGGGGGACTCTATTATTAGGGGGACAGACAGATCTGTCACAAAGACCGGGATCGCTGAGCAGTGTGTTGTCTTCCTGGCGCTCGAGTTCGGCACATCGCGGATGGGGTTGACAGGTTGCTGGGTGGGGCTGGAGAGGACCCAATGACAAAGTAAGAGGTAGGTGGAGTGTCCTTAAAAATGATTTTAGGGACTTAGGCTGCAAGCTTAAGGCAAGGACCTCCAAGGTAATATTTTCTGAAATATTATCTATACCACGAGCCACACCAGAGAGGCAGCGGGAGATCAGGGAGGTAAACAAGTGGCTCAGAAGCTGGTGTAGGAAGGAGGGGTTTGGGTTAATGGAGAACTGGGCTGACTTTTCTGTCGGATACCGACTCTACCGTAGGGATGGGCTGCACCTCAATGGGGAGGGTGCAGCTGTGCTTGGGGAGAAGATGGCTAGAAGGGTGGAGGAGTGTTTAAACTAGGGACTTGGGGGGAGGGAACCTACAACATAGAGGGGGAAGATAGTGTAGATAGAGAGGGGGGACTTAGTAATATATCTGGGGGTGGAGCGGAGGGAGGGGTTAAAATAGTTAATAGGGATAGGCTTTATAGGAAGAAAAATCATTACACCATTGTATTGCATGTTGACTAATGCCAGAAGTCTTTTCAATAAAACAGAGGAACTGGAGTGGTTGATGTCTGAAGAAAATTATGACATAGTGGGTATAACAGAGACTTGGTTGGACGATAGCTGTGACTGGGCGGTCAACATACAGGGATATAGTCTATTCAGGAAGGATCGGACAAAACGGAAAGGGGGAGGAGTTTGTCTTTATG
This sequence comes from Hyla sarda, assembly GCF_029499605.1. Lineage (NCBI taxonomy): Eukaryota > Metazoa > Chordata > Amphibia > Anura > Hylidae > Hyla > Hyla sarda. The sequence continues at coordinate 355,674,357 of NC_079192.1, forward strand.
TGAAATCAAGTCTGAAGGCCGCACTGCGGGAGGATATACGGGAGGGAAACGATAATGTGGAGACATTATGGGTAGAAATATATAGAGATTATAATAAAAAAAATTCTGATAGGGGTTTGCTATAAGCCACCAAACATAATGGAAGAGGCAGAAGATCAACTACTGAAGCAAATAAACAAGGCAGCAAATCATAATGAGGTGATAATAATGGGGGATTTTAACTATCCTGATATAACTGGGAGACTGAGACCTGTGAATCTCTTCAGAAACAGGTTTCTGACTATAGCTAAAGACAATTATCTGTCCCAAATTGTACAGGGCCCGACCAGAGGGGGCGCCCTACTAGACTTAATATTAACCAACAGATCTGATAGAGTAACTGATGTGCAAGTAGAAGGACACGTAGGAAATAGTGATCATAATATAATACATTATAACTTGTCTCATAGAAAATATATAGGATAAGCGCTATATGGGACTTGTAGTAAATTAAGATGAAATTCCTTGTGCACACTAGTACACTAGTGATCAACCACAACAGTACATACTCAATAATTACTTACCGCCCGCAAGATGTTCTGCAGCGTCCGTGGTGTGGATATCCTGCGACCTTTGACAGCCTGCGATGCAGGCGGTGGTGCACGATGTTCAGCGGTATCGTGGAAGTATCGGATGATATTGCAGAAGTATCCTTAGGTATCGGTCTTAGTTGTTAAAGTTTGCAAAGATGGAATTGATGTCCTTCGATGTATTTATTCGGAAAGCGTGCAGGGAAAAACAGCCCTGGCCGGTGGTGTACAAAGTTTTTTTGATTGCTGGCAGCGTGGCGTCACTACTGGTGCCAGTGAGGGACAGTTGCAGTCCAATCCAATATAGGTTGAACTAGATGGACTCTGGTCTTTTCTCAACCTTACTAACTATGTTACAATGTTACCCCTATAACCATGTCTCTGGAATGGGGTCACATGTGGGTGTTTCCTTGTTTTATTTACCTCTGAATGTATGTAACCGTCAGCTACTGATCAGTAAGAAACATCAAGTGCGAAAATACTGTAGCTCTATGACTTATAACCATGTTATGTGCCCACACAGCATGTTACATCCACATATGGGGTATTTACATACTCAGAAGCAATGGGGTTACAAAATCGGGGGGGGGGGGGGCATTTTCTCCTATTACACCTTGTGCAAATGAAAAAATTGGGGTAACCCCAGCACTTTATCGAAAAATAAAAATCTAATTTTTCCTTTTCACATCCCACCTTAACCCCTTAACAACCAAGGATGTATATTTACGTATATTTACGTCCTTGGCCGGCTCCCGCCATATAACGCGGGGTCACGCATGTATCTGAAGCCGGGACCCGGGGCTAATAGCGCGCGGCATCCTGCAGCTGCAGGTAAAAAAAAAAAAGGGTTAAAAATTCAATGGAGCTGTGGAGAGCCATAGTAAAGCTCCTTCTCCAGCGTCCCCGGCTCAATATTACTTCATATAAACTGTTCTCCCTTTTCTTTTTTTTTTTATAAATGCCATCACTATTTATTTATTTTAGCTGTCACCAAGTGCCTCCAATCAATACCAAAACAACAAAAACAAAAATTATACAGGCAACTTTAAGACAGAAAAAGACCGAGAAGGAGAAAAAAAAAATTAGATACCAGATCACACCAATATCTGCAGAGAGGGAGGAGGGGGGAGAGAGAGAGACAAAGAGAACAAAGAAAAATAGGGGGGGGGGGGGGAAGGAGAAGAAAAAAATACATTTCCCCTCCCTTTAAAACTCCCCCCTATTTTATTACTTAATTATTAGATCTCTCCCCCCTCTCTCTATTTAATCCCATAGCTGGAGACCCTTCCAACCAATTAATTATTTCCAGAGGTTCTGTATTCAAAAAAGAAAAAAGTTCATCCAGTTCCTCATGTCTATGTAAATAAAATGTCTCTGAATTTTTCTTCACTACTAAGTGGAAAGGATGGCCCCAACGATAACTTGCTCTTACATCCTTAATTCTAGTTAGCAATGGGTGCAGCAGACGCCTCATTTGCAGGGTACGTGAACACAAATCGGGAAAAATACTGATCTGTGCACCCTCAAATTCCACTAAATCTAGATGTCTTGCAGCGTTCATAATTAACTCTTTATCAGAGGCATAATGTAATCTGCATACCACATCCCTATGCCTCCTAGAGTCTCTTCTATCCGATCTTGAGAGCCTGTGTACTTTGTCCATCAAAAAAGTCGCATCTATTGGGCGACCCGTTATTTTATTAAATAATTCCGTTACTCGCCTATGGAGATCATCTTGTTGAGCTATCTCTGGCAGTCCTTTCAATCTTATATTTTTCCTCCTGGCTCTATTTTCTTGATCATCCATACTAAGGGTCATTTGTTGCACTTGCTTAGATAAAATATCGATTTTGGACTCAGTCTTTGACACTCTCACCTCTATCTCCTTGCTTACGTTTTCGGATGTTAGACAAATGTTCTATATACGCCCTTATTTCGGCAACTGCTTTTTGTTGTAGTGTTTCTATTTGCTTCACTGCTACGTCAAGATCGCTTTTAGAGGGCAATGCTTGAATAAGTGACCTTAATAAAGCATATTCAGATATTGTCCCATTTTGAGCCACTGGTCTCAGTTGATTGCTTTGTTCCTCCATAACTCCCTCTCTGTTCCCCTCCTCACCTCTTCCCATGCTTGCTCCAGCCTCTCCTTGCCCTCTGATATCATTATCCTCATGTGCTCTTAACATTTCTACTGTGTTCAGAGTGGGATTGGGTGTTCCCACCTCGTTCCTAACCTGTGGCCGCACCAAGCTTTGAACCATGCATTCAGACACCTCATTACCTACATGGCTCCCTGGATTACCTTCCATGTGAGTACCCTCTCCTGGTCGCCCGCTCGCCATATCTGGAGCGCTCTCTGGGCAACGCACCTCGGTCTCCTCCAACTGCCTTCCGGCTCTTTCCAGCTCCCGCCGCACTGTCCGCTCACCTGATGTCCGCAGAAAGCGTGCCAGTCCTGAGTCCAGTGTAGCAGCGCGAGCTTCCGCACCCCCGGAAGCAGCACGGGGAACCCGGTCAGCTGACCTTACGGCTCCTGCAGGTCCCTTACCATGGGCAGCTTCGGGATTCTTGGATCATGACAGCGTGCGGTACGGAGGATTCACCGCTGACCGCCGGCATCCCACGGTCAGCAGGGCAGGACCCCGGCGCTGGTAAATCTTTTAAGTAAGGGAATCTTTTAGGTGAGGGAGGTTAACAGGGCAAGATCCGGGCGTTTAGTTAGTCTCTTATGAGAGGGGGAGGGTTGCAGTGAGGTAATATCTCACCGACTAGGGCTGCTCTTCCAGCCGGGAATATCCTGGAAGTAACTCTGGCTTTCTGGGGATCCAAAAACCTTTAGAGCCGGGTCACTTTCGAGGAGCTCAGCAGTGCAGCCTCACACCGCCGCCATGGTTAAGCCACACCCCCGGTTGTCGCATAGGGAGGGAGTGGGGTTTAGGGTTTTTTTTTTTTCCTTTTTGGTCCGGCGCCTGGGTCTCTCTCTAAGTCAAGGTTAGGTTAAAGGAAACGGTGATATAGAATGTCGGGTAAAGGGAGTCTTAGATTGGGGTCTCTAAATGTTAGGGGCCTTCAAAACGCAGGGAAGAGGTCAATCTTAAAGAATCTGTTAAGGAAAGAAAATCTTGATGTGGTGTTCCTGCAGGAGACGCATTACAAAGCCTCCTACCAGCTCAAATTAACATGTAGATTGTAAACTTCAGCGTACCATAGTTACACGGATAATTCAAAAGCTAAGGGTACAAGTATATTGTTATCTAAGAATATCCCGTGGACTTTCCTAGAGAGTTTGGCCGATGAGGAGGGAAGATTTATATGTGTTAAAGGTCTAATTGCAGATCAAAGGGTTACCTTTGTATCAATATATCTCCCAAATATAAAACAAGAGCAAGCGCTGAGTCAAATCTTGAGAAAACTAGAGGGTTTTGCAGAGGGGCTGAAAGGAACCTCGCATATGAGGATGGCTAATCTCTTGAAATGTAAAAAAAACACTTTATAGCTGTCAGTTGGTGGATGTCTGGCGAGCCCTGAACCCGAATGAAAGAGATTATTCATACTATTCATCAGTGTATGATTCTTTTTCACGAATAGATTACTTTTTCATGAAACAGAGGGATCTGGACTCGCTGACTTCCGCTTCAATTGACAGTATTGTACTGGCTGATCATACATTGATTAAAATGTCTGTAATAGCAAACTTCAGTGTCGCTCACTACACCGGTCTAATCCACCACACCTGCGCACGGACACGCCGGTCCCGCCCTCGGCCCAAGGTAATGCAGAAGAAAGGGATTGTCCAGCGCAAGGCTTGCGGATAAAAGCTTGTTCTTTATTGGAAAATTCACAGAGATCACTCGACAGAGGACAATGTCTGACGCGTTTCACACATAAGTGCTTAATCGTAGACTGACATATTGTACAGATCATATAGGTTAAAATACAAGAGCACCAGGTCACATGACCTGATACGTCATCAATTAGTTAAAATTACAAAAATACTTGGAAAACATGGAGAAACCTTAAAGAGACGTGTTGGTTGCAATCAGGTGGGTGGCTTGAAGATACTGGCAAACAGATTAACTTGAAACAGGATCGGGTTCATGATTGTCACATAAACATTATCTATATATAACTGTAAACGATGTTAGGGATATATTGTTAGAACTATATTGTTAAAGATGCGTCCTTCCATAGGATTCATGTTTCTTTTGTCAGCTTCTAGATTGGTACTATCGCCGTTGCCAATAGTTACCACCCTTCTGATGCAACGACTGCGTCTTACAGGGTTATCATGGACATTTATCTTGATTCAGAGAGGTACTTCTTGAATAACTAGGGGAACATAGAGAAAGAGGACCATAATTAATCATAAGAAAATACACAAATGACACACGAAAAATAATTAGTGTGTCATGTACAGTATTTAATAATATTATTGATATTATTTCCTATGATTTACTTTTTATTATATATTTATTTATTTATAAAGACCCTTCTTACCATATCTCAAACTATATGGCTTGTTTCTCAGTATTGGATTTTATCGATTGACACATGGATCTCTTATAGTTGAACCACCAGTGTATAGATAGTACCTGTTTAAGGACATGTCATGATCATGTCTAATCTTTTATTCATCCCTCTCGGGTATCTGGTGTCCAACACAATGATCCAATATGTCTCTCGATTATAAAGTTTCCTTTTTATTATTTTTTTTATTTTTTTTTAAGTCACCACCTCTGGGGCCCAATTTAACTCTCTCCAACCCTGTCAATTTAAGTGAGCTGGTGTTGCCTGCATGTATCTCCCGAAAATGCCTAGATAACATGGAAATATTAATGCTGTTATTACTGGCATCTGATACATGCTTTCTGAATCGCATCTTTAGTGTGTTGCCCGTGCAGCCTACATATTGCAAGCTGCACTGGGTACAGGTTGCCACATAAACCACATTTTTTGTGTTGCAGTTTATGTAGCTCCGAATGGCATAGCTAATTCCTGTGTGGCTTGATACAACATTTTTTGTAATGTCCATGTAGTTACCTGTTAAACATTTGTTATGGCCGCACCTATAGTTACCTATGGATTTGAGCTACATCTGTTGCTGGTTTGTTTGACTGTTACTTTCTCCTTCATTTTTGCTCCTGCTAGAGAAAAGACTAGGTGATAGAGCTGCTCCAAGTGAAGGGCCCTTCCTAGAGACTACAGCTATACCATCTGATACAATTTCTTTCAGTATGGGATCCGTTTCTAGCACTGGGATGTATTTACTTATAATGTGTTTGATTTTACCAAACTGTACACTATAAGGGGTGACAAAAAACGGTTTTCTAGAGTTTTTATTTTTATATTTATTTTTACTAATGCTTTTATTGTCACTCCGCATATCTGTTGCCATTGCCTGGGGGTTATCATTTAAACTGCTGGTGATGTTTCTCCTTCAATATTTCATCAGCTCCGTCCTGCTGATTTTGTCCACTCTGCTGCGTGCCTTTTCTAGGACCGGGGTAGAGTATCCCCGGTCCCTGAATCTAACCATTAACTCATCGTTGACTGTTTTTTTTAAATATTGTCATTGGAACAATTTCTTTTTAAACGGCACATTTCCCCAAAAGGAATATTTTGCAATACATGCCTCGGGTGGCAGGAGGATGCCAGCAGGATGGAGTTGGTAGCTGTCTCCCTTCTATAAGGAGTGATCTCAATCTGTGACTCTACCCCACTAACCGTAATGTCCAAGAAATTAACTTTGTCGCCCCCAAATTGGTATGTGAATTGTAGATTAAGGTGTCACGATCACACCCTATCGGTCCAGCCAAGACGCTAGAGAGAGTGTGATGGTGCAAGGGTTAAAGCCGCCAGACCTCTGGGTTTCCACTACTAATCCCAGCAAGTCACCAAATTAACCCTTAGATAAACGTGTTTCACCCGAGCTGTCTTCAGAAAGGTGAGCTCATATATTTAGAGATCAAAGACTAGAGCTGATTAATTAAACATTTAATCTGATAAAAGGTATCACAGTGCTATGCATAAAAATTAACAAATGACATACAGGTATAAGAATATATATAAGAGTTTAGCAATCAAGTTCAGAAAAGTAAAAATAAATGAAGTTCTTACAGCATTGATATTATAGCAGTCCATGAGAGAGGGTCTCCAGCTGTTCTTAGGATGGTCTTGTCAGCTTGGGGCACAGATCTTAACAACCGACTCTAGCATTGTTACATATTATATATCTCCTTTTTGGAGGGACTCCATTCCCCCCTCCCCTCTGGTCCCAGCAGGGGTGGGCATCTCTCTTCCTGGCCCTCTTATCTGGTTGATTATATGCAGGACTTCAAAGACGATGTAAACACACAGCCAGACCCCCCCCCCCCCCCCCCCAATAAACTTCAATATACAAAAGACACAGGATACACCGTCTGAATGACCCCTCACCCCCCAGGTCTTAGTTTATACACAGATGCAATAATAAAACACAGGTATGTTTCCATAATCAGGCCTTGGGCCTGACACCTCCCCCGTAAGATGGGGACAGAGAGATCTCGCCTCTTCCAGGCTGATAGATCTGTCTCCATTAACCATCTATTTCTCCCTGACGCGATAATCCATCTGCATTTTGATGCAGGCTTCGTTTTCTGTGTTGGACAGTGAAATTATATTGTTGGAGGATAAGACTCCAGCGAAGCAGTTTGCCATTGTTACCGGACACTCTGTCCAACCAATGTAGAGGGTTGTGATCAGTTATGACAGTAAAATCCCTGCCGTACAAGTATGGCTGTAATTTTTGCAAAACCCAGACCACAGCTAGACATTCCTTCTCTATGACCGCATAGGCCACTTCTCTAGGCAATAGCTTCCTACTCAGGTAGAGAATGGGGTGTTCTTCTCCATTGGAGTTTACTTGGCTAAGAACAGCCCCTAGACCAAAATTGGAAGCATCTGTTTGTACCACAAACCTCCTACTGAAATCTGGGGCCTGGAGGACCGGAGAGTTGGACAGTGCAGTCTTGAGGGCAATGAAGGACTTATCACAATCCTCAGTCAAGGTAATTTGCTTGGACACCTTCTTTTTTGTCAAGTCTGTGAGAGGTTTTGCTATCTTACTATAATCTGGGACAAATCTACGATAATACCCTGCAGTCCCCAAAAAGGACAGGACCTGTTTTTTGGTCTTAGGAATTGGCCAGGCCATAATAGACTCTACCTTACTGGGCTCAGGGCGTAGGGACCCTCCTCCTACTCTATGCCCCAGATACTGCACTTCTGTCATGCCAACTTGACACTTTTCTGTTTTTATGGTAAGCCTGGCCTCAGCTATTTGCTTTACCACCTTGCCCAGGTGACTTAGGTGCTCCTCCCAGGTGTTACTGAATATGGCAATATCAAGTAGGCCACGGCGTATTCCCTGTGGCCCTCTAGCAGCTGATCAACCAGTCGTTGGAAAGTGGCTGGGGCATTTTTCATCCCAAAAGGCATGACACAGCACTCAAACAACCCAAAGGGAGTGATAAAGGCTGACCGCTCCTTGGCCTCTGGGGTCATAGGGATCTGCCAGTACCCTCGGCTTAAATCCATGATAGTCACGTATTGGGAACCTGCTAGCTGATCAAGTAGTTCATCTATTCTGGGCATAGGGTAAGCATCAAAGGTAGTGACAGCATTTAACCTTCGGTAGTCCACACAGAACCTAGTGGATTTGTCTTTTTTGGGCACCAGCACCACTGGGGAGGCCCAGGGGCTTTTTGACTTCTTAATTACCCCTAGCTCTAACATGTCCTCGATCTCCTTCTGTATATGGGCTTTTACCTCTGGGGATACCCGGTAGGCTACCTGTCTTAGTGGTGGCTGGGCCCCCTTATTAACATGGTGGGTGGCTAGAGTAGTTCGCCCGGGCCGCCCAGTAAAGGTGGCACTGAAGGGGCCTAGTACCTGATTAAGCTGCCTCCTCCTTTCATCTGAGAGCTGTGGATTGATCTCCACATCCTGAAGGGATCCCTGGCTCTTAGCTTCCTCCACTAGATCAAGTAAGGGATCACTACCCAGCCCTTCCTCTGGTGCACTACATACACTGAGTACCACCTCCTCAGGGTCATAGTATGCCTTCAGCATATTAATGTGGTACTGTCTCTGCCTCTGACCTTTCTCATCAAGGGCTACTACATATGTGGTGGGTTCTAGGCACCGTAAAATGGTAAAGGGACCTTCCCAGGCCGCCTGCAACTTATTCTGCCTAATGGGGTTCAGAACCATTACCTTCTGTCCCACTTCATAGACCCGGTCCCTTGCATTGCGATCGCACCAGTACTTCTGCCTGGACTGTGCTGCTGTGAGGTTGTCATGTACCAGCCCAGTCAATGTCTGCATCCTGTCCCTGAATCTCAGAACATACTCCACCACAGAAGTCTCAGGGGCATGTAGCCCCCCTTCCCATTCTCCCCTAACTAAATCTAGAGGTCCCCGCACTTTGCGACCATACAATAACTCAAAGGGCGAGAAACCTGTAGATTCTTGGGGTACCTCCCTGTAAGCAAATAACAGATGGGGTAAATACTTTTCCCAGTCTCTGCCCTCCGATTCTACAAATGTTTTTAGCATTTATTTCAAGGTGGCATTGAACCTCTCGCAGAGACCATTTGTTTGGGGGTGGTATGGGCTTGCTACCAAGTGCTGTACATTCACCTTCTTACAGAGACTTTGCATGAGATTGGACATGAACTGGGTGCCCTGATCAGTGAGCATTTCTCTGGGGAACCCCACCCTGCAGAATATACTGATCAGAGCATCTGCCACCTTATCTGCTCGGACAGAGGATAAGGCAACAGCTTCAGGGTACCTAGTTGCATAATCTACAACAGTGAGAATAAATTGTTTCCCTGTGCTGCTGGGTATAGCTAGAGGTCCCACAATATCCACTGCCCTCGTTCAAAGGGTACAGATATGACTGGTAGGGGCACTAGGGGAACACGAGTAACATCCCCGGACTTACCCACCCTCTGGCAGACCCGACAAGATCTACAATAATTGGCAACAGCAGTACCCATATCCGGCCAGTAGAAATTGTATGCCAACCTGGACTTTGTCTTGGCCAATCCCAAATGTCCTGCCATGGGTGGTCTCATGGGCCAACCTCAGCAGCTCTTTCCTGTACTGCCTAGGAACCACTAACTGCCTTTCTCTCTCCTGGGCCCCTAGCATGCCTTTGGAAAGGGACTCCCAGTACAAGATATCATTTTCCCAATATACCCTATGCCCCTCTGGGTCAACACCTGTATGTTCAGCACGTTGTATCAGCCCTTCAAGGGAAGGGTCACTGCGCAGAGCTTCCTGGAAATGCTCATTTCCCTCCCCCCATCTCGTGGTATCAGGGAGCACATTTCCCCCAGGTGAACTAGCATCTCCACCTTCCTCTGCTGGGGCTTGCAAGTCACACAGCTTGCCCCTTGCATCACCATCCTCCCTTTCTTTTAAAGCTGCAGCCCTGTCATGCTGCTGACGCGTTATAACTGCCACCATTGGTATGCCTCCATGGGGTTTACCTTCCTCCCCCTCAGTTCCAGACATAACAATACAGGCATCATACACAGGGTTATCACTCCTTTCCTCCTCCTCCTTAGGCTCACAGGATTGGGACATATCACTGACTGCTGGTCCCTCATCCTTACATGTCACCAGGGGCACACCAACCCCTCCCCCTAGCCCATCTCAACTAGGTTTTGGCATTGGCAATGCATTGTCACCACATTTCACAATACACCCCATTCCACTTTTGGAAAACATTACTGGTTTAGTCACAATTATCAATCCCCTGCACCCCCTCCCAGTTACCACATTTCACAGTGTCTCCCAAAGTCTCGCACAGTACCTCAGAATGAACAGGGCTCTCTCCTAGCCCATCCGGTATGCAGGTAGTGTCCTCTGGAGCATAATGACAGAACATCCGACCCAAATCATTCCCCAGCAGAACAATAACAGGGATGTCCTCAGAGACCCCCACCTCCCGCAAACCTTTGCCTGTACCCCAATCCAGGTACACACGGGCCATGGGCACAGCAGGCTGCACACCTCCAATTCCTTTTAAAGCCATGGTTCTTCCAGGGATGATGTCCTCTGTATCCACCACTTCAGGCCGCACTAAGATAAAGGAGGCTCCAGAATCTTGCAAACCCACTGTCACCCTGTCACCCACAGTTACACTCTGCAGGTTATCCGCTCTTTTCTCCACCGCTCCGGACACCAGAAGAACGGCGGTGTGTCCTCCAGCTACTGGTGGAGAATTCTTTTTGTTGGGGCAAGTGGCACTCAGGTGCCCAATATTGTTGCATCTGTAACATCGGCGGGTGTCCCCCTGACCCAAGGTGGCTCCTGTTGCTCTTGGTGCTGATGGCAAGAACTTTCCGGCTGGCTTGGTGCTGCTGGTGGTGCTCTGTGGGTGTGTGGCTCCCCTCCAGGCACTTGCTCCGGCTTGTGCAGATCCACGCTTTGCGGTCGGTGCCCTGTTGTTGGCGAAGTCATCTCCAAGTTCTGCTGCTTCCGTTGCTGTCTTGGGCTTGTGGTCCAATATCCACTCTCTGGCTTCAAAACTCCGTGTTTGGAGAAACTGATCCAGGACCATCAAGTCCTCCAGGGCCTCATAGGTAGTGACTTGTAGGCCCCCAGTCCATAGCCTGAATGCAGTCCTTAGCTGACCTGCATGCTGAGTGCAGCTTTCTGTGGCACTTTGTTGCAAAGTCCGAAACTTTTTCCGATAAGCCTCTGGAGTCAGATGAAAACTTTTTAGCAGGGCAGATTTTATTGCCTCATAGTCCTGGTCACTCTCAGAGGGAAGTGAAGCAAACACATCCAGAGCTTTCCCTCGCAACCGTGGGGTTAGATATCGTCCCCACTGTTCCTTAGGTAGATGGAACTGCCGGCAAACCTTTTCAAATCCCCTCAGGAACACATCCAGATCACCATCTTTCTCCAACATGGGGAAATGTTCCAAGCGGGGTTTGTGGTCTCCTTGATCCTGCACATCACTCCGTGCGGATAAAGCATCCCCTCTCAGCCTCAGAACTTCCAGTTCATGCCTTCGCTGGGCCTCTCTTTCTGCCGCCTCTCTCTCTGCGGCTCGTGCCTGGGCCTCTCTTTCTGCGGCTCGTGCCTGGGCCTCTCTTTCTGCGGCTCATGCCTGGGCCTCTCTTTCTGCGGCTTGCGCCTCTCTCTCAGCAGTTTGGTACTGGAGAAGCAGTTGGAGTTTCATATTAGCATCCACATTCCCAAGGTGTTGTAAGGCAGTCCGCATATAAGAGTCCAAGGCCTCATGTGGAGTACTGTCCTGATGAGGAGTAATGTTGCTGTGTTCCCCAGGAGATATCAGTCCTTGGATGGCAGTTCCAGCTGCAGGAATTTGCCTCATGTCACTCAGCTCTTCTGCACAGGCATCATACTCCACAAGATCAGCAATAAGTTGTTCCTTGTTCTTTCCTGCAGTAGGGATGTCCTTTTCTTGGCACATTAGCTCCAGTGCAGGCTTGGACTGCTTGCGATATGCCTCCATATTTCCGAGATGAGACAGAGGAGGTAAAACAGGAGATGGAGAGGACAGAACTGTCTTGCACTCTTTTTGTATGTCTTTTAAATCAGCACTGAGCTCTGTCTTTGGAATTTACACTTAAGAAGATGTATGCAATTTATTTTTAGTGCTAAGATTTCCCTACAGGTAAAATCCAGCAAGCACTAAAAATCTCTAAATATATCCCGACGCTGCCACCAGTTGTCACAATCACACCCTATCGGTCCAGCCAAGACGCTAGAGAGAGTGTGATGGTGCAAGGGTTAAAGCCGCCAGACCTCTGGGTTTCCACTACTAGTCCCAGCAAGTCACCAAATTAACCCTTAGATAAACGTGTTTCACCCGAGCTGCCTTCAGAAAGGTGAGCTCATATATTTAGAGATCAAAGACCAGAGCTAATTAATTAAACATTTAATCTGATAAAAGGTATCACAGTGCTATGCATAAAAATTAACAAATGACATACAGGTATAAGAATATATATAAGAGTTTAGCAATCAAGTTCAGAAAAGTAAAAATGAAGTTCTTACAGCATTGATATTATAGCAGTCCATGAGAGAGGGTCTCCAGCTGTTCTTAGGATGGTCTTGTCAGCTTGGGGCACAGATCTTAACAACCGACTCTAGCATTGTTACATATTATATATCTCCTTTTTGGAGGGACTCCATTCCCCCCTCCCCTCTGGTCCCAGCAGAGGGGCAGCTCTCTTCCTGGCCCTCTTATCTGGTTTATTATATGCAGGACTTCAAAGACGATGTAAACACACAGCCAGACCCCCCCCCCCCCCCCCCAATAAACTTCAATATACAAAAGACACAGGATACACCGTCTGAATGACCCCTCACCCCCCAGGTCTTAGTTTATACACAGATGCAATAATAAAACACAGGTATGTTTCCATAATCAGGCCTTGGGCCTGACATAGGGTCATTGGAACTTATGTAATGTGCAAAATATTTGAATTCTTCTTCTGAACCTTTCCATATTAGTAGCAGATCATCGATAAATCTGCCAATCCAGTGTATTTTATTGAAAAATGGGTTGCTGGAATTAAACAAAAATATCTGCTCCCAATTAAACATAAATACGTTTGCAAAAGAGTGGTAGTATTTGGCCCCCATGGAGGCTCCCCTGGACTGAAGGAAGAAGGTATCAACAATGTCTATACTTAAAATGATTAAAATGTCTATACACATGCCATTGATAGCCTTCAAGCAATGGAATTGGCGGCTTAACTTACAGTTGCTCAAAGATGAAGTAACAATGAAAGACCTGAAGACACAATTAAAGGAGTATTTTGATATTAATAATACATCTGAGACATCGCCAACGGTTGTGTGGGAAGCACATAAATGTGTTGCCAGGGGTATACTGATAAAACATGGGTCAAGGCTGAAAAAGGAGAAGACAATAAAAAGAGATAGATTGCTAAATGAGTTAAGGGAGTTAGAATTAAAACAGAAAAGAGGTGGAGATGGCAGTTCAAAATTAATGTATATATATAAAACTCAACATGTGTGTGTATGTATGTATGTATGTATGTGTCACGATTCGGCTGGCTGGATGTGGATCCTCTGTGCCAGAGAGGGATTGGCGTGGACCGTGTTGGTGGACCGGTTCTAAGTTGCTACTGGTATTCACCAGAGCCCGCCGCAAAGCGGGATGGTCTTGCAGCGGCGGTAGCAACCAGGTCGTATCCACCAGCAACGGCTCAACCTCTCTGACTGCTGAAGATAAGCGCGGTACAAGGGAGTAGACAAGAGCAAGGTCGGACGTAGCAGAAGGTCAGGGCAGGCAGCAAGGATCGTAGTCAGGGGCAACGGCAGGAGGTCTGGAACACAGGCTAGGAACACACAAGGAAACGCTTTCACTGGCACAATGGCAACAAGATCCGGCGAGGGAGTGCAGGGGAAGTGAGATATAAGTAGGGAGTGCACAGGTGAACACACTGATTAAGCCTGCTGCGCCAATCAGTGGCGTAGTGGCCCTTTAAATTGCAGAGACCCGGCGCGCGCGCCCTAAGGAGCGGGGCCGCGCGCGCCGGGACAAGACAGACGGGGAACGAGTCAGGTACGGGAGCCGGGATGCGCATCGCGAGCGGGCGCCTCCCGCATCGCGAATCGCATCCCGGCTGAGAGTGATATTGCAGCGCACCCGGTCAGCAGGTCTGACCGGGGCGCTGCGAATGAGAGGATGCTGCGAGCGCTCCGGGGAGGAGCGGGGACCCGGAGCGCTCGGCGTAACAGTATGTATGTATGTGTGTATGTTCCACAAAAACTTTCAAACGGCTAAAGATATTAACATGAAACTTGGCACACATGTTACTTATATGTCAACAACAAACATAGGGTAGGTAATTTTACCCTTACTCACCCCCATTTGCCAGGGGTGGGGCTTATGTTTAAAGTCCCATACAAGTCAATGGGAAATATATGTTACTGCATAACTTCCATACGGCTGGAGATATTTCCATAATACTTTGTCACATGTTACTTATATGTCCACTTAAAATATAGGATAGTAAATTTAACCCTTAACTACCCCCATTTGTGAGGGTCAGGGTTTTTGTTTAAAGTCCCATGCAAATCAATGGAAAATGTATGTTCCCATATAATTTCTGTTGGGCTGGAGCGATTTCAATAATACCTGGTCACATATTACGGGTCGGGATAGAAGGTCGGCATAGGAGGTCGACATATGAGGACGGGTTAGGAGGTCGGGATAGGAGGACGGGGATAGGAGGTCAGGATAGGAGGTCAGGATAGGAGGACAGGATGGGAGGTCGGGATGGGAGGTCGGGATGGGAGGTCAGGATAGGAGGTCGGGATAGGAGGACGGGATAGGAGGACGGGATAGGAGGACGGGATAGGAGGACGGGTATGAGGACGAGATATGAGGTCGGGATAGGAGGACGGAATAGGAGGTCTGGATAGGAGGTCGAGAGAGGAGGTCGAGATAGGAGGTCGAGAGAGGAGGATGGGATAGGAGGTCGAGATATGAAGTCGAGATAGGAGGACGGGATAGGAGGACGGGATAGGAGGACTGGATAGGAGGTCGAGATAGGAGGACGGGATAGGAGGACGGGATAGGAGGTCGGGATAGGAGGTCGGGATAGGAGGTCGGGATAGGAGGTCGGGATAGGAGGTCGGGATAGGAGGTCGGGATAGGAGGTCGGGATAGGAGGTCGGGATAGGAGGTCGAGATTGGAGGACGGGATAGGAGGTCGAGATAGGAGGACAGGAAAGGAGGTCGAGATAGGAGGTCGAGATAGGAAGATGGGATAGGAGGACGGAATAGGAGGTCGAGATAGGAGGTCAGGATAGGACGGGATAGGAGCACAGGATAGGAGGTCGGGATAGGAGGACGGGATAGGAGGACGGGATAGGAGGACGAGATAGGAGGACGGGATAGGAGGACGGGATAGGAGGTCGGGGCAGGAGGACGGGATAGGAGGTCGGGATGTGGGGTTGGGATATGACAACAATATATGAGGACTGGATATGAAGTCAAAAGCTTCCTCCTTTGTTTATTTTCCTCCCCATCAAGGATTAGGAAGGAAAAACCGGGCAACGCCGGGTATTCAGCTAGTAGTAGATAAAAAGAGGGAAGAACTGAGGAATATTTTGTCAGATGAGGCAAAGAAGGAAATACTAAAATGTAGAAGTCATGCATATGAGTTTAGTAACAAGATTGGTAAAGCATTGGCAGAAGTGGCTAAACAACAAAAAGAACGAGCATATATAGCTAAAATACACCAAAACTCACAGAGAATTACGTACAGACCAAAGGAAATTGCAGAGGCATTTAGGGACTACTATGCCAATTTATACAACATTAACTCTAGCAACCTGGCTACATTATGTAAAGAGTTTAAAACAAAGGTGAAAACATATATTTTGGACTCAGGACTACCTAAGCTGGGGAGGGAGGATATAGAAAGGTTAGAAGTAGACATTACACAGGAAGAACTGGAACGTGCAATGGAACAGACTCAGGAAGCAAAAGCCCCGGGCCCAGATGGGCTATCATTGGGCTATTATAGGCATCTAAGAGAGATTTTGAATCCTTTTTTTTTTTTTTTAAAGCTTATAACTATTCCCTTAGGTTATAAACTACCAAAAGATTCTACAAGAGCACAAATAGCTGTAATTCCGATGGAAGAGAAGGATCCGACATCGTGTGCGAGCTATCGTCCGATATCTCTTCTCAATACCGACCTGAAACTATTTTCAAAAATTATTGCAGGTAGGTTGATTTCAGTTTTTAGTAAGATTATCCACCCCGATCAAGTCGGTTTCCAACCAGGGAAGGAGGCTAGAGATAATACTATCCGAACTATAGATTTTGTCCAGTTCGCCCGGTCAAGGAAAATACCATTGATGTTGTTATCAACTGACGCGGAAAAAGCATTTGACCGGGTGAACTGGACTTTTATGGAGGAGTCACTAAGGCATAGAGGATTGGGGGAAAAACTTTTGAGCCAGATTACGGGCTATATAGGATGCCATCAGCGAGAGTCAGAGTGAATGGGCTTCTATCAGAAGAGTTTAACATTAATAACGGAACCGGAACGAGACAGGGCTGTCCCCTGTCCCCGGTGATTTTCATTTTGATTTTAGAATCGTTCCTCTGTAATGTCCGGAGTAACAGGAATATTGGTGGTCTGGAGGTGAAAGGAGAGAGGCATGTAGTAGCGGCATATGCAGATGATCTTATTTTTTATGTTACACAACCAACAACGACGCTGCCCGTATTGATGAAGGAATTTGAGATATATGCCCGTTTATCTAATTTTTAAATTAATCAGTCTAAATCTGAGGCGCTTAACCCCTTAAGGACTCAGGGTTTTTCCGTTTTTGCACTTTCGTTTTTTCCTCCTGACCTTTTAAAAATCATAACCCTTTCAATTTTCCACCTAAAAATCCATATTATGGCTTATTTTTTGCGTCGCTAATTCTACTTTGCAGTGACATTAGTCATTTTACCCAAAAATGCACGGCGAAACGGAAAAAAAAATCATTGTGCGACAAAATCGAAGAAAAAATGCAATTTTGTAAATTTTGGGGGCTTCCGTTTCTACGCAGTGCATATTTCGGTAAAAATTACACCTTATCATTATTCTGTAGCTCCATATGGTTAAAATGATACCCTACTTATATAGGTTTGATTTTGTCGCACTTCTGGAAAAAATCATAACTACATGCAGGAAAATTTATACGTTTAAAAATGTCATCTTCTGACCCCTATAACTTTTTTATTTTTCCACGTACAGGGCGGTATGAGGACTCATTTTTTGCGCCGTGATCTGAAGTTTTTATCGGTATGATTTTTGTTTTGATCGGACTTTTTGATCACTTTTTATTCATTTTTTAATGGTATAAAAAGTGACCAAAAATGCGCTTTTTTTGACTTTGGAATTTTTTTGCGCGTACGCCATTGAGCGTACGGTTTAATCAATGATATATTTTTAGAGTTCGGACATTTACGCACGCGGCGATACCACATGTTTATTTATTTTTTTTTTACACAGTTTTATTTTTTTTATGGGAAAAGGGGGGTGATTCAAACTTTTATTAGGGAAGGGGTTAAATGACCTTTATTAACACTTTTTTTTATTTTTTTTTTACAGTGTTATAGGTCCCATAGGGACCTATAACACTGCACACACTGATCTTTTACACAGATCACAGGCGTGTATTAACACGCCTGTGATCAGTGTTATCGGCGCTTGACTGCTCCTGCCTGGATCTCAGGCACGGAGCAGTAATTCACCGATCGGACACCGAGGAGGCAGGTAAGGGCCCTCCTGGTGTCCTGCCAGCTGTTTGGGACGCCGCGATTTCACCGCGGCGGTCCCGAACAGCCCGACTGAGCAGCCGGGTCACTTTCACTTTTGCTTTAGAAGCGGCGGTCAGCCTTGACCGCCGCTTCTAAAGGGTTAATACCGCACATCGCCGCGATCGGCGGCTAGCGGGTCCCGGCTGTTGATGAGCGCCGGGACCGACGCGATATGATGCGGGATCGCGGCGCGATCCCGCTTCATATCGCGGGAGCCGGCGCAGGACGTAAATATACGTCCTGCGTCGTTAAGGGGTTAAAATTTCTTTATCAAAGATAGTTAAAGAACAACTAAATCAAGAATTCCATTTTAAATGGGCAAACAAGGCCATCAAGTTACTGGGGGTGCAGATTCCGGCAGACCCCCAAAAAATCTTTAAATTGAATTTTATACCCCTATTAACTCAGATTCGCAATCTATGTAAAAGATGGACAGGAAATTTATTTTCATGGTTTGGTAGGTGTGCCCTTTTTAAAATGTCAGTTCTCCCGAGACTACTATATGTATTCCAATGTCTACCAATCACGGTTCCGCAGTCCTTCTTTAACCCCTTAAGGACCAATACAAATAAACCTGTATGCCCCTGAAAGACCAGGCCTGTTTTTTTTCAAATCGGGGATGTCTGTCTTTATTAGAGAATAACTCTGGTAACGTTTTGCCAATCACGATAATTCTGACATTGTTTTTTTTGTCACAAGTTGTCCTTCATGTACATAGTAAAAGTAAGCCGATATCATTTGTAGTTTTTTTTTACAATGCAAAAAATCATGAAATTTTTACAAAAAATTTGGATTTTTTGCTATTTTAACACTAATAGGTTGCATATATTTATACATACTGACCAAATAGTTTATGAAACTTATACTTTCAGATGTCTACTTTATTTTGACGTCATTTTTTTGTTTTTAATTAACATTTTAAATTAGTTAGAAGCCTGACAATTTAACTTGAAATGTTGAAAATTTTGAAAATTTGAAAAGTGCATTTTTTTTGTGTGCTATGCAAGGTTTGCAGAAATTAAAAGGTAGTAGAACATAGGAACACCCCCCCCCAAATGACCCCTCAAGGTATCTGCTAGGGGGTACAGTGAGTATTTTAACACCATAGTTTTTTGGCAGGAATTATTACAAAGTCAGTGTTAAAAATTCGAAATTTGCAATTTTTCACAAATGCATCATTTGGGGGGCATATTTTTTGTACATCACTTCTGATATTGAAAGAAATGCACCCTATATTTTATTTAGCTGCTTGTCCCATGTTCGGAAATACCCCCGCTTAGGCCATATATGGTTCCTTGGCCGCGTGGTAGGACTCAGAAGGAGAGGAGCGCCATTTGGCTTTCAGGGCAGAACAGAACCCCCGCCCCCACAAGTGACCCCATTTACATACCGCACCCCTACAAGTTATTGGCTGGACCAGGGACCTCTCTGATTGGTCCTTGGTTGGCTGGCAGTATAACGCGTCTGTCTGTGACAGTTAAGGCTCCTGATGGATATATCTGCCATGTTGTGGGAATAAGCACCCGCTCATGGCGAATATATCCATCACTGCTGCGGCTGGGTAGCTCAGTGTGTCCGCTCATGACTGCCGGCGGGAAATCCGCCGCTATGAGTGGACACACAAAGCTACCCAGCCGCAGCAGGGAGCTCATTACCGTGACTGCTGCATAATGTGTAGGATCACATGGTGGACATCCGCAGCATATTACATGCTACGGATGTCCGCCAATGCGATCCTACACATTCTGCATTTTTTTTAAATTAGATTCATTTAATAAATGTATTTTTAATATATATATATATATATATATATAAATAATAATTTTTTTTACACTTTTATTACATTTTTATTTATTTTTACACTTTTATTTTATTTATTTATTTATTTTTACACTTTTTAATGCTTTGGAATACTTAGTATTCCAAAGCATTGCAGTTATATGCTGCCTGCCAGTTTTCACTAGCAGGCAGCATATCAGGATGTGCCTCTGGCACGTCCTACAGGCAATACCCTGGGCAGACCTGGGGGTCTTTGTAGGACCCCCGGCTGCCCAGGTATGCAGCAGCACCCCGCGATGCTCCGGGGTGCTGCAGGAGAGACAGAGGGAGCCCCCTCCCTCTGTCAGAACTCCTTACAGCGCGCGGTCACTTCTGACCGCGGCTATAAGGGTTAAACTGTCGGGAGTGAAGTGAACTTCACTCCCGGCAGTGTGGCAGGCCCCGGCCAGCCGCGGCCACATACAGCACCCCGCGATCGCGATGCGGGGTGCTGCAGAGGAGACAGAGGGAGCTCCCTCTGTCATAACACTTACAGCCTGTAAGGGTTAAAACTGCCGGGACCGAAGTTTACTTCGGTCCTGGCAGTGCAGCAGGGTCCCGGCTGTGTGATACAGCCGAGTCCCTGCCGCGATCTCGTGGGTGCACTGGGCAGCACCCACGAGAATAATGGACGAGTATAGACGTCCAGGTGCGGGAACGGCCGCCAACCTGGACGTCTATACTCGTCCGTGGTCGTTATCGGGTTAAAGAAATTGGGTCCATTCAGAGTACTTTCATTTGGGGAGGGAAGAAACCACGGGTGAAACGATATATAATGAGGAATGCGAAAGAAAGGGGAGGTGTGGGTGTGCCAGACTTAAAAGGATATTATACAGCTGTACACCTAGCGAGAGTAATGGACTGGTGTGCCCAGCGAGATCCGAAACCTTGGGTTTCTGTGGAACAGGTAGAATTGGAGGTCCTACTTAGGTGTTTACCATGGTGTACGGGGTTTAAAGACAAGGAGGTATACCAGCACCCATTAGTAGAGGCCATGCTACGAGCTTGTAATGATAAGAAATTAGGTGGAACCTTTTTTTTTTTTTTTTTTTTTTTTTTTTTTTTTAGAAAACTCACCACTTTATCCAGTTATTGGTAACCCAAGTTTCCCCCCAGGTTTAGCTGATCCTGTCTTTCGTAAGTGGTTAAAAGAGGATAAATTCCGGGTTCTTCACTTAAAAGATAGGGAAATAAAAGAAAGATGGTTAGATGTAGAGGGGGGAAAGAGAGCCAGAACCCCTGGGTAGGTGGAGATCGATGCAACTAACACATATGCTTAAGAGCTTGTTAAAACCAGAGACATATAGAGAACAACTCTCCCCATTTGAACAAATGTGTATCTCAAAGGAACCTGTTAAACATGTGCTGTCGCAAGTTTATAAGCAATGGAGGGAAGAGAGAAGTGAACTTAGACCTGTATATACTATTAAATGGGAGAAAGATTTGGAAATTCAGTTGGACCAGGAGCAGTGGTCAAAGATATATAAGCTTGCTCATAGTTCAGCAATTTGTACAAATATGCAGGAGATGAATTTTAAGATCTTGACAAGGTGGTATCAGGTCCCAAGTGTACTTTGTAAAATGCAAGTAAGGACATCGGACAGTTGTTGGCGCTGTGGTATGAGTGGAGGCAATCTTTTACATATATTTTGGGCCTGTACTAAGCTAACGTATTTCTGGAGCAAGGTTAAAGAGGTGATTGAAAAGATAACTGGGAGAGAAGTTCCTCTGGTCCCTGTTTTTTTCTTATTACAGTATAATGAGATACCAATTATACAGTATAAAAAAATCACTTTTAAGTTTATTGGTACAGGCAGCCAGGAACTGTATCCCGGTCTTGTGGAGACAGGAAAAGGCGCCTACCATAACATTATGGTTTAATAAAATTAATGACCTGAGGTATTTGGAAAATTTAAAATCGGCACGGGATGAGACAGATGTGATTTTTTTTTATCAAGTGGTCACGTGGATGCAATTTTTAGACTCTGAGGAGGGTAAGAGCTTGTGGGGAGGAGTATAGTAGGATGGAGAGAGACCTAAAGGAGCCGGTTCAATAGGGGGGGGGGGGAGTAGGGGGGGGAGGGATAGGGAGAGGGGGGGGGGGTAAAATAGGGCTAATTCAAACACGTGGTAATTGACATTCGGGGTCTAGGAGGTGATTCTCACGTCTTGGATGGCGGGGAAGGAGGGGTGGATTAACCATTTTATTTGATTCATTTTCTTTTGTGTTTTCCACCCTCCTTCTTTTTCATATTTCATTTTCCCTTGCTGCAATATTGGCTTTGGCGGATTGTTTAAAGGTTTACACTACTGTGTGAATAACCAATGATGATGGTTGTATAGTGTTTGAATGTTAAATAAAAAAAATAGCGCGCGGCAGCGATCACGGTGCCGCGTGCTATTAACCCTTTAGACGCAGCGTTCAACAAGTGAAAGTTGCCTGGCTGCTCAGTGGGGCTGATCGGGACCACCGCAGTGAAAATGCGGTGTCCCGATCAGCTGGGACACGAGTGGAGGTCCTCTTACCTGCCTCCGGCGTGTCCCCTCGGCGATTGATTGCTCCAGGCCTGAGATGCAGGCTTGAGCATTCAACTGCTGATAACCCTGATCAATGCAAAGCTATGGCTTTGCAGTGAACAGGGTATAAGATCAGTGTGTGCAGTGTTATAGGTCCCTATGGGAGATATAACACTGCAAAAAAAAAGTGTAAAAAAAAGTTAAAAAATGTCATTTAACCCTTTCCCTAATAAAAGTTTGAATCACCCCCCTTATCCCATAAAAAACAAACAAACATGTAAATAAAAATAAATATAAACATGTGTGGTATTGCCGCATGCGTAAATGTCCAAACTATAAAAATATATCATTAATTAAACCGCAAGGTCAATGGCGTACGCGCAAAAAAATTCCAAAGTCCAAAATAATGTATTTTTGGTCACTTTTTATATCATGAAAAAATGAATAAAAAGCGATCAAAAAGTCCGATCAATACAAAAATGGTACCGTTAAAAACTTCAGATCACAGCGCAAAAAATGAGCTATCGTACCGCCCCATAAGCGGTAAAATAAAAAAGTTATAGGGGTCAGAAAATGACAATTTTAAACGTATACATTTTTTACAGAAGTACGACAAAATCAAACCTATACAGTAACCCCCCGACCTACGATGGCCCCGACATATGATAAAATCGACATACGATGGCCTCTCAGAGGCCATCGCATGTCGATGTCAGCATCGACATACGATGCTTTTATATGTCGGGGCCATCGCATTAACCGCTATCCGACAGCGCAAAATGCTTAAGCTGCTGTCGGATAGCAGTGTAATGTGCCCCAGCAGGTTCACTTACCTATCCCCCTGCTCCGGGTCCACTTCGCGATCCTCCGGTGTCTTGCGCATCTTCTCCAGGGTCCGGGCCTTGCTTTCCGGCGTCATTATTACGTCACTACGCACGCCGCGCCGGCGCAGCAGCGTAATAACGTCACCGGAAAGCAAGGCTCGGACCCTGCAGAAGATGCGCAAGACACCGGAGGATCGCGAAGAAGACACCGGAGCAGCGGGACAGCATCGGGAGCCCCTGGCACAGCAGCAGGAGCGGTGAGGACCTGGTCCGGAGCGATGGGGACAGGTGAGTACAGATGCCTATACTTTACATTGCACGGATCCCTCAACATACGATAGATTCGACAAACAATGGGTCGTTTGGAACGAATTACCATCGTATGTTGAGGGACCACTGTATAAGCCTATATAAGTATCATTTTAATCGTATGGACCTACAGAATAAAGATCAGGTGTCATTTTTACTGAAAAATTGACTGCGTAGAAACGGAAGCCCCCAAAAGTTACAAAATGGCGTTTTTTCTTCAATTTCGTCGCACAATTATTATTTTTTTACGTTTTGCTGTAGTTTTTTTGGTAAAATGACTAATGTCATTACAAAGTAGAATTGGTGGCGCAAAAAATTTAAGTGCAAAATTGAAAGGGTTATGTTTTTTAAAAGGTGAGGAGGAAAAAACGAAAGTGCAAAAATGGAAAAACCCGTGGTCCTTAACCCCTTAAGGACAATGGACGTACTCATACACCCCCGTTTCCGAGTCCTTAAGGACCGAGGACGTATGAGTACATCCTGTCCATTCCCGGCCCCCCGCCGCTAGCCGGAGGTGAGCCGGTGCCCGATACCTGCTGATATCGATCAGCAGGCATCGCGGCATATTACCCAGGGGGGTCATGATGACCCCCAATGTCGGCGATCGCAGCGCACCGCTCGTCAATTCAGATGAGCGATGTGCTGCGATTCCGTTCCCCGCCGCTTGCCGGGCGGGGATCAGACCCGGATGTCTGCTGATTTCAATCAGCAGACATCCCAGCAGTGTGTTGGAGGAGGTCCGGAGGACCTCCTATACCGGCGATCGTTGCAGGGCGCCGGTAACTACTTACCGGCGTTCTGCAGCGGTTCCGCATCATCAGGGTCACGTGTGACCCTGTGACCCGGATATAGATGGTGACTGGTGGTGTAATATACACCACCAATCATCATCCGTGCTGTACTGGGGGCTGGCATTGTTGTCACCCCCCTCAGTACAGTTGTGACTGGGTGGCCAAAGTGGCCACACCAATCACAGTGTAATGGGAGGGGATGGTGGGGGCTAGGAGCATGTTGCTCCGTTCTGCCCGCCATTCCACAGATATCTGGTGAGCAGGACGGAGCCCCGTGCTGCCCACCATCCCCTCAGTTAAAAAGAAGTGCCCCTTGCCCCCTTTTCTGTGGCCCATTGGCACAGAAATCCCCCAGGGTTAGCTTTAGATTAGGTAGGGACAGGTTAGGGTTAAAAAAAAAAAAATTTTTTTTCAGCGTACATCAGTGGGTGTCCGGGGTCTTTAGCACCTTTAGCTGCGCGACCACGGCCCTGCTGGGTTGCTGCGGTCTGCCACCAGCGTTTTTTTTGGCGCAGATCTTTTTTTTTTTTTCACCTAAGAGTGTGTGCGGACCCTCTTAGTTATAAAAGAGCGGTCTGCCACCGTTTGTTAAAGCCCACCCGCCGCTAATCAGTCCCATAGTACTAAGTTTTTTTTTTGTGGTGCCGGCACTTTTTTTCGCGTTTTCTAGCGTTTTTTTGCACCCATAGGCGGTCCGTGTCACCAGTAGCAGGCGTGTGCTGTGTGGCCGGACCGTACCTGTGTGTGTGCGGCGTGCCTCACCGCTGTCAGTGATTTATCACTGATCAGCGTTTTTTTTTTTTGTGGTAAAGGCACTTCTTTCGGTTAACGCGTTTTTTTTTTTGCATCCATAGGCGGTCCATGCCACCAGTAGCAGGCGTATACTGTGTGGACGGACCGTACCTGTGTGTGCAGCCTGTCCCACCGCTGTCAGTGATTTATCACTGATCAGCGTTTTTTTGGGAGGTTCAGGTGGGTGAATTTTTTTCGGGGTAAAGCGTTTTTTTATTTTCTTTTTCGGGTTTTTTTTTGTGTGGGGGTCTGTGTACAAGCCACCAGCCACTGTTCTGGGCTGAGTGGCCGGACCCCCCACTGACTTCTGCGCCCCCTGCCGCCACAAGCGCTAATCAGTGCACACACCACTGATTAGATATACGCTTTTTTTGGGGCGCAGGGCTTTTTTGCGCTAGAAGTTCCCTTTTTTTTTAAAAGTCCCCTTTTTATTTTATATTTTTTTCTGTTAGGGCCGGTTAGTTTAGGGCGGGTTAGGGAGGGAGTCTCGCACCACACCACACACAGCACACACACCAATAAAGTTCCCCCCCCCTCCCCCCACACACACACACCTGTATCCCCATTAGAGTAGGGAAATGGCCTGCAGAGCGTTTTAGGCGAAAGAGGCATATGCCATAATTGCCTCCAACACCGAGAGCGGCTGAGAGGACGATAAAGACCCCACCTTCCTTATTTCATCGTCCTCCTCATTATCTAGTTCTGATGATGAGCCACCAAGGCGGCGAACTTGCCGCCGTGCGGCGCCGCAAACCTCCTCTGTCCTTGACCCTGTGCCCCATGCTAGTATGAGTCCCCCTGGCGCTCATACTAGTGAAGCCCCCCAGCCAAGATCACTGGTACATCGTACCGGAGAACTTGTCTGGACTCAGCCAGGGGACCACGAGCCCGTGATTCCTGAGTTTGTTGGCGACTCAGGAATCAAAATTAACATTGTCGGGTTCACTGAAATGGACTTTTTCAGTCATTTTTACAGTGACGACTTTGTTAATTTGATGGTTACACAGACAAATCTGTATGCCCAACAGTTCGTTGCCGCTAACCCGGGCTCACTTTTAAATAGACCCGGCAGCTGGACTCCAGTCGATGCAGCCGAAATGAGGACCTTTTGGGGCCTCGTGCTGCATATGGGTCTAGTTAAAAAACCCAGTGTCAGGAAATATTGGAATAGGGACGTCCTTTACCAGACATCCCTCTACAGTATGGCCCTGGCACGTTCCCGGTTCGAGGCCATTCGGAGATGTTTGCATTATGCTGATAATGAGGCATGTCCCCCCCGAACTGATCCTGCGTATGACCGGCTGTATAAAATAAGTCCGGTCATCAATCACTTCGGGGCCAGATTTTGGGAGGCCTATGTCCCGGGGCGGGAGGTCGCTATTGATGAGTCTCTCATCAGCTTTAAGGGGAGACTCAGCTTCCGG
Organism: Hyla sarda; assembly: GCF_029499605.1. NCBI lineage: Eukaryota > Metazoa > Chordata > Amphibia > Anura > Hylidae > Hyla > Hyla sarda. The sequence goes on from NC_079192.1 coordinate 355,700,790, forward strand.
CAATACATCCCTACCAAGCGAGCGCGGTATGGCGTGAAGCTGTATAAACTTTGCGAGAGTACCTCCGGGTACACTTGCAGGTTTATAGCGTATGAGGGACGAGATTCCCGTTTTGAACCCCCAGAATGTCCCCCCACTCTAGGTGTTAGGGGGAAAATCGTTTGGGGCCTTTTGCACCCATTGCTAGATAAAGGTTACCACCTTTAAGTGGATAACTTTTATACTAGTATCCCTCTCTTCACATCCCTCGCCGCCAGATCCACGGTCGCTTGTGGGACAGTCCGGAAGAATCAAAGAAGCCTTCCGCCCCATCCCCTACATTCTCCTATCCCCAGGGGTGAGTCCCGTGCCTTTTCCCATGAGAACCTGTTGTTGGTCCAGTATAAGGACAAGAGGGATGTCCTTATGCTCACCACTATTCATGGGAACGGCAGCACCCCTGTCCTTGTGCGAGGTACCGCGGGAACGGTCCTCAAGCCCGATTGCATTCTGGACTACAATCGGTATATGGGGGAGTTGAACTTTCTGATCAAGTCCTGAAACCATGTAATGCCATGCGGAAAACACGTGTATGGTATAAAAAGTTTGCGGTCTACATGGTACAGGTTGCCATGTACAACTCTTTTATACTGTACAAGTACGCTGGCAACACAGGGACATACCTGGAATTTCAAGAGGTAGTTCTAAGGGCCCTCATCTTTGGTGACCGCCAAGGAGCGGGTCAGAGCACCTCTGGAACTTCAGGTCCCCGGATCGTCCCCGGCCAACACTTTCCAGGTGGGATCCCCAACACTGGAAGGACGGGACGAACCCAGAAGAAATGCAGAGTGTGTCACAGGAAGGGGAGACGGAGGGACACCACGTACCAATGTGACACTTGCCCCGATCATCCGGGCCTCTGCGTAGGCTGCTTCAGGGAGTATCACACTTCCATGGAGTACTAAATTTTCCATTCTTTGCCCTAATTTTCATTACCCAGAATTTGGCTCCAATGTACCAGTCCAGGGTACATTGACTTCCAAATTTTAAACCAAAACACCCCCCCACAAAAAAAAAAAAAACTCTTTCCCAATACCCCAATATCTTTTTTTTTTCTTCCCCCTAAAAAATGGGTCATGGGACACAGAGTCAACAGCATTGGAGGTTTGCAGTTGCCTCAAATGCACAACGCTCTCTCTCTCGACCTGAGCGGGTTGCGCATTTGAGGTAACAGAATAGGGACGGCAGCACACATCCCATTCCCAGAATGATGATTCATTTTTCGGGCATTATTTTTACTTTTGGCTGTACTCTGGGTCATCATTCTGGGAAAATAATTAGCATATCAGTACTAAAATTGCAATTTTCTTCCCCCCATAGTACACTTCATGCATTCCTGGAAAATAAATGAAGGGAACACTCGTCTGTTCCAAATCTCCACTTCACCCTATACACCTTCCCTAGGGGGTGTACTGTTTGTAATAGGTTAACATGTGGGTGTTCCTTTCTTGTATTTTCCTCTGAATGTATGTAACTGTTAGGTCCATAACAAACATCCGCCTCAAATGCTCTGAGCTCTGTCGTATTTCCAGGCGACAATTCGGAGTCACATGTTAGTTGTTCCCAGAATAATGAAGCAGAGCATAGGTTGAAAATTGCAATTTTCAAAAAGCTACCCTTCATCCATTCCTGTAAAATAAATTTAGGAAACACCTGTGCGTTCAAAATGTCCTCTTTACCCCTATACTCATTCCCCAGGGTGGGTACTTTCTGTAATGGTGCCACATGTGGGTGTTTCATTTTTGTATTTTCCTCAGAATGTATGTAACCGTCAGCTACTGATATGCCATAGGCCATAAATACAAACTGACCTCTATGACTTCTGAGCCTTGTTGTGCGCCCGCCCAGCACGTTACCCCATATGTGGATGTCTTTTTATAGTCAGGGGAAAAAGCTCTCCAAAATTTGTAACCCATTTCCTCATATTACCCCTTGTGAAAATGTAAAAAATTGGGTAACCCCAGCATTTTAGTGTAAAAAAATAAATTTTTTAAATTTATGGCCCACTTTTCAAAAAACCTGTTAGGTGTTATTTCCCACTGTACCCCTTGTTACGTTCATTGAGGGGTGTAGATTCTAAAATTGTGTCACATGTGTTTTTTTTTATTGCTGGCTTTATAAATGCACATGACCCCCGACTTCAATTTCAACAAAATTTTCACTCCTTCCATTCTGAGCATTGCAGTGCGTCCACATAGCAATTTACATCCACATATGGGTTATTTTTTTTTCTCAGACAAAATTGATCTAGAAATTTTAGGGGCATTTTGCCCTATTACCCAATGTGAAAATGAAACATTTGGGGTAACACTATCAATATAGTGCAAACATTTTTTTTTTCAAATTTTTCACTTTTACGGCCCACTGTTCAAAAAACCTGTGAGGTGTAAGTACTCACTGTAACACTGTTACGTTCCCGGAGGGGTCTAGATTCCAAAATGTAATGCCATGTGGTTTTTTTTTCTGCTGTCCTGGCACCATAGGGGCTTCCTAAATGCGGCATGCCCCCAGAGCAAAATTTGCTTCCAAACAGCCAATATGTGACTCCTTCTCTTCTGAGACCTGTAGTGCGCCAGCAAAGCACTTTGTCATTTATGGGGTATTTCTAATATGAAGACCCTTCAAATCCACTTCAAAACTGAACTGGTCCCTGAAATATCGAGTTTGAAAATTTTGTGAAAAATTGGAAAATTGCTGCTGAACTTTGAAGCCCTCTGGTGTCTTCCAAAAGTAAAAACACGTCAATTTTATGATGCAACCATAAAGTAGACATATTGTATATGTGAACCCCCCAAAAAATTATTTGGAATATCCATTTTCCTTACAAGCAGAGAGCTTCAAATTTAGAAAAATGCAACAATTTCTTCATCAAATTTTGGGATTTTTCACCAAGAAAGGATGCAAGTTACCACAAAAATTTACCACTATGTTAAAGTAGAATATGTCATGAAAAAACAATCTCAGAATCAGAATGATAACTAAAAGCATCCCAGAGTTATCAATGTTTAAAGTGACAGTGGTCAGATGTTCAAAAAATGCTGTGGTCCTTAAAGGTGTAAAATGGCCTGGTCCTTAAGGGGTTAAGGGGTTAACCCCTTAAGGACCCAGGACGTCAGGGGATGTCCTGGCACCCTGGGCTTTAAGGACCCAGGACGTCCACGGACGTCCTGGCGTTTTACGGTCCCTGCCGCGCGCCGGGCAGAGATCGGAAGCGGACGCCTGCTGAAATGCTTCAGCAGGCATTCAGGGCAAACACCAAGGGGGGCCATGTAGGCCCCCCATGTCTGCGATCGTCGCAAATTGCAAGGGAAATCGCCCGTGCGATCTGCTGCGATACCTGGCTGACAGCCACAGACACAGACAGCCAGGACCATGCGGAAGTATAGGAGCGAGGTGGCAAGCCTGCCACCTCCTCCTATCCCCTGCGATTCCTCGGTTAGTTAACCGACCAATCGCAGGGGGGGGGGTACTTCCTCCCGCCCTGCCCGGCCCCTGGAAGTACGGAGAGAACGGGAGGAAGACCGGAGGACGCGGCGGGGGACGGGGGAGTGCTGGGGCCCGGCCCCGGTACTTACCTCGTCCCTGAAGACCCGGATCCTGGCGGCGGTGGCAACAGGTGAGTTGATCTTCGGCGGCGGCGCGGGACCTTTGCAGCAGTCCAGACCGCCGTAAAGCGATCTGGACTGCTCCATCTGGCCCCCTTACACTACAACTCCCAGCATGCCCAGACAGCCCTTGGCGTCTGGGCATGCTGGGAGTTGCAGTTTTGCAACATCTGCAAAACAACAACTCCCAGTATTGCCGGACAGCCGTTGACTGTCCAAGCATGCTGGGAGTTTTGCAACAGCTGGAGGCACCCTGTTTGGGAATCACTGGCGTAGAATACCCCTATGTCCACCCCTATGCAAATCCCTAATTCAGGCCTCAAATGCGCATGGCGCTCTCTCACTTCGGAGCCCTGCCGTATTTCAAGGCAACAGTTTAGGGCCACATATGGGGTATCGCCGTACTCGGGAGAAATTGCCTAACAAATTTTGTGGGGCTTTTTCTCCTTTCACTCCTTATGAAAAGATGAAGTTGGGGTCTACACCAGCATTTTAGTGTAAAAAAAAAAATTTTTTACTCTAACATGCTGGTGTTGCCCTATACTTTTCATTTTGACAAGAGGAAAAAGGGAAAAAAGACCCCCAAAATTTGTAATGCAATTTCTCCCGACTATGGAGATACCCCATATGTGGGTGCAAAGTGCTCTGGGGGCGCACAACAAGGCCCAGAAGGGAGAGTGCACCGTGTACATTTGAGGTGATTTGCACAGGGGTGGCTGATTGTTCCAGCGGTTTTGACAAGTGCAAAAAAAAAAAAAAAAAAACACGACCCCATTTTGGAAACTACACCCCTCACAGAATGTAATGAGGGGTGCATTGAGAATTTACCCCCCACTGGTGTCTGACAGATCTTTGGAACAGTGGGCTGTGCAAATAAAAAATGTTGTACAGCCCACTGTTCCAAAGATCTGACAGACACCAGTGGGGGGTAAATGCTCACTGTACCCCTTGTTACGTTCCTCAAGGGGTCTAGTTTCCAAAATGGTATGCCATGTGGGGGTTGTTTTGCTGTCCTGGCACCATAGGGGCTTCCTAAATGCAACATGCCCCCCAAAAACCATTTCAGAAAAACGTACTCTCCAAAATCCCCTTGTCGCTCCTTCGCTTCTGAGCCCTCTACTGCGCCCGCCGAACAATTTACATAGACATATGAGGTATGTGCTTACTCGAGAGAAATTGGGCTACAAATATAAGAATACATTTTCTCCTTTTACCCCCTGTAAAAATGAAGATTGTGAATTTTCTCCTTCACTTTGCTGCTATTCCTGTTAAAACGCTGACTTTGCAGTTTTTATAATAGGGTCATTTGTGGGGTATTTCTAAGATGCAGACCCTTCAAATCCACCTCAAACCTGAACTGGTCCCTGAAAAATTGTGATTTTGGAAATTTTGTGAAAAATTGGAAATTTGCTGCTGAACTTTGAAGCCCTCTGGTGTCTTCCAAAAGTAAAAACACGTAAATTTTATGATGCAAACATAAAGTGGACATATTGTATATGTGAATACATTTTTTTTATTGGAATATCCATTTTCCTTACAAGCAGAGAGCTTCAAAGTTAGAAAAATGCTATATTTTCTAATTTTTCATCAAATTTTAGGATTTTCACCAAGAAAGGATGCAAGTTACCACAAAATTTTTACCACTATGTTAAAGTAGAATATGTCACAAAAAAACTATCTCGAAATCAGAATGATAACTAAAAGCATTCCAGAGTTATTAATGTTTAAAGTGACAGTGGTCAGATGTGCAAAAAATGGCCGGGTCCTAAGGTGTAAAATGGCTGGGTCCTTAAGGGGTTAAAGGGGTATTCCAGGCAAAAACTTTTTTACATATATCAACTGGCTCCAGAAAGTTAAACAGATTTGTAAATTACTTCTATTAAAAAATCTTAATCCTTTCAGTACTTATGAGCTTCTGAAGTTAAGGTTGTTCTTTTCTGTCTAAGTGCTCTCTGATGACACCTGTCTGGAGCCAGTTGATATATAAAAAAAGTTTTTTTCCTGCATAACCCCTTTAACTCCTTGGGGACGGAGCCCATTATAACCCTAAGGACGGGAGCATTTTTTGCAATTCTTACCACTGTCACTTTAAGCATTAATAACTCTGTGATGCTTTTACTTTTCATTCTGATTCCGAGATTGTTTTTTCGTGACATATTCTACTTTATGTTAGTGGTAAATTTTTGTCGATACTTGCATCATTTCTTGGTGAAAAATTCCAAAATTTGATGAAAAAATTTAAAATTTTGCATTTTTCTAACTTTGAAGCTCTCTTATTGTAAGGAAAATAGACATTCTAAATAAATAATATTTTGATTCACATATACAATATGTCTACTTTATGTTGGCATCATAAAGTTGACATGTTTTTACTTTTGGAAAACATCAGAGGGATTAAAAGTTCAGAAGCAATTTTCCAATTTTTCACAAAATTTTCAAAATCGGAATTTTTTAGTGGCCAGTTCAGATTTGAAGGGCCTTCATATTAGAAATACCCCATAAATGACCCCATTATAAAAAATGCACCCCTCAAAGTATTCAAAATGACATTCAGTAAGTTGTTAACCCTTTAGGTGTTTCACAGGAATAGCAGCAAAGTGAAGGAGAAAATTCAAAATCTTAATTTTTTACACTCGCATGTTCTTGTAGACCCAGTTTTTGAAATTTTACAAGGGGTAAAAGGAGAAAAAGCCCCCCAAAATTTGTAACCCAATTTCTCTCGAGTATGGAAATACCTCATATGTGTATGTCAAGTGTTCGGCGGACGCAGTAGAGGGCTCAGAAGGGAAGGAGCGACAATGGGATTTTGGAGAGTGAGTTTTGCTGAAATGGTTTTTGGGGGCATGTCGCATTTAGGAAGCCCCTATGGTGCCAGAAAAGCAAACAAAAAACACATGGCATACTATTTTGGAAACTACACCCCTCAAGGCACGTAACAAGGGGTCCAGTGAGCCTTAACACCCCACAAGTGTTTGACGACTTTTCGTTAAATTCGGATGTTTAAATGAAAAAAAAAATTTTCACTAAAGTGCAGGTTTTTTCCCCAAATTTACCATTTCTACGAAGGGTAATGGGAGAAAAATCCCCCCAAAATTTGTAACGCAATTTCTCCCGAGTACGGAGATACCCCATATGTGGCCCTAAACTGTTGCCTTGAAATACGACAGGGCTCTGAAGTGAGAGAGCGCCATGCGCATTTGAGGCCTGAGTAAGGAATTTGCAGTAGGGGTGGACCTGGTTACAAGGATGGGGCTTGTCTCCACCAAAACCCTACAGCAGTGTCTCCCACAGGGTGCCTCCAGCTGCTGCAAGATGCCCCAGCCTGCCAGGACAGTCTATGGCTGTCCGGCAACACTGGGAGTTGTGGTTTTGCCACAGCTGGAGGCACCGTTTAGGAAACACTGCCGTATGAGACGTTTTTCATTTTTATTGCGGGGGGTGGGGGGCGACGTGTAAGGGGGTGTATGTGTAGTGTTTTACTTTTTATTATTTGTTAGTGTAGTGTTTTTAGGGTACATTCACACAGGCGGGGGTTCACAGTAAGTTTCCTTGAAGGAATCCCACTGTAAACCCGCCCGTGTGAATGTACCCTGTACATTCACATGGGGGGGGGGCCCCAAGGGGAGGGGGCACCCCAAACCTTCAGCTGTGGCAAAATGACAACTCCCAGAATGCACTGACAGACCGTACATGCTGGGAGTTGTAGTTTTACAACAGCTGCAGGCACACTGGTGGGGAACCACTGGGTTAGAAAACAGACTAGCTCAGTGATTACAACCCATGTGCACCAGCTGTTGCAAAACTACAACTACCAGCATGTACGGTCTGTCAGTGCACTCTGGGAGTTGTAGTTTTGCAACAGCTGGAGGCACACGGGTTGGAACCACTGAGTTAGGAAACAGACTCTAGCTCAGTGTTTCCCAACCAGTGTGCCTACAGCTGTTGCAAAACTACAATTCCCAGCATGCCCATACAGTCAGGGATGCTGGGCATGTAGTTCTGCAATATCTGGCCCTTCAGATGTTGCAGAACTACAACTCCCAGCATGCCTGGACAGTCTGGGCATGCTAGGAGTTGTAGTTATGCAACAACTGGGGAAGAACAGTGGCCTCCAAACTGTAGCCCTCCAGATGTTGCAAAACTACAACTCCAAGCATGCCTAGACTGTCCAGACATGCTGGGAGTTGTAGTTCTGCAACATCTGAAGGGCCAGATATTGCAGAACTACACGCCCAGCATCCCTGACTGTCTGGGCATGCTGGGAGTTGTAGTTTTGCAACATCTGGAGGGCTACAGTTTGGAGACCACCATATAGTGGTCTCCAAAGTGTGCCACTTCAGATGTTGCAAAATTACAACTCCCAGCATGCCCAGACAGTCAGTGCATGCTGGGAGTTGTAGTTTTGCAACATCTGGAGGACCACAGTTGAGAGACCACTACACAGTGGTCTCCAAACTGTGACCCTCCAGATGTTGCAAAACTACAACTCCCAGCATGCCCACACAGCTTTTAGAAGGCCACAGTGAAGATCACTTATCGCGATCTTCACTGCAGTCTTCTCAGCCGCACTTTCCGGCCGCCGCTCCTCCTGCTCGCGCCGCTTCTCCAGGATGTCGCCTCCGCCGCCTCCTCCGGTCTGGGTAAGCCGGGCCATATCCCCCACCTCGCCGCCCGTGTTCCCCCCGCTCTGTACCGACTTCGATCGGTGCGCAGAGCGGGGGGAAATTAACTGTAACCCCCCCGCCCCCCTCCTGCCATTGGTGGTCAGCCTGACCGACCAATGGCAGGGGATTGGAGGGGGTGGCCACATTGCCTCCTCGCTCCTATGCTTTAGGCTGGTCGGAGCTGTCTCTGACAGCTCCGATCAGTCTTATTTTCTGGGAGATCGGGTCACCAGTGACCCGATTTGCCCGGATCGCGGCAAATCGCAGGTCTGAATTGACCTGCGATTTTCTGCAATCGCCGATATGGGGGGGTCTCAGGACCCCCCTAGGCATTGCCACGGGATGCCTGCTGATAGATATCAGCAGGCATCCCGGTCTGATCACCGCCCGACGAGCGGCAGTGATCAGAAATGCCGAGGGCGTATGGATACGCCCTCCGTCCTTAAGTGACGGGACGCGAGGGCGTATGCATACGCCCTTCATCCCCAAGGAGTTAACGACCACAGACGTAAATGTACGTCCTGGTTTGGCGGGACTTCCCACACCAGGACGTACATTTACGTCCTGTTTATGACCGTTCCTATGCTCTCGTCAAACACAGCAGGTCCCGGCTGCTAGTAGCAGCCGGGGACTTGCCCATAATGGCCGACATCCGCGATCATGCAGATGTCTGCCATCAACCCCTCAGATACCGTGATCAATACAGATCACGGCATCTGCGGCAGTGCGGTACTTTGAATGGATGATCGGATCGCCCACAGCGCTGCGCGGCGATCCGGCCGCCATGCTGGATAATCGGAGGTCCCCTCACCTGGCTCCGGCCGTCTCCCGGGGACTTCTGCTCTGGTCTGCGATCGAGCAGACCAGAGCAGAAGATCACCGATAATACTAATCAGTGCTGTGTCCTATGCAATGAACAGTATTAGCATTCAAAGGATTACTATAGAAAGTCCCCTATGGGCACATAAAAAGTGTAAAATAAAAGTTGAAAAATGTAAAAATAAAAAGTAAAAAAAAGTGAAAAATCCCCTCCCCCAATAAAAATGAAAATTTACAGTTTTTCCCATTTTACCCCAAAAACCATAAACATTTTTTTTTATAAACATATTTGTTATCGCCACATGTCCGTACTATCAAAATATAATGTTAATTATCCCGTAAGGTGAATGGCGTAAACGTAAAAAATTTGAAAAGTCCAAAAATGCAGCTTTTTTTGTCACATTTTATTAAAAGAAATTATAAAAAATGATCTAAAAGTTTTATATATGCAAATGTGGTATCAATAAAAAGTACAGATGACGGCACAAATAATGAGTCCTTATACCGCCCTATATATGGAAAAATGAAAAAGTTATAGGTGGTCAAAATAGGGCGATTTTTGATTACTGATTTTGTACAAAAAGTTTTAGATTTTTTTTAAGCGATACAAAAATATAAAAGTATCTAGCCATGGGTATCATTTTAATCGTATTGATCCACAGAATAAAGAACACATGTAATTTTTACTGTAAAGTGTATAGTGTGAAAACAAAATGCGCAAAATTGTGGTTTTCATTTAACTCGTTGGAGACTGAGGGCGTATGCATACACCCTCACCTCCCGTCACTTAAGGATGGAGAGCGTATCCATACGCCCTCCGCATTTCCGATCACCGCCGCTTGCAGGGCAGTGATCGGACCGGGATGACTGCTGATATCTATCAGCAGGCATCCCGTGGCAATGCCTAGGGGGGTCCGGAGACCCCCCCCCCCCATGTCAGCGATCGCTGCAAATCATTGGTCAATTCGGACCAGCGATTTGTCCGCCATCCGGGCTAATCGGTTCACTGGTGACCCGATCTCCCGGAAAATAAGCATGATCGGAGCTGTCAGAGACAGCTCCGGCCATCCTAGAGGATAGGAGCGAGGTGGCAGTGTTGCCATCCCCTCCTATCCCCTGCCATTGGTCGGTCAGGCTGACCACCAATGGCAGGAGGGGGGCGGGGTGTTTAGAGTTCATTTCCCCCCGCTCTGCCCACCGATCGAAGTCGGTGCGGAGCAGGGGGAACACAGGGCGGCAAGGGGGGAGCAGGGCGGCAAGGGGGGGGCATGGTCCGGCTTACCCGGACCGGCGAAGGCATCCTGGACCAGCGGCAATGGCGCCGACAGCAGTTGGAGCGGTCGGAAAGTGCGGCGGAGAAGGCTGCAGTGAAGATCGCGGTAAGTGATCTTCTCTGTGGCCTTCTAAAAGCTGCAAAACTACAACTCCCAGCATGCCCATACAGCCAAAGGCTGCCTGGGCATGCTGGGAGTTGTAGTTTTACAACATCTGAAGTGGCACCGTTTGGAGACCACCATATAGTGGTCTCCAAACTGTGCCACTTCAGATGTTGCAAAACTACAACTCCCAGCATGGCCAGACAGTCAGGGATGCTGGGCGTGTAGTTCTGCAACATATGAAGGGCCAGATATTGCAGAACTGTAGGCACACTGATTGGGAAACACTGAGCTAGAGTCTGTTTCCTAACTCAGTGTTTCCAACCCATGTGCCTCCAGCTGTGGCAAAATGACAACTCCCAGAATGCACTGACAGACCGTACATGCTGGGAGTTGTAGTTTTGCAACAGCTGGAGGCACATTGGTTGGAATCACTGAGCTAGAGTCTGTTTTCTAACTCAGTGGTTCCCTACCAGTGTGCCTACAGCTGTTGTAAAACTCCAACTCCCAGCATGTGCGGTCTGTCAGTGCATTCTGGGAGTTGTCATTTTGCCACAGTTGAAGGTTTGGGGTAGCCCCCCCCCCATGTGAATGTACAGGGTACATTCACACAGGCGGGTTTACAGTAGGTTTCCTTCTACAAGTTTGAGCTGTGGCAAATTTTCCGATGCAGCTCAAACTCCCAGTGGAAAACTTACTGTGAACCCTCTCCTGTGTGAATGTACCCTAAAAACACTACAAAACACTACACTAACAAATAATAAAAAGTAAAACACTACATATACACCACCTTACACGTCGTCCCCCCCCCCCCCCCCCCCCTCCAATAAAAATGAAAAATGTCTCATACGGCAGTGTTTCCTAAACAGAGAATCCAGCTTTTGCAAAACCACAACTCCCAGTATTGCCAAACAGCTATAAACTGTCCTGGAAGCACCCTGTTTAGGAAACACTGCTGTAGGGTTTTACTGTAGGTAACCGGGTCCGCCCCTATTGCAAATTCCTTATTCAGGCCTCAAATGCACATGGCGCTCTCTCACTTCAGAGCCCTGTCGTATTTCAAGGCAACAGTTTAGGGCCACATATGGGGTATTTCCTTACTCGGGAGAAATTGCACTACAGATTTTGGGGGGCATTTTCTCCCATTACCCTTTGTAAAAATGGTAAATTTTGGGGAAAAACTGCACTTTAGTGAAAAAATATTTTTTTCATTTACACATGCGACTTTAACGAAAAGTCGTCAAACACCTGTGGGCAGTTAAGGCTCACTGGACCCCTTGTTACGTGTCTTGAGGGGTGCAGTTTCCAAAATAGTATGCCATGTGTTTTTTTTTTTTTGCTGTTCTGGCACCATAGGGGCTTCCTAAATGTGACATGCCCCCAAAAACCATTTCAGAAAAATACACTCTCCAAAATCCCACTGTCGCTCTTTCCCTTCTGTGCCCTCTACTGCGCCCACCGAACACTTTACATACACATATGAGGTATTTCCTTACTCGATAGAAATTGGGTTACAAATTTTGGGGGGCTTTTTCTCCTACTACCCCTTGTAAAAATTCAAAAACTGGGTCTACAAGAACATGCGAGTGTAAAAAATTTTGAATTTTCTCCTTTAATTTGCTGTTATTCCTGTGAAACACCTAAAGGTTTAACAAACTTTCTGAATGTCATTTTGAATACTTTGAGGGGTGCAGTTTTTATATTGGGGTCATTTATGGGGTATTTCTAATAGGAAGGCCCTTCAAATCCACTTCAAAACTGAACTGGTTCCTGAAAAATTCTGATTTTGAAAATTTTGTGAAAAATTGGAAAATTGCTGCTGAACTTTGAAGCCCTCTGATGTCTTCCAAAAGTAAAAACATGTCAACTTTATGATGCAAACATAAAGTAGACATATTGTATTTGTGAATCAATATATCATTTATTTGGAATGTCTGTTTTCCTTACAAGCAGAGAGCTTCAAAGTTAGAAAAATGCAACATTTTTAAATTTTTCATGAAATTTGGGAATTTTTCACCAAGAAATGATGCAAGTATCGACAAAAATGTACCACTAACATAAAGTAGAATATGTCAAGAAAAAATAATCTCGGAATCAGAATGAAAAGTAAAAGCATCCCAGAGTTATTAATTCTTAAAGTGACAGTGGTCAGAATTGCAAAAAGTGCTCCCGTCCCTAGGGTTATAATGGGCTCCGTCCCCAAGGAGTAAAATTTCCCCCCTAAAAGAATTTTTTGGGGGTTCTCCATACATTTTATGGTAAAATGAGAGGTTTCATTACAGAGTACAATTGGTCACGCAAAAAACAAGCCCTTATATGGGTCTGTAGATGGAAATATAAAGGAGTTATGGATTTTAGAAGGCGAGGAGGAAAAAACGAAAATGCAAAAATAAAATTGGCCTGGTTCTTAAGGTGAAAATGGGCTTGGTCCTTAAGGGGTTAATGAACATTTAACACATGTGGGGTGTAGAGGCTCACTGTACTGCTTGTTACATTCCTTAAAGAAGAACTCCAGAACATAAAAATTGTGCCCTACAGTGGCGGCAGTAAAAAAAATAAAGATGTACATACCTTCCTCCGGGGCCTTTGGTAACCGGCTCCGGCCTCCGCCGTGATCATAGGCGTGCGCAGCCTATTGCATTAGGGTGTGCACCTTAAGGCACCAACTCACGCTGCGCGCGTGTGTGTATGTTGTATATATACACACACGGTTAGTATAGTTGCCCCAAATTAGGTTGGCAGTATAGTTCCCCACATTAGGTGTGCAGTACGGTTCCCCCACATTAGGTGTGCAGTACGGTTCCCCCACATTAGGTGTGCAGTACAGTTCCCCACATTAGGTGCAGTACGGTTCCCCCACATTAGGTGTGCAGCATAGTTCCCCACATTAGGTGCAGTACAGTTCCCCCACATTAGGTGCAGTATAGTTCCCCCACATTAGGTGCAGTATAGTTCCCACACATTAGGTGTAGTACAGTTCCCCCACATTAGGTTGTAGTTCCCCACATTAGGTGCATTAGGTGCAGCACAGTTTCAGTACCCATTAGTACCCACAGTACCAGTACCCACAGTACAGTACCCATTAGGTGCGGTACAGTTTCCTCACATTAGGTGCAGTACAGTTCCCCCACATTAGGTTGTAGTTCCCCACATTAGGTGCAGTATAGTTCCCCCACATTAGGTTGTAGTTCCCCCACATTAGGTGCAGTATAGTTCCTCCACATTTGGTGCAGTACAGTTTCCTCACATTAGGTGCAGTACAGTTCCCCCTCATTAGGTGCAGTACATTCCCCCCACATTAGGTGCAGTATAGTTCCCCCACATTAGGTGCAGTACAGTTCCCCCACATTAGGTGCAGTATAGTTCCCCCACATTAGGTGCAGTATAGTTATAATTGTAGGGAGGAGGGCAAGTCTAGAATTTACCATGAGGCTTATGGGACTAATTCTACCCCTGATCTTATATTTGCCAAGGGGTTCAATGGGCGGAGCCAAAGCGTTGTCAAAATTATGTTTTGCCTAGAGTGGCAAAAATCCATGCACCAGCCCTGACTAGACCTCCCACTTGTGTGTATGTTTGCTGGTCGGTGTTTATAGGGATGCATTTGATGTGGATGTGCAAAAAATGGTAAGTTGAATGGTAAAACTCATGTTTTTCTTTACTTGGCAAACAGAAGAACGCTTTCACTATAAGATGGTGGCACAGAGGGGGGAATATTCCAAATAGAAATTTTTTTTGCACCAGATTGGTTGAAAAAGTGATGCGGCACACTGCGCTCTATGTCGTGCTAGAGCTGATTGTGGCCGTCTGCAGTAGTTTAGCACTATGTCCCACTAGCCAACAGAGCGCTGGGCGCTGCTATTCCACGGGCGATATTTGAATATCAGATACAGCATGTGTATAGGTATTTATAATAAAAAATAAATAAATAAATAAACAAAACAAACAAAACAAAACAAAAAATGGTGCACAATGGTGCATAAAAGGCAAAACTATTGAAAATGTGTGCCACATCACTTTTTCAACCAATCTGGCGCAAAAAAAATTCAATTTGGAATATTCCCCCCCTGTTCCACCATCTTATAGTGAAAGCGTTCTTCTGTTTGCCAAGTAAAGAAAAACATGAGTTTTACCATTTAACTTACCATTTTTTGCACATCCACATCAAATGCATCCATTATACATACACTGTACAGCAATCATACATCCATTATACATACACTGTACAGCAGTCATACATTCATTACACATACACTGTACAGCAGTCATACATTCATCATGCATACACTGTACAGCAATCATACATCCATTATACATACACTGTACAGCAATTATACATTCATTATACATACACCTGTGTAGAAAGAGGAGCACCGTGATGAGGATTCGAGATCCGGCTGGGTGCTCAGCTCCGGGAACAGACCAATTCACAAAAGATAACAACTGAAGGTAGAAGCGGCACTCCAATCTTGATTGAATCAAACTGTGTTTTTATTCACACATCTGTGCAAAACAGCAACGTTTCGGCTTAGCGATAAAGGCTTTATTGCTAAGCCGAAACGTTGCTGTTTTGCACAGATGTGTGAATAAAAACACAGTTTGATTCAATCAAGATTGGAGTGCCGCTTCTACCTTCAGTCATTATACATACACTGTACAGCAATCATACATTCATCATGTATACACTGTACAGCAATCATACATCCATTATCCATACACAGTACAACAGTCATGCATCTATCATACACAGACACATATACTGTCCAGACATGCCTTTACAGATGCCTCTCCCTGCTTCCCCCTCACCCACCCCTCTCTTTACCTGTCCCAGGCATCCCCTCGGTTCTTTGCCCCACTCACCAGTCACCTGGCCTGCTTTCTGATGAGCTCATATGCTCATATGATGGCTGAGGATGGTGGCAGGTGCAGTAAGTGCTTGTGACACAGTGCGCACTCGCACAGGCTGTATCTGACTGTGGCCGGCCACCATAGTTTAGCACTGTGTCCCGCTACCCAACGGGGCGCTGGGGCGGGCGCTACTATTCCGCTGGCGATATTTGAATGTGCGGTGTCTGTCGGGGGCACGAGTGACTCACCACCCCCTTCATGGACTAATAAGAAGGTGACTGAGCGGGGGCCCCCTGCGGGCTGCTCAGTGGCGGCCGCGGATCCCCCCCCCCCCGCCCTGGGCTTGATTAGGGTGTGCCCAGGCACACCCGGCGCGCACGCCTATGGCCGTGATCCTCTTCCTGGTTGCCGGTGGTCGGAGAGTCTTACTGCGCTCAGCCAATCACCGGCCGCAGTGAAGTCCCGACTTGGCCGGCGATAAGCTGAGGAGCAGTGTGACGTTTTCGGCCCTGGCCGCAGGTGCCGGTGTGGTGAAGAATTTTGTGTCCTGAAGCGTTTTCACACTGCCGCTCAGCCTATCGCCAGCAGAGTCTGACTTCGCTGCGGCTGGTGATTGGCTGAGCGCAGTATGATTCATCCGACCACCAGCAACTAGGAAGTGGATCGCGGCGGAGACCGGAGCCGGTTACCAGAGGAGCGGAGGAAGGTATGTACATCTTTATTTATTTACTGCTGGCAGTATGGGCGACAATTTTTATATCCCGGAGTTCTCCTTTAAGGGGTGTTGTTTCCAAAATAGTGTGTCCATACCTCCTGACTTTTGCTTAGAGCAAAGAAGGACAAGCCACGCCCTCAGACACACCCCTAACCATGCCCTCAGTCACACCCCTAACCACGCCTAGTCTCCTTCAAAAGAAGGGGAGGGTCACACATAACTGATCCGCAGCGTATTGTGACCCGACCCATATTATGCCTCCTGCAGTTGCCGAAAACCCACTTGACCTCCTCGCCCTACCCCCTGGCCTTCTCTCAGCAGCAATACGCCGCACTGAGCAGCCACACTGGGGGCCTGGGAGTCGTTGAGTGCACTCAGACAGCACGGAGTAGTAGCATACAGCTGTATTTATCCTTTCCCTCATTGATTCACCAATGTCCAAGCGATATTGCTGGGCTTATCAGCATGTGGGAACATGGCTTTAAAGGGGTACTCCAGTGGAAAACATTTTACATTTTTTTTTTTTTTTTTTTTTTTATGAACTGGTGCCAGTAAGTTAAACAGATTTGTAACTGAATTTTATATTTAAAAATCTTAATCCATCCTGTACTTATCAGCTGCTGTAGATCATATCACCAGACATAATGGGCACACAGCATCCTGCAGATCATCTCACCAGACATGAAGTGCACCTAGCATGCTGCAGATCATCTCACATAGATAAAGTCGCGTATCCTGTGCGACCTGCAGAGAAAAATATATGGAAATAAGGAAGGGACACTTTCCTCAAATCTGATCTCTTATAAGCTCATAAATAAGAGCATATATGGTGGTTAGTAGTATGTGCATAGTCGGATAACATAAATGTAAGATACAGTATAGATAAGATTTTATGTCTAGTATTATACAATATGGCATCTGTCTGCAGGGCCCTTGCAGAGGTGCCAATGATTAAAATATATTCAATAAAATGTATTAATATTATGATAAAACTTGTATAAAATTTATGGAAGTCTGTATTAGCAATCTGATGCAGCCTTTGTAATTAAATCATTTGCAAATGATGTGCACATGTAATTCAATATATATAGAGCCCGTGATTGATGCAGTCTGTATTGCTCAAAAAAGGCTTTTAGCAAATAGTTACTATGTAAGTGTAGAGATGTGTATATTGTGATGGTTGCAGGAGTTTGCTGCTCACCTGTCCTACCGTGGTCCCCCAGAGCTCTCACTACTTACCCGCTGCAGCTTTCAAACCAGACACCTGGTCGCTTCCTGGCGAGTCGTCAGCGCCGGCGAGCCAGGGGAGGGAGAGGTCTGTTGTCCGTCGTGGTAATGGAAAATTTCATGCGCTGTGTGCACCAGGAAGGTGTCTTTGTGCTTTGTTCGTGCGCTATGCGCACCAGGATAGCTGAACCTTGTGTGGCTGGCTGTATATAGTAATGCAGTATATAGAAGGGCTAGACGCGTTTTGAGATCGTCTGGATCTCTTTATCAATAGCATATGCTTAATGCCATTTAGGAGATTATAAGAGACCAGATTTGAGGAAAGTGTCCCCCCCCCCCCCCCCTTGTTTCCATATATTTTTCACCTATCATCCGGCAGATCATCTCACCAGACATATAGTGCGCATAGAATCCTGCAGATCATCTCACAAAGGGCACATAGCATCCTGCACATCATCTCACCAGACAAAGTGCACCTAGCATTCTGCAGATCATCTCACCAGGCACAAGGCTCACCTAGCATCCTGCAGATCAATCTGCAAACATTTAGCCCGGGCCCCTGCTGCCGTCTCTATAACCCTGATGGAGGTCCTGCCAGCAGGGTTTCAGCCTCTTGTTCAGGGGAACCCTGCTCCTGTTGGGCTTTGTGGTACCTGGCCTGCTGGACTTTAGGCTGCAGTTTCAGACTCCTGGCAAAGGCATAGGAGAACACAGCCAAACACTAGGGGCCCTAGTGTACTGGTGCTGCTGCTTCCTGATTGGTCACTGAACGATCATGTGACCTGCCTCCCCTTCTCTGTGAGTAACCTGTTGAGGCTCTTTGCAGTAGCTTCTGAAAGAAACTTTGCAGCTCTGCAGTGTTTGCTTGTAGAGCCAGAAAGTTTCATTCAGAAGCTGGATATGAGGGTGCCTTTCCGGGACATAACCCCGAAAACGGGAATGTCCCGCCGGATCCGGGACATTTGGGAGGTATGGTGTGCCATGTGTTTTGTTTAGTTTTTTTGCTGTTCTGGCACCATAGGGGCTTCCTAAATGTGACATGCCTACCAAAAACAATTTCAACAAAATTTGCTTTCGAAATTTGGCTCCTTCTCTTCTGAGCATTGTAGTGTGCTTGCAGAGCACTTTAAGTCCACACATGTGGTATTTCCATCTTCAGAAGAAATGGGGTTATACATTTTGGGAGGCATTTTCTCCTATCACCCTTGTAAAATTTTTGCAATTCTGACCACTGTCACTTTATGCATTAATAACTCTAAGATGCTTTTACCGATTATTCTGATTCTAAGATTGTTTTTTCGTGACATATTCTACTTTATTTTAGTGGTAAATTTTTGTCGCTACTTGCATCCTTTCTTGGTGAAAAATCCAAAAATTTCATGAAAATATAGCATTTTTCTAACTTTGAAACTCTCTGCTTGTAAGGAAAATGGATATTCCAAATACATTTTATATTGATTCACAAATACAATATGTCTCCTTTATGTTGGTATCATGAAACGGACATATTTTAGTTTTTGAAAAAATTAGAGGGCTTCAAAATATAGCAGCAATTTTCAAAATTTTCATGAAATTTGCAAAATCTGAAGGGACAGATGTTACAGAACTACAACTCCCAGCATGCCTGGGCAGTCTAGGCATGCTGAGAGTTGTAGTTTTGCAACATCTGGAGGGCTACCATTTGGGCACCACTGTAATAGTGGTCTCCAAACTGTGACCCTCCAGATGTTGCCAAACTAAAACTCCCAGCATGCCCAGCATGCTGGGAGTTGCAGTTTGGCAACCATTAGAAGGGCAGCAGTAAATATCACTCTACTGCCACCTTCCCTTCAGCCCCCCCCCCCCCCCACCGTCGCCTCCCTACCTGCACCACTGATCTCCGCTGACGCCAACGATGATCGGCGGTCCCCATGGCATCGTCTCCTCAGGTACCAGCTGCCATCTTCATCCCCATTCTGCCCGACATCCAGGGGTGGGCAGAGCGGGGGGTTTCCATGACAACCCCCCGTCTTCCACTGCCATTGGTCAGTACTCTGTGCTGACTAATGGCAGGGGACAGGAGGAGGTTGCAGCACTGCAACCTCGCTCCTATCCCTTAGGATGATCGGGGCAGTCACTGACAGCTCCGATCATCCCTATTTTCCAGGAGATCGGGTCACCAGAGACCCGATCAGCCCAGAATAGCAGAAAATCGCATGTCTGAATTGACATGCGATTTCCTGCAATCGCCGACATGGGGGGGGGGGGGGTGTCTAAGGACCCCCTTCGGCGATGTGCCGGGATGCCTGCTGAATGATTTCAACAGGCATCCCGGTCCGGTCCCCAACCGGCTAGCGGCGGGGACCGGAATTCCATACGCCCTCAGTCCTTAAGGACTTTAAAACGGGGGTGTATGGATATGCCCACCGTCCTTAAGAGGTTAACCCCTTAACGACGCAGGACGTATATTTACGTCCTGCGCCGGCTCCCGCGATATGAAGCGGGATCGCGCCGCGATCCCGCATCATATCGCGTCGGTCCCGGCGCTAATCAACGGCCGGGACCCGCGGCTAATACCACACATCGCCGATCGCGGCGATGTGCGGTATTAACCCTTTAGAAGCGGCGGTCAAAGCTGACCGCCGCTTCTAAAGTGAAAGTGAAAGTGACCCGGCTGCTCAGTCGGGCTGTTCGGGACCGCCGCGGTGAAATCGCGGCGTCCCGAACAGCTGATCGGACACCGGGAGGGCTCTTACCTGCCTCCTCGGTGTCCGATCGACGAATGACTGCTCCGTGCCTGAGATCCAGGCAGGAGCAGTCAAGCGCCGATAATGCTGATCACAGGCGTGTTAATGCACGCCAGTGATCAGCATTAGAGATCAGTGTGTGCAGTGTTATAGGTCCCTATGGGACCTATAACACTGCAAAAAAAATGTAAAAAAAAAGTGTTAATAAAGGTCATTTAACCCCTTCCCTAATAAAAGTTTGAATCACCCCCCTTTTCCCATAAAAAAAATAAAACAGTGTAAAAAAAATAAAAAATAAACATATGTGGTATCGCCGCGTGCGTAAATGTCCGAACTATAAAAA
The DNA here is from genome assembly GCF_029499605.1 of Hyla sarda. Classification (NCBI taxonomy): domain Eukaryota; kingdom Metazoa; phylum Chordata; class Amphibia; order Anura; family Hylidae; genus Hyla; species Hyla sarda. Next base: position 355,721,152 of record NC_079192.1, read on the forward strand.
TATATCATTAATTAAGCCGTACGGTCAATGGCGTACGCGCAAAAAAATTCCAAAGTCCAAAAAAGCGTATTTTGGTCACTTTTTATATCATTAAAAAATGAATAAAAAGTGATCAAAAAGTCCGATCAAAACAAAAATCATACCGATAAAAACTTCAGATCACGGCGCAAAAAATGAGTCCTCATACCACCCCATACATGGAAAAATAAAAAAGTTATAGGGGTCAGAAGATGACATTTTTAAACGTATAAATTTTCCTGCATGTAGTTATGATTTTTTCCAGAAGTGCGACAAAATCAAACCTATATAAGTAGGGTATCATTTTAACCGTATGGACCTACAGAATAATGATAAGGTGTAATTTTTACCGAAATATGCACTGCGTAGAAACGAAAGCCCCCAAAAGTTACAAAATGGCGTTTTTTTTTCGATTTTGTCGCACAATGATTTTTTTTTCCGTTTCGCTGTGCATTTTTGGGTAAAATGACTAATGTCACTGCAAAGTAGAATTGGCGACGCAAAAAATAAGCCATAATATGGATTTTTAGGTGGAAAATTGAAAGGGTTATGATTTTTAAAAGGTAAGGAGGAAAAAACGAAAGTGCAAAAACGGAAAAACCCTGAGTCCTTAAGGGGTTAAAGGGGTTATCCAGGAATTTTTTTTTTTATATATATATATCAACTGGCTCCAGAAAGTTAAACAGATTTGTATATTACTTCTATTAAAAAATCTTAATCCTTTCAGGATTTATGAGCTGCTGAAGTTGAGTTGTTCTTTTCTATCTAAGTGCTCTCTGATGACACGTGTCTCGGGAACCACCCAGTTTAGAAGCAAATCCCCATAGCAAACCTCTTCTACTCTGTGCAGTTCCTGAGACAAGCAGAGATGTCAGCAGAGAGCACTGTTGCCAGCGGTGAAAGCCTTTTTTTTTTTTTTAAATCAACTGGTGGCAGAAAGTTAAACATATTTGTAAATTACTTCTATTAAAAAATCTTAATCCTTCCAGTACTTATTAGCTGCTGAATGCTACAGAGGAAATTCCTTTCTTTTTGGAACACTGATGACATCACGAACACAGTGCTCTCTGCTGACATCTCTGTCCATTTTAACAACCATGCATAGCAGATGTATGCTAAGGGCAGCATGGTGGCTCAGTGGTTAGCACTGCTGCCTTGCAGTGCTGGGGACTTGGATTCAAATCCCACTAAGGACAACAATAAATAAAGCGTTATTATTATTATATATTAAGAATTTCCTCTGTAGTATTCAGCAGCTAATAAGTACAGGAAGGATTAAGATTTTTTAATAGAAGTAATTTACAAATAAGTTTAACTTTCTGTCACCAGTTGATTTAAAAGAAAAAAGGTTTTCACCGGAGTATCCCTTTAACTTCAGCAGCTGATAATTATTGAAAGGATTAAGATTTTTTTAATAGAAGTAATTTACAAATCTGTTTAACTTTCTGGTACCAGTTGATATAAAAAAAAAGTTTTTCCTGGAATACCCCTTTAAGGGGTGTAGTTTCTAAAATAGTGTGCAATGTGTTTTGTTTTTGCTGTTCTGGCACCATAGGGGCTTCCTAAATGCGACATGCCCCCCAAAAACCATTTCAGCCAAATTTGCTTTCCAAAAGCCAAATGTGGCTCCTTCTCTGCTGAGCATTTAGTGCGCTTGCAGAGCACTTTATGTCCACATATGGGGAATTTCCATACTCTTAGGGGGGCATTTTCTCTTATTATCCCTTGTAAAAATGAAAAACTTTGGGAAAAAACTGCATTTTAGTGAAAAAAAAAAATTGTCTGCACATCCCACTTTATCCTCTTGGGGACCGAGCCCATTTTGACCCAAAGGACCAGAGCATTATTTTTGCAATTCTGACCACTGTCACTTTAAACATTAATAACTCTGGGATGCTTGTACTTATGAATTTGATTCAGAGATTGTTTTTTCGTAACATATTCTACTTTATGTAAGTGGTAAATTTTCGTCGATATTTGCATTATTTCTTGGTGAAAAATTCCAAAGTTTCATGAAAAAATTGAAAATTTAGCATTTTTATAACTTTGAAGCTCTCTGCTTGTAAGGAAAATAGACATACCAAATAAATTATATATTGATTCACATATACAATATGTCTACTATATGTTGGCATCATAAAGTTGACATGTTTTTACTTTTTGAAGACATCAGAGGCTTCAAAGCTCAGCAGCAATTTTCCAATTTTTCAAGTAAATTTCTAAATCAGAATTTTTCAGAGCCAGTTCAGTTTTGAAGTGAATTTGAGGGTCTTTGCTAGAAATACCCCATAATGGACCCCATTATGAAAACTGCACCCCTCAACATATTCAAAATGACATTCAGAAAGTTTGTTAACCCTTTAGGTGTTTCACAGGAATAGCAGCAAAGTGGAGGCGAAAATTCAAAATCTTCATTTTTTACACTAACATGTTCTTGTAGACCCATATTTTTTATTTTTACAAGGGGTAAAAGGAGAAAAAGCCCCCCAAAATGTGTAACTCAATTTCTCTCAAGTAAGGAAATACCTCATATGTGAATGTAAAGTGCTTTGTGGGTACACTAGAGGGAGTGACAATGGGATTTTGGAGAGCGAATTTTGCTGAAATGGTTTTTGGGGGGCATGTCGCATTTAGGAAGCCCCCACAGCGAAAAACACCCCACATGGCCTAATATTTGGGAAACTACACCTTTCAAGGAACGTAACAAGGGGTCCAGTGAGGCTTAACACCTCACAGGTGTTTGACGAATTTTCAATAAAGTTGGACGTGAAAATGAAAAATTAAATTTTTTTCACTAAAATGCTGATGTTACCCCAAATTTTTCATTTTCACAAGGGGTAATAGGTGGAAATGTCCCCCAAAATGTGAAACCCCATTTCTCTCGAGTAAGGATCTACCTCATATGTGGATGTAAATTGATCTGCGGGTGCACTAGAGGGCTCAGAAGGGAAGGAGCGACATTAGGCGTTTGGAAAGAGAATTTTGGTGAAATGGTTTTTGGGTGACATGTCACATTTAGGAAGCCCTCATGGTGCCAGAACAGCAAAAAAACACCCCACATGGCACACTATTTGGGAAACTACCCCCTCAAGGAACGTAACAAGGGGTGCAGTGAGCATTTACACCCCACTGGCGTTTGACAAATCTTTGTAACAGTGGGCTGTGCAAATGAAAAATTACATTCTTCATTTTCACGGACCACTGTTTCAAAAATCTGTCAGTCACCTGTGGGGTGATAAGGCTCACTATACCCCTTGTTACGTTCTGTGAGGGGTGTAGTTTCCAAAATGGGGTCACATGTGGGTATTTATTTATTTTGCATTTATGTCAGAACCGCTCTAACCAGCAGCCACCTCTGTGCAAATCATCAGTTTAGGCCTCAAATGTAAATGGAGCTCCCTCACTCCTGAGCCTTGTTGTGCGCCCGCAGATCATTTTACGTCCACATATAGGGTATTTCCCTACTTGGGAGACATTGTGTTACAAACTTTGGGGGTCTTTTTCTCCTTTTACCTTTTATGAAAATGAAAAGAATGGGGCAACACCAGCATGTTAGAGTAAAAAAAAAAAATATGTTTTTTTTTTACACTAACATGCTTGTGTAGACCCCAACTTTACCTTTTCATAAGGGGTAAAAGGAGAAAGCCCCCCAAAATTTGTAGCGCAATTTCTCCCGAGTACGGAGATACCCCATATGTGGCCCTAAACTGTTGCCTTAAAATACGACAGGGCTCTGAAGTGAGAGCGCGCCATGCGCATTTGAGGCCTAAATTAGGGATTTTCATACGGGTGTACCCAGATGCAAGCGTTACACTTGCCTCCTCCACCAAAAATACTGTACGCCAGTTTTCCCCAAACAGGTGCCTCCAGCTGTTGCAAAACTCCCAACATGCCTGGACAGTCAATGGCTGTCTGGCAATACTGAAAGTTGTTATTTTGCAACAGCTGGAGGCTCCGTTTTGGAAAAATTGGCGTACAAGATGTTTTTTATTTTTTAGGGGGCGACAGGGTAAGGGTGTAGTGTATATGTAATGTTTTACTCTTTATTTAGGGTTAGTGTAGTGTTTTTAGGGTACATTCACACAGGCGGAGATTTACAGTGAGTTTCCCGCCACAGCGGAAAATTAGCCGCATCTCAAACTTGAAACGGGAAACTTGCTGTAAACCCGCCAGCATGAATGTAACCTGTACATTCACGTGGGGGAGGGGGTAGGGGGGCAAAACTACAACTCCCAGCATGCACTGACAGACCATGCATGCTGGGAATTGTAGTTATGCAACAGCTGGAGGCACACTGGTTGGGATTGGGAAACACTGAGTTAGGTACCAGATTACCGCAGTGTTTCCGCACCACTGTCTGTTTCCTAACTCAGTTTCCCAACCCATGTGCCTCCAGCTGTTGCAAAACTTCAACTTCCTGCATGCATGGTCTTTCAGCGCATGTTGGGAGTTATAGTTTTTCAACAGCAGGAGGCACACAGGTTGGGAAACACTGAGTTAGGAAACAGACAATGTTTCCCAACTAGTGCGCCTCCAGTTGTTGCAATACTACAACTCCCAGCATGCCCAGACAGCCGAAGGGCATGTTGGGAGTTGTACTTATGCAACAACTGGAGGAGAACAGTTTGGAGACCACTGTGTAGTCTCGACATGCTTTGAAGTGACATCTGAAGCGCTACAGTTTCGACACCACTGTATAGTGGACTCAAAACTGTGCTCTTCCAGATGTTGCAAAACTACAACTCCCAGCATGCTGAGACTGTCCAAGCATGCTGGGAGTTTTAGTTCTGCAACATCTGGAGGGCCAGATGTTACAGAACTACAACTCCCAGCATGCCTGGACAGTCTGGGCATGCTGAGAGTTGTAGTTTTGCAACATCTGGAAGAACAGTGGTCTCCAAACTGTGGCCCTCCAGATGTTGCAAGACTACAACTCCCTGCATGCCTAGACAGCCAAAGGCAGTCTGGGCATGCTGGAAGTTGTAGTTTTGAAACTCCCAGATACAGCAGTGAAGATCACTTTACGGCGATCTTCACAGCTGTATCTAGGAAACCGCAGCACCGCCTCCACTTGCCTGCGCCTCCTGTCAGCCTTTCCCTGGTACTCAGTCGCCGCGTGAGCCCAGGCAACTGGCGGTCCCCGCAACAGCCCCCGCACTTTGCCGCCATCTTCCCCTGCTCAGCCCCGACATGCAGGGGCAGGCAGAGCAGGGGAAATGAACCTTCTCCCGCCCCTGCCCTGCGATTCGCCGATTAAACGCAGGGGATAGGAGGAGGTGGCAACCCTTTCACCTCGCTTCTATCCTCTAGGATGATCGGGGATGATCTCTGACAGCTCCGATCATGCCGATTTTCCGGGCTATCGGGAAATGCGACATGCAAAATCCTATTGTCGCTCCTTCCCTTCTGAGTCCTCTACTGCACCCAAAGAGCACCTATTTGAAGCAACAGCTTTTGCCAACCCCCATTCCATTGAAATATTTGTCCCAGGGATCTGACACTCCAGAATTTCTTTTAAGTTCCAATGAAAGGCTTTCTAACTTTTTTATGGCTATGGTTACTTTACTGTTGAGTCCTGTGTTATCTGGGACGTATGTACAACAGGTATCCCCAAACATTTTACATACCCCTCCATTCTCGGCTAAGATCATATCTAAGGCCATTCTATTTTGAAACATTATAGTAGATGAGGTGCTAAGTTGTTCAGCCTGTCCTTTGAAGGCTTCTATTGAAAAGTTAACAAATCTTTGTTGATTGTAATAGATATAATTAATCCAGTCTACATTCTTATTTATGGTGACTAGGGGTAGTAGGAAAGATTCAAATCCTGCTTTTATTTGGTCTTGGTTGATAGGGAGTATGAAAGGATAAAGTGACTCCTAGGACAGACCAGATTTCTTTTGTCACCGTAGCTGTGAAAGCAGGTCCTTGGTCACTTTCTAGGACTTCCGGTACTCCATACAGGCATACTATATCATTGAGGAGTTTCCTGGCCGTTGTCTTGGCTGTCATATTGGTATTTGGATAGGCTTCCGGCCACCCTGAGAACATGTCCACCACCACAAGGGCGTATTCAAATCTTCCGCTCTTTGGCATTTGTATGTGGTCAATCTGTATCCTTTGAAACGGGTACTCTGGTCTGGCCAAATGTTTCTGGAGTGTTTTCTCCATACGGCCTGGGTTGCACTTTGCACAAATAGCACAGGACTTGCAGTAGCTGTCCGTTAGTGGTGTAATTCCTGGTGCTGTGTAGTACTTTTAAATTAGGGCATTCATGAGAGTTTTTGACAAGTGGGCAACTCCATGTGCCCACTATACCACTGCTGGGTGCATACTTCTTGGTAAGCAGGGCTTCCTGTTATTTTCAAATAGGCCATTCCTATTCAACACAGCTCCTTTCTGTTTCCATATGTCTTTTTCTTCAGGGCTTTCTGCCTCTTGGGATTTGTCTACTGGTAAGGTCTGTAGGGCAAATGCCAGGGTGTCCTCCACTCTACTTTTCACTTCCTTTGAGTTTCTGGCTGCTTGCTTGGCCGCAGAGTCTAGTAGGCAGTGGCCCTCTGCTTCCCTAGAGTTCAGTCGTCCATGGGCCTTCACTTTCAGGAATGCCACTTGAGTTGGGAGGAGTAAGGCATCCATCAGATCCTTGATGGCCATGCTGTGTTTTACTGGTGTTCCTGTTGCTGTCAGGAAGCCTCTGTTTTTTCACAGTAATCCAAAATTTTGGGTGGCATCAAACGCATCAGCGGAATGGGTGTATATATTCGCTGTTTGGCCTTCTGCCAATTTTCATGCCATAATGAGGGCCTGAAGTTCAGCTTCCTGTGCAGAGACAGTAGGAGGTAGGGCCTCTGCTTTTAGGACTGCATCTTCCGTCGTGACATGGTATTTCCCATGCTCATCTGCAAATCTCGAGCCATCCACAAAGATAGTGAGATCTGGATATGGCAGTGGAGTTTCACTTACAGATGGCAAATGTGGTGTTTTGATTTTCATCAGCTCAAAACAATCATGGGAGTGGTTACCCTAGTCCTCTTGACCTTGATCCTATTCATCACCTTCATTTCCCCCCTCAGGAAGTGAAAGCAGGGTTGTGGGGGTTAAGAACATTTCATCTTAGGAAGGTGAAATTGTCAGGTAAGAGTGAGCACTGTAGTCTGCGATGTCCTGCTGTGGAGAGATGTTTTGTTGAGTCTGGTTAAGAATTGCAGAGATGTCATGAGGAGCCAGAAGAATGAGATCATGACCAAGAACTAGGTTAGAAGTTTTGTCCAGGAGTGCCTTTTGCAGCAAAGACAGCTCTGAGACAGGACTGGCCTTTTCTGGCCACAACATCGAGTCTGCAAGAGTAATATCTAATAGGTCTTGTCCTGCTGCCATGAGACTGGGCTAGGACACCAGTGGCATGTCCCTGCTGTTCAAAGACAAAGAGCTTAAAGGGTTTGTCACAGTCTGGCAGGCCAAGTGCAGGTGCTGAGGAGATGGCATCCTTAAGTTTCAGGAAGTTAGAGATAGCCTCCCCAGAGAGGTTAAAGGGATCCGTCATCAAAGCATAGTAGAGAGGTTGCATCAATAGAGAGGCTTCTGGGATCAATGTCCGACAGTAGGAGATCAGTCCAAGGAAGGCATGTAAAGCCTTGGGTCTTGCTGGTACAGGGATATCCTGTATGGCTTGAATTCTGTCTTGAGTAAGGTGTCTGGTGCCTTGTGAGATGCAGTGACCAAGGAACACAACTGAGGTGGAACATCACTGAAGTTTCTGTTTTGAGGCTTTGCAGCCTTGGTCGGCTAGGTAACAGTGGAGACTTTCAGAATGTTTTTCTGCAGATGGGAGGTCATAGCACATAAAAGAAGATCATCCACGTAGGTAAGAAGCACCATCGATGGGTCCTGTTCTTGCCAGGTGGATAGAATGAGAGTCATGGCTTTAGCAAACTGGCTGGGTGAATTTTTAACTCCTTGGGGCATGATAGTCCAAGTGTACTGCTGTCCTTCGTGAGTGAAGAAGTAAATAAATACCAGCATCTGGGATCCAAAGGTATGCTAAAGAAAGCATTGCTGAAATACTTTGCAGTAGGGGGCACCCTTGACAGCAGAGTATGGGGATTGGGGACAATAGGGGTGTCTAGTACTGTGACTTAATTCACGGCTCTAAGATCTTGAACCATCCTGTACTTCTCAGGTTCCCTTTGGCAATCTTTTTCTTGACCGGGAATAGGGGCATGTTGCAGGGGGAAGTGCATGGTGTGAGAGCCCCATTGCTGACCAGTGTCTGGACTTTTTTAGAGATAGCCTCAGATTGGTACTGGGGTTTTCTAGGCAGCGGGGCTCCTGGCTTGAGAGTGACCATGACTGGTGGGACCCTAAGTTTGCCAATGTCTTCTGGACCAGTTGACCAGAGACTGAATGGTAAACGGGCAAGTACATCTGATGGGATTGTGGAGGTGGGAGTTTTATGGAGAGCAAACATGATCGGGATGGAGCATAGAGCAGAGACAATCTCCAGAGGGGATGAGATGGATATAGTTCCATCTTTGCTAAATTTAATGGAGGCTTGGAGTCTGGAGAGAACATCTGCAGAAAATTTCCGCCCGGAGATTCCGAGTTCCGCCTGCGCCGACTGAATTAGTCGGCGCTAGGACCGCGTGGAAACTGCAGTCTCCTATAGACTGCTATGTGTTCCGATCGGATTTCTGCCTGAAGAAAGAGCAACCCCTTTCTTCAGGCAGAAATTTTCTAGCGGATTTTTAATCCGGATTTTCCGCTTCACAAATTCCGAAGTGTGAATTTGTGAACGGAAAACCATTCACTACACTATGCATTAATAGTAAGCAGAATTTCTGCAGGAAATTTAAAAGCAAAAATTCCGGCGGAAATTCCGTAGTCTGAACCTAGCCTAACAGGTTGAGTGGACAAGTGTCTGAAATTAAAAATCTGGCCAGTAAGTGAGGGAAGTTGGCTATGCGGAGAGGCTTTGTGAGGGGATTCGTTCGGGGGACACCATCAACCCCTACACATGACAGCTATATTTGGAGAGAAAAGATTAAGTTGGCAGGTCTTGGGCCCTAATTAAACTTCTGGCCGCACCTGTGTCTATAAAAAAGGTTGTTGGGTGCCCTTCAATGGGTAGTGTCACTTTAGCCAGAGGGCCATCCATGTTGGATGAGTATACTGCCATTTCTCAGGCGATGCTCTAGGTGTGCTGAACGTCTGTGGAGGAAAATGAAGACTTCTTCAGACTATCTGCACTATAAATTCATGCTTAAATCCTATTACTCCGCTCTTCATCTCGCCAAACAAACATATTTTACCTCCCTCATCTCCTCTCTGTCTAGCAACCCAAAACGCCTTTTTGACACGTTCAACTCTCTCCTTCGGCCTAAAGTACAGACCCCAATCACTGATCTCTGTGCTGAAGACCTGGCCAAATGCTTCAAAACTAAAATCGATGACATTCGTGATGAAATCCTCTCCCAGTCCCCTAAAAGTTCTGATCCAATTCCCAGCCACGTCTCCTCTTCATCACTCTCAGTTTTTGAGTCTGTAACGCAGGATTAGGTTTCCAAGCTCCTCTCCTCCGCCCGCCCCACTACCTGCTCTACTGACCCCATGCCTTCACACCAGTCTCTCTCTCCTGCTATCAGCTGTCACCTAAAATCTTTAACCTCTCCCTCTCTTCTGGGGTCTTTCCCTCCTCCTTCAAGCACTCTATCATAACCCCACTATTGAAAAAACCATCTCTGGACCCATCCTGTGCAGCCAACTATCGACCCGTCTCAAATCTCCCCTTTATCTCCAAACTCCTGGAACGCTTGGTCTACTCCCGCCTTATCCGCTATCTCTCCGAGAACTCTCTCCTTGACCCCTTACAGTCTGGTTTCCGCTCCCTTCACTCCACAGAAACGGCCCTAACCAAAGTCACTAACGATCTTCTGACGGCCAAATCAAATGGCAATATCTCTTTACTGATTCTCTTGGACCTGTCTGCGGCTTTTGACACTGTGGATCACCAACTCCTCCTCAGTAGTCTCCGCTCCATCGGTCTCAAGGACTCTGCTCTCGCCTGGTTTTCCTCCTATCTCCCTGGCCGCTTCTTTAGCGTCTCATTTTCTGGCTCTACTTCTTCTCCTCTTCGCCTTGCTGTCGGGGTTCCCCAGGGATCGGTCCTGGGTCCTCTACTCTTTTCACTCTTCACATCCCTCATTGGAAAAACAAATCAGTAGATTTGGTTTCCAGTACCACCTCTACGCTGATGACACCCAACTCTATACCTCCTCCGCCAACATCACCCCTGCACTCCTACAGAATACCAGTGACTGTCTCTCTGCCGTCTCAGACATCATGTCCTCTTTATATCTGAAACTAAATCTTTCTATCTTCTTGTCTTTTCTCCATCAACTGATACTGTACCTAACCCTGACATTTCCATCTCGGTATGTGGTACTACCATAACTCCTGGGCAGCAGGCTCGCTGTCTTGGAGTTATACTTGACTTTGATCTTTCTTTCACTCCCCATATTCAGTCTCTTTCACGTTCTTGTCACCTGCAACTCAAAAACATTTCAAGAATCCGCCCGTTTCTCTCTACTGAAACTGCTAAAACTCTCATTATTGCTTTGATTCACTCCCGCCTCGACTACTGTAACTCTTTACTAATAGGCCTTCCTTTATCCAAACTTTCTCCTCTCCAGTCCATCCTTAATGCCGCAGCCAGACTCATCTTCCTCTCCAGCCGCTACACCGATGCCTCCTCCCTGTGCCAGTCACTACACTGGTTACCAATTCAGTCCAGAATACAGTACAAAATCCTCAGTCTCACACACAAAGCTCTCCACAATGCTGCACCTCCTCTCTCATCTCCGTCTACCATCCTACACGTTCAATCCGATCTGCTAATGATCTTCTATAATTCGAACTTCTCGCTCCCGTCTCCAAGACTTCACTCGTGCTGCATCGGTTCTTTGGAATGCTATCCCTCAATCCCTCAGACTCAACAACAACATCCATAGTTTCAAACGTGGCCTAAAAACACATCTATTCAGACAGGCCTATAACATTCTCTAATTGGACTCAACATATCCTCAATATATCCCCACACCTCTTGTTTGAATAGTTATTGTGTAATTTTATGTCTGATACTTGTTTTTGTTTGAACCCCAATTATTGTAAGCGCTATATAAATAAATAAATAGAAGGTGAGTGAGACACAGGCTTGCCCAAATCCTATGGTAGCAAATCCTGGATAGGTCTTTGCCCTTGGTTTGGGGAGTATCCAGGGGGCTCTTGAGTGCCATGTGGGCCATTGGGTTGTTGGTATTGGTAATTGGGCAAGTATTGACCTTGTTGGTATCCAGATCTTCTTGGGGACCTGCAAACATGTTTATAGTGGCCAGGCTTGAGGAAGTTGTAGCAGACTACAGGATGGCGCCCTCCTGGCAGCGGGCGGTTGGTGGGGAGATCCCCAGTCATCATAAGAGGGGTAGGTTTCTTGGTGAGAGCTTGGCTATCTGTGCGTGCTAGAACAAGGCCCTTGTTTACCGGGTCTTTTAGGCCATTAACAAATGCAGAAGATAACATTTATGAATGTGATTTGTTGGATGCGTCAAATCCAAGATCATGAAAGAGTTGCTTGAGTCGGGCATAGTATTTTTCAACAGATCCACCTTTGTCCTGGCCAATATCATGGACACTAGTTGCTTGATCTACTAATCTGTCTTGGGCCCATTTTTATAGGTGCACACAGAAGTAGGTACCTGACTGGTAGGTAGTTTCCTCAGGGTAGTGTCCTTTCTCGAGATGCGGTTCCATAATTGGCCAGTAAGCATCACCAGCCTTAATCTGACATAGGCTCCGTAGATCCTTAACTCCTTCAGGATGTAGGGTGTACCTGTACACCCTACGCCCAGCCCCGGTGTTTAAAACGGGGTCACACCATGACCCCGCATCACACTGGGTCGGTCCCAGCTGCTAACGATAGCCGGGACCCTGGGCTAATAGCATGCGGCACCAATCGTTGTGCCGCGTGCTATTAACTTTTTAGACATGGCGATCAAAGTTGATTGGTGCATCTAAAAATTTAAGTAAACGCTTCCCGGCAGCTCAGTCGGGCTGATTGGGACATCGCGATAAAATCGCGAGGTCCCCATCAGCTAGGATGCGAGCGGAGACCCCCTTACCTTGCTCTGTTGCGTCCGATCAGCGTTTGATTGCTCCAAGCCTGAGCTACAGGCTTGAGCAATCGAGCACTATCTCGCTGATCCATGCAAAGCTATGGCTTTGCAGGGATCAGGGTAAAAGATCAGTCTGTGCAGTGTTATAGCCCCCTATGGGAGCTATAACACTGCAAAAAAAAAAAAAAAAGTGGAAAAAAAAAAAGTTAACAAAAGGTCACTTAACCCCTTCATGACCCAGCCCATTTTCACCTTCATGACCTGGGCATTTTTTGAAAATCTGACCACTGTCACTTTAAACATTAATAACTTTGGAATGCTTTTACTTATCATTCTGATTCCGAGATTGTTTTTTCGTGACATATTCTACTTTATGTTATCGGTAAAATTTCACTGATATTTGTATCCTTTCTCTGTAAAAAATCTAAAAATTTCATGAAAATTTTGAAAATTTAGCATTTTTCTAACTTTGAAAGTCTCTGCTTGAAAGGAAAATGGATATTCCAAATAAATTACATATTGATTCACATATACAATATGTCTACTTTGTGTTTGCATTAAAAAATTGACAAGTTTTTACTTTTGGAAGACACCAGAGGGCTTCAAAGTTCCGCAGCAATTTTCCAATTTTTCACTAAATTTTGAAACTCGCTTTTTTTCAGGGACCAGTTCAGGTTTGAAGTGGATTTGAAGGGTCTTCATATTAGAAATACCCCATAAATGACCCCATTATAAAAACTGCACCCCCGAAAGTATTCAAAATGACATTCAGTAAGCGTTTTAACCCTTTATGGGTTTCACAGGAATAGCAGCAAAGTGAAGGAGAAAATTCTAAATCTTCATTTTTTACACTCGCATTTTCTTGTAGACCCAATTTTTGAATTTTTACAAGGGGTAAAAGGAGAGAAATCACCCTAAAATTTGTAACCCAATTTCTCTCGAGTAAGGAAATACCTCATATGCGTATGTAAAGTGTTCGGCGGGTGCACTACAGGGCTCAGAAGGGAAGGAGCGACAATGGGATTTTGGAGAGTGAGTTTTTCTGAAAGGGTTTTTGGGGGGCATGTCCCATTTAGGAAGCCCCTATGGTGCCAGAACAGTGGACCCCCCCCACATGTGACCCCATTTTGGAAACTATACCCCTCATGGAATTTAATAAGGGGTGCAGTGAGCATTTACACCCCACTGGCGTTTGACAGATATTTGAAACAGTGGACTGTGCAAATCAAAAATTTAATTTTTCATTTTCACAGACCACTGTTCCAAAAATCTGTCATACACCAGTGGGGTGTAAATGCTCACTGCACCCCTTATTACATTCCGTGAGGGGTGTAGTTTCCAAAATGGGGTCACATGTGGATATTTATTGTTTTGCGTTTGTCAGAACTGCTGTAACAATCAGCCACCCCTGTGCAAATCGCCTCAAATGTACATGGTGCACTCTCCCTTCTGGGCCTTGTTGTGCGCCCCCAGAGCACTTTGCGCCCACATATGGGGTATCTCCGTACTCAGGAGAAATTGCGTTACAAATTTAGAGGGTCTTTTTTCCCTTTTACCTCTTGTGAAAATGAAAAGTATAGGGCAACACCAGCATGTCAGTGTAAAAAATTTATTTTTTTACACTAACATGCTGGTGTAGACCCCAACTTCACCTTTTCATAAGGGGTTAAAGAAGAAAAAGCCCCCCAAAATTTGTAAGGCAATTTCTCCCGAGTACGGCGATACCCCATATGTGTCCCAAAACTGTTGCTCTGAAATACGACAGGGCTCCAAAGTGAGAGAGCGCCATGCGCATTTGAGGGCTGAATTAGGGATTTGCATAGGGGTGGACATAGGGGTATTCTACGCCAGTGATTCCCAAACAGGGTGCCTCCAGCTGTTGCAAAACTCCCAGCATGCCTGGACAGTCAATGGCTGTCCGGCAATACTGGGAGTTATTATTTTGCAACAGCTGGAGGCTCCGTTTTGGAAACAGTAGCGTACCAGACGTTTTTCATTTTTTGGGGGGAGGGGGGCTGTGTAGGGGTATGTGTATATGTAGTGTTTTTTACTTTTTATTTTAGGTTAGTGTCAGTGTAGTGTAGTGTTTTTAGGGTACAGTCGCATGGGCAAAGGTTCACAGCAAGTTTGCCGCTGTAAGTTTGAGCTGCAGCGCAAAATTTGCGCCATCTCAAACTTGCAGCACTCACTGTAAACCTCCGCCCATGTGAGTGTACCCTGTACATTCACATTGGGGGGAGGGGGCAAACATCCAGCTGTTGCAAACTCCGAGCATGCCCTTGAGCTGTCCGTGCATGCTGGGAGTTGTAGTTTTGCAACAGCTGGAGGAACACTGGTTTGGAAACACTAAGTTAAGTAATAAACTTTCAAGTGTTTTGCAACCAAACTTAGTGTTTCCAAACCAGTGTGCCTCCAGCTGTTGCAAAACTACAACTCCCAGCATGCATGGTCTGTCAGTGCATGCTGGGAGTTATAGTTTAGCAACAATTGCAACAGCTGGAGGCACTGAGGTAGGAAACGGACAATGTTTCCCAACTAGTGTGCCTCCAGTTGTTGCAAAACTACAACTCCCAGCATGCCCAGACTGCCAAGGCATGCTGGAAGTTGTAGTTCGGCAATATCTGAAGGATCAGATGTTGCCGAACTACAACTTCCAGCATGCTTGGGCAGTCTGGGCATGCTGGGAGTTGTAGTTTTGCAACATCTGGAGGTCCACAGTTTGGAGACCACTGTATAATGGTCTCCAATCTGTGGTCTTCCAGATGTTAGAGAACTACAACTCCCAGCATGCCTGGACAGACTGAGCATGCTGAGATTTGTAGTTTTGCAACATCTGGAAGAGCACAGATTGGAGACCATTATACAGTGGTCTCCAAACTGTGGACCTCCAGATGTTGCAAAACTACAACTCCCAGCATGCCCAGAAAGCCAAAGGCTGTCTGGGCATGCTGGGAGTTGCAGTTTTGAAACTCTCAGAGGCAGCAGTGAGATCGCTTTACGGCGATCTCACTGCTGCCAATGAAGATGCTGCACTGCTGCCGGAAACTCACCTCCGGGACGCAGCGCAGCCGGGACCGCACGGAGGACGCTGGGACCGCTCGGGACACCGCTCCGACGGGTAAGTGACGCCGGGGGACGGGTCAGGGACACTTAGCAGAGCGGTGTGTGTCCCGATCCCCGTGATCGGGACTTACACACCGCGCTGCTAAGTATTCTGATAGCGAAACGCTGCTATCAGCTAGTCAGATTTGACCAGCTGATAGCAGCGATCGCTGGGGGGGGGGTGGGGGACGAAACCCCCCGTGGTCGCACGGTAAGATGGCTGGCTATCAGTGATAGCCACCATCTTTCCGGGCGCTGCGGGGTGCCGCGAGTAGCGGCAGTAATATCCATGACGTACCTGTATGTCATGGGTCGGGAACACCTTGCCACCCATGACGTACAGGTATGTCATAGGTCGGGAAGGGGTTAACCCCTTAGGGACCAGGCCATTTTACACCTCAGGACCAGAGCGTTTTTTTGCACATCTGACCACTGTCACTATAAACATTAATAACTTTGGAATGCTTTTAGTTATCATTCTGATTCCGAGATTGTTTTTTCATGACATATTCTACTTTAACATAGTGGTAAAATTTTATGGTAACTTGCATCCTTTCTTCGTGAAAAATCCCAAAATTTGATGAAAAATTTGCATTTTTCTAACTTTGAAGCTCTCTGCTTGTAAGGAAAATGGATATTCCAAATAAAAAAAATTTTGATTCACATATACAATATGTCTACTTTATGTTTGCATCATAAAATTTACGTGTTTTTACTTTTGGAAGACATCAGAGGGCTTCAAAGTTCAGCAGCAATTTTCCAATTTTTCACAAAATTTTCAAACTCACTATTTTTCAGGGACCAGTTCAGGTTTGAAGTGAATTTGAAGGGTCTTCATATTAGAAATACCCCACAAATGACCCCATTATAAAAACTGCACCCCCCAAAGTATTCAAAATGGCATTCAGTCAGCATTTTAACCCTTTAGGTGTTTCACAGGAATAGCAGCAAAGTGAAGGAGAAAATTCACAATCTTCATTTTTTACACTCGCATGTTCTTGTAGACCCAATTTTTTTATTTTTACAAGGGGTAAAAGGAGAAAATTTATACTTATATTTGTAGCCCAATTTCTCTCGAGTAAACACATACCTCATATGTCCATGTAAATTGTTCGGCGGGCGCAGTAGAGGGCTCAGAAGCGAAGGAGCGACAAGGGGATTTTGGAGAGTACGTTTTTCTGAAATGGTTTTTGGGGGGCATGTTGCATTTAGGAAGCCCCTATGGTGCCAGAACAGCAAAAAAAAAAAAACACATGCCATACCATTTTGGAAACTAGACCCCTTGAGGAACGTAACAAGGAATTAAGTGAGCCTTAATACCCCACAGGTGTTTCACGACTTTTGCATATGTAAAAACAAATTATTATTTTTTCACTAAAATGTGTGTTTCCCCCCAAATTTCACATTTTTGCAAGGGTTAATAGCAGAAAAGACCCCCCAAAATTTGTAACCCCATCTCTTCTGAGTATGGAGGTACCCCATAAGTTGACCTAAAGTGCACTACGGGTGAACTACAATGCACAGAAGAGAAGGAGTCATATTTGGCTTTTTGAGAGCAAATTTTGCTCGGGGGGCATGTCGCATTTAGGAAGCCCCTATGGTGCCAGAACAGCAAAAAAAAAAACAAAAAAAAAACATGGCATACCATTTTGGAAACTAGACCCCTTGAGGAACGTAACAAGGAATAAAGCGAGCCTTAATACCCCACAGGGGTTTCACGACTTTTGCATTTTTAAAAACAAATTTTCACAAAAATGTGTTTCCCCCCAAATTTCACATTTTTGCAAGGGTTAATAACAGAAAAGACCCCCCAAAATTTGTAACCCCATCTCTTCTGAGTATGGAAATACCCCATGGACGTCAAGTGCTCTGCTGGCGCACTACAATGCTCAGAAGAGAAGGAGCGCCATTGAGCTTTTGGGAAAAAAATAGTTTGGAATGGAAGTCAGGGGCCATGTGCGTTTACAAAGCCCCCCGTGGTGCCAGAACAGTAGAACCCCCCACATGTGACCCTATTTTGGAAACTACACCCCTCACAGAATTTAATAAGGGGTGCAGTGAGTATTTACACCCCACTGGCTTTTGACAGATCTTTGGAACAGTGGGCTGTGCAAATGAAAAATAAAATTTTTCATTTTCACGGACCACTGTTCCAAAAATCTGTCAGACACCTGTGGGGCGTAAATGCTCACTGTACCCCTTATTACATTCCGTGAGGGGTGTAGTCTCCAAAATGGGGTCACATGTGGGTATTTTTTTTGGGGGGGGGGGGGGTTTATGTCAGAACCGCTGTAAAATCAGCCACCCCTGTGCAAATCACCAATTTAGACCTCAAATCACCAATTTAGACCTCAAATGTACATGATGCGCTCATTACCACTCCGCAATAGGCATAAAAAGGCTTTGTTTTTCTATGGACATAATCATATACAGGCCTGATTTTTGAGGGACAAAGATGTGCTTTTTAATGGCACCCTTTATTTTACTATATAATGTGTTGCAAAGCAAAAATAGAAAAATTATGTTGTTGTGAAACAACAACAGTTTAGGTCAACAATGCATTCCAAAAGACTTCCGACCCTTTTACTTTTTTTATATTTTGTTGAAGCCTTGTGCTAAATTAAAATAATCAACCTCACCCCCCCAATCAATCTGCAGGTAATACCCCATAATGGCAATGTGAAAACAGAATGTTAGACCTTTTTACAAGTTTATTAAAAAGAAAAAACTAAAGTTTTGCATTGCCATAAGTATTCAGTATTGTTTTGTCACCTGAAAGTTAGCTCTGGGGCCTTCCATTTCTCTTGACCATATCTTGATCATTTGTTTCCGCACCTAGTT
Organism: Hyla sarda; assembly: GCF_029499605.1. NCBI lineage: Eukaryota > Metazoa > Chordata > Amphibia > Anura > Hylidae > Hyla > Hyla sarda. Next base: position 355,739,283 of record NC_079192.1, read on the forward strand.
TTACATGATTTGTAAAGAAACAACCATCAATGTACAGGTCTTGCAGGTGACAATGCAGATCAAAGCAAAAACCTAGCCATCATGTAAAAGAACTGACTGTAGAGCTCAGGCAGATGATTGTGGGAAGGCACAGATCTGGAAGCAGGGCCGGATTAAGAGAATCATGGGCCTGGTGCTGAAGATTTTGGTGGGCCTAAAGTTGACACGACACAACAGCTGGGTTGCGGCTATTTGTGGGTGGTAGTGCGATGCCATTTACTTACATTATGTGCAAACAGCATGATACACAGAGTGTGACGTAGGTATGTATTTAATTAAGTTGTTGACTAGGTAGGTAGCTGGGTAGGTTGTAAGCTTGCTGGGTAAATAGTTAGGTAAGTAGGTAGCTAAGTAGCCATGTAGGTAGCTATCCATGTACGTAGGTAGGTAGATAGGCAGGTAGGTTGCTAGCTATCTAGCTAGCTATAATCCCTATCAGAGCCATTTTTACACATTGGTGGGCCCAGCGCAAAACTGTAGAGGAATAGTGGTGCAGTTGCCCATAACAACCAATCCGACTGCTTCTTGCCTTTTGAGAAATGAAAGAAGCTATCTGATTGGTTGCTATTGGCAACTGAACCACTCTTCCTCTACACAGGTTTTCACAAATCTTCCCCAGAATGTTGATAAATGGGTTTTAAACCCATTCAAGATGCATGTAAAAATGTGTGCATCTTGATCACACAAAAAAAAAATACAACACATTTTTACATGCACGCTGCAAAGATGCTACATGTAAAAGCTCTTACATTGGTAAAATGGTTTTGACTCACAGGAGACGTCTTCTCTGATCAAAGTCATCCTCTGTTCTTTTCCATCTGGCTCAAACCATTATGGCAATATCTTCCAGCAATGACTTGTTTCTGCAGAATTGTCAGGCAAACATTTTAGGAGCAGTAATGCAACCTTGGCACCTCCATAGAAAAACTCCATCTATAGTGCCCAGAAAAGTAATAATGCCCTTTTTGTACCCCCATACAGTAGGTAGGCAGACCACCACATAGTAAATAGACCCCCCCCCCCCATTGGGTAAGCAGGTATGAAAAGCCTGGATTATTGATCCCACTGCGCCAATAATTCCGCCGTGGAGGAAGTAGGCCCTTCCTCCACCTTAATAGTGCCCCCTTTGCAATACCACTTTTCCCCACAAAAGACAGATAGGTAGATCTACACAATGGTGACACTTATCAATGTTGGTGTGAGAGGTAAAACATTGTGATAGCTTTGTGTAAAAATTGTGCACACAAAGAAATAAAATAAAATAAAAACACGAAAGCCGCAACTTTGGCAACTGCGCAGAATTTAGAACTAGAGTTAACCCCTTCCTGATCTATGACGTACCGGTACATTATGGGACAGGTGAGGGGAATATGGCGCAGACCCGCATCGGCAGATTCTCGCTTCTATCAGCTGGTGGTAATGGCTTATGATAGCCCCCTGGGGGGTGCTGATTTTTGGTCACACCATGTCTCAAAAAAAACGACTAAAAACTGAAGAAAAAGTCACATATGTGCACAAATGTGGCACCATTAAAAACTACAGTTAATGGTGCAATAAATATACCAAAATAAACACACACAAAAAATACAAGTTATAGAGGTCAGAACACGCCATTGAACAATTATCTTTTTTTATTTATTTTTTTTACCTTAAAAAACAAAAATATCCATGTTTGGTAATTTTAATTAAATTATTGCCCCATAAAATTGCGCAGTTTCATATATTTTTTTTATTTTGCCATACATATTTTTTTTATATGACAAAATAGTGTGGCAATAAAAAGTACAACTTGTCCTACAAAAAAAAGCTCTTGTACAACTTTGTTAGTGAAAAACACTAAAAGTTACAGACTTAGAATGTGAACAAAAAAAATAAATAATAAATTTGCTGGGTCATAAAGGGGTTAACACCAGAAAAATGGTTTACATCCATTTATAAATGTCCCGCATTGTGGCCCTGCTATAAAGATGATATGATATATGAACAGAAGCTTGGAAATCACACCTAGCTTCACATTTAGCTTTTCTATGCTTCTAAATGACATATCTTTTTTTTTTTTTATATTTTTATTGGTTTGTAATAGCTGATCTTTTATAAGCATATATGCCATTCAGGAGCTTGGAAAAGCTAGGTGAGAAATTGTTGCCTAGCTTCTCCATGCTCCTGAATGACATATCGGTTAATAAAACTTTTATAAGCAGATGTGCCATTAAGAAGCGTGGAGGTATATCTGCTTATAGGCATACTGTATGTTTATAATTGATGATTTATGATATGTCATAATAGCTGATCTATTATAAAACACATGCCTATAAGCAGATATGCCATTCAGGATCATAGAAAAGCTAGGCGAAAATTTTTCACCTAGCTTTTCCGAGTTTCTGAATGGCATATCTGTTTATAGGCATAAATATTTATAATAAAATATATTTTATAAGCAGATATGCCATTTAGGAGCTTGGAAATGCTAGTTGAGAACTTGTTGCCAAGCTTTTCTTTGATCCTGAATGGCATATCTGCTAATAGGCATGAGGTTATAATAGCTGATCTATTATAACATATAATGAATCAGCAATTATAAACATATGCCTATAAGAAGATATGCAATTAAAGAGCATGGAAAAGCTAGATGAGAAATTGTCACCTAACTTTTCCATGCTCCCAAATGGCAGCTTGTTGATAACAGCTGACATCATAAGTTCTATTAGTAATAATAGATCAGCTATTATAAACAGATATGTCATTCAGAAGCATGGAAAAGTTAGGTGACAATTTTTTTAACCTAGCTTTTCCAAGCTCCTGAATGGCTTAAAGGCATATATGGTTATAATAGCTGATCTATTATAACTTATAATTCAGCAATTATAAACATATGCCTATAAGCAGATAGGCCATTCAGGAGCATGGAAAAGCTAGATAAAAAATAATCACCTATATTTTCCATGCTCCTGAATGCCGGCATGCTAATAACAGTTGAGCCCATGCTGACTTACCTCTCTAGGAGCTTTTCCAGCAGTATCTTCTGTCACAGAAGCGCCACTTCTGGACTCACAGCGATTTCCCAATCACAACGCGATTTCCCAATCGCAGCTTTTAATTTACTGCACGGCAGGGCCCAGGGGAGGAGTATGTACTGCCCGTGCAGTACGGAACGATGTGTGGCAGCGCTGCGCACTGCCGCGTGTCACATGACCTGTCACATGACCTGTCAGTTCTGTGAAGGAAAGGGCCGGCCTGCAAGATCTCTTCTTGTGGTGCCGGCCCTTTCATGAGGCGCTGGCCCTTTCATGATAGGATCTCTGTTTAGGGGTGCGGGAAGGGTACTGGGAGCGGCCTATGCAGGGCTGGCACTGGGCCTATTTTCACGTAGGGGCCTGGAGCTGCAGCTCCCTCCGGCCCTACGTTAATCCGGCCCTGTCTGGAAGGTACAAACACTTCTTCTGCACTCAAGTTCCCAGGAGCACAGGACTTCCATAATCCTTGAAGAAGATTGTACAACAGGACTCATAGCTGCGCCACCATGCTAAGCAAATTAGGGGGAAGGGCCTTGATAAGCAATCTGACAACCTAATGGTCACTCTGGCTGAGCTCCAAAGATCCTGTGTGCAGATGGGAAAAAGTTCCAGAAGGTCCACCAATGGCCATCAATCTGGGCTCCATGGCAAAGTGTCCAGAAAGAAACCTCTCATTAGTGAAAGACGCATGAAGGCTGCCTAAAGTTTACAAAAAAAGAGTAAACATCTTAAAGGGGTCCTCCACTGGTTAACATTTTTTTTTAAATCAACTGGTGCCAGAAAGTTAAAGTACTTTTCTTTTTTAATTTCTTCTGTCTGACCACAGTAGTGGCAGCACCATGCTGTCTGAGTGATTTTCAGTGGCTGGGATAGTCGACCTAATGCTGCCGTAATTGCCCACTGGCCCCTGTTTTGCTTATCACGCACAGGTAGGTTTAGCGCTAGGTCCCGTGCCATTTGAGAAACCTTGGCATTGGTGTGCGGGCTCTGTTATGTCCTTCATATAAGGATATACTGGCGAATGTCTCAAATTTTAACATTAGTGTTGAGAGATAGCCAACATCACTGTATACATCTACCACAGTAGTGCACCTAAATTCCTGTATTGTATTGTTCTAATTGTTACACATCCACACCGTCTATCTGGTGTAGGATTCTATTGTGGCACTTTTAGTTCACTGCAGGCATCCTCCATTGTATGCATTTTTATGCTGGGGATCGCCCCTAGCAACAGACTACAAGGGCAGGATCTGCTCCCCCAGTTTGAATGCACAACAGCATTTAAGGTTGAGCACCTCCAGCCATTTGAGACCACGTTTTTTGTTGTTGTTTAAATTTTATACTTGGAGCTGTGTTAACTCCATATGTAATGCGCCTTGAACATTTTCCAGGCAGCATTATGGTAGCACCTGTGAGGCCATGCACCTATATTAGCCAACCTAGGTGGGGCTTGCAGTTTGCCTCCCTCCTCCCATTGTATGTGTGCTTAGCCATGCTGGAGGGTACCTGGGAGGACTCTGTAAGTCGACCTAATGATGCTGTAATTGCCCACTTGCCCATGTTTTGCTCATCATGCACAGGTAGGTTTAGCGCTAGGTCCCGTGCCATATGAGAAACCTTGGCGTTTGTGTGCGGGCTCTGGTAGGTCCTTCATATAAGGATATACTGGCAAATGTCTAGGGATAGCCAATGTCACTGTATACATTTACCACAGTAGTGCACCTAAATTCCTGTTTTGTAGTGGCTGGGATTGGTAGACTGGTCAGGGTTGAGAGAAATCTAAATAGAGCTAAGTACAGAGGCAGGGATATTCTTAACTTCTTAAGGGTATGTTCACACTGCCGAATACCCGCGGAATTCCGCTAGTAAAATTCCGCACAGCGAACGTTAGCATCTTTGTGAATGGGTCTTCCGCGAGACCCGTTCACACTGCGGAATTTCAGCGGCGGACAATTCCGCCACTGAAATTGTTCAGCGTGAAGAAAGAACATGTTCATTCTTTGCGCAGAAGTCTGTGAGCACTGCATAGCCATTAATGGTGACGGCGCAGTGCCGCGTGGTCCTACCGCCGCCGCCGGCTGCCAGGCTGAATCTCCGCTCGCTGAATTTCGTGAGCGGAGATTCAGCTACAGTTCCGCAGTGTGAACATACCATAAGGACGCAAGGCGTACCTCTATGCCCTGCGCCCAGTCCTGGTATTTAAAACGGAGTGACCCCGTATCATACCAGGTCGGTCCCGGCGGCTTATGATAGCGATCGTTGTGCCGCGTGCTATTAACCCTTTAGACGAATCCCGTTATTGAATAATCTCCTGATTCGTTATCTGCGGCAGTGCATGAATAAATGAAGCTGACATGTCCCGCATGTCATTCATTTACCGCCGCCCCCGACATGTCCCTGATGCTGCTCTACTCCTAGTGCAATTAGTGCAGCACCGGGACATGTCTATTCTTTGCTGCTCATCTCTGTACTCGACGGAGATGAGCAGCAGAGAATAGACATGTCCCGCCGCTGCGCTAATTGCGCTAGAAGTAGAGCAGCAGGGACAAGTCGGGCGGCGGCGGTGAATGGAGGAATCGGGCCAATACTAGCAATTTGCATGGTATTGGGGACTCGTTCAGAGTCCCCGATACCAAAACCGATACCTGCTTCTCCCGTTCTCCTGTCCGCATCCCGTCTCATGGAGGAGCATGCGACACACACATCACTCCCAGCGTAATGCTACGGAGGAAGCAGAGTGACGTGTATGTCACATGCTGCTCCATAGGACGACATGATGCGGACTGGAGAACGGGGCAGAGGACAGCCGCAGGTGAGTGCTATCTACAAGGGTGGGGGCTGCAGTCTACTGGAGGGGCTGCTACTAATGGCTGTAATGGCTGTGCATGGGAGGTATCTGCAGAGCATTGCACCCTAGTGTCATCTACAGGCACCCGGATGCAATGCTCTGCATATACCCCCATGTGTATAGTAGTGCAAGTGTGTACTACATGCACACTGCTATACACATGGTAGTATGTGTAGAGCATTGCATCCTAGTGTCTGTACTACAGACACAAGGGTGCAACGCTCTACATATACCCCTATGTGTATATCGGTAAGCAGTGCACACCGCTCTACCAGTGGGGGTTTGTGCAGAGCATTCCACCCTTGTGTCTGTAGTACAGACACATGGGTGCAATGCTATGCACATACCCCCATGGGTAAAACAGTCTGTATGTAGTACATATACACTTATAAACACATGGGGGGTGCAGAGCATTACATCCTAGTGTCTGTACTACAGACATGGGTCGGGTGCAATGCTCTGCAGTCTGCAAATACCCCCATGTGTATAGGAGTGCTATAGAAAAAAGTGTAAAGTAAAAACAAATGAAATGTAAATAAACCGCCCCCCAATAAAAATTAGCTCCACCTTTTCCTATTGCTATAGAAAAATTGTAAAAAAAAAAAATCACATATGTGATACTGCCGAATGGCTAATTGTCTGAACTATTAAAATTAAATGTTAGTAAATAATTAACATTTTATTTTAATAGTTCAGACAGTTACCCATGCAGCAGTATCAAACTTACGATGGTTTCTGTACAGGATCATTAATAATGACCCTGTATAGCAATGGGGTAAACCTAAACAAAAAAACAAAAACAAGTCAAAAATTGTTGTTTGGTCACATGCTGGAATACTTTTAATTGTATTGTATTATTGTATTGTACATAATTCTTCAAGTAGAATCAGCTGAACCCCTTATTTTGGCATTTTTACGTTTTTTCCGATTAATCGAAAAATAATCGACAACTAATCGATTATTAAAATAATAGTTAGCTGCAGCCCTACTAATATGGCATAATTTATATGGCTGCAAGTCCTATCCCGTTCAAGTGATCAGAGTTGCGGTCAGGCCAGAGCTTGCAGATGAAACATGCCCTTATTAGGCTAGGGAAAAAGTATTAGACTAAGAGAGAAAAGTTGGGTCGTCTTTAATCTGTGTGCAATGTTTAGGTTACTTGAGTCAGCAGGCCATATTTGCTGTGCAGGGGTTATGCTACCCGACAGCTCCATGTGAAAGGTTGCAGTTCTGTGTATCCCTATCATGTTTGTCTCAAGCCGGATTGACACTGACAACAGCGAAGGTGAACAGCATTTTGGTAGTAGTATAGGATTTGTACTGTTAAAAGAAACAATGAAATATATCACACACAAAAGCCATAATTGGGAATGTTTTAATGACTAAGCTTAAAATGGAGAGGAAAAAAAAAAGTATATTACAAAAAATATAAAACAAAATGCACAACAAAATGAAATTACATGATCAACTCACTAAGTATGGGTCCATAAAAGAAACATTTTGTCTCAAAATACAATGAAGATATACACATACATACCTGATTTATAGCTCTCACAACTCCACAATGAGAACATAGGAAATTATGACAATTCATATCTTTACTATACATTGTTAATGTGCTCATAAGTTTATCTGTGAATGTGCATTTATACTTTGAAGATATAACATCTATTAGGTTCTCTACAGCATTCACAGAGATTTGACATTTAAAAATATCAATGATAAAATGGCAAAAGAGAACATGTTAAGCCAGAAATGTGGAGGGAATAAAAGTAAAGGTTCAACAATATCTTATCAAATGTAACATTTTATTTGTTTGAGGCCCCTCAGGATTGTTGTCAAGGCCTAGAAAGATTGTCCAGAGACTACTGGGTTTATTAGGCTGAAACCAACAATGAAATATTTGTAGACCATAAAAAGGTACAACATGATAAAGTGAACCATTCTGTGCCAAAACTTAAAGGGGTACTCCCATGGAAAACTTTTATGAATTTTTTTTTTTTTTAAAGGAACTGGTGCCAGAAAGTCAAACGGATTTATAAATTACTTCTATTAAAAAATCTTAATCCTTCCCATACTTTTTAGGGGCTGTATAATACAGAGGAAATGGTTTTCTTTTTGGATTTCTGACGTCTTGACCACAGTGCTCTCTGCTGACCTCTGCAGTCCATTTTAGGAACTGTCCAATAAGAATAGCATTTCCTCTGTAGTATATAGCCCCTTAAAAGTGGCTTAAAATGGTTTAAAAAAATGGTTTTTAAACTAACTGGCAACAGAAAGTTATACAGATTTGTAAATTACTTCTATTTAAAAATGTTATGCCTTCTAGTTGTAATCAGCTTCTGTATGCCAGGGAGACATGTAGTCTTTCCAGGTAGACAATGTGCTCTCTGATGCCACCTACGTATAGGTCAGGGACTCTCCAGAGCAGTTCAGATTTACTATGAGGATTGGCCCATGTTCTAGACAGTCACAAACAAAGATGGCAGGAGAGAGCATGTCTCTTTCTGGAAAGACTACATGACTTTCTTCAGGGAATACAGCAGCTCATAAATAGAAAGACTTGATATATTTTTAAACAAAAGTCATTTAAAAAATCTGTATTACTTTCTTTTACCAATTGATTTGAAACTTTTTTTTCTCTGGAGTAGGAGTACTGCTATAAATTGCTATAAATGTGTTTTAACAATGCTTACAGCGGGAAACTGGATTAAAAAAAATGCTTTGAATTTTTGCCCAAAACACAGGGAAATGTGCAAATTTTTTTTGCCAAAATGTGGTTTGTATAAAACATTGTGAGACTTTTACAGGCCAGAAAACTGACATGTAAGCTTTGATAAAATTTCCTCATAATTTTCAAAATGTGTGTCAAAAAGTTAATTTATATTAATGTCTTCCCTTGGTAGACCACAGACATTAAAGAGGACATGTCGGCTCTACTGACATCTTCATTTTAGTGAATACTTTACTTAAAACACTGCATTATATTGTCTTTTATTACTCCTGGAAATGCCCTTGCCAATAGGATTTGTTCCTGCACACTATCAGCACTGACTGTACTGTGTGCAAAAGATTCGGGACAAATCTCATTGATAAGTAAAATGAAAGCAACCAATACTTTTTACTACAGAATAAAAAAAAGTTAAAGTCTGTCAAAAAGATATAAAAACAAAAAGAAATGTGCCTAACAGAATTGTATAAAAATACATAAGCGAACACACACACAATATTAACCCCTTAAGGACTAAGCCCATTTTCACCTTAAAGGGGTACTCCGGTGAAAAACTTTTTTTTTTGAACTGGTGTCAGAAAGTTAAACAGATTTGTAAATTGCTTCTATTAAAAAATCTTAATCCTTTCAGTACTTTTTAGCTTAGTTTGCTACAGAGGAAAATCTTTATTTTTTTTATTTCTTTTTTGGGTTGCCCACATTTCTCTCTGCTGACACCTGATGCCCGTATCGGGAACTGTCCAGAGCAGGAGAAAATCCCCATAGCAAACCTATGCTACTCTGGACAGTTCCTTACATGGACAGGTGTCAGCAGAGAGCACTGTGGACAACACAAAAAAAATGTAAAAAAAATTCATAAAGATTTTCCTCTGTAGCAAACAGCTGCTAAAAAGTACTGAAAGGATTAAGATTTTTAATAGAAGCAATTTACAAATCTGTTTATCTTTCTGGCACCAGTTCATAAAAAAAAAAAAAAGTTTTCCACCGGAGTACCCAAAACTATTTTCGTTTTTTCCTCCTCCCCTTCTAAAAATCATAACGCGTTCAATTTTTGCACCTAGAGACTCCAATAAAGGCTTGTTTTTTTGCGTCACCAATTGTACTTTGTAATGACATCAATCATTTCATAACAAAATCTGTAGCAAAATAAAAATAAACGTATTTGTGGGGTTACATAAAAAAAAAAAAACACCATTTTGCTACTTGAGCTTCCGTTTCTACACTGCACTTTTCAGTAAAAATTACACCTTATCTTTATTCTGTAGGTCCAAGCGGTTAGAAGGATACCCAATTTGTGTAGGTTTTATTGTTTTTTACTACTTAAAAAAAAAAATTATCTACAGGCACCAAAATTAGTATTTTTAAAATTGTCATCCTCTGACCCCTACAACTTATTTTTTTTATTTTTCAGCATACAGGGCTTTTTGAGGGCTCATTTATTTGCGCCGTGGTCTGCAGTTTTTATTGGTACCATTTTTGTTTTGATTGGACTTTTTGATTGCTTTTTATTATTATTTTTATGGTATATGAAGTGACCAAAAATCGAAATTTTTGGAATTTGGCATTTTTTTTTACGTGTACGCTATAAACCCTGCAGTTTAACTACCCCTATATTTTAATAGTTCGGCCATTTATGCACACGGCGGTACCACATATGATAAATTTTGTTTTTTATTACATTAATTTTATTTAAAAAATTGGAAAAAAGGGGGTAATTTAAACTTTTATTAGGGGAAGGACTTATTCACATTAACTTTTTTCTTTTTACACTTTTTACAATTTTTTTTAGCCCTCTTAGGGGGAGATACTATGCAATCTTCTGATTGCATATATGCCATAGCATAGCATTGATAAGTGTCTGCATGGCAGGCTTGGAGCAATAGGTCACCGATCAGAATGCATGGAGCCAGGTAAGTGCCCTCTCAGCTGACTGAGACTTCGTCGCGATAGTCCCGATCAGCTGCCGGGATTCTTTCACTTTCATTTTAGATGCCGCAATCAACTTTGAAACTTTGATCGTGGCATCTAAAGGGTTGATGCCGAGCATTGGCCCGATCGGTGATGCCCGGAATAAACCCTGGGTTAGGACCCACTGGGTTTAAAGCATTCTCTCGTGAGAACACTTTAAACCCCGGTAAAAGGGACTCAGGACGTATAGATACGCCCTTAGTCCTTAAAGGGGTACTCCGATGAAAAACTTTTTTTTTTTTTTTAAGTCAACTGGTGCCAGAAAGTTAAACAGATTTGTAAATTACTTCTATTAAAAAATCTTAATCCTTCATGTACTTATTAGCTGCTGAATACTACAATGGAAATTCTTTTCCATTTGAAACACAGAGCTGTCTGCTGATATCACAAGCACAGTGCTCTCTGTTGACATCTCTGTCCATTTTAGGTACTGTCCAGTACTAGGAGAAAATCCCCATAGCAAACATATGCTGCCCTGGGCACTTCCTAAAATGGACAGAGATGTCAGCAGAGAGCACTGTGCTTGTGATGTCAGCAGACAGCTCTGTGTTTCAAAAAGAAAAGAATTCCCGCTGTAGTATTCAGCAGCTAATAAGTACAGGAAGGATTAAGATTTTTTAATAGAAGTAATTTACAAATCTGTTTAACTTTCTGGCACCAGTTGATTTAAAAAAAAAAGTTTTTCACCGGAGTACCCCTTTAAGTACCAGGACTCCCTGCATCCATAAGTGGTTAAGGCTGCTAAAGCGCCTCAGTAGGAAGAACTAACCTGTTAACTCCTGGAGGACAAAGACATTTCTGGTTTTAAGGGAACCTGTCGTCACTTTCATGCTGACTGAACAACAAGTCATTGGGGTGGTCCCTGGTGGCTTCTTTCCACCCCACCAATGTTTATTGAAAGACATATCCATTAGCTAAACCGGGAGAGATGTATCAAAGACAGAGGGGAAGTGAGGAGCCACCAGGGAAAGCCCCAATAACTTGTTTCAGGCAGCATGAAAGTGATGACAGGTTCAATTTAAAGGGGACTTGTCACAGTGATTCAAGGATTGGGGAAATTTCTTAAATCTATTTAATAAAAAAAATAAAAAGTTGCCCATGGCAACCAATCACTGCACAGTTTTCATACTCATTGAGAGGCATAGGTGTTTACCAATCAAAACACCCATGTTAAAATTGCAACACAGAGATGCGCACAACAGAGATCTGCTGGATGCTATAACAAACCAAGGCAGCCTCTTTTAGACTGCTTTTAAAAATGAGGCTCACCTTTTGTTTCAAAGCTATGCATTATCCACCAACCCCCGGCACCATCTTTTCAGAAATACAGATATTTTACTATGTGTAATCTTCCCTCAATGTATGTCAGGTGGGTGGAAACTATTTCAAAAAGGGGTGTGATTAATATGCTCAGGGGGTGTCTGAATAAGAGGCTGAAGGGGAGTAAACCAGACTCCATTCACAAAAGCAATTCAGCCAGTGAAGAACCATTTTTTTTTTTTTAACAACAAACATCTTATTTGAGGCTTTTAACTTAATTTTAACATAAAAACATGAAGTGTGAATTATGACAGTTCATTACTGCCTGTGTATTTAAAACTTAAGTTATGCCCTATGAGACACTGTGACTAGCCAGTCCTAATGCACCTCATCATCTCGTGATCTCATGCCAGCTCCGATAGGGACAGTGTAAAGCAAATCTTCTGTGTGTGGGGGGGGGGGTTAAACCTCTGGGAACAGCATTTTCTCCAGCTGTTATACCAGAGAAATAGAGTTCACACACTTCTTACCTTTATAAATTATAGTTTATTATTCAATTAAAACATGATTACAATACTATATGCATGATTAACGAAAAAGTGCACAGAGGAGAAGAGTGCAAATGCCTGTGTAATATTTATCACTTTGTACAGACACTTTCCCTGGATTGTGCAGATGTAATGTACTAACTGATAAATAGGCAATACTAGGATGTTACACGATAATAATAATGTTAAGAGTACATTGATGCACCATCCAGTATAAGGGGTAATCACTATAGGGGAGATTTATCAAAACCTGTGTAGAGGAAAAGTTGACCAGTTACCCATAGCAACCAATCAGATTGCTTCTTTCAATTTTTTAGAGGCCCTTTTCTAAAACGTAAGAAGCGATCTGATTGGTTGCTATGGGCAACTGGACCATTTTCCTCTACACAGGTTTAGATAAATCTCACCCTATATTTTTATATTGTATATGTAGTGGCATTTCTTGCATTGTAGAATCTTTTTTGTTAAATATATTTTCTATTGATGTGGTTTTGTATGTCTTGCACTAGCACTTTGTGGTGGTAACTACAGAACAGTTAAATATTATGAGCCTGGAAATATACTTACTAGATCTGAGACAACATGATTTAAAAAGTACCTGTCACCAAATAAACTTTTCTAAACTAAGGGTGGGTTCACACTACGTTTTCAGTGTAAGGGTGCCAGATCCGGTTGGGGGGAGTGAAAACCGGGCATCCCATATCCCAGCCGAACCCGGTCCGTATCTAATGCATTTCAATGAGCCGACCGGAGTCAAACTGTGACTCTGGTCGGCACATTTTTGCCCCGTATCCGGTTTTCTGACCAGATCTAAAACGTGATATACCATGGTTTTAGGTTTGGTCAAAAAACCGGATACGGAGAAAAAATGTGCCGACCGGAGTCACAGTTTGACTCTGGTCGGTCATTGAAATGCATTCGATAAGGGCCAGGTCCGGCTGGGAAACGGGAGTGCCCGGTTTTGCTACCCCCAACCGGATCCGGCAGCCGTACAGTGGAAACAAAGTGTGAACCCACCCTAACTCAGGCTATGTTCCCTAAGTACTCCTAACACTCCTCCCACACTTAAAAAAAAAAAAAAATCAACAGCTTTAAAAAGCTGTGTATCTTACCTCACATAGTGCAATCTCCCAGCAGAAGAAAGGGGATGTTTCCCAGCAGGCATGACATCACTGAAGCTTGTAGGGGGACCACTTCCGCCCTCACATCTTTTTAGTGCTGTAATGAATAGAAGACCTCAGGCTCTGTGCATGTTTCAGTGGGCCTCTCTGCATCTTTCAGTGAGGCTCTGTGCCGCTGTCAATCAAGCTCAGTGCAGAGAAGCACTTCCTGAGTTTGGTCTCCTGCCAGGCCGGGAGGAGACCAAACTTACTGTATTAATTGTGGCAGGGAACAGAACAGAGCCTCCTAGTGGCCATTTTTTCTATTACATTTTAAAAATATTTATGTTGAAAATTTTAACGCCTTAAAGGGGTATTCCGCCCCTAACATCTTATCCCCTATCCAAAGGATAGGGAATAAGATGTCTGACCCCCGGGATCTCAGCTGCAGCACCCCGCTGTAATTACTGCACAGAGCAAACTTGCTCTGTGCGTAATGACGGGCGTTACAGTGTTCGTGCATAGAGACATCATGGCCCCTTCTATAGACTTGCATTAAGGGGACAGGCTGTGACGTCACGATGCTCTGGCCCCTGTATTGCCTGCCATTATGCAAAGAGCGAGTTTGCTCTGTGCAGTAATGACAGCTGGGTGGTGCAGCCGAGATCCCAGGGGTCCCCAGCAGCGGGACCCCCATGATTAGACATCTTATCCCCTATCCTTTGGAGAGGGGATAAGATGTCTAGGGGCGCAGTACCCCTTTGAGGACCGGGCTATTTTTCATTTTTGCACATTAGTTTTTTCCTCCTCACCTTCTAAAAATCATAACTTTCAATTTTCCAAATACAGACCCATATGAGGGCTTGATTTTTGCGCCACCAATTTTACTTAATCTACGGCAAAACCAGAAAAATAAATAAAAATGCCAATTTGTAACTTTTGAGGGATTAAGATTCTACGCTGTGCACTGTTCGGTAAAAAATGACACCATATCATTATTCTGTAGGTCCATATGGTTACAAGGATACCTAATTTATTTAGATTTTATTTTACTACCTAAAACAAACAACAACTACATGCACCAAAGTTAGAATGTTTAAAATTGTCATCTTCTGACCCCTATAAATTAATTTTTCCATATACAGGGATGTATGAGGGCTAATTTTTTGAGCCGTGATCTGAAGTTTTTATTGGTACAATCTTTATTTTGATGGGACTTTTATGGACTTTGGTATTTTTCTTACATAAACGCCATTGACCGTGCGGTTTAATTAACGTTATATTTTTATAGTTCGGTCATTTGCGCACGCGGCAATATGAAATGTTTATTTTTATTATGTTTACATATTTTTTATATTGAATTTTGGAAAAGGGGGGTGATTCAAACTTTTAATATGGAAGGGGTTAATTTTTTATTTTTTTTTTACACATTTTATTAGTCCCCTTAGGGGACTTTTAGGAAGAATCATTAGATTCCTCGTACAGATCAGTGTAGTTCCATAGAACTACACTGATCTGTGTGCTCTGCGTTCGATTGATATAGCCTGGTTCAGACAGGCTCTATCAATAACAAGGCCGCACTCCCCCACGATCGTTCTGTGGGGGGGCGATCCACTCCACTGGACCATCAGGGACTGATTAAAGGTCCCTTAAGAAGCTGCTGTCAGCTTTCACAGCGGCAACCTAAAGAGTTAATTGCTGGCCACAGCGATCGCCGCATGTCGGCTATTAACGGCAGCCCCCAGCTACAGGAATCAGCTGGGTGTCGGCCAGTATGGTGCAGGCTCGAGTCATGAGGCCATGCCATACACTGGTTGCTGCCTCAGGGCGAGCCAGCTCGTCCTTAGACGGCAACCGGTTAAAAACAAGTGAATGGGAAAGTGCCTGCTAATTACACAAGGAACACTATATTAAAAGTTTTATTTGGTGAAAGATACTAAAGATGAGCGAACTTACAGTAAATTTGATTCCTCACGAACTTCTCGGCTCGGCAGTTGCCGACTTTAGTCTGCATAAATTAGTTCAGCTTTCAGATGCTCCTGTGGGCTGGAAAAGGTGGATACAGTCCTAGGAGACTCTTTCCTAGGACTGTATCCACCTTTTCCAGCCCACCGGAGCACCTGAAAGCTGAACTAATTTATGAAGGATAAGTCAGCAACTGCCGAGCCGAGAAGTTTGTGACGAATCGAATTTACTGTAAGTTTGCTCATCTCTAAAGGTCCTCTTTAAAGGGGTACTCCACTAGAATACATTTTATTTTAAATCAACCGGTGTCAAAGTTAAACAGATCTGTAAATTATTTCTATTAAAAAAATCTTAATCCTTCTAGTACTTATCAGCTGCTTAATGCTTCAGAGTAAGTTCTTTTCGAATTTTTCTGTCTGACCACAGTGCTCTCTGCTGACACATCTGTCCATTTTAGGACCTGTCCAGAGCAGCATATGTTTGCTATGGGGATTTTCTCCTGCTCTGGACAGTTCCTAAAATAGACAAAGGTGTCAGCAGAGAGCCCTGTGGTCAGGCCGAAAGGAAATTCAAAAAGAAAAGACGAAACAAGGCAAAGAGTGGATCCTGCACTGCAAACCACCTAAATCCCGTTGCGGGAAATGTCTCTGCCGGCAACAATATACCTGCGGGGGTACACTGAGGGTGCACTCCAAAATGAACAGGCTGCTCCTCTGCGTCTACCCGCTGTATGTTGTAACGGATACTGAATAAAGACTTTGTTTGGCAAGAATACCTGAGTGAGTGCATCTGCCTTTTTTTCCTTTATTGCATCAAAAAGAAAAGAACTTCCTCTGTATACAACAGCTGATAAGTACTGGAAGGGTTAATTTTTTTAATAGAAGTAATTTACAAATCTTTTTACCTTTCTGACACCAGTTGATTTAAAAGAAAATATTTTCCAGGAGAGCACCCCTTTAACTATTCAGAAGAGCACTGTAAGCATTCTCTGTTTTGGTATACTAATGTGGGTGAGACAGCTTTGGAAGAGTTAAGGCTTCCAAAATGATGCGCCAGTCCTTACCAGCGCGCACATGATGTACCTGAAGGCGGCTCATAATTGCTGCTCAGAGGTCCGTTAGTGAAGAGACACGTGGCATCACAGTGAGCTGCCGAGGGAGCTGCGTACATGCGCCGCGGGGTAGCGGCACCGGAAATTACGGACATACTATAAGGCCACAGGGAACAGCCACATGCACGGCCTCTTAAAAAAGATCCCAGAAACAGAAGTCAGAGTGCACTGGCTGTTCCCTATTATGTGTAAAAATCTTCATAACACTACCTAACCCCTTAAGGACTCAGCCCATTTTGGCCTTAAAGGGGTACTCCACCCCTAGACATCTTATCCCCTATACAACAGATAGGGGATAAGATGTCTGATCGCGGGGGTCCTGCCGCTGGGGACCCCTGCAATATAGCATGCGGCACCCACCTGTTTTTCTCCTCGCCTTCAGCAGCCTGGACCTGCCGCGAATGATCCCGAGCATGGCTCAGATGCTCGCGGTTATGTATAGGATGAAAATGTACATCCTCGTGCATTAACCCCTTAAGGAGGAAGCCCATTTGTGCCTTAAGGACGCTGACAATTTTATTCTTACGTTTTAATTTTTTTGCTCCTCGCCTTCAAAACATCATAACTCTTTTATATTTTCATCCACAGACTAGTATGAGGGCTTGTTTTTTGCGCAACCAGTTGTCCGTTGTAATGCCATCACTCACCTTACCATAAAATGTATGGCGCAACCAAAAAAAATACTATTTGTGTGGGGAAATTAAAAGAAAACCGCAATTTTGCAAATTTTGGAAGGTTTCGTTTTCACGCCGTACGATTTACGGTAAAAATGACATGTGTTCTTTATTCTTTGCAATTTTTTTTTTAAGCGCAACAGTAATAGAAAAGTATATTATATGGGTATCATTTTAATCGTATTGACCCAAACAGTTTAACTAAACTAGTACGTTTAAAATCCCCCTATTTTGAAGACCTATAACTATTTCATTTATCCGTATAAGCGGCGGTATGAGGGCTAATTTTTTGTGCAGTGAGCTGTACTTTTTATTGATACCATATTTGCTCATAGAAAACTTTTAATACTTTAAAAAAAAAAATTATTGGAATAAAATGTTATAAAAAAGCAGCTATTTTGGATTTTTTTTTTACGTTCACGCTGTTCCCCGTACGGTATCATTAACATTTTATTTTAATAGTTGGGATATTTACGCACGCGGTGATACCAAATATGTATATAAAACATTTTTTTTTTTTTTTTTTACACTTTTTGGGGGTGAAATAGGGAAAATGGGACAATTTAAGTTTTTATTGGGGGAGGGTTTTTTTCAAATTTTCTTCACTTTTATTTTTTACTTTTATTTTTACACTTTAATAGTCCCCATAGGGGACTATTCATAGCAATCAGTTGATTGCTAATACTGTTCAGTGCTATGTATAGGACATAGCACTGATCAGCATTATCGGTCATTTTCTGCTCTGGTCTGCTCGATCGCAGACCAGAGCAGAAGACCCCGGGTGACGGCCGGAGCAAGGTGAGGGGACCTCCAGCCGCCATGATGGATGATCAGATCGCTGCGGGCGATCCGATCATCCATTAAAAGTACCGCGATGCTGCAGATGCCGTGATCTGTATTGATCACGGCATCTGAGGGGTTAATGGCGGACATCCGTGCGATCGCGGATGTCCTCCATTACGGGCGGGTCCCTGGCTGCTATCAGCAGCTGGGACCTGCCATGTATGACGCGAGCATGGCTCCGATGCTCGCAGTTATGCATAGGACGTAAATGTACGTCCTGGTGCGTAAAGTACCACCTCACCAGGACGTACGTGTATGTCCTACGTCGTTAAGGGGTTAAGTACCAGAACATACATTTAAGTCATGTGTCGTTAAAGGGGTACTCCGCTGGAAAACGTACTTTATTTTTATTTTTTTAAATCAACTGGTGCCAGAATGTCGAACAGATTTGTAAATGACTTCTATTTAAAAATCTTAATCCTTTAAGTACTTATCAGCTGCTGTATACTACAGAGGAAGTTATTTTCTTTCTGTCTGTCCACACTGCTCTCTGCTGACACCTCTGTCCATGTCAGGAACTTTACAGAGTAGAAGCAAATCCCCATAGCAAACCTATCCTGCTCTGGACAGTTCCTGACATGGACAGAGGTGTCAGCAGAGACCACTGTGGTCAGAGAGAAAGGACATTCAAAAAAAATAAATAACTTCCTCCGTAGTATATAGCATCTGATAAGTACTAAAAGGATTAAGATTTTTTTTTATAGAAGTCATTTACAAATCTGTTTAACTTTCTGACACCAGTTGATTGGTGAATGGGGGACCTCAGTATGAGGAAATATATGCTCTACTCAATAAATATATATATGTCCAAGAGTAAATAGAGTTCAATAGTGCCTCACCTATTGTGATACAGCATAAGGATATTTATAACAGTCATTTGCACTTTCTTCTCTGTGCACTTTTTAATTTTGGATATTGTCATTTTGGAACTTTAATCATGCATATAGTATTGTTGTAATCATGTTTTAATTGACTAATACACCATAATTTTTACCGGTAAGCAGCGTGTGAACTCAATTTCTCTGGTATAACATATTTCAGAGTTCTGCTAAATACATAATGATAAGATCTTAATTAAAAGATGCCTCCAGGATGTAACAACCTATCCTCTATCCTAAGGATAGGGGATAAGTGTCAAATCAGAGGGAGTCCAACCGCTGGGGCCCCCCGCGATCTCCCGAATGGCCCCCCCGGCTCCCTGCATGGAACAAGCGTTTTTGACCACAGCACGAAGCTGCGGCCGCCCCTCCATGCAGTTCTATGGCAGAGCCAGAGATTGCCAAAAGCAGCGCTCCGGCTCTCCCATAGAGATGCATGGAGGGGGAGTGTCGGCCGCCACTTCCTGTGGTGTTCAAAAATGCTCGTTCCGTGCAGGGAGCCGCAACGCCGTTCGGGAAATCGCGGGGGCCCCAGCAGTTGGACCACCCGCGATCTAACACTTATCCCCTATCCTTAGGTATCCTTTAAAAGGATGCCACAGGTTTAATTAATGTAATATACAACATTCATGTTGATTGGCACACATTTTTATAGAACTACAGTATTTTTATTTTTTCCAGCTGTTAGCATTGGAAGGCAGCTGTCAATCACAGCCACTTCTGAGTTGATGACGCACCCTCATCATCATGTACAAGTATACAGTGATGCAGGAAACAGAACTTTAACGTGTATGTGACAATGCAAAAGAGGTTGAATATTAGAATAAAAACCTCTAAGTATATTAGTGACAGGAAAATAAAACTGAAAAATTATAAAAAGCAGTAATATGGTAAATAATAATATTCATGGAGGTAAGGTCCACTTGAATATCTACTTTTGTTCAATATTTGCAGATTAGCCTTACCGCTAGTTGATGCTAATATTTAGGTGAATTTGCACAACTACAAATAAAAAAGGGAATGGGTCCAGATGGTACTCTGATTTGTGACTGCTACACCAGATTGTTAAAAAAAAAAAAAAAAAAAAACGAACTACGGCAAAATAATTTATTTCATTTCTATGAGAGCGCCGATGATGGCAGAGTGCTGTACACGGGTAATGCCGGGTCCCCTACTGGTGATTGCGCGGGGGGGTCCCCTGAATTCAGCGAGCAGAGATTCCGTCTGGCGGCTGCCGCCAAAAGATACTTTGGCGCTAGGTCCGCGGGGCACTGATTGACGGCTATGCAGTGCTCGCGGAATCCGTGCAAAGAATTAACATTTTCAGTGGCGGAATTGTCCGCCGCTGAAATCGCGCAGTGTGAACTGTGGTCACTAGTCCTATGTCAAACTTCTTAAACATTTCCAGGAGGAAGAAGAGAAATATGTAACAATACAGAGTTCTAAGAAAAAAAATTCTAGAATGTTTTTAATATGGGGAATTTAAGTATTTACTCAAACTGATATGTGATGAGAGACAACAGCTCCACTTTAAAACATCTGAAAAACTAGAGCCACCAAGTGTAAAAATTAAGCGCTGGGATAAATACATTAGAATTTCAATAGAGTTTTCACATATTCTTGTGAAATATGTAATTTGTGATAAAATCTGGCTTCATAGAAGGCACATTAACCATCCTCCTATACCCCATAACATATACATATCATAAATAATGCTCACAACTTAGGTTGCTCATGGAAATTACACAACACCAAGGTGGATGTGTTGTATTACAAAAAAATTTTTTTTAGATATATGAGGAGAACAACAGATTTTCTGTCAGTGGAAATATATTGCAATGCTTTCAATCCATTCAGCTCCCAGAAGGTGACAAAACAAAGAGTAGACATCCAGTTGAGCATAACTACTAGGAAGTATGATCAGCATGTGAGGTTGGAAAGGACATTTCCTTAGTTGCATGTGACGTGATAAAGGTCCAAATTGTACACATGAACAACTGTCCAGACCATTGTGTCCTATGCATCGCTGGCACACATGAAGGCTTGCTGCTTTTTTCCTAATAAGAAAAGCATGAAACATGATACACGTTCATAATTTAAAAAAATTCCTTTATAAGAAAACAAACAAAACACAATGGAATTCAACCTCATGCGAGATGAAGATACAGTAACACAACCATTTAGGAACTTAGAAGACACAGGTTAGGAAAATTGCCTAAAAGAAACCACTGTGCCCTGTGCTTGCATAGGAATGTTTTCATAGCCTTACTGAATTTCTACATCAGTTTGTCAATATGTCACCTATGGACCCAATAAGCTCAAAGAAGTTACACAATTGTTGTAACAGCCTTGCCCAGATAGATTGTAAATGAGTAGAGGCAAATTGTTGACATAAAACCTAAAACATAAAATAAAAAAAATAAAAAAAACAACAAAGGTTAATCAAAGAACTGTTAAGATTGTTGTGCCCTTTAAAAGGAAATGTGTAGTCTAGATTTTTTTTTCCATCGATTACAGCTAGAAACTGAAACATGTTCTTTTTTCTAATTAATAAAAAAAAAAAATGTGTACATTATTATGCCATCTTGCCTAAGATGTTTTTAACAACATTTAGAGATATGATTTACAGTAAGCCCCATGGACATAACCACCAATAGACAGAAGCTGTCTTTGTAATATGAATAGGAAAGACTAATGGACATGCTCTGTGTCCTTTACTGAGGTCATTCCACAGGCATGGGGAGGTAGAGTTCTCAGCTTCAGCTAATGACACTACTTGTACACTACTGCTGGAAAACTGAAAATGTCTGGCTGGTCCACATATGACTCTGCAACATGCACTTACACTTTCTAGCACCACTGTATGTCTGCAGTGTGACCAAAGTGATTACTATTCAAAAGTGGAAAAGTGAATGTAGTAAAAGCAAAATTAAAGCATAACTCCTGCAAAATCGTCAGACTGAGCAACCCAATTGATTTGGAATGGGCTCGTGCAATGAACTTGCAGAACGTTGGATGGTTGCCTTGGCAACTGTACTGCCCAGTATAGAATGCATCTTTCAACACCTGATTTAAAAAGCAGGCAGAAACTTAACTTTACTGTTATGCTTTAAAGACAAAAGTTTATATTTTTTAGATAGTCGTGCTCATTTATTTAGATGTTGGATTCAGAAGTCCTTGTACAAAGATTCTTTTAAAATTATTTATATTACTTTTATTATTACAACCTTACAGTTGTGGCATGGATGAAGACATTGATTTGAACTTTAAAAAAAAAATAAAAAATAAATAAAAATAGAAGCTATCTCAAAACCTCCCTTTCCCTTTTCAAAAGGAAAGTAAGACTATACCATGCTGCTAAATTCTTTATTTCCTTTTTTTTTTTCAGATAAAATACAAAAAAATTTAAAAAGATAGTCCTGAAAATGCACTAGATGTATCAGAGTGGTTCATTCTGTTTGATGAATTTAGTGCATCTTTAGATGATCTAGTGTAAGCTGGTTTAAGTTTTAAACCATCTATTAGTGGGCCTACTTTACAAAGCTAAATGCACCAGAATTTTAGCATGTGTGTCACATTTATGTTTCCACCCCCATTTCAACTAAGCCACATCCACTTTTTTTTAAATTTGCATTTAATGTAAGCATTTTATATTTTTTTTTTGGTTGCACCAGAATGCAATAGTAAGTCTATCCCAAAGAATGCAGGATGTTAAAAAGGGTTATCCAGGAATATAAAAACAGAGCAAATTTCTTTCAGAAATAGTTCCACATCTGTCCCCTGGTTGTGTGTGGTATTACAACTTGGCTCCATTCACTTCAACTGGAACTGAGCTGCAGAACTACACCCAACCTGGAGACAGACAGGGAGTGGTTTTGAAAGAAATTAGCTCTGTTTTTCTATTCCTGGATAACCCCCTTAACATATGAACGATGTCTTAATGTCAACTCCATTGTAGGAAACAAGAATGTTTTATATTAGGAAAATGTAAAAGATTAAAAATATGCAAATTAGTTCTATCATAACACAACGGCAGTCATTTACTAAGGGTGTTGGGTTTTTACTAGTTTGAAATGCTGTTTCCAACTTGCAGGATTCCACTCTATTTACTATGGAGATTCCCAGATTTACAAGTCAGGAAAATTTTCACCAATGGTAAATATGTCGAGTTGTGAAGCCATGCCCTCTTTCCAGTCAACCATGCCCCCTTTCCAGTCAACCATGCCCCCTTTCTGACAGACCACACACCCTTTTTAAAGGTTGACGATCTGTAGGTTTATTTTGGCGTGTTGCACCAAATAAATCTTGGCCAGACAATTTGTGGCGCAATGCACCAAATTGTGGGGCACGACCAAAGCAAAGCAGTCGGGTTTACAATAGTAAATGAGGGCCAATATTATAACTAAATGGCCAATTCATCATCTGCAAGATCGCTCTGAAAATTGGTCACAAATCCATGCAAGTAAACTTCATACACTGTGGTCTCTACGTGAAAGATGTGTGCAAGCTTGTTTAAAAAAATAAAATAAAGATTCCTAACCTAACTAGTTGCTATAGACATGTAAACATGTTTGCTTGGGCACTAGTATTTAGAAATGTCTCCCATCATTTACTCGGAATAAACCAAAGTTATTTTAAAAAGTTACATTGATCTATATACAAAAGTGCTACGAATGGGATGAAGTTTTACATGTAAATGATTAGGTCAAGCTGCCTGTGTATATAATTATATGTTTGGCATATGTTACATTTTTTGGCTACATAATATGACCATAAATTGATTTTACGCCACATTAGTTACTATTTGGTGTTATCCTTCATCTACTTAGTATACTCTTGGAACAAAACTGTAAATGCTATATATAACGGTTTCTATATAAAGGAGATCACAAACACTGCATGCAACGGTTAATAAAATAAGGCAATCCCTTTTACCGCAAAAAAAAGTTACACAAGCCAGCAAAAAGACGCATAAGAAAACTGAAAAGATAAAGTTACCAAATCTGTATGGCACAAACTCATAGTAATAAGCTAATAGACGGACTTCTTGTAAAAGAGTGAACAGAGTATCTAATCTAAGTTTTAGAGAAACCTAGGCGATCATACAGACATTTGATATTTTCTTCTATTTATGTATACACATACATAAAACTGTGACGTCCATCTACTCGACAGGATGTTTGACGTCTGTATCCACAACAGAATGGAGGCCCCTGCTAAGTGCTGTGGGGTAAGGAAAAGCTGCATTGTTGCTTGTGTAACCTAGATTTGCAAGCCGTGATAGAGCTTTTATGCTACCTGGAGGTCTTCCTGGGCTGACTTTGTATCCAGCAGCTTTGGTTGTGCCCAATGGTCTGCCAGGACTTGTTTTAAAGCCAGCAGCTTTGGTGGTTCCCAGAGGTCTGCCAGTGCTGGTTCTGTAACCGGCCAATTTGGTGGTACCAGATGGCCTCCCACGTTTGCCAGATCTGCCAAGGGTCTTCTTTTTCTTTAAATCACTTTTTGTGTCCAGGTCCCTGCTGCTTGTGGTCTGCAAATGTGCCTCATTGATGGTTTCCTGTGTCTGACAGGAGATGTTCTTGTGGCTAACGGTATGGCTGTATTTACTTGGCTGAGTGGCGTACAAGCCAAATTGCTCCACACTTCTCATGCTGTCTTGACCAAGGCAGGAAGACTTGCCACTTCCACAAAAAGCCACACTGTTATTTGTGACAGGACGCATCATTTTCTATTAAGAAAGAGCAAACAAATCTTGTAACACTAAGCAATTATACAACAGAACATTCAGAACCACACCGTACAAATTAACTCAGTCTGCATCAAATAGGAATTTACTTATTTGTGTGTACAGTGAAACCTCCCAAAAAGACCAACGAGAGGGGGATCTAGACCACTTGTTTTTCTCCCACAGATTACCCCTTTATCTGACAAAAACACACTTTAATGAACAAATATTCCAGCTACTACCCCTTAAGGACAGACCAAATTTTTACCTTAATGACCAAGCTCTTTTTTTTTTTTTTTTGTCATGCGTCTCTTTAACCTCTTAAGGACTCAGGGTTTTTCCGTTTTTGCACTTTCGTTTTTTCCTCCTTACCTTTTAAAAATCATAACCCTTTCAATTTTCCACCTAAAAATCCATATTATGGCTTATTTTTTGCGTCGCCAATTCTACTTTGCAGTGACATTACTCATTTTACCCAAAAATGCACGGCGAAACGGAAAAAAAAAATCATTGTGCGACAAAATCGAAAAAAAAAACGCCATTTTGTAACTTTTGGGGGCTTCCGTTTCTACGCAGTGCATATTTTGGTAAAAATCACACCTTATTATTCTGTAGGTCCATACGGTTAAAATGATACCCTACTTATATAGGTTTGATTTTGTCGCACTTCTGGAAAAAATCATAACTACATGCAGGAAAATTTATACGTTTAAAAATGTCATCTTCTGACCCCTATAACTTTTTTATTTTTCTATGTACAGGGCGGTATGAGGACTAATTTTTTGCGCCGTGATCTGAAGTTTTTATCGGTATGATTTTTGTTTTGATCGGACTTTTTGATCACTTTTTATTCATTTTTTTAATGGTATAAAAAGTGACCAAAATACGCTTTTTTGGACTTTGGAATTTTTTTGCGCATACGCCATTGACCGTGCGGTTTAATTAATGATATATTTTTATAGTTCGGACATTTACGCATGCGGCGATACCACATATGTTTATTTTATTTTTATTTTTACGGGAAAAGGGGGGTGATTGAAACTTTTATTAGGGAAGGGGTTAAATGACCTTTATTAACACTTTTTTTTTACATTTTTTTGCAGTGTTATAGGTCCCATAGGGACCTATAACACTGCACACACTGATCTCCTATGCTGATCACTGGCGTGTATTAACACGCCTGTGATCAGCATTATCGGCGCTTGACTGCTCCTGCCTGGATCTCAGGCACGGAGCAGTCATTCGTCGATCGGACACCGAGGAGGCAGGTAAGGGCCCTCCCGGTGTACGGTCAGCTGTTCGGGACGCCGCGATTTCACTGCGGTGGTCCCGAACAGCCCGACTGAGCAGCCGGGTCACTTTCAGTTTAGAAGCGGCGGTCAGCTTTGACCGCCGCTTCTAAAGGGTTAATACCGCACATCGCCGCAATCGGCGATGTGTGGTATTAGCCGCGGGTCCCGGCCGTTGATGAGCGCCGGGACCGACGCGATATGATGCAGGATCGCGGGAGCCGGCGCAGGACGTAAATATATGTCCTGCGTCGTTAAGGGGTTAAATGGTAAAAACATTAGAATGCTTTTACTGAGCAGAACGATTCTGAGTTTTTTTTGTGACATATTGTACTTTATATAAGAGGTTCATTTTGTTGACCCATGCAGCATTTTTTTGTGAAAAACTCATATAGGGAAAAACTGGAAAATTTCTGGCTTTTTAAATTATTTTTTTTATGGTGCTCACTGTGCGGTAAAAGTGATGTTATATTTATTCTGTGGGTTGGTACGATTATGGCAATACCCATTTTATATAGCTATTTATGTTCTTTTTCCTTTTATGAGCAAAATAATTTTTTCCCCTTTTTGTGTTATTTTCCGACAGCCGTAACTTTTTTATTTTTGTCCAATGCCATTGAGTAAGGGCTTATTTTTTGCAAGACAAGCTATACTTTTCATTGGTATCATTTTTGCAATACATGCTACCTTTTGATCTTTTTTATACCGCTATTTGTACCAAGTTGGTGAATTTTTTTTTTTTACGGTGTTCACCATGTACGATAATTTACATTATAGCTTTATAGTACATGTCATTATGGACAAGGCAATACCTAGTATGTATATGATTTTTTAAATGATAATACAGGGCTTTTATTGGGAAAGGGGCATTTATTTTAATTTTTTTTACACTTCATACTTTTATTGAAGAACCTTTTATTATTTTTCACTTTTTACAGGTTATGCTATGCTGCAATACATTTGTACTACAGCAAAGTATAACCTGATGAGCTGCACACACTACAGCCTGTGCGATCCAGCCTGTGGCTGGATCTCACAGGCTTCAGTAGCTGACAGACAGAAGGCCATCAGCTGGCCTCCTGCTGCCATAGCAACCAATGGCAACCCACGATCGTATCGCGGCACAGCCATGAAAACTGATCATGGCATCTATAGGATTAATGGCAGAAGCGGCGGGACCCCGGGCTGTGATTGACAGCTGGGTCCCGCTGCTGATCTCCTGAGCTGCGCACGGCAAAGCAGGAGATCTGCAGGACATATGCATACGTCCCAGCGCTCGAACGTGTCGGGTAATGGAACGTATGCATACCTCCTGTAGCGGGAAGGGGTTAAAAAAAAAAAAAAAACACATACTAATAATAATAATAATTTTAATTGTACTTGTGATTCATATTTTCCAAAATAAATTGTCCTAAATTATAGAATTAGTAAGGGACATTCCCCTCTGCATAGCCATCAATAATTTATATGTTCTAATCAAGGCAAAGTTTCATTCATAATATCTCTAAGCGGGAAAAAACATATCTTGTATTTATTATACTCATGGTTATGTATACCAACTGCATATATGCTATATACTGTTGATATCTATACTGCCATCTTGTGGACAATTTTGCATACCATTGTGAACAAGGGCTGTATACTCCCATCTAGTGGGTAAATTTAGGTATTACTGTTACATCATATTGATCTGCATATTTTATCGTGTTTTATATTTCTATATTTTAATTAATAAATTGTATATCTATTTTTACATATTTTATTGTTGAGGTCTTATTTGTGCAACGATCTTCCTATGTTCCAAATATTAACAAATAATAGAGGCATTTATTGTGTCGGCCTCTGAGTATCTCACTTGTTTAAATTTTTTTATCCGTGGTCCTCATATTTTTATTTTTGAGATATAACGTTTATTACTTTATCTTCCTCGCGTAAAATTAAACGACAAAGCAGAAATAAAAAAATAAACCAATTTTTGCTATTTTAACACTAATAGGTTGCATATATTTATAATTTCTGACCAAATAGTTTATAAAACTTCTACTTTCAGATGTCTACTTTATTTTGAAAGCATTTCTTTTGTTCTTAATCAACATTTTAAATGAATTAGAAGCCTAACAATTTAACTTGAAATTTTAAAAATTTGAAAAGAACATCTTTATGTGCTATGCAATGTTTTAAGAAATTTGAATGTGGTACAACTGCCCCCCCCCCCCAATGACCCTGTTTTAAAAACTAGACCCATCAAGTTGTTTGCTAGGGGGTACAGTGAGTATTTTAACACCATAGTTTTTTGGCAGGAATTATTACAAAGTCAGTTTTTTTTTAATTTGAAATTAGCTTTTTTTCACAAATGAATCATTTGTGGGACATCTTTTTTTGTACATAGCTTCTGATATTGAAAGAAATGCACCCTATATTTTATTGAGCTGCTCGATCCGTGTTTGGAAATACCCCTGCTTAGGCCATATTTGGTTCCTTGGCTGAGTGGTAGGACCTAGAAGAAGAGGAGTGCCATTTGGCTTTCAGGGCATCATTTGAGGCCAAATGGATTATAGGCCGCAGTTCATGCCTGCAAAGGGTTTTGGCTGCCAGAACCATAAACAACCCCTACAAGTGACCCCATTTTGGAAACTACACCCCCTAAAGTATTCACCTAAACCAAAAGTGAGTACTTTGAGTCCTTTTTGTGTGGCTGGAATGGTTACAAATTCAGTGGAAAAATTTTAATTTTCTTTCTTTTTTTTTTCACAAATGCATCATTTGTGGGACATATTTTTTGTACATTGCATCTGAAAAGTAGAAAATGCGCCCGATATTTTATTACGCTGTTCGTCCCGTGTTCGGTAATACCCCCGCTAAGGCCATATTTGGTTGCATGGCTACATGGTGGGAGCCAAAAGGAGAGGAGCACCATTTGGCTTTCAGGATATCATTATACAAATTATAGGCTGCACTTCATCTTGCAAAGCATTCTGTCAGAACAAGACTGCATCCCCAGAAGTGTCCCAATTTCCGAAACCATGCCCCCTAAAATATTCACCTAGGGCAAAAGTGAGTAAGTTGAGCCCTTATTGTGTGGCTAGAATTATTTCAAATCAGTGGAAAAAAATAGCAATTAGCTTTTTTCCCCACAAATTCTTTATTTGTGGGACATCATTTTGGTACGCCACTTCTGAAATGGAGGAAATGCACCCATATTTTATCATGCTGTTCGTCCTGGGCTGGGCAGTACCCCTACTTAGGCCATATCTGGTTGACTGACCGCCTGGTAGGACCAAGAAAGAGAGGAGCCCCCTTTTTCTTTCAGGGCATCATTATATGAATTATAGACCCCACCTCATGCCTGCAAAGGATCAGAGCTGTCAGAACAATACTGCATCCCTACAAGTGTATTGCTGGACCAGTGACCGCTCTGATTGTTCCTTGGTCGGTTGTGGGAATAAGCACCCACTCATGGCCAATATACATCCATCACTGGGCATTAAAAAAAAACAAAAAAAAAAAACTGGTTTATTTCATTTCTGCAGTATAGGTGTCTGTTGCCATGTCAAAAAAAAGATGCCAATGTATACTATAGCAGTCTCAGTATATGTCAGTATCACTTTTTTTGACATGATGCTTGCGGATACCTCTAGCATACTGTTGAAACGCAGTATGAACAGGATGCAGTGTAGGGTCACATAGAGCATATTCGCTGCATATTTCACACTGCGGCAGCCACAAGAGCGAGATCACTGCTGCGGCTTATTTATTTATTTATATTTTTACACTTACCGTATATACTCGAGTATAAGCCGACCCGAGTATAAGCCGAGACCCCTAATTTTAACCCAAAATCCCAGGAAAAGTTATTGACTCGAGTATAAGCCTAGGGTGGGAAATACATCATCCCCCCTGTCATCATCCAGACCCGTCATTAACATCCTCATCATCATCACCGCCTGTCATCATCCAGACCCTCATCATCATCACCTGTCATCATCCCCTTGTCATCATCCCACACATCCCCCCTTCATCATCCCCTTGTCATCATCCCCACCCCCCTTCATCATCCCCTTGTCATCATCCCCACCCCCCTTCATCATCCCCTTGTCATCATCCCACACCCCCCTTCATCATCCTCTTCTCATCATCCGCCCTCAGTGGTCTTCAACCTGCGGACCTCCAGAGGTTTCAAAACTACAACTCCCAGCAAGCCCGGTCAGCCATCGGCTGTCCGGGCTTGCTGGGAGTTGTAGTTTTGAAACCTCCGGAGGTCCGCAGGTTGAAGACCACTGCGGCCTTCGACATCATCCAGCCCCCTCTCACCCCCTTTAGTTCTGTACAGTACTCACCTCCGCTCGGCGCTGGTCCGGTGCTGCAAGGCTGTCCGGAGAGGAGGTGGTCCGGTGGGATAGTGGTTCCGGGCTGCTATCTTCACCGGGGGCGCCTCTTCTCCGCGCTTCCGGGCCCGGAATAGAGGCGTTGCCTTGACAATGACGCAGAAGTACGTTGGCAATGAACGTACCTCTGCGTCGTTGTCAAGGCAACGTGACTATTCTGGGGCCGGGGCCGAAGCGCTTAGAAGAGGCCTCCCCGGTGAAGATAGCAGTCCGGAACCACTATCCCACCGGACCACCTCCTCTCCGGACAGTCCTGCAGCACCGGACCAGAGGTGAGTACTGCACAGAACTAAAGGGGGGTGAGAGGGGGCTGGATGATGTCGAAGGCCGCAGTGGTCTTCAACCTGCGGACCTCCGGAGGTTTCAAAACTACAACTCCCAGCAAGCCCGGACAGCCGATGGCTGCCCGGGCTTGCTGGGAGTTGTAGTTTTGAAACCTCTGGAGGTCCGCAGGTTGAAAGACCACTGCGGGTGGAGAGTTCACTCGAGTATAAGCCGAGGGGGGTGTTTTCAGCACGAAAAATCGTGCTGAAAAACTCGGCTTATACTCGAGTATATACGGTATCTATTTAATTTTTTTTTACAATTTTTTTTTTTTTTTATGCTTTGGAATACTTAGTATTCCAAAGCATTGCAGTTATATGCTGCCTGCCAGTTTTCCACTGGCAGGCAGCATATCAGGACGTGCCTTGTCCTGACAGGCAATAACAGGGGCAGACCTGGAGGTCCTTGTAAAGACCCCCAGCTGCCCAGTTAACTAGCAGCACCCTGTGATCGTTGCGGGGTGCTACAGGAGAGAGTGACAGAGGGAGCCCCCTCTCTCTGTCAAAACACTTACAGCCCATGGTCACTTCCGACTGTGGCTGTAAGGGTTAAACAGCCGGGACCGAAGTTTACTTTAATTAGAGGGAAGCCAAGCTGTGGGCTATGAGTGAGATGGGAAGCCATGCTGGGGACCAGGGCTGAGATGGGAAGCAATGCTGAGGATTCAAAGTGAAATGGTGGGGTCTAGCTATAAAAATAAGACAGGAACAAAATAGGGAGCAATACTGAGAAAGAAATTGAGCCATGCTGGGGACAAGGAATGAAATGGGAAGCCATGTTGGGGACAAGGACTAGAATGGGGAGTTCTACTTGAGAACATGAATTAAATGGTAAGCCATGCTAAAGACAATGAATGAAATGGGGTGCCATGCTAGGGAACAGGAATGAGATGGGGAGCCATGCAGGGACTAGAAATACAATTGGAAGCCGTGCTGGGGAACAGGAATGAGATGGAGGGACGCACAGGGTCAAGAAATAAAATAGGAAGACATGGAGAGGACAAGGAATGAGATGGGAGGC
Source organism: Hyla sarda (assembly GCF_029499605.1). Classification (NCBI taxonomy): domain Eukaryota; kingdom Metazoa; phylum Chordata; class Amphibia; order Anura; family Hylidae; genus Hyla; species Hyla sarda. The sequence goes on from NC_079192.1 coordinate 355,771,005, forward strand.
CATGTTAGGGACTGGAAAATGAATGAAATGGGCAGTCATGCTGTCAACAAGAGATGAAATGGTAAGCAAAAAAAAAATGGGGAACAAAAATGAAATGGGGAGCCATGCAGGGACTAGAAATACAATGGAAAGCCATAACCCCCCCAGCCTACTCATGATAGTGAAATAAATAACATACTACAGCACACTATTCCATACAAAAGGTATACAGATTTTTTTTTTTTTAACAAAAAAACCTATTAGAGATATATCCCACTGTATGCTTAAAGGGGAACTCTGGTGGAACAAGTGGAAAACAAATGTTTTCAAATCTACTGGTTTCAGAAAGTTAAACATTTGTAAATTATTTCTATTTCAAAATCTGAAGCCTTCCAGTACTTATCAGCTGCTGTATAGTATAGAGAAAATTGTGTCTTTCTTTCCCGTGTGACAACAGTGCTCTCCTCTGTCCGTGTCAAGAATTGTTCAGATTAGAAGCAAATCTCCATAGCAAACCTCTCCTGCTCTGGACAGTTCCTGAAATGGACAGATGTGTCAGCAGAGAGCACTGTCAGACAGAAAAGAAGTACACAAATTTCTCTGTAGTATACAACAGCTGATAAGTAATTGAAGGGTTAAGATTTTTAAATAGAAGTAATTTACAAATCTGTTTTTTTCCACTGGAATTCCCCTTTAATCCCTAAACGGGTATATCAGAAGTATATGTTGGGAGATCTTTCCAACATTCTTCTTCAGTATAAGGCTCTTAACATGATGTTAACAGAGCCTGAGGGATAATGAAAAACATCATTCAAGTATGCATATCAGGCAAACAGTATGTATCTACAAAAGCATAAAAGAATCCTATAACTCTCCAATAATTATAACTAATTATAAATGGTGCTATTCGTAGGAATCAGATTACCACTGACATCTGTATATACTGTAGAGAAGAGCAAGGACCTTTGGTGATGTCACATGAGGGAGGAGTTACACGTGTAAAATGTATTTTTCCTCCAGACCACCTCTTTAAAGGGGTAGTCTGGAGGAAAAATAAATTTTACACGCGCAACTCCTCCCTCATGTGACATCACCAAAGGTCCTTGCTCCTCTCTACAGTATATACAGATGTCAGTGGTAATCTAATTCCTCAAAATAGCACAATTTATAATTATTGGAGAGTTTTAGGATTCTTTTATACTCCCCAACTTCTCTGTTTCGGAATGTCACATTGTAGTGATTGACAGGTCTAACTCTCGCCGGGAAACCACGAGGCAGTGACCTTTACAGTGGAGATTCTCAAAGACACAGAGTGGTGATATTACCAGACACCCTGCCGATCCTGTAACACAACCAAAACCCCAGTCGTAAAAATACAGTAATCTGGACGGGACTGAATATTGCAACCCCGTCCCTGCACATCGCTTGAAGTACCTGCAGCGCGTTGCTAACTGGCCGAGATTAAATATGATAACCTGGTCCCTGCATATGGCGCTCTGTGCACTTTGGATATCTGCAGCACCATCACAAACTTATTGGCACTAGAGAGGTACACAGTATCCTGTGCGAAAGAGGGGGTAAGAGGTGTTCGAGTGATTTCTATATCTCCTTATAATATGAAAATGGAACTGCCTTTTTCTATTCTGGAACTTTTATATCTATTTGAAAAGAGACTACACACGGCAAATAAAGACCCTTTCACACTACAGGTATCATCCTGTAAAAAACATTATTAAAAAAGTCCTGAAAACGGCAGTCAAAGAATCCCATTCATGTCAATGGGATTTTTTGAACATCCTTTTGCATCAGGCATGTCTGTTTTTACTAATGTCCGTTGTGGTCAGGTTGACGTGTGGATGTGATAATGTGTAATAATAATACAATACAAAAGTGAAGATAATAGTAATGATACTACAATACAATTATGTGTAATAATAATACAACTTAATAAGCCTGAGGTGTGCCTGGGAGGCCGTATAAGGTAGCCTGAAAGAAGAGGGCCACCCCAAGGGATAATATGAGAAGTGAAACCCTGAAGAAAAAAAAAAAGAGGGAGGGAGAGTGGGATAAGCACAGCGATGCCGGAGAAGAGATCTAAGCCCCAAAGTCTCTGCTTAAATAACGCCCAGACCCCTCCCACAAATCAGGTTAACTGTTTTCAGCTAACCTCCACTTGTGGTCGGATTAACATGTGTGGATGTGTCATAATGTGCAATAATACAATACAAAAGTGAAGATAATAGTACTGATACTACAATACAAATATGTGTAATAATAATACAACTTAATAAGCCTAAGGTGTGCCTGGGAGGCTGTATAAGGTAGCCTGAAAGAATAGGGCAAAAAAAATAAAAATAAAATAAACTGCTGCTGGTAGAAGAAAGTATTTATTTAAACAGTGAACTTACACATTAGCCAACTGGCTGAAAGCTCTAGCCATTTCTACCTGCGGATCGGGAATGTAACTATGAAAGCAAGGTGAGCTCCGCAGACCCAACTTTTTGATAATATGAGATGGGATAGCATGCCTTGATGCAGAAGATGCAGCCCCGATCCTGAACAAATGACCAGACACCGTGGCTGGATCCATACCTGCACTGCGGGCTAATATACGGACATGCTTCACGAAATCCTTGGAAGTCATTGGCGAGACTGGGAAGGGGAGTAACGGAAAATCAGGAGATTTGTTGTGAAGTAATCTTAACAGTTGCTGGAGAACCTTCACCGGGCACCACTGGTTAAAGGTTGGATAGCTGCTGATTTCGACACATTTTAGTTGCTGCGTTTTAGTGTGGCCTAATGATCGCTTGAACCCCGGCCCGGCAGGTGATAAGTGTTTGATTTGTAGTGTCCCAGAGTTTTATGTAATCTTGGTAAACTCACCCGGTCTAAGGAACCCATAGAAGGCCAAGTATATAGCCGCCATCAAGGCTATAGTATATAGCACAATCAAGGATATTGCTGAAGAGTTGGAAATCAGCGGCAGATACAGGGACTCTGGAGGGTGGCCTCAGTTTCTCTGATATTTGGATCCCATTCAAGGCTGCCTTGATCGGGTGAGCCCCAAGGATAGAGGGAAGACTAGGATAACAGAGAACGGAAGTGTTGTATGCCGGCTAAATATAATCTAATGGAACTATGGGACAATTTGAGGGATGAGTGGCAAAATGACACAAAAGCTACTGTATATCAAAAGGGGAGGTAGATGGATACTTGTGTAAAATTTTTATAAAAGCATTCCATTCAACTTTGTAGGATCTAGCTGTGTTTGTGGCTAGTGAACGGTTGATCAGGTTTATGGCCCCTAAAACATGACCGCTTAGTCCAACATAAATGAGCTGAGAGGGGGGGGGGGGGGGGGGGGGGGGGCCGTGTGGCCACTCTGTCCACCTCTGGCGTAACTTAATTCCTACTCCCTTCTATGTAGACACATTCTATATGAAACTCCCTCATGAGAGCCGCGTGCACTAATCTGCGAAAAAAATACATGATGGTGAGAGACCTAGATCTTCCCTTGCAGATGATGTCCCAGGTGGACATGCTGTCAGTATGGAACATGACTGACTTTCCCTGCCACAAATGACCCCACGTTTGCACAGCTGCGACTATTGGCACAATCTCTAAAAGGGCCGAAGTGGTGGAAAAATTGGGTAGAGCAAGGAACTCAGGGGACCACAACTAAGCTAACCAATGTGTACCGAAAATGGCCGCGCAACTCACCGAGGCTGCTGCGTCAATGACCACCACGAGTTAAAATTGGTCGGCTAATAAGATGAACATTGAAACCCTGTCCCAGCCTGTCAAGAACTGGTCCCACATTATCAAGTCAGCTCTAGCTGCCTGGTCAAGGACAACCGGGGAATCCATCTCGGGGCTGAAGGCAGCAAGGCAAGTAACCTGGCAACAAAAGCCCTGCCCTGAAGAATAATCCTCAAGGCGAAGTTCAGCATACCCAAAAGCCTCAAGAGCTGATGTCTGTCCGGGAACGAGTCATGCTGTGTATCACTGCCTGGATGTGTTCTAAGTTCTCTCGGGGAAGTCTAGCCACCATGTCGACAGTATCTAGTATTACCCCCAAAAAGGTAAGAGACGTAGCAGGACCCTCAAGTTTCTTCTCTGCCACCGGAATATTAAAAAACTGACAGAAGAGCCTGTAAATCTTTGGGCTCACTATTCAGACTTTCCAGCATCATCAAAATCGTTCAAATAATGTAAAACGTTGGCACAGAACCATTGGTTAATCAAAGACCATTCTAATGCCGTGGCAAAGGTATCTAACAGCCGGGAATTGCTCTTGGCACCGAACGTGAGGCGAGTGGCAAAATAATAACGTTCCCTCCCCACTTTATACCGTGCCATTGCCATAACTCAGGGTGTATTGGCAATAACTTGAAGGCATCAGAAATATCCACCTTTGACAGCCAGGTACCAAGATTCAATATTCGCTGGATGGCTACATCCACAGATGTGTACTTCATTGTGAATTCCTCAGAAGGTATCAAGGGATTTATGCTAGGAATGAACAAAGAATGGGGAGAGGACAAGTCATAAATCAGACAGTATTTATTAGAAAACTTCCCGCAAGCTATGCCAATGGGACTAACCCTCCACTGGTTGAAAGGAGCCCTGGAAAATGGTCCAATTACAAAACCTTTTGAAACTTTGTTCCTTAACAACTCAGCCACAACTTCAGGATTTCTGGATGCTGACTGTAAATCTTGACACTCAACTGAGAACCTGGGTATTGACCCCATCTAGTCATGCCTCTGATCCTGATTTTTTAGGGAACTGTGTAATAAATAAAGTGGCAGCGGCCTTGGCAGAAAAGGAACCATTATAATCGTAAAAGGCAAATCCTCCATACTTGTAACCCAAGTCTACCAATAAGTGGAGGTACTGGTCTAATTCTATGCGTCTGTTGGGGCTAACTGCGCATACCACATCCCGATAGAGAACAAATGCTAAAACAAACTCAGGGATGTTTTGTTTCCTATTAAGTCTAGGGTCTCTGGCTTTGACGATAACCGAAACGTCGCCGCAGGCAAAAGTCTTGTTATCCAGGACATCTTGCGAAGCCATCAGGAGAGAGGGCAAGTTGACATATTTTCCCTCAAGGATGTCTTTCCTGATGGCTTCGGGTATAAAAAGAGCCGGGATAAGACTGACCGATGGAGAGGACGTACCTAGGGAGATTAACCCAAAGGACTGCTCGGTGGTGGATACAACGTTCCCTGACCCTGACAAGACAGGGGCAGCTGTGGGAATAGTAGGCATAGCAGGGGAGGCAGGTGCAGTGTTTGTACCGGGACCTGTGGAACCGGCCACAACAGCGGAAACCGCTAGTGTAGCGGGCACCGTAGATCCAGGAGAAGCCGCTGGTGCTGGGGTGGTAGTGCGAGATTCCAGGGCTATCAATCTATCCTGCATTTCCTGCACAGAAGTGGATAGTGAATTTAGGATCGTGTGAATCTGAACTAAAGACACAGGGTCATGGTCGGGCCGATCTTGAGGATCTGGAGTCCCCTGAGAGCATAGCATTCTAAACAATTCGGCTTTCCTTGCCGTAGCAGGGAAAGGGATCCCCCGATGACGGAGTTCAGCCGTGATTTTTGGGATAGTCCAGGTTCTGAGCGACATCACACTCCCACAAGCTGAAGATTGAGCAGCTGCCCCTTCCATGCTCTCAGAGACGTGAGACATCCCCTAGAAAACAATAATGCGCTATCAGAAAATGACCTACCCTAGGAACCCACTAAAAGACAGGAAGAAGACAAACATGAAGCGCATGGATTGAAACTCAATCTGCCTCGAGAAGTGCTCGGGGACAAGACAAGGCAACTATAAATACCAGAATATGAGGTGCGAGGACTGTCCAGGGCAGTCCACCTCTACTGGCACTGTGAGCCCACCCCCTTTATATTTAACTAACCACACCCTGAAAGAGAAAAGAGGCAATAAGCCTCTGAAAGACGTAAGAAGCGTGCCTAAAGATAACGCCCTTATTTGTATGTATTTTATTTTATTTTTTAAATCACCGCAACGGGGCTAGTATAGCCCTGATACTTACGATTCACACTTGGGCACACTAAGAAAGGATATAAAATAATACTCCGTATCAATCGCTGGACCGACCGGCATCAATATCAATAATAAAACCTTGAAATAAAAGCTGGTAATAGACCTCTAAGCTGGGAATGAAGATAGGAAAGGGTGACCTATAAATGATAAGAAAGGTAGAAGGAAACCATGAAACAAGCTGTCCGCAATGCATATCTCAGAGATCAATAGACCTCCTTAAAGAGGTATTCCAGGAAAAAACTTTTTTTTTTTTGATATATCAACTGTCTCCAGAAAGTTAAACAGATTTGTAAATTACTTCTATAAAAAAATCTTAATTCTTTCAGTACTTATGAGCTTCTGAAGTTAAGGTTGTTCTTTTCTGTCTAAGTGCTCTCTGATGACACGTGTCTCGGGAACCGCCCAGTTTAGAAGCAAATCCCCATGGCAAACCTCTTCTAAACTGGGCGGTTCCCGAGACACGTGTCATCAGAGAGCACTTAGACAGAGAAGAACAACCTTAACTTCAGAAGCTCATAAGTACTGAAAGGATTAAGATTTTTTTTTTATAGAAGTAATTTACAAATCTGTTTAACTTTCTGGAGCCAGTTGATATATAAAAAAAAATAAAAAAAAAAGTCCTGGATAACCCCTATATCCCCTACAGGACCCATGACGTAACGGTACATCCCAACACCCTGGGTCTTAAGGACCAGGGACGTACATTTACGTCATGGGCAGTTCTAGTCCCCGCCGTGCGCCGGCAAGCATCCCGTGCAAATGCCCAGGGGGGTCATCAGACACCCCCCCCCCCCCGTGTCGGCGATCACGGCAAATCGCAAGTGAATTCACACTTGCGATTTGCGCGATTCCGGGTCATTATGGGTCTATAGTGACCCGGAAAGTAAGGCGGATCGCGGGTGTCTAAGACACCCAGGATCCCCCTGAAGCGATAGGAGTGAGGTGGCAGGGTTGCCACCCCTCCTATCCCTGCTATTGGTGGTCTAGACGCGACCACCAATAGCAGATCGGGGGCGGGGGGGGGGGGGGGGTTTACTTTCGTTTTCCCCGTCCTGCCCTCCCACAATAGGCGGGGCAGGACGGGGAAACAACGGGGACTGGCGCCGAATATCCACTTACCGATCCAGGCGGGCGACCGAGATCGGCGGACGGCGATGACGTGCGGCTGGATCCGACGGAAGCCGGTGAGTTGCCTAGCAACATCTGGAGGGTACGGTTTGAGACCATTATACAGTGGTCTCTAACTGTAGCCCTCCAGATGTTGCAAAACTACAACTCCCAGCATGCCCAGACAGCTGTTTGGGCATGCTGGAATATGTAGTTTTTCAACAGCTGGAGGGCTACAGTTTAAGACCACTATATAGTGGTCCCTAAACTGTAGCCCTCCAGATCTTGCAAAACTACAACTCCTAGCATGCTCAAACAACTGTTTGCTGTCAGGGCATGCTGGGAATTGTAGTTTTGCAACAGCTGGAGGACCACAGTTTGGAGATCACTTTGCAGTGTTCTCTAAAACTGTAGCCCTCCAGATGTTGCAAAACTGCAAATCCCAGCATGTTCAAACAGCAATCAGCTGTCTCGGCATGCTGGGAGTTGTAGTTGCGTACCTCCAGCTATTGCATGACTACATCTCCCAGCATGCCCTTCGGCAATCAGTACATGCTGGGAGTTGTAGTTTTGCAACAGCTGGAGGCACACTGGTTAGAAAATACTGAGTTAGGTAACAGAACCTAACTGAAGGTTTTCCAACCAGTGTGTCTCCAGCTGTTGCAAAAGTACAACCCCCAGCATGCACGGTCTGTCAGTACATGCTTGGAGTTTTAGTTTTGAAACAGCTGGAGGTTTGCCCCCCCCCCCCCCCAATGAGAACGTACAGGGTACATTCAAACGGGCGGCAGGCTTACAGTAAGTTTCCTGCTTCAAGTTTGGGCTGCGGCAAATTTTTCGCTGCAGCTGAAACTTCTAGCGAGAAACTCACCGAAACACGTCAGTGTGAATGTACCCCAAAAACACTACACTACACTAACACATAATAAAGGGTAAAACACTACATATACACCCCCTTACACTGTCCCCCCCCCCCCCCCCAATAAAAATGAAAAACGTATTGTATGGCAGTGTTTCCAAAACGGAGCCTCCAGCTGTTGCAAAACAACAACTTCCAGCATTTCCGGACAGCCACTGACTGTCCAGGCATGCTGGGAATTTAGCAACAGCTGGAGGCACCCTGTTTGGGAATCACTGGTGTAGAATACCCCTATGTCCACCCCTATGCAATCCCTAATTTAGTCCTCAAATGCGCATGGCGCTCTCTCACTTCGGAGCCCTGTCGTATTTCAAGGAAACAGTTTAGGGCCACATATGGGGTATCTCCGTACTCGGAAGAAATTGCACTACAAATTTTGGGGGGCTTATGAAAAGGAAAAGTTGGGGCTACACCAGCTTGTTAGTGTAAAAAAATAAAAAAAATTTACACTAACATGCTGGTGTTGCCCTTTACTTTTTATTTTCACAAGCGTTAAAAGGAAAAAAAGACCCCCAAAATTTGTAACGCAATTTCTCCTGAGAACAGAAATACCCCATATGTGGGCGTAAAATGCTTTGCGGGCGCACAACAAGGATCAGGAGTGAGAGCGCACCATGTACATTTGAGGTCTAAATTGGTGATTTGCACAGGGGTGGCTGATTTTACAGCGGTTCTGACATAAACGCAAAAAAATAAATACCCACATGTGATCCCATTTTGGAAACTACACCCCTCACGTAATGTAATAAGGGGTACAGTGAGGATTTACGCCCCACAGGTGTCTGACAGATTTTTGGAACAGTGGTCCGTTCCCAAAGGGGAACAAATATAAACGATTAAAATTAAATCCTACATGGCTGACACATGATGTTAAAAGAGCAATAAACAACAAAAAAATTGCCTTCAAAAAATACAAATCTGATGGGTCAGCGATAACATTTAAACAGTACAAAGAGCTTAATAAAATCTGTAAAAATGTAATAAAAACAGCAAAAATTCAAAACGAGAGACAGGTGGCCAAAGAAAGCAAAACTAATCCGAAATATTTTTTTAGATATATAAATGCAAAAAAAAAAAGGACAGAGCATGTAGGACCCCTTAATAATGATAATGGGGAGGTTGTCACAGGCGATCAAGAGAAGGCGGAGCTACTGAATGGGTTCTTTAGTTCTGTATATACTAGGGAAAAAGGAGCTGACATTGGCCAGGTCAGTGCTGGTAACACATCATGTAATGTACTGAACTGGCTTAATGTAGAGATGGTACAAGGTAAGTTAAGTGATATAAATGTAAGCAAATCCCCAGGACCGGATGGATTACACCCAAGAGTTCTTAGAGAGGTAAGTTCAGTAATATCTGTACCCCTGTTCATGATATTTAGAGATTCTATGGTGTCTGGTATTGTGCCAAGGGACTGGCGCAAGGCGAATGTGGTGCCAATCTTCAAGAAGGGCTCTAGGTCTTCCCCAGGAAACTATAGACCGGTAAGTTTAACGTGCATTGTGGGTAAATTGTTTGAAGGACTTATAAGGGATTACATACAGGAATACATAGGGGATAATTGTATTATAAGTGATAGCCAGCATGGGTTTACTAAGGATAGAAGTTGTCAAACCAATCTAATTTGCTTTTATGAAGAGGTGAGTAGAAGCCTTGACAGAGGAATGGCTGTGGATATAGTGTTTCTGGATTTTGCTAAAGCATTTGATACTGTCCCTCACAGACGTCTGACAGGTAAGTTAAGGTCCTTGGGCTTGGAAACTTTAGTTTGTAACTGGATTGAACACTGGCTCATGGATCGTACCCAGAGAGTGGTGGTCAATGATTCGTACTCTGATTGGTCCCCGGTAATTAGTGGTGTACCCCAAGGTTCAGTACTGGGCCCGCTATTGTTTAATTTATTTATCAATGATATAGAGGATGGTATTAACAGCTCTGTTTCTATCTTTGCAGATGACACCAAGCTTTGTAGCACGGTACAGTCTATAGAGGATGTGCATAAGTTACAGGATGACTTGGATAGACTGAGTGTCTGGGCATCCACTTGGCAAATGAGGTTCAATGTGGATAAATGTAAAGTTATGCATCTGGGTACTAAGAACATGCATGCATCGTATGTCTTAGGGGGGATTAAACTGGCAGAGTCACTGGTAGAGAAGGATCTGGGTGTACTTGTAGATCACAGACTACAGAATAGCATGCAATGTCAGGCTGCTGCTTCCAAAGCCGGCAGGATATTGTCATGTATAAAAAGAGGCATGGACTCAAGGGACAGGGACATAATACTCCCCCTTTATAAAGCATTGGTACGGCCTCACCTGGAATATGCTGTTCAGTTTTGGGCACCTGTCCATAAAAGGGACACTGCGGAGTTGGAAAGGGTGCAGAGACGTGCGACTAAACTAATATGGGGCATGGAACATCTTAGCTATGAGGAGCGATTAAAGGAGTTACAATTGTTTAGTCTTGAGAAGAGACGTTTAAGGGGGGATATGATAAACGTATATAAGTATATTAATGGCCCATACAAAAAATATGGAGAAAAACTGTTCCAGGTTAAACCCCCCCAAAGGACGAGGGGACACTCCCTCCGTCTGGAGAAGAAAAGGTTTAGTCTCAAGGGGCGACACGCCTTCTTTACCGTGAGGACTGTGAATTTATGGAACGGTCTACCTCAGGAACTGGTCACAGCAGGAACAATTAACAGCTTTAAAACAGGATTAGATACATTTATGGAACAAAATAACATTAATGCTTATGAAGAAATATAAAATCCCATCCCTTCCCCAATATCGCGCCACACCCCTACCCCTTAATTCCCTGGTTGAACTTGATGGACATATGTCTCTTTTTTCGACCGTACTGACTAAAATGAAAAATTTTATTTTTCAATTGCACAGCCCACTGTTCCAAAGATCTGTCAAACGCCAGTGGGGTGTAAATACTGCACCCCTTATTAAATTCTGTGAGGGGTGTAGTTTCCAAAATAGGGTCACATGTGGGGGGGGGTTCCACTGTTCTGGCACCACGGGGGGCTTTGTAAACGCACATGGCCCCTGACTTCCATTCCAAACAATTTTTTGTAGTGCGCCAGCAGAGCACTTGACGTCCACACATGGGGTATTTCCATACTCAAGAGATGGGGTTACAAATTTTTTTAAATTTTTTTTTTACATATGCAAAAGTCGTGAAACCCCTATGGGGTATTAAGGCTCGCTTTATTCCTTGTTACGTTCCTCAAGGGGTCTAGTTTCCAAAATGGTATGCCATGTGTTTTTTTTTTTTTTGCTGTTCTGGCACCATAGGGGCTTCCTAAATGCGACATGCCCCCCAAGCAAAATTTGCTCTCAAAAAGCCAAATATGACTCCTCCTCTTCTGAGCATTGTAGTTCGCCAGTAGTGCACTTCAGGTCAACTTATGGGGTACCTCCATACTCAGAAGAGATGGGGTTAAAAATTTTGGGGGGTCTTTTCTGCTATTAACCCTTGCAAAAATTTGAAATTTAGGGGGGAAACACACATTTTAGTGAAAAAATAATAATTTTTTTTTACATATGCAAAAGTCGTGAAACACCTGTGGGGTATTAAGGCTCACTTAATTCCTTGTTACGTTCCTCAAGGGGTCTAGTTTCCAAAATGGTATGACATGTGTTTTTTTTTTTTTTTTTTTTTGCTGTTCTGGCACCATAGGGGCTTCCTAAATGCAACATGCCCCCCAAAAACCATTTCAGAAAAACGTACTCTCCAAAATCCCCTTGTCGCTCCTTCGCTTCTGAGCCCGCCGAACAATTTACATAGACATATGAGGTATGTGCTTACTCGAGAGAAATTGGGCTACAAAAACAAGTATACATTTTCTCCCTTTACCCCTTGTAAAAATAAAAAAATTGGGTCTACAAGAACATGCGAGTGTAAAAAATGAAGATTGTGAATTTTCTCCTTCACTTTGCTGCTATTCTTGTGAAACACCTTAAGGGTTAAAACGCTAACAATGTCATTTTGAATACTTTGGGGGGTGCAGTTTTTATAATGGGGTCATTTGTGGGGTATTTCTAATATGAAGACCCTTCAAATCCACTTCAAACCTGAACTGGTCCCTGAAAAATAGTGAGTTTGAAAATTTTGTGAAAAATTGGAAAACTGCTGCTGAACTTTGAAGCCCTCTGGTGTCTTCCAAAAGTAAAAACATGTCAATTTTATAATGCAAACATAAATTAGACATATTGTATATGTGAATCAAATTTTTTTTATTTGCAATATCCATTTTCCTTACCAGCAGAGAGCTTCAAAGTTAGAAAAATGCAAAATTTTAAAATTTTTCATCAAATTTGGGGATTTTTCACCAAGAAAGGATGCAAGTTACCATAAAATTTTACCACTATGTTTAAGTAGAATATGTCACGAAAATACTATCTCGGAATCAGAATGATGACTAAAAGCATTCCAGAGTTATTAATGTTTAAAGTGACAGTGGTCAGATGTGCAAAAAACGCTCTGGTCCTAAGGTGTAAAATGGCCTGGTCCTTAAGGGGTTTAATAAGAAGGAATACATACTCAGGTGGCCCTAAAGCAGCTGAAATGGAAAATGGGTCAATCTTGAAGTGCAAAATATTGACAAGGAAATCTGAAATAAAAGATGCTGAGTGTATAATACCATGAAAAAAATTTACTACATCACATGACTAACTCAATAAGAACTGCCGTGTGTACTAAACAAAGCAACATCACTATAACTCCCAGCCCCACAACAGTTGACCGCGCGGAAAACCCTAACCAGATGAGAAATTTAGGGTAACACCAGAATTTTAGTGAAAATTTTTTTTTCTTCATTTTCCCATCCAACTTTAACAAAAATTCGTCAAACACCTGTGGGCACACTATACCCCATGTTACATTCCGTGAGGGGTGTAGTTTCCAAAATGGGGTCACATGTTAGCATTTATTTTTTGCATTTATGTCAGAACCAGCCACCCCTGTGCAAATCACCAATTTAGGCCTCAAACGTACATAGTGCACTATCACTCCTGATCCTTGTTGTGCGCCCGCAGAGCATTTTATGCCCACATATGGGGTATTTCTGTATTCAGGAGAAATTGCGTTACAAATTTTGGGGGTCTTTTTTTCCTTTTAATGCTTGTGAAAATAAAAAGTAAGTAACAATGTAGGGGAGTATATATGTAGTGTTTTAACCTTTATTTTGTGTTAGTGTAGTGTAGTGTTTTTAGGGTACATTCGCACTGGCGTGTTACGGTGAGTTTCCCGCTAGGAGTTTGCGCTGTGGCGAAATCTCATTGTAAACTCGCCCGTGCGAATGTACCCTGTACCTTCACATGGGGGGGGCAAACCTCCAGCTGTTTCAAAACTACAACTCCCAGCATATACTGACAGACCGTGCATGCAGGGAGTTGTACTTTTGTGACAGCTGGAGGAACATTGGTTGGAAAACCTAAAGTTTGGTTCTGTAATCTAACTCAGTATTTTCCAACCAGTGTGCCTCCAGCTGTTGCAAAACTACAACTCCCAGCATGTACTAATCGCTGAAGGGCTTGCTGGAAGATGTAGTTATGCAACAGCTGGAGGTACGTAACTACAACTCCCAGCATACAGAGACAGCTGTTTGCTGTTTGGAGATCAGTGTGCAGTGGTTTCTAAACTGTGGCCCTCCAGGTGTTGCAAAACTACGAATCCCAGCATGCCCACACCGCATACAGCTGTCTAGGCAAGCTGTGGGTTGTAGTTTTGCAACATCTGGAGGGCTACAGTTTAGAGACCACTGCATAGTGGTCCCAGACTGTAGCCCTCCAGATGTTGCTAGGCAACTCACCAGCTTCCGTAGGATCCAGAGAGCCGCATCGCCCGTCCTCTTCTGCCGCCGATCGCTACCCGCTGCCGCAACCGATGGGTAAGTGGACCTTTGGCGTCGGTACTCCTCTGTTTCCCCGTTCTGCCCTGCCTATTGTGGGTGGGCAAAACGGGAAGAGACGAAAGTTAACCCCCTCCCGCCCCCGATCTGCTATTGGTCGTCGCTTCTATACGACCAATAGCAGGGATAGGTGGAGTGGCACCGCTGCCACCTCACTCCGATCCCTTCAGGGGGATCTTGGGTGTCTTGGACAACCGCGTTCCCCCTTATTTTCCGAGTCACCATGAATTCACCGGCGATTTGCGGTGATCGCCGACATGGGGAGGGTCTGATGACCCCCCTGGGCATTTGTGCGGGGTGTCTGCTGATCAATATCAGCAGTCACCTCGGTCCGGTCCCCACCTGGCGGGGACCGAAATTCCCACGGGCGTACAGGTACGCCCTTGGTCCTTAATTACCAGGGAGCGAAGGCGTACCTGTATGCCTGTGGTCCCTAAGTGGTTAATATGAGCTTACCAAAAATCACCAATAATTCAATTTGGTAATGTTTTGCATTTCAACTGATTTCTTGTATTGTTTAGATTTTAAAAAATATATATTTTTAGTAAATAAGTCACTTTCTAAATGTTTACATTGCTCTATCTTTTGGACTAATTGATTCCTATCCCCCTCCACAGTTTATTTTTCTAAGCTGTCCCACCTACTATTTTTTTTTTCAAGTGTTTTACAAAGACCTCCACCAAGGAGCTTAAAGGGGTACTCCGGTGGAATTTTTTTTTTATCAACTGGTGCCAGAGAGCTTAACAGATTTGTAAATTACTTCCAATTAAAAATCTAAATCCTTCCAGTAAAGTGGTCCCTCAACATCCGTTACAAATGAACCATTATTTGTTGAAACCATCGTATGTTGAAGGATCCGTGCAATGTAAAGTATAGGACAGTGGTCTACAACCTGCGGACCTCCAGATGTTGCAAAACTACAACACCCAGCATGCGGACAGCCAATGGCTGTCCGGGCATGCTGGGAGTTGTAGTTTTGCAACATCTGGAGGTCCGCAGGTTGAAGACCACTGGTAGAGGAAGTTGTACTTCCCTGTCCCCGCCACTCTGGACCGTTACCGCTGCCCTGGATGTCGCCCTCCATCGCTGTCGCCGCGTCCCCGGGGTGTCCCCGACGCTCCGGTAAGGCCTCTGCTTCCCTGGCATCTTCTCTCTCTGTCGCCGCCATCACGTCGTTAAGCACGCCACTCCTATTGGATAACGGGACGGCGTGCGCAGCGACGTGATGACGACGGAGAGCGCTGACCATGCAGGGGATCCCAGAGAGGATGCGCCGGAGCCGCGAGGACAAGTAAGAGACCCTCACCGGATCACAAGGGGCACCGTAAACGGCTATCCAGCAGCAGCTGAAGCAGTCTGCGCTGCCGGATAGCCGTTTATGTGATGGCCCCGACATAGAAAAGCATCGTATGTTGATGCTGCCTTCAACATGCGATTGCCCCTGAGAGGCCATCGTATGTTGAAATGATCGTATTTCGGGGCCATCGTAGGTCGGGGGGGGGTCACTGTACTGGAATTCTGCTGCTGCTGAATTCTCCACAGGAAGTTGTATTTCATCCTAAAATGATTTTCAGTCTGACCACAGAGCTCTATGCTGACACTTGTGTCCATGTCAGGAACTGTCTAGAGTACATGAAAATCCCCATAGCCTACCTCTCCTGCTCTGGACAGTTCCTAATACGGACAGAGGTGTCAGCAGAGAGCACTGGGGTAAGGCAGAAAAGAAATTCAAAAAGAAAAGAACTTTCTCTGGAGCATACAGCAGCTAATAAGTACTGGAAGGATTAAGATTTTTAAATAGAAGTAATTCCCAAATCTGTAACTTTCTGGCGCCAGTTGATAAAAAAATAAAAAAATAAATTGTATTTCCACCAGAGTACCCCTTTAAGATCCCACTTCTATTTTGAAGGCCTTTTCTTGCCCCTCAGGATCATTAATCATTGTTTTCTGTTCAATATACTGAGTTTGATTAACTGTTATGATTGAAGTAGTGCATCAATATATCTAAGGGTATGGGCTGGTTTACGGCGATTTTTTTGGCTGCGAGGCTGAGCCATGGAAGATTATCTGCAGCAGATTACAGTGACTTATAGTGATATACAGTGAATAAATTCTGCTGCGGAAAATAAAGATGCGTAAAACTTGCTGTTAACTCGCCTGTGTGAATGTAAAGCTACTTTCACACTATGGTTCATAAATCCGTTATAAAACATCCGTTATATTCAATTCTATACTGATTTAACAAATGTTATATAATGGATGAATAAAACGATTATAACGGATGAATAGATTTCTAACGCCCGTTAATTAAACGGATAAATGTTTATCCGTTAATACCTTATTATTAACGTCCGTTATATTCACCTTTGTATGACCTCTCCCTACCTGCACACCTTGCAACAGCTGAAGCTCCTCCTCCTACCTGAAGGGGAGGGTATAAAAGGATGCCACAATGATCCTGCCGCAGTCTGCATTTCAGCATTGAGAGGGTGAGTACTATCGGTTGCTTTGGGGGGGGGCAGGAGGGTGCACTACTCTGCCTCCTGGAGGGGGGGGGGGGTGCAGGAGGGTACACTGCTCTGGTTCTTGGGCTGTTAATAGAGCGCTGTTGAAGTGCTATCAGGGGTGCTATCAGGCGGATGGCGGCGGATGAGTACGGATACCCAGAACAGACCATACTGCTGCCTCCTGCTGTCTGACCAGGAAGTAGAGGGGGTGTGACAGGGAGTGTGAGCACTACTCAACTTTCCCATGTGACTTCAGTAGTGTTTAGTCTCTACTGAGCATGCTTAGTAGCACTAACGGACATGAAAAACTAAAATCTGCATTCTCATTTGTGTAGGGCTTTAGGGGTGCTGTACTGACTTTAGTTTTTTTTCACATCTTCTACACTGTGGCATTTTTTCTTTAAAGATTTCTTTAATGTCTTTATAAACATACAGAAACTGTACAAATGGCAGTAAACTTATAACTCATAATACCAAATTACAAAATGCAACTTATAACTGTTAAATAAGAATTACAAAAATCAAACAGTGGTATCCTCTAAATGGTAACCTGCCTTGATATTTTGTTCATCCAGAAAAAATGGATCGCAAAAACCAGGGTGGGTAAATGATTCACGTACATGCACTCCAGGCAGATCCTGACGTCGAAACATGGCAATGTCAAATAGACTGTAGTTAGAAGAAATCCAGAATAATGTACACGCCCACAGTCTGATGTTCTAATGAAGTGCAGTCAGCAAATGGCCACATAAAATGCATAAGGGCAACCAACTTCTGGGTACAGATTTCAACCTGTATAAAAAAGAGAAAAAATGTTTAATTTTATTTTTTTATTTTTATAATTAACAACTGCAATATACTCTATACTAAAAGCACATTTTATATACATATATATATATATATATATATATATACACACATATATATATATATATACACACATATATATACATATATACACACATATATATACATATATACACACATATATATACATATATACACATATATATATACATATATATACACATATATATACACATATATATACATATACATATATATACATATACATATACATACATATACATATACATACATATACATATACATACATATACATATACATATACACACATATATATATATATACATATACACATATATATATATATACATATATATATATATATATATACACACCGTATATACTCGAGTATAGGCCGAGTTTTTCAGCACGATTTTTCGTGCTGAAAACACCCCCCTCGGCTTATACTCGAGTGAACTCCCCCACCCGCAGTGGTCTTCAACCTGCGGACCTCCAGAGGTTTCAAAACTACAACTCCCAGCAAGCCCGGGCAGCCATCGGCTGTCCGGGCTTGCTGGGAGTTGTAGTTTTGAAACCTCCGGAGGTCCGCAGGTTGAAGACCACTGCGGCCTTCAACATCATCCAGCCCCCTCTCACCCCCTTTAGTTCTGAGTACTCACCTCCGCTCGGCGCTGGTCCTGCAGGACTGTCCGGTGAGGAGGTGGTCCGGTGGGATACTGGTTCCGGGCTGCTATCTTCACCGGGGAAGCCTCTTCTAAGCGCTTCGGGCCCGGCCTCAGAATAGTCACGTTGCCGTGACAACGACGCATAGGTGCGTTCATTGCCAACGTACTCCTGCGTCATTGTCAAGGCAACGCCTCTATTCCGGGCCGGAAGCGCGGAGAAGAGGCGCCCCCGGTGAAGATAGCAGCCCGGACCACCTCCTCACCGGACAGCCCTGCAGGACCGGACCAGCGCCGAGCGGAGGTGAGTACTCAGAACTAAAGGGGGGTGAGAGGGGGCTGGATGATGTTGAAGGCCGCAGTGGTCTTCAACCTGCGGACCTCCGGAGGTTTCAAAACTACAACTCCCAGCAAGCCCGGACAGCCGATGGCTGCCCGGGCTTGCTGGGAGTTGTAGTTTTGAAACCTCTGGAGGTCCGCAGGTTGAAGACCACTGAGGGCGAATGATGAGAAGAGGATGATGAAGGGGGGGTGTGGGGATGATGAAGGGGGGTGGGGATGATGAAGGGGGGATGTGTGGGATGATAAGGGGATGATGAAGGGGGGATGTGCGGGATGATAAGGGGATGATGAAGGGGGGATGTGTGGGATGATAAGGGGATGATGAAGGGGGGGATGTGTGGGATAAGAGGATGATGAAGGGGGGATGTGTGGGATGATGACAAGGGGATGATGATGAGGATGTTAATGACGGGTCTGGATGATGACAGGGGGGGATGAGGTATTTCCCACCCTAGGCTTATACTCGAGTCAATAACTTTTCCTGGGATTTTGGGTTGAAATTAGGGGTCTCGGCTTATACTCGGGTCGGCTTATACTCGAGTATATACGGTATATATATATATATATATATATATATATATATATATATATATATATATATATATATATATACGGTATATATATATATATATATATATATATATATATATATATATATATATATATATGGGAATATGCAAATCAGCTCATTACATCACCTTTTCAGGCGATGTTCCCTGGTATCAGCTTAGCTCCAGTTACGGAATATCAAGAGCTAATCGGGATTAATGCCAAGCCAGAACTCTCCCTCTCTCTCGGGATTAATGCCTACCCAGAATGTCTGCGGAGTGCTTAGTGGCCCTTGAAAGCTCCGTCACACCAGGAGTGGTGAACTCTCCCTGAGTTAAATACTCATCCCGTTTAGTTTATATTATTATATACACACACACACACACACCACTAACTGGTAAGTCATCTGACAATTCATGCATTCAGAATTATTTCTGCACTCAATACTCCATATTAAGAATGTGAAAATATAATTTTCGAAATTTTTGCCAATTTATTAAAACTTTAAAACTAAAACTTGCATGGACATGCCGAAGCACTGCAAAGATAATCATCCGTAAATGTTGGCACCCCTGAAATTTTTCAAGAAAATTAATAATTTTTTACAGAAAAGGACTGCAGTAACACATGTTTTGTATACACGTTTATTGCCTTTGTGTTTATTGGAACTAAACCAATAAAGGGAGGAAAAAAGCTAATTGCACATAAAGGCCCTCACTTACTATTGCAAACCAGACATGTTTTGTCAGGTTTGTGTGCCAGATTCTGGCGCATTGCGCCAGAAATTCTGTCTGCACCAGAATTTGCGCCAGAATTGAAAAAATAAACCCTGATTAAGGCTGGGTTCACATCACTTTTTCTCCCATACAGGAGCACATACGGCAGGGGGGAGCTAAAACCTCGCACTGCCGTATGCCTTTCTATGCGCTCCCGTATGCAATTCATTTCAATGAGCCGGCCGGAGTGAAACGTTCGGTCCGGTCGGCTCATTTTTGCGCTGTATGCACTTTTTCGCCGGACCTAAAACTGTGGTCAATACGGCGCAAAAATGAGCCGACCGGACCGAACGATTCACTCCGGCCAGCTCATTGAAACTAATTACATACGGGAGCGCATAGAAAGGCATACCGGAGCGCAAGGTTTTAAGCTCCCCCCTGCCGTATGCGCTCCCGTAGGGGAGAAAATGTGATGTGAACCAGCCCTAACTCTCCATTTTGCATGAAGAAAACTCGAAAAAGGGGGACATGGCTGTCGGGGAAATGGGGCGTGGTCACAAAAAGGGGCGTGTTCCCGACATTTTTCACACAAAGCCAACATATTTAGGCTAAGTTTCCACTTGTTTTTTTCTGGCAGTTTTTGGAAAACTGTCACTGCAGTTTTAGAGCCAAAGAGAGAAATGTATTCAAAAGGAATAGGACATTTAAAGGAAGGACTTACACTTCTCCTCCCTTATGGATCCACTTCTGACTTTGGCTCAAAAACTGCAGTGGCAGTTTTTCAAAAACTGCCAGAAAAAAACCCAAAAACAAGTGGAAACTTATATGAAAATTGGGTATATACAATGTATATACTGTGTACGAGTTTCCTCAAATCTGGGCTTATGTATTGTATTAAATACTAGAATTGGGTTTGTGTGATATGGATAAATATGTATGGACCATATAAATATGTGATGATGTCTATATGGATTTTAATGTGTGTATAGAAGTGTGTATGTGTGTGTAAATGTTATGTTTCGAGATATATATATATATATATATATATATGATATATTGTGATATTAAAAAGATTGTAGGAGATTCAGTGTGATCATAAGACATTTATTAACCCCTTAAGGACACAGCTCATTTTCACCTTAAGGACGCAGGCCTTTTTTGCAAATCTGACCACTGTCACTTTAAGCATGAATAACTCTGGGATGCTTTTACCTTTCATTCTGATTCAGAGAAAGCTTTTTCGTGACATATTCTACTTTATGTTAGTGGTAAAATTTCGGCGATACTTGCATAATTTCTTGGTGAAAAATTTCAAAATTTCATGAAAAATTAGAAATTGTTGCTTTTTTTTTTTTTTACTTTGAAACTCTCTGCTTATAAGGAAAATGGAAATCCCAAATAAATTATATATTGATTCACATATACAATATGTCTACTTTGTGTTTGCATCATTAAGTTGACATGTTTTTACTTTTGGAAGACATCAGAGGGCTTCAAAGTATAGCAGCAATTTTCCAATTTTTCACAAAATGTTCAAAATCGGAATTTTAAAAGGGACCAGTTCAGTTTTGAAGTGGATTTGAGGGGTCTTCATATTAGAAATACCCCACAAATGACCCCATTATAAAAACTGCACCCATCAACGTATTCAAAATGACATTCAGTAAGTGTGTTAACCCTTTAGGTGTTACACAGGAATAGCAGCAAAGTGAAGGAGAAAATTCAAAATCTTCCTTTTTTCCACTCGCATGTTCTTGTAGACCCAGTTTTTGAATTTTTACAAGGGGTAAAAGGAGAAAAATCTTCCTAAAATTTGTAACCCAATTTCTCTCGAGTAAGGAGATACCTCATATGTGTATGTCAAGTGTTCTGTGGGTGCAGAAGGGAAGGAGTGACAATAGGATTTTGGAGGGTGAATTTTTCTGAAATGGTTTTTGGGAGGCATGTCACATTTAGGAAGCCCCTATGGTGCCAGAACAGCAAGAAAACCCCCACATGGCATACTATTTTGGAAACTACACCCCTCAGGGAACATAACAAGGGGTCCAGTGAGCCTTAACACTCCACAGGTGTTTGACTACTTTTCGTTAAAGTTGGACGTGTAAATTAATTTATTTATTTTTCTCACTAAAATGCAGTTTTTCCCCAAATTTTACATTTCTACAAGGGGTAATAGGAGAAAATGCCCCCCAAAATTTGTAACCCCATTTCTTCTGAGTATGGAAATACCCCATGTGTGGACTAAAAGTGCTCTGCTGGCGCATTACAATGCTCCGAAGAGAAGGAGCGCCATTGAGCTTATGGAGAGAGAATTTGGTTGGAATAGAAGTCGGGGCCTTGTGCATTTACACAGACCCTCGTGGTGCCAGAACAGTGGACCCCCCACATGTGACCCCATTTTGGAAACTACACCCCCCACAGAATTTAATAAGGGGTGCAGTGAGCATTTACACCCCACTTGCTTTTGACAGATCCTTGGAACAGTGGGCTGTGCAAATAAAAAATAAATGTTTTCATTTTCACAGACCACTGTTCCAAAAATCTGTCAGACACCTGTGGGGCGTAAAAGCTCACTGTACCCCTTATTACATTCTGTGAGGGGTGTAGTTTCCAAAATGGGGTCACATGTGGGGGGGGGGGGTCCATTGTTCTGGCACTATAGGGGCTTTGTAAACACACATGGCCTTGAATTCCGGACAAATT